>NW_026734293.1:1328666-1993000 GCF_949786415.1 Peromyscus eremicus
GTCCTAAATGGAGTGGAGTCACGTGCAATTTCTGGTCCTAGGAGCAAAAGTTGTTTTCTGGTAAGGAAAGTCACTATTGCGCTCCCATTGCCATACACAGTGCAAATAGCCTTCCCGTCTTTTCCCAGCAAGTACAGTGTATTGGATTGAAAAGGAGCTACTGTTCTTCTCAGTTTCCTAAGCAGAGTTGAACTAGATATGGCCCGTGTGTGTAGGAAGTACAGTTCTTTTTTTCTGAGCAAGCTGACTGTTCTGGCCATATAGGAAACACAGTAGAGTAGAAGAGTGCTCTTTTCTCAAAAGCAGAGTTTGATTCTTGTAAAGCGAGCTAGAGTTTGTTTCCCAGTCCTAAATGGAGTTGAATCACATGCAATTTCTGGTCCTATGAGCAAGAGTTGTTTTCTGGTAAGAAGAGTCACTATTGCGCTGCCATTGCCATACACAGGACAAATAGCACTGGCGTCTGTTCCCAGCAAGTACAGTGTATTGGACTGAAGAGGATCTGCTCTTCTTGTCAGGTTCCTAAGCAGACTTGAACAAGATATGTTCCGTGTGTGTAGGAAGCACAGTTCTTTTGTTCTGAGCAAGCTCACTGTTTGGACCCCATAGGAAACACAGTAGAGTAGAAGAGTGCTCTTTTCTCTAAAGCAGAGTGTGTTTCTTGTAAGGCGAGCTACCATTTGTTTTCCAGTCCTAAATGGAGTGGATTCACATGCAGTTTCTGGTCCTACGAGCAAGAGTTGTTTTCTGGTAAGGAAAGTCACTATTGGGCTCCCATTGCCATACACAGTGCAAATAGCCCTCCCGTCTGTTCCCAGAAAGTACAGTGTATTGGACTGAAGAGGAGCTACTGTTCTTCTCAGTTTCCTAAGCAGAGTTGAACTAGATATGGCCCGTGTGTGTAGGAAGTACAGTTCTTTTTTTCTGAGCAAGCTCACTGTTCTGGCCCTATAGGAAACACAGTAGAGTAGAAGAGTGCTCTTTTCTCAAAAGCAGAGTGTGTTTCTTGTAAAGCGAGCTAGAGTTTGTTTCCCAGTCCTAAATGGAGTTGAATCACATGCAGTTTCTGGTCCTACGAGCAAGAGTTGTTTTCTGGTAAGAAGAGTCACTATTGCGCTGCCATTGCCATACACAGGACAAATAGCACTGGCGTCAGTTCCCAGCAAGTACAGTGTATTGGACTGAAGAGGATATACTGTTCTTGTCAGGTTCCTAAGCAGACTTGAGCGAGATATGGCCGTGTGAGTAGGAAGTACACTTTTTTTGTTCTGAGCAAGCTCACTGTTCGGAACACATAGGAAACACAGTAGAGTAGAAGAGTGCTCTTTTCTCAAAAGCAGAGTGTGTTTCATGTAAGGCGACCTAGCATTTGTTTCCCACTCCTAAGTGGAGTTGAATCACATGCAGTTTCTGGTCCTACGATCAAGAGTTGTTTTCTGGTAAGGAAAGTCACTATTGCGCTCCCATTGCCGTACACAGTACAAATAGCACTCGCGTCTGTTCCCAGCAAGTACAGTGTATCGGACTGAAGAGGAGCTACTGTTCTTGTTGGTTTCCTAAGCAGAGTTGAACTAGATATGGCCCGTGTGTGTAGGAAGCACAGTTATTTTGTTCTGTGCAAACTCACTGTTCGGACCGCATAGGAAACACAGTAGAGTAGAAGAGTACTCTTTTCTCAAAAGCAGAGTGTGTTTCATGTATGCGAGCTAGCATTTGTTTCCCAGTCCTAAATGGAGTTGAATCACATGCAGTTTCTGGTCCTACGAGCAAGAGTTGTTTTCTGCTAAGGAAAGTATCTATTGCGCTCCCATTGCCATACACAGTGCAAATAGCACTCGCGTCTGTTCCCCGCAAGTACAGTGTATTGGACGGAAGAGGAGCTACTGTTCTTGTCAGTTTCCTAAGCAGAGTTGAAATAGATATGGCCCGTGTGTGTAGGAAGTACAGTTTTTTTGTTCTGAGCAAGCTCACTGTTCGGAACACATAGGAAACACAGTAGAGTAGAAGAGTGCTCTTTTCTCAAAAGCAGAGTGTGTTTCATGTACGGCGACCTAGCATTTGTTTCCCACTCCTAAGTGGAGTTGAATCACATGCAGTTTCTGGTCCTACGATCAAGAGTTGTTTTCTGGTAAGGAAAGTCACTATTGGGCTCTCATTGCCGTACACAGTACAAATAGCACTCGTGTCTGTTCCCAGCAAGTACAGTGTATCGGACTGAAGAGGAACTACTGTTCTTGTTGGTTTCCTAAGCAGAGTTGAACTAGATATGGCCCGTGTGTGTAGGAAGCACAGTTATTTTGTTCTGTGCAAACTCACTGTTCGGACCCCATAGGAAAAACAGTAGAGTAGAAGAGTACTCTTTTCTCAAAAGCAGAGTGTGTTTCATGTATACGAGCTAGCATTTGTTTCCCAGTCCTAAATGGAGTTGAATCACATGCAGTTTCTGGTCCTACGAGCAAGAGTTGTTTTTCTGTTAAGGAAAGTAACTATTGCGTTCCCATTGCCATACACAGTGCAAATAGCCCTCCTGTCTGTTCCCAGCAAGTACAGTGTATTGGACTGCAAAGGAGCTACTGTTCTTCTCAGTTTCCTAAGCAGAGTTGAACTAGATATGTGCCGTGTGTGTAGGAAGTACAGTTCTTTTTTTCTGAGCAAGCTCACTGTTCTGGCCCTATAGGAAACACAGAAGAGTAGAAGAGTGCTCTTTTCTCAAAAGCAGAGTGTGTTTCATGTAAGGCGAGCTAGCATTTGTTTCCCAGTCCTAAATGGAGTTGAATTACATGCAGTTTCTGGTCCTACGAGCAAGAGTTGTTTTCTGGTAAGGAAAGTAACTATTGCGTTCCCATTGCCACACACAGTGCAAATAGCCCTCCTGTCTGTTCCCAGCAAGTACAGTGTATTGGACTGCAAAGGAGCTACTGTTCTTCTCAGTTTCCTAAGCAGAGTTGAACTAGATATGTGCCGCGTGTGTAGGAAGTACAGTTCTTTTTTTCTGAGCAAGCTCACTGTTCTGGCCCTATAGGAAACACAGAAGAGTAGAAGAGTGCTCTTTTCTGAAAAGCAGAGTGTGTTTCATGTAAGGCGATCTAGCATTTGTTTCCCAGTCCTCAATGGAGTTGAATCACATGCAGTTTCCGGTCCTACGAGCAAGAGTTGTTTACTGGTAAGGAAAGTCACTATTGAGCTCCCCTTGCCATACACAGTGCAAATAGCTCTCGCGTCTGTTCCCAGCAAGTACAGTGTATCAGACTGAAGAGGAGCTACTGTTCTTGTCAGTTTCCTAAGCAGAGTTGAACTAGATATGGCCCGTATGTGTAGGAAGCACAGTTCTTATGTTCTGAGCAAGCTCACTGTTTGGACCCCATAGGAAACACAGTACAGCAGAAGAGTGCTCTTTTCACAAAAGCAGAGTGTGATTTTTGTAAAGCGAACTAGAGTTTGTTTCCCAGTCCTAAATGGAGTTGAATCACATGCAGTTTCTGGTCCTACGATCAAGAGTTGTTTTTTGGTAAGGAAAGTAACTATTGCGCTCACATTGCCATACACAGTGCAAAAAAACACTCGCGTCTGTTCCCAGCAAGTACAGTGTATCGGACTGAAGAGGAGCTACTGTTCTTGTCAGTTTCCTAAGAAAAGTTGAACTAGTTATGGCCCGTGTGTAGGAAGCACAGTTCTTTTTTTCTGAGCAAGCTCACTGTTCTGGCCTTATAGGAAACACAGTAGAGTAGAAGAGTGCTCTTTTCTCAAAAGCAGAGTGTGTTTCTTGTAAAGCGAGCTAGAGTTTGTTTCCCAGTCCTAAATGGAGTTGAATCACATGAAGTTTCTGGTCCTAAGAGCAAGAGTTGTTTTCTGGTAAGGAAAGTCACTATTGCGCTCCCCTTGCCATACACAGTGCAAATAGCTCTCGCATCTGTTCCCAGCAAGTACAGTGTATTGGACTGTATAGGAGCTACTGTTCTCGTCAGTTTCCTAAGCAGAGTTGAACTAGATGTGGTCCGTGTGTGTAGGAAGCACAGGTCTTTTGTTCTGAGCAAGCTCACTGTTTGGACCCCATAGGAAACACAGTACAGTAGAAGAGTGCTCTTTTCTCTAAAGCAGAGTGTGTTTCTTGTAAGGCGAGCTAGCGTTTGTTTCCCAGTCCTAAATGGAGTTGAATCACATGCAGTTTCTGGTCCTACGAGCAAGAGTTGTTTTCTGGTAATGAAAGTCACTATTTTGCTCCCATTGCCATACACAGTGCAAATCGCACATGCGTCTGTTCCCAGCAAGTACAGTGTATTGGACTGAAGAGGAGCTACTGTTCTTGTCAGTTTCCTAAACAGAATTGAACTAGATATGGCCCGTGTGTGTAGGAAGCACATTTCTTATGTTCTGAGCAAGCTCACTCTTCTGGCCCTATAGGAAACACAGTAGAGTAGAAGAGTGCTCTTTTCTCAAAAGCAGAGTGTGTTTCTTGTAAACCGAGCTAGAGTTTTTTTCCCAGTCCTAAATGGAGTTGAATCACATGCAGTTTCTGGTCCTACGAGCAAGAGTTGTTTTATGGTAAGAAGAGTCACTATTGCGCTGCCATTGCCATACACAGGACAAATAGCACTGGCGTCTGTTCCCAGCAAGTACAGTGTATTGGACTCAAGAGGATCTACTGTTCTTGTCAGGTTCCTAAGCAGACTTGAACTAGATATGGCCGTGTGTGTAGGAAGCACATTTCTTTTGTTCTGAGCAAGCTCACTGTTCTGGCCCCAATAGGAAACACAGTAGAGTAGAAGAGTGCTCTTTTCTCAAAAGCAGAGTGTGTTTCTTGTAAGGTGAGCTAGCTTTTGTTTCCCAGTCCTAAATGGAGTTGAATCACATGCAGTTTCTAGTCCTACGAGCAAGAGTTGTTTTCTGGTAAGACAAGTCACTATTGGGCTCCAATATCCATACACAGTGCAAATAGCACTTGCGTCTGTTCCCCGCAAGTACAGTGTATTGGACTGAAGAGGATCTAGTGTTCTTTTCAGTTTCCTAAGCAGAGTTGAACTAGAAATGGCCCGTGTGTGTAGGAATCACAGTTCTTTTGTTCTGAGCAAGCACACTGTTCAGACACCATAGGAAGCACAGTAGAGTAGAAGAGTGCTCTTTTCTCAAAAGCAGAGTGTGTTTCTTGTAAGGCGCGCTAGCATTTGTTTCCCAGTTCTAAATGGAGTTGAATCACATGCAGTTTCTGGTCCTACGAGCAAGAGTTGTTTACTGGTAAGGAAAGTCACTATTGTGCTCCCCTTGCCATACACATTGCAAATAGCTCTCGCGTCTGTTCCCAGCAAGTACAGTGTATCAGACTGAAGAGGAGCTACTGTTCTTGTCAGTTTCCTAAGCAGAGTTGAACTAGATATGGCCCGTGTGTGTAGGAAGCACAGTTCTTATGTTCTGAGCAAGTTCACTCTTCTGGCCTTTTAGGAATCACAGTAGAGTAGAAGAGTGCTCTTTTCTCAAAAGCAGAGTGCGTTTTTGTAAGGCGAGCTAGCGTTTGTTTCCTAGTCCTAAATGGAGTTGAATCACATGCAGTTTCTGGTCCTATGAACAAGAGTTGTTTTCTGGTAAGGAAAGTCACTATTGCACTCCCATTGCCCTTCACAAGGCATATGGCACTCACGTCTTTTCCCAGCAAGGACAGTGTATTGGACTGAATAGGAGCTACTCTTCTTGTTGGTTTCCTAAGCAGAGTTGAACTAGATATGGCCCGTGTGTGTAGGAAGCACAGTTCTTTTGTTCTGAGCAAGCTCACTGTTTGGACCCCATAGGAAACACAGTAGAGTAGAAGAGTGCTCTTTTCTCAAAAGCAGAGTGTGTTTCATGTAAGGCGACCTAGCATTTGTTTCCCACTCCTAAGTGGAGTTGAATCACATGCAGTTTCTGGTCCTACGAGCAAGAGTTGTTTTTTGGTAAGAAGAGACACTATTGCGCTGCCATTGCCATACACGGACAAATAGCACTGGCGTCTATTCCCAGCAAGTACAGTGTATTGGACTGAAGAGAATCTACCGTTCTTGTCAGGTTCCTAAGCAGACTTGAACTAGATATGGTCCGTGTGTGTAGGAAGCACAGTTCTTTTGTTCTGAGCAAACTCACTGTTTGGACCCCCTAGGAAACACAGTATAGTACAAGAGTGCTCTTTTCTCTAAAGCAGAGTGTGTTTCTTGTAAGGCAAGCTACCATTTGTTTCCCAGTCCTAAATGGAGTGGAATCACATGCAGTTTCTGGTCCTACGAGCAAGAGTTGTTTTCTGGTAAGGAAAGTCACTATTGGGCTCCCATTGCCATACACAGTGCAAATAGCCTTCTCGTCTGTTCCCAGCAAGTACAGTGTATTGGATTGAAGAGGAGCTACTGTTTTTCTCAGTTTCCTAAGCAGAGTTGAACTAGATATGGCCCGTGTGTGTAGGAAGTACAATTTTTTTGTTCTGAGCAAGCTCACTGTTCGGAACACATAGGAAACACAGTAGAGTAGAAGAGTGCTCTTTTCTCAAAAGCAGAGTGTGTTTCATGTAAGGCGACGTAGCATTTGTTTCCCACTCCTAAGTGGAGTTGAATCACATGCAGTTTCTGGTCCTACGATCAAGAGTTGTTTTCTGGTAAGGAAAGTCACTATTGGGCTCCTATTGCCGTACACAGTACAAATAGCACTCGCGTCTGTTCCCAGCAAGTACAGTGTATCGGACTGAAGAGGAGCTACTGTTCTTGTTGGTTTCCTAAGCAGAGTAGAACTAGATATGACCTTTGTGTGTAGGAAGCACAGTTATTTTGTTCTGTGCAAACTCACTGTTCGGACCGCATAGGAAACACAGTCGAGTAGAAGAGTACTCTTTTCTCAAAAGCAGAGTGTGTTTCATGTATACGAGCTAGCATTTGTTTCCCAGTCCTAAATGGAGTTGAATCACATGCAGTTTCTGGTCCTACGAGCAAGAGTTGTTTTCTGGTAAGGAAAGTAACTATTGCGCTCCCATTGCCATACACAGTGCAAACAGCCCTCCTGTCTGTTCCCAGCAAGTACAGTGTATTGGACTGCAAAGGAGCTACTGTTCTTCTTAGTTTCTTAAGCAGAGTTGAACTAGATATGGGCCGTGTGTGTAGGAAGTACAGTTCTTTTTTTCTGAGCAAGCTCACTGTTCTGGCCCTATAGGAAACACAGAAGAGTAGAAGAGTGCTCTTTTCTGAAAAGCAGAGTGTGTTTCATGTAAGGCGAGCTAGCATTTGTTTCCCAGTCCTAAATGGAGTTGAATCACATGCAGTTTCCGGTCCTACGAGCAAGAGTTGTTTACTTGTAAGGAAAGTCACTATTGAGCTCCCCTTGCCATACACAGTGCAAATAGCTCTCGCGTCTGTTCCCAGCAAGTACAGTGTATCAGACTGAAGAGGAGCTACTGTTCTTGTCAGTTTCCTAAGCAGAGTTGAACTAGATATGGCCCGTATGTGTAGGAACCACAGTTCTTATGTTCTGAGCAAGTTCACTCTTCTGGCCCTATAGGAAACACAGTAGAGTAGAAGAGTGCTCTTTTCTCAAAAGCAGAGTGTGTTTTTGTATGGCGAGCTAGCATTTGTTTCCTAGTCCTAAATGGAGTTGAATCACATGCAGTTTCTGGTCCTAGGAACAAGAGTTGTTTTCTGGTAAGGAAAGTCACTATTGCGCTCCCATTGCCATACACAGTGCAAATAGCCTTCCCGTCTGTTCCCAGCAAGTACAGTGTATTGGATTGAAAAGGAGGTACTCTTCTTCTCAGTTTCCTAAGCAGAGTTGAACTAGATACGGCCCGTGTGTGTAGGAAGTACAGTACTTTTTTTCTGAGCAAGCTCACTGTTCTGGCCATATAGGAAACACAGTAGAGTGGAAGAGTGCTCTTTTCTCAAAAGCAGAGTGTGATTCTTGTAAAGCGAGCTAGAGTTTGTTTCCCAGTCCTAAATGGAGTTGACTCACATGCAGTTTCTGGTCCTATGAGCAAGAGTTGTTTTCTGGTAAGAAGAGACACTATTGCGCTGCCATTGCCATACACGGACAAATAGCACTGGCGTCTATTCCCAGCAAGTACAGTGTATTGGACTGAAGAGAATCTACTGTTCTTGTCAGGTTCCTAAGCAGACTTGAACTAGATATGGTCCGTGTGTGTAGGAAGCACAGTTCTTTTGTTCTGAGCAAGCTCACTGTTTGGACCCCATAGGAAACACAGTAGAGTACAAGAGTACTCTTTTCTCTAAAGCAGAGTGTGTTTCTTGTAAGGCAAGCTACCGTTTGTTTCCCAGTCCTAAATGGAGTGGAATCACATGCAGTTTCTGGTCCTACGAGCAAGAGTTGTTTTCTGGTAAGGAAAGTCACTATTGGGCTCCCATTGCCATACACAGTGCAAATAGCCCTCCCGTCTGTTCCCAGAAAGTACAGTGTATTGGACTGAAGAGGAGCTACTGTTCTTCTCTGTTTCCTAAGCAGAGTTGAACTAGATATGGCCCGTGTGTGTAGGAAGCACAGTTCTTTTTTTCTGAGCAAGCTCACTGTTCTGGCCCTATAGGAAACACAGTAGAGTAGAAGAGTGCTCTTTTCTCAAAAGCAGAGTGTGTTTCTTGTAAAGCGAACTAGAGTTTGTTTCCCAGTCCGAAATGGAGTTGAATCACATGCAGTTTCTGGTCCTACGAGCAAGAGTTGTTTTCTGGTAAGAATAGTCTCTATTGCGCTGTCATTGCCATACACAGGACAAATAGCACTGGCGTCTGTTCCCAGCAAGTACAGTGTATTGGACTGAAGAGGATATACTGTTCTTGTCAGGTTCCTTAGCAGACTTGAACTAGATATGGCCGTGTGAGTAGGAAGTACACTTTTTTTGTTCTGAGCAAGCTCACTGTTCGGAACACATAGGAAACACAGTAGAGTAGAAGAGTGCTCTTTTCTCAAAAGCAGAGTGTGTTTCATGTAAGGCGACCTAGCATTTGTTTCCCACTCCTAAGTGGAGTTGAATCACATGCAGTTTCTGGTCCTACGATCAAGAGTTGTTTTCTGGTAAGGAAAGTCACTATTGCGCTCCCATTGCCGTACACAGTACAAATAGCACTCGCGTCTGTTCCCAGCAAGTACAGTGTATCGGACTGAAGTGGAGCTACTGTTCTTGTTGGTTTCCTAAGCAGAGTTGAACTAGATATGGCCCGTGTGTGTAGGAAGTACAGTTATTTGGTTCTGTGCAAAATCACTGTTCGGACCGCATAGGAAACACAGTAAAGTAGAAGAGTACTCCTTTCTCAAAAGCAGAGTGTGTTTCATGTATGCGAGCTAGAATTTGTTTCCCAGTCCTAAATGGAGTTGAATCACATGCAGTTTCTGGTCCTACGAGCAAGAGTTGTTTTCTGGTAAGGAAAGTAACTATTGCGCTCCCATTGCCATACACAGTACAAATAGCCCTCCTGTCTTTTCCCAGCAAGTACAGTGTATTTGACTGAATAGGAGCTACTGTTCTTGTCAGTTTCCTAAGCAGAGTTGAACTAGATATGGGCCGTGTGTGTAGGAAGCACAGTTCTTTTGTTCTGAGCAAGCTCACTGTTTGGACCCCATAGGAAACACAGTAGAGTAGAAGAGTGCTCTTTTCTCTAAAGCAGAGTGTGTTTCTTATAAGGCAAGCTACCGTTTGTTTTCCAGTCCTAAATGGAGTGGAATCACATGCAGTTTCTGGTCCTACGAGCAAGAGTTGTTTTTTGCTAAGGAAAGTCACTATTGCGCTCCCATTGCCATACACAGTGCAAATAGACCTCCCGTCTGTTCCCAACAAGTACAGTGTATTGGACTGAAGAGGAGCTACTGTTCTTCTCAGTTTCCTAAGCAGAGTTGAACTAGATATGGCCCGTATGTGTAGGAAGCACAGTTCTTTTTTTCCGAGCAAGCTCACTGTTCTGGCCCTATAGGAAACACAGTAGAGTAGAAGAGTGCTCTTTTCTCAAAAGCAGAGTGTGTTTCTTGTAAAGCGAGCTAGAGTTTGTTTCCCAGTCCTAAATGGAGTGGAATCACATGCAGTTTCTGATCCTACGAGCAAGAGTTGTTTTCTGGTAAGGAAAGTCACTATTGCGCTCCCCTTGCCATACACAGTGCAAATAGCTCTCGCATCTGTTCCCAGCAAGTACAGTGTATTGGACTGTATAGGAGCTACTGTTCTCGTCAGTTTCCTAAGCAGAGTTGAACTAGATGTGGTCCATGTGTGTAGGAAGCACAGGTCTTTTGTTCTGAGCAAGCTCACTGTTTGGACCCCATAGGAAACACAGTACAGTAGAAGAGTGCTCTTTTCTCTAAAGCAGAGTGTGTTTCTTGTAAGGCGAGCTAGCGTTTGTTTCCCAGTCCTAAATGGAGTTGAATCACATGCAGTTTCTGGTCCTACGAGCAAGAGTTGTTTTCTGGTAATGAAAGTCACTATTTTGCTCCCATTGCCATACACAGTGCAAATCGCACATGCGTCTGTTCCCAGCAAGTACAGTGTATTGGACTGAAGAGGAGCTACTGTTCTTGTCAGTTTCCTAAACAGAATTGAACTAGATATGGCCGTGTGTGTAGGAAGCACAGTTCTTTTTTTCTGAGCAAGCTCACTGTTCAGACCCTATAGGAAACACAGTAGAGTAGAGGAGTGCTCTTTTCTCAAAAGCATAGTGTGTTTCTTGTAAGGCGAGCTAGCGTTTGTTTCCCAGTCCTAAATGGAGTTGAATCACATGCAGTTTCTGGTCCTACGAGCAAGAGTTGTTTTCTGGTAAGGAAAGACACTATTGCGCTCCCATTGCCATACACAGTGCAAATAGCACTCGCGTCTGTTCACACAAGTACAGTGTATCGGACTGAAGAGGAGCTACTGTTCTTGTCAGTTTCCTAAGCAGAGTTGAACTAGATATGGCCCGTGTGTGTAGGAAGCACATTTCTTATGTTCTGAGCAAGCTCACTCTTCTGGCCCTATAGGAAACACAGTAGAGTAGAAGAGTGCTCTTTTCTCAAAAGCAGAGTGTGTTTCTTGTAAACCGAGCTAGAGTTTTTTTCCCAGTCCTAAATGGAGTTGAATCACATGCAGTTTCTGGTCCTACGAGCAAGAGTTGTTTTATGGTAAGAAGAGTCACTATTGCGCTGCCATTGCCATACACAGGACAAATAGCACTGGCGTCTGTTCCCAGCAAGTACAGTGTATTGGACTCAAGAGGATCTACTGTTCTTGTCAGGTTCCTAAGCAGACTTGAACTAGATATGGCCGTGTGTGTAGGAAGCACATTTCTTTTGTTCTGAGCAAGCTCACTGTTCTGGCCCCAATAGGAAACACAGTAGAGTAGAAGAGTGCTCTTTTCTCAAAAGCAGAGTGTGTTTCTTGTAAGGTGAGCTAGCTTTTGTTTCCCAGTCCTAAATGGAGTTGAATCACATGCAGTTTCTAGTCCTACGAGCAAGAGTTGTTTTCTGGTAAGACAAGTCACTATTGGGCTCCAATATCCATACACAGTGCAAATAGCACTTGCGTCTGTTCCCCGCAAGTACAGTGTATTGGACTGAAGAGGATCTAGTGTTCTTTTCAGTTTCCTAAGCAGAGTTGAACTAGAAATGGCCCGTGTGTGTAGGAATCACAGTTCTTTTGTTCTGAGCAAGCACACTGTTCAGACACCATAGGAAGCACAGTAGAGTAGAAGAGTGCTCTTTTCTCAAAAGCAGAGTGTGTTTCTTGTAAGGCGCGCTAGCATTTGTTTCCCAGTTCTAAATGGAGTTGAATCACATGCAGTTTCTGGTCCTACGAGCAAGAGTTGTTTACTGGTAAGGAAAGTCACTATTGTGCTCCCCTTGCCATACACATTGCAAATAGCTCTCGCGTCTGTTCCCAGCAAGTACAGTGTATCAGACTGAAGAGGAGCTACTGTTCTTGTCAGTTTCCTAAGCAGAGTTGAACTAGATATGGCCCGTGTGTGTAGGAAGCACAGTTCTTATGTTCTGAGCAAGTTCACTCTTCTGGCCTTTTAGGAATCACAGTAGAGTAGAAGAGTGCTCTTTTCTCAAAAGCAGAGTGCGTTTTTGTAAGGCGAGCTAGCGTTTGTTTCCTAGTCCTAAATGGAGTTGAATCACATGCAGTTTCTGGTCCTATGAACAAGAGTTGTTTTCTGGTAAGGAAAGTCACTATTGCACTCCCATTGCCCTTCACAAGGCATATGGCACTCACGTCTTTTCCCAGCAAGGACAGTGTATTGGACTGAATAGGAGCTTCTCTTCTTGTTGGTTTCCTAAGCAGAGTTGAACTAGATATGGCCCGTGTGTGTAGGAAGCACAGTTCTTTTGTTCTGAGCAAGCTCACTGTTTGGACCCCATAGGAAACACAGTAGAGTAGAAGAGTGCTCTTTTCTCAAAAGCAGAGTGTGTTTCATGTAAGGCGACCTAGCATTTGTTTCCCACTCCTAAGTGGAGTTGAATCACATGCAGTTTCTGGTCCTACGAGCAAGAGTTGTTTTTTGGTAAGAAGAGACACTATTGCGCTGCCATTGCCATACACGGACAAATAGCACTGGCGTCTATTCCCAGCAAGTACAGTGTATTGGACTGAAGAGAATCTACCGTTCTTGTCAGGTTCCTAAGCAGACTTGAACTAGATATGGTCCGTGTGTGTAGGAAGCACAGTTCTTTTGTTCTGAGCAAACTCACTGTTTGGACCCCCTAGGAAACACAGTATAGTACAAGAGTGCTCTTTTCTCTAAAGCAGAGTGTGTTTCTTGTAAGGCAAGCTACCATTTGTTTCCCAGTCCTAAATGGAGTGGAATCACATGCAGTTTCTGGTCCTACGAGCAAGAGTTGTTTTCTGGTAAGGAAAGTCACTATTGGGCTCCCATTGCCATACACAGTGCAAATAGCCTTCTCGTCTGTTCCCAGCAAGTACAGTGTATTGGATTGAAGAGGAGCTACTGTTTTTCTCAGTTTCCTAAGCAGAGTTGAACTAGATATGGCCCGTGTGTGTAGGAAGTACAATTTTTTTGTTCTGAGCAAGCTCACTGTTCGGAACACATAGGAAACACAGTAGAGTAGAAGAGTGCTCTTTTCTCAAAAGCAGAGTGTGTTTCATGTAAGGCGACGTAGCATTTGTTTCCCACTCCTAAGTGGAGTTGAATCACATGCAGTTTCTGGTCCTACGATCAAGAGTTGTTTTCTGGTAAGGAAAGTCACTATTGGGCTCCTATTGCCGTACACAGTACAAATAGCACTCGCGTCTGTTCCCAGCAAGTACAGTGTATCGGACTGAAGAGGAGCTACTGTTCTTGTTGGTTTCCTAAGCAGAGTAGAACTAGATATGACCTTTGTGTGTAGGAAGCACAGTTATTTTGTTCTGTGCAAACTCACTGTTCGGACCGCATAGGAAACACAGTCGAGTAGAAGAGTACTCTTTTCTCAAAAGCAGAGTGTGTTTCATGTATACGAGCTAGCATTTGTTTCCCAGTCCTAAATGGAGTTGAATCACATGCAGTTTCTGGTCCTACGAGCAAGAGTTGTTTTCTGGTAAGGAAAGTAACTATTGCGCTCCCATTGCCATACACAGTGCAAACAGCCCTCCTGTCTGTTCCCAGCAAGTACAGTGTATTGGACTGCAAAGGAGCTACTGTTCTTCTTAGTTTCTTAAGCAGAGTTGAACTAGATATGGGCCGTGTGTGTAGGAAGTACAGTTCTTTTTTTCTGAGCAAGCTCACTGTTCTGGCCCTATAGGAAACACAGAAGAGTAGAAGAGTGCTCTTTTCTGAAAAGCAGAGTGTGTTTCATGTAAGGCGAGCTAGCATTTGTTTCCCAGTCCTAAATGGAGTTGAATCACATGCAGTTTCCGGTCCTACGAGCAAGAGTTGTTTACTTGTAAGGAAAGTCACTATTGAGCTCCCCTTGCCATACACAGTGCAAATAGCTCTCGCGTCTGTTCCCAGCAAGTACAGTGTATCAGACTGAAGAGGAGCTACTGTTCTTGTCAGTTTCCTAAGCAGAGTTGAACTAGATATGGCCCGTATGTGTAGGAACCACAGTTCTTATGTTCTGAGCAAGTTCACTCTTCTGGCCCTATAGGAAACACAGTAGAGTAGAAGAGTGCTCTTTTCTCAAAAGCAGAGTGTGTTTTTGTATGGCGAGCTAGCATTTGTTTCCTAGTCCTAAATGGAGTTGAATCACATGCAGTTTCTGGTCCTAGGAACAAGAGTTGTTTTCTGGTAAGGAAAGTCACTATTGCGCTCCCATTGCCATACACAGTGCAAATAGCCTTCCCGTCTGTTCCCAGCAAGTACAGTGTATTGGATTGAAAAGGAGGTACTCTTCTTCTCAGTTTCCTAAGCAGAGTTGAACTAGATACGGCCCGTGTGTGTAGGAAGTACAGTACTTTTTTTCTGAGCAAGCTCACTGTTCTGGCCATATAGGAAACACAGTAGAGTGGAAGAGTGCTCTTTTCTCAAAAGCAGAGTGTGATTCTTGTAAAGCGAGCTAGAGTTTGTTTCCCAGTCCTAAATGGAGTTGACTCACATGCAGTTTCTGGTCCTATGAGCAAGAGTTGTTTTCTGGTAAGAAGAGACACTATTGCGCTGCCATTGCCATACACGGACAAATAGCACTGGCGTCTATTCCCAGCAAGTACAGTGTATTGGACTGAAGAGAATCTACTGTTCTTGTCAGGTTCCTAAGCAGACTTGAACTAGATATGGTCCGTGTGTGTAGGAAGCACAGTTCTTTTGTTCTGAGCAAGCTCACTGTTTGGACCCCATAGGAAACACAGTAGAGTACAAGAGTACTCTTTTCTCTAAAGCAGAGTGTGTTTCTTGTAAGGCAAGCTACCGTTTGTTTCCCAGTCCTAAATGGAGTGGAATCACATGCAGTTTCTGGTCCTACGAGCAAGAGTTGTTTTCTGGTAAGGAAAGTCACTATTGGGCTCCCATTGCCATACACAGTGCAAATAGCCCTCCCGTCTGTTCCCAGAAAGTACAGTGTATTGGACTGAAGAGGAGCTACTGTTCTTCTCTGTTTCCTAAGCAGAGTTGAACTAGATATGGCCCGTGTGTGTAGGAAGCACAGTTCTTTTTTTCTGAGCAAGCTCACTGTTCTGGCCCTATAGGAAACACAGTAGAGTAGAAGAGTGCTCTTTTCTCAAAAGCAGAGTGTGTTTCTTGTAAAGCGAACTAGAGTTTGTTTCCCAGTCCGAAATGGAGTTGAATCACATGCAGTTTCTGGTCCTACGAGCAAGAGTTGTTTTCTGGTAAGAATAGTCTCTATTGCGCTGTCATTGCCATACACAGGACAAATAGCACTGGCGTCTGTTCCCAGCAAGTACAGTGTATTGGACTGAAGAGGATATACTGTTCTTGTCAGGTTCCTTAGCAGACTTGAACTAGATATGGCCGTGTGAGTAGGAAGTACACTTTTTTTGTTCTGAGCAAGCTCACTGTTCGGAACACATAGGAAACACAGTAGAGTAGAAGAGTGCTCTTTTCTCAAAAGCAGAGTGTGTTTCATGTAAGGCGACCTAGCATTTGTTTCCCACTCCTAAGTGGAGTTGAATCACATGCAGTTTCTGGTCCTACGATCAAGAGTTGTTTTCTGGTAAGGAAAGTCACTATTGCGCTCCCATTGCCGTACACAGTACAAATAGCACTCGCGTCTGTTCCCAGCAAGTACAGTGTATCGGACTGAAGTGGAGCTACTGTTCTTGTTGGTTTCCTAAGCAGAGTTGAACTAGATATGGCCCGTGTGTGTAGGAAGTACAGTTATTTGGTTCTGTGCAAAATCACTGTTCGGACCGCATAGGAAACACAGTAAAGTAGAAGAGTACTCCTTTCTCAAAAGCAGAGTGTGTTTCATGTATGCGAGCTAGAATTTGTTTCCCAGTCCTAAATGGAGTTGAATCACATGCAGTTTCTGGTCCTACGAGCAAGAGTTGTTTTCTGGTAAGGAAAGTAACTATTGCGCTCCCATTGCCATACACAGTACAAATAGCCCTCCTGTCTTTTCCCAGCAAGTACAGTGTATTTGACTGAATAGGAGCTACTGTTCTTGTCAGTTTCCTAAGCAGAGTTGAACTAGATATGGGCCGTGTGTGTAGGAAGCACAGTTCTTTTGTTCTGAGCAAGCTCACTGTTTGGACCCCATAGGAAACACAGTAGAGTAGAAGAGTGCTCTTTTCTCTAAAGCAGAGTGTGTTTCTTATAAGGCAAGCTACCGTTTGTTTTCCAGTCCTAAATGGAGTGGAATCACATGCAGTTTCTGGTCCTACGAGCAAGAGTTGTTTTTTGCTAAGGAAAGTCACTATTGCGCTCCCATTGCCATACACAGTGCAAATAGACCTCCCGTCTGTTCCCAACAAGTACAGTGTATTGGACTGAAGAGGAGCTACTGTTCTTCTCAGTTTCCTAAGCAGAGTTGAACTAGATATGGCCCGTATGTGTAGGAAGCACAGTTCTTTTTTTCCGAGCAAGCTCACTGTTCTGGCCCTATAGGAAACACAGTAGAGTAGAAGAGTGCTCTTTTCTCAAAAGCAGAGTGTGTTTCTTGTAAAGCGAGCTAGAGTTTGTTTCCCAGTCCTAAATGGAGTGGAATCACATGCAGTTTCTGATCCTACGAGCAAGAGTAGTTTTCTGGTAAGAAGAGTCACTATTGCGCTGCCATTGCCATACACAGGACAAATAGCACTGGCGTCTGTTCCCAGCAAGTACAGTGTATTGGACTGAAGAGGATATACTGTTCTTGTCAGGTTCCTAAGCAGACTTGAACTAGATATGGCCGTGTGAGTAGGAAGTACACTTTTTTTGTTCTGAGCAAGCTTACTGTTCGGAACACATAGGAAACACAGTAGAGTAGAAGAGTGCTCTTTTCTCAAAAGCAGAGTGTGTTTCATGTAAGGCGACCTAGCATTTGTTTCCCACTCCTAAGTGGAGTTGAATCACATGCAGTTTCTGGTCCTACGATCAAGAGTTGTTTTCTGGTAAGGAAAGTCACTATTGGGCTCCCATTGCCGTACACAGTACAAATAGCACTCGTGTCTGTTCCCAGCAAGTACAGTGTATCGGACTGAAGAGGAACTACTGTTCTTGTTGGTTTCCTAAGCAGAGTTGAACTAGATATGGCCCGTGTGTGTAGGAAGCACAGTTATTTTGTTCTGTGCAAACTCACTGTTCGGACCCCATAGGAAACACAGTAGAGTAGAAGAGTACTCTTTTCTCAAAAGCAGAGTGTGTTTCATGTATACGAGCTAGCATTTGTTTCCCAGTCCTAAATGGAGTTGAATCACATGCAGTTTCTGGTCCTACGAGCAAGAGTTGTTTTCTGGTAAGGAAAGTATCTATTGTGCTCCCATTGCCATACACAGTGCAAATAGCACTGGCGTCTGTTCCCTCAAATACAGTGTATTGGACGGAAGAGGAGCTACTGTTCTTGTCAGTTTCCTAAGCAGAGTTGAAATAGATATGGCCCGTGTGTGTAGGAAGCACAGTTCTTTTGTTCTGAGCAAGCTCACTGTTTGGACCCCATAGGAAACACAGTAGAGTAGAAGAGTGCTCTTTTCTCTAAAGCAGAGTGTTTTTCTTGTAAGGCGAGCTACAGTTTGATTCCCAGTCCTAAATGGAGTGGAGTCACATGCAATTTCTGGTCCTACGAGCAAAAGTTGTTTTCTGGTAAGGAAAGTCACTATTGCGCTCCCATTGCCATACACAGTGCAAATAGCCTTCCCGTCTGTTCCCAGCAAGTACAGTGTATTGGATTGAAAAGGAGCTACTGTTCTTCTCAGTTTCCTAAGCAGAGTTGAACTAGATATGGCCCGTGTGTGTAGGAAGTACAGTTCTTTTTTTCTGAGCAAGCTCACTGTTCGGAACATATAGGAAACACAGTAGAGTAGAAGAGTGCTCTTTTCTCAAAAGCAAAGTGTGTTTCTTGGAAGAGGAGCTAGCGTTTGTTTCCCAGTCCTAAATGGAGTTGAGTCACATGCAATTTTTTGTCCTACGAGCAAGACTTGTTTTCTGGTAAGGAAAGTCACTATTGCGCTCCCATTGCCGTACACAGTACAAATAGCACTCGCGTCTGTTCCCAGCAAGTACAGTGTATCGGACTGAAGAGGAGCTACTGTTCTTGTTGGTTTCCTAAGCAGAGTTGAACTAGATATGGCCCGTGTGTGTAGGAAGCACAGTTATTTTGTTCTGTGCAAACTCACTGTTCGGACCGCATAGGAAACACAGTAGAGTAGAAGAGTACTCTTTTCTCAAAAGCAGAGTGTGTTTCATGTATGCGAGCTAGCATTTGTTTCCCAGTCCTAAATGGAGTTGAATCACATGCAGTTTCTGGTCCTACGAGCAAGAGTTGTTTTCTGGTAAGGAAAGTAACTATTGCGCTCCCATTGCCATACACAGTGCAAATAGCACTCGCGTCTTTTCCCAGCAAGTACAGTATATTGGACTGAATAGGAGCTACTGTTCTTGTCAGTTTCCTAAGCAGAGTTGAACTAGATATGGGCCGTGTGTAGGAAGCACAGTTCTTTTGTTCTGAGCAAGCTCACTGTTTGGACCCCATAGGAAACACAGTAGAGTAGAAGAGTGCTCTTTTCTCTAAAGCAGAGTGTGTTTCTTGTAAGGCAAGCTACCGTTTGTTTTCCAGTCCTAAATGGAGTGGAATCACATGCAGTTTCTGGTCCTACGAGCAACAGTTGTTTTCTGGTAAGGAAAGTCACTATTGCGCTCCCATTGCTATACACAGTGCAAAAAGCCCTCCCGTCTGTTCCCAGCAAGTACAGTGTATTGGACTGAAGAGGAGCTACTGTTCTTCTCAGTTTCCTAAGCAGAGTTGAACTAGATATGGCCCGTGTGTGTAGGAAGCACAGTTCTTTTTTTCTGAGCAAGCTCACTGTTCTGGCCCTATAGGAAACACAGTAGAGTAGAAGAGTGCTCTTTTCTCAAAAGCAGAGTGTGTTTCTTGTAAAGCGAGCTAGAGTTTGTTTCCCAGTCCTAAATGGAGTTGAATCACATGCAGTTTCTGGTCCTACGAGCAAGAGTTGTTTTCTGGTAAGAAGAGTCACTATTGCGCTGCCATTGCCATACACAGGACAAATAGCACTGGCGTCAGTTCCCAGCAAGTACAGTGTATTGGACTGAAGAGGATATACTGTTCTTGTCAGGTTCCTAAGCAGACTTGAACTACATATGGCCGTGTGAGTAGGAAGCACAATTTTTTTGTTCTGAGTAAGCTCACTGTTCTGGCCCTATAGGAAACAATGTAGAGTAGAAGAGTGCTCTTTTATCAAAAGCAGAGTGTGTTTCTTGGAAGTCGAGCTGGCGTTTGTTTCCCAGTCCTAAATGGAGTTGAGTCACATGCAGTTTTTTGTCCTACGAGCAAGAGTTGTTTTCTGGTAAGACAAGTCACTATTGTGCTCCAATTGCCATACACAGGACAAATAGCACTGGCGTCTGTTCCCAGCAAGTACAGTGTATTGGATGGAAGAGGAGCTACTGTTCTTGTCAGTTTCCTAAGCACAGTTGAACTAGATATTGCCCGTGTGTGTAGGAAGCACAGTTCTTTTGTTCTGAGCAAGCTCACTGTTAGGACCCCATAGAATACACAGTAGAGTAGAAGAGTGCTCTTTTCTCAAAAGCAGAGTGTGTTTCATGTAAGGCGAGCTAGAGTTTGTTTTCCAGTCCTAAATGGAGTTGAATCACATGCAGTTTCTGGTCTTACGAGCAAGAGTTGTTTTCTGGTAAGGAAAGTCACTATTGCGCTCCCATTGCCATACACAGTGCAAATAGCACTCGCGTCTGTTCCCAGCAAGTACAGTGTATCGGACTGCAGAGGAGCTACTGTTCTTGTCAGTTTCCAAAGCAGAGTTGAACTAGATATGGCCCGTGTGTAGGAAGCACAGTTTTTTTATTCTGAGCAAGCTCACTTTTCGGAACACATAGGAAACACAGTAGAGTAGAAGAGTGCTCTTTTCTCAAAAGCAGAGTGTGTTTTTTTAAGGCGAGCTAGCGTTTGTTTCCTAGTCCTAAATGGAGTTGAATCACATGCAGTTTCTGGTCCTATGAACAAGAGTTGTTTTCTGGTAAGGAAAATCACTATTGTGCTCCAATTGCCATACACAGTGCAAATAGCACTCGCGTCTGTTCCCCGCAAGTACATTGTATTGGACGGAAGAGGAGCTACTGTTCTTGTAAGTTTCCTAAGGAGAGTTGAACTAGATATGGCCCGTCTGTGTAGGAAGCACAGTTCTTTTGTTCTGAGCAAGCTCACTGTTTGGAACCCACAGGAAACAGAGTAGAGTAGTAGAGTGCTCTTTTCTCTAAAGCAGAGTGTGTTTCATGTAAGGCGAGCTAGCATTTGTTTCCCAGTCCTAAATGGAGTTGAATCACATGCAGTTTCTGGTCTTACGAGCAAGAGTTGTTTTCTGGTAAGGAAAGTCACTATTGCGCTCCCATTGCCATACACAGTGCAAATAGCACTCGCGTCTGTTCCCAGCAAGTACAGTGTATCAGACTGAAGAGGAGCTACTGTTCTTGTCAGTTTCCTAAGCAGAGTTGAACGAGATATGGCCCGTGTGTAGGAAGCACAGTTCTTTTGTTCTGAGCAAGCTCACTGTTCTGGCACTATAGGAAAAACAGTAGAGTAGAAGAGTGCTCTTTTCTCAAAATCAGAGTGTGTTTCTTGCAAGGTGAGCTAGCTTTTGTTTTCCAGTCCTAAATGGAGTTGAATCACATGCAGTTTCTGGTCCTACAAGCAAGAGATGTTTTCTGGTAAGAAGAGTCACTATTGTGCTGCCATTGCCATACACAGGACAAATAGCACTGGCGTCTGTTCCCAGCAATTACAGTGTATTGGATTGAAGAGGATCTACTGTTTTTGTCAGGTTCCTAAGCAGAATTAAACTAGATATGGCCATGTGTAGGAAGCACAGTTCTTTTGTTCTGAGCAGCTCACTGTTCGGACCCCATAGGAAACACAGTAGAGTAGAAGAGTGCTCTTTTCTCAAAAGCAGGGTGTGTTTCTTTTAAGGCGAGCTTGCATTTGTTTCCCAGTCCTAAATGGAGTTGAGTCACATGCAGTGTTTTGTCCTACGAGCAAGAGTTGTTTTCTGGTAAGACGAGTCACTATTGTGCTCCAATTGCCATACACAGTGCAAATAGCACTCGCGTCTGTTCCCCGCAAGTACATTGTATTGTACTGAAGAGGAATACTGTTTTTGTCAGTTTCCTAAGCAGAGTTGAACTAGATATGGCCCGTGTGTGTAGGAAGCACAGTTCTTTTGTTCTGAGCAAGTTCACTGTTCGGACCCCATAGGAAGCACAGTAGAGTAGAAGAGTGCTCTTTTCTCAAAAGCAGAGTGTGTTTCTTGTAAAGCGAGCTAGAATTTGTTTCCCAGTCCTAAATGGAGTTGATCACATGCAGTTTCTGGTCCTAAGAGCAAGAGTTGTTTTCTGTTAAGAAGAGTCACTATTGCACTGCCATTGCCATACACAGGACAAATAGCACTGGCGTCTGTTCCCAGCAAGTACAGTGTATTGAACTGAAGAGGATCTACTGTTCTTGTCAGGTTCCTAAGCAGACTTGAACGAGATATGGCCGTGTGTGTAGGAAGCACAGTTTTTTTTTTTCTGAGCAAGCTCACTGTTCGGAACATATAGGAAACACAGTAGAGTAGAAGAGTGCTCTTTTCTCAAAAGCAAAGTGTGTTTCTTGGAAGTTGAGCTAGCGTTTGTTTCCCAGTCCTAAATGGAGTTGAGTCACATGCAATTTTTTGTCCTACGAGCAAGACTTGTTTTCTGGTAAGGAAAGTCACTATTGTGCTCCCATTGCCATACACAGTGCAAATAGCACTCACGTCTCTTCCCAGCAAGTACAGTGTATCGGACTGAAGAGGAGCTACTGTTCTTGTCAGTTTCCTAAGCAGAGTTGAACTAGATATGGCCCGTGTGTAGGAAGCACAGTTCTTTTGTTCTGAGCAAGCTCACTGTTCTGGCCCTATAGGAAACACAGTAGAGTAGAAGAGTGCTCTTTTCTCAAAAGCAGAGTGTGTTTCTTGTAAGGCGAGCTAGCATTTGTTTCCCAGTTCTAAATGGAGTTGAGTCACATGCAGTTTTTTGTCCTACGAGCAAGAATTGTTTTCTGGTAAGACGAGTCACTATTGTGCTCCAATTGCCATACACAGTGCAAATAGCACTCGCGTCTGTTCCCCGCAAGTACAGTGTATTGGACTGAAGAAGATCTACTGTTCTTCTCAGTTTCCTAAGCAGAGTTGAACTAGATATGGCCCGTGTGTGTAGGAAGCACAGTTCTTTTGTTCTGAGTAAGCTCACTGTTCGGACCCCATAGGAAGCACAGTAGATTAGAAGAGTGGTCTTTTCTCAAAAGCAGAGTGTGTTTCATGTAAGGCGAGCTAGCATTTGTTTCCCAGTCCTAAATGGAGTTGAATCACATGCAGTTTCTGGTCCTACGATCAAGAGTTGTTTTCTGGTAGGGAAAGTCACTATTGCGCTCCCATTGCCATACACAGTGCAAATAGCACTCGCGTCTGTTCCCAGCAAGTACAGTGTATCGGACTGAAGAGGAGCTACTGTTCTTGTCAGTTTCCTAAGCAAAGTTGAACTAGTTATGGCCCGTGTGTAGGAAGCACAGTTCATTTTTCTGAGCAAGCTCACTGTTCTGGCCTTATAGGAAACACAGTAGAGCAGAAGAGTGCTCTTTTCTCAAAAGCAGAGTGTGTTTCTTGTAAAGCGAGCTAGAGTTTGTTTCCCAGGCCTAAATGGAGTTGAATCACATGAAGTTTCTGGTCCTAAGAGCGAGAGTTGTTTTCTGTTAAGAAGAGTAACTATTGCGCTGCCATTGCCATACACAGGACAAATAGCACTGGCGTCTGTTCCCAGCAAGTACAGTCTATTGAACTGAAGAGGATCTACTGTACTTGTCAGGTTCCTAAGCAGACTTGAACTAGATTTGGCCGTGTGAGTAGGAAGCACAGTTTTTTTGTTCTGAGCAAGCTCACTGTTCTGGCCCTATAGGAAACAAAGTAGAGTAGAAGAGTGCTCTTTTATCAAAAGCAGAGTGTGTTTCTTGGAAGTCGAGCTAGCGTTTGTTTCTCACTCCTAAATGGAGTTGAGTCACATGCAGTTTTTTGTCCTACAAGCAAGAGATGTTTTCTGGTAAGACAAGTCACTGTTGTGCTCCAATTGCCATAAGCTGGACAAATAGCACTGGCGTCTGTTCCCAGCAAGTACAGTGTATTGGACTGAAGAGGATCTACTGTTCTTGTCAGGTTCCTAAGGAGAATTGAACTAGATATGGCCGTGTGTGTAGGAAGCACAGTTTTTTTGTTCTGAGCAAGCTCACTGTTCGGACAAAAAGGAAACACAGTAGAGTAGAAGAGTGCTCTTTGCTCAAAAGCGGAGTTTGTTTCTTGTAAGGCGAGCTCACGTTTGTTTCCCAGTCCTAAATGGAGTTGAGTCACATGCAGTTTTTTGTCCTATGAGCAAAAGTTGTTTTCTGGTAAGACAAGTCACTATTGTTCTCCAATTTCCATACACAATGCAAATAGCACTCGCGTCTGTTCCCCGCAAGTACAGTGTATTGGACGGAAGAGGAGCTACTGTTCTTGTCAGTTTACTAAGCAGAATGGAACTAGATATGATCCGTGCGTGTAGGAAGCACAGTTCTTTTGTTCTGAGCAAGCTCACTGTTTGGACCCCATAGGAAACACAATAGAGTAGAAGAGTGCTCTTTTCTCAAAAGCAGAGTGTGTTTCATGTAAGGCGAGCTAGCATTTGTTTCCCAGGCCTAAATTGATTTGAATCTCATGCAGTTTCTGGTCCTACGAGCAAGAGTTGTTTTCTGGTAAGGAAAGTCTCTATTGTGCTCCCATTGCCATACACAGTGCAAAAAGCCCTCGCGTCTGTTCCCAGCAAGTACAGTGTATCGGACTGAAGAGGAGCTACTGTTCTTGTCAGTTTCCTAAGCAGAGTTGAACTAGATATGGCCCGTGTGTGTAGGAATTACAGTTCTTTTTTTCTGAGCAAGCTCACTGTTCTGGCCCTATAGGAAACACAGTAGAGTGGAAGAGTGCTCTTTTCTATAAAGCAGAGTGTTTTTCTTGTAAGGCGAGCTAGCGTTTGTTTCCCAGTCCTAAATGGAGTTGAATCACATGCAGTTTCTAGTCCTACTAGCAAGAGTTGTTTTCTGGTAAGAAGAGTCACTATTGCGCTGCCATTGCCATACATAGGACAAATAGCACTGACGTCTGTTCCCAGCTAGTACAGTGTATTGGACTGAAAAGGAGCTACTGTTCTTCTCAGTTTCCTAAGCAGAGTTGAACTAGATATGGCCCATGTGTGTAGGAATTACAGTTCTTTTTTTCTGAGCAAGCTCACTGTTCTGGCCCTATAGGGAACACAGAAGAGTAGAAGAGTGCTCTTTTCTCAAAAGCAGAGTGTGTTTCTTGTAAAGCGAGCTAGAGTTTGATTCCCAGTCCTAAATGGAGTGGAATCACATGCACTTTCTGGTCCTACGAGCAAGATTTGTTTTCTGTTAAGAAGAGTCACTATTGTGCTGCCATTGCCATACACAGGACAAATAGCACTGGCGTCTGTTCCCAGCAAGTACAGTGTATTGAACTGAAGAGGATCTACTGTTCTTGTCAGGTTCCTAAGCAGACTTGAACTAGATATGGCCGTGCGTAGGAAGCACAATTTTTTTGTTCTGAGCAAGCTCACTTTTCGGAACACATAAGAAACACAGTAGAGTAGAAGAGTGCTCTTTTCTCAAAAGCAGAGTGTTTTTGTAAGGCGAGCTAGCGTTTGTTTCCTAGTCCTAAATGGAGTTGAATCACATGCAGTTTCTGGTCCTATGAACAAGAGTTGTTTTCTGGTAAGGAAAGTCACTATTGCGCTCCCATTGCCCTTTACAAGGCAAATAGCACTCGCGTCTTTTCCCAGCAAGTACAGTGTATTGGACTGAATAGGAGCTACTGTTCTTGTCAGTTTACTAAGCAGAATTGAACTAGATATGGTCCGTGCATGTAGAAAGCACAGTTCTTTTGTTCTGAGCAAGCTCACTGTTCGGAACACATAGGAAACACAGTAGAGTAGAAGAGTGCTCTTTTCTCAAAAGCAGAGTGTGTTTCT
The DNA here is from genome assembly GCF_949786415.1 of Peromyscus eremicus. Lineage (NCBI taxonomy): Eukaryota > Metazoa > Chordata > Mammalia > Rodentia > Cricetidae > Peromyscus > Peromyscus eremicus. Next base: position 1,353,773 of record NW_026734293.1, read on the forward strand.
TGGAAGTCGAGCTAGCGTTTGTTTCCCAGTCCTAAATGGAGTTGGGTCACATGCAGTTTTTTGTCCACGAGCAAGAGTTGTTTTCTGGTAAGACAAGTCACTATTGTGCTCCAATGCCATACACAGTGCAAATAGCACTCGCGTCTGTTCCCCGCAAGTACAGTGTATTGGACTGAAGAGGATCTACTGTTCTTGTCAGGTTCCTAAGCAGAATTGAACTAGATATGGCCGTGTGTGTAGGAAGCACAGTTCTTTTGTTCTGAGCAAGCTCACTGTTCGGACATCATAGGAAACACAATAGAGTAGAAGAGTGCTCTTTTCTCAAAAGCAGAGTGTGTTTCTTGTAAGGCGAGCTAGCGTTTGTTTCCCAGTCCTAAATGGAGTTGAATCTCATGCAGTTTCTGGTCCTAAGAGTAAGAGTTGTTTTCTGGTAAGGAAAGTCACTATTGCGATCCCCTTGCCATACATAGTGCAAATAGCTCTTGCGTCTATTCCCAGCAAGTACAGTGTATCAGACTGAATGGGAACTACTGTTCTTGTCAGTTTCCTAAGCAGAGTTGAACTAGATATGGCCCGTGTGTGTAGGAAGCACAGTTCTTATGTTCTGAACAAGCTCACTGTTCTGGCCCTATTGGAAACACAGTAGAGTAGAAGAGTGCACTTTTCTCAAAAGCAGAGTGTGTTTTTGTAAGGCGAGCTAGCGTTTGTTTCCTAGTCCTAAATGGAGTTGAATCACATGCAGTTTCTGGTCCTACAAGCAAGAGTTGTTTTCTGGTAAGAAGAGTCACTATTGCGCTGCCATTGCCATACACAGGACAAATAGCACTGGCGTCTGTTCCCAGCAAGTACAGTGTATTGGACTGAAGAGGATCTACTGTTCTTGTCAGGTTCCTAAGCAGACTTGAACTAGATATGGCCCATGTGTGTAGGAAGCACAGTTTTTTTGTTTTGAGCAAGCTCACTGTTCGGAACACATAGGAAACAGTAGAGTAGAAGAGTGCTCTTTTCTCAAAAGCAGAGTGTGTTTCTTGGAAGTCAAGCTAGCGTTTGTTTCCCAGTCCTAAATGGAGTTGAGTCACATGCAGTTTTTTGTCCAATGAGGAAGAGTTATTTTCTGGTAAGACAAGTCACTATTGTGCTCCAATGCCATACACAGTGCAAATAGCACTCGCGTCTGTTCCCCGCAAGTACAGTGTATTACACTGAAGAGGAGCTACTGTTCTTGTTTGTTTCCTAAGGAGAGTTTAATTAGATATGGCCCGTGCGTGTAGAAAGCACAGTTCTTTTGTTCTGAGCAAGCTCACTGTTCGGACCCCATAGGAAACACAGTAGAGTAGAAGAGTGCTCTTTTCTCAAAAGCAGAGTGTGTTTCTTGTAAGGCAGGCTAGCATTTGTTTTCCAGTCCTAAATGGAGTAGAATCACATGCAGTTTCTGGTCCTACGAGCAAGAGTTGTTTTCTGGTAAGGAAAGTCACTATTGCGCTCCCATTGCCATACACAGTGCTAATAGCACATGCGTCTGTTCCCAGCAATTACAGTGTATTGGACTGATGAGGAGTTACTGTTCTTGTCAGGTTCCTAAGCAGAGTTCAACTAGATATGGCCCGTGTGTATGAAACACAGTTCTTATGTTCTGAGCAAGCTCACTGCTCTGGCCCCATAGGAAACACAGCAGAATAGAAGAGTGCTCTTTTCTCTAAAGCAGAGTGTGTTTCTTGTAAGGCGATCTAGCATTTGTTTCCCAGTCCTAAATGGAGTTGAGTCACATGTAGTTTTTTGTCCTACGAGCAAGAGTTTTTTTCTGGTAAGACGAGTCACTGTTGTGCTCCAATTGCCATACACAGTGCAAATAGCACTCGCGTCTGTTCCCAGCAAGTACAGAGTATCGGACTGAAGAGGAGCTACTGTTCTTGTCAGGTTCCTAAGCAGACTTGAACTAGATATGGCCGTGTGTGTAGGAAGCACAGTTCTTTTGTTCTGAGCAAGCTCACTGTTCGGACACCATAGGAAACCCAGTAGAGTAGAAGAGTGCTCTTTTCTCAATTGCAGTGTGTGTTCTTGTAAGGCGAGCTAGCGTTTGTTTCCCAGTCCTAAATGGAGTTGAATCACATGCAGTTTCTGGTCCTACGAGCAAGGGTTGTTTTCTGGTAAGAAGAGTCACTATTGCGCTGCCATTGCCATACACAGGACAAATAGCACTGGCGTCTGTTCCCAGCAAGTACAGTGTATTGGACTGAAGAGGATCTTATGTTCTTGTCAGGTTCCTAAGCAGACTTGAACTAGATATGGCCGTGTGTGTAGGAAGCACAGTTTTTTTGTTCTGAGCAAGCTCACCATTCTGGCCCTATGGAAAACACAGTAGAATAGAAGAGTGCGCTTTTCTCAAAAGCAGAGTGTGTTTCTAGTAAGGCGAGCTAGAGTTTGTTTCCCAGTCCTAAATGGAGTTGAGTCACATGCAGTTTTTTGTCCTATGAGCAAGAGTTGTTTTCTGGTAAGACGAGTCACTATTGTGCTCCCATTGCCATACACAGTGCAAATTGCACTCGCGTCTGTTCCCAGCAAGTACAGTGTTGGACTGAAGAGGAGCTACTGTTCTTGTCAGTTTCCTAAACAGAGTTGAACTACATATGGTCCGTGTGTGTAGGAAGCACAGTTCTTTTGTTCTGAGCAAGCTCACTGTTTGGACCCCATATAAAACACAGTAGACTAGAAGAGTGCTCCTTTCTCTAAAGCAGAGTGTGTTTCTTGTAAGGCGAGCTAGCATTTGTTTCCCAATCCTAAATGGAGTTGAATCCCATGCAGTTTTATGTACTAGGAGCAAGAGTTGTTTTCTGGTAAGGAAAGTCACTATTGCGCTGCCATTGCCATACACAGGACAAATAGCACTGGCGTTTGTTGCCAGCAAGTACAGTGTATTGGACTGAAGAGGATCTACTGTTCTTGTCAGGTTCCTAAGCAGACTTGAACTAGATATGGCCGTGTGTGTAGGTAGCACAATTTTTTTTTGTTCTGAGCAAGCTCACTGTTTGGACCCCATAGGAAACACAGTAGAGTAGAAGAGTGCTCTTTTCAAAAGCAGACTGTGTTTCTTGTAAGGCGAGCTAGCGTTTGTTTCCCAGTCCTAAATGGAGTTGAATCACATGCAGTCTCTGGTCCTACGAGCAAGAGTTGTTTTCTGGTAAGGAAAGTCACTATTGCACTCCTATTGCCATATACAGTGCAAATAGCACTCGCGTCTGTTCCCAGCAAGTACAGTGTATCGGACTGAAGAGGAGCTACTGTTCTTGTCAGTTTCCTAAGCAGATTTGAACTAGATATGGCCCGTGTGTAGGAAGCACAGTTCTTTTGTTCTGAGCAAGCTCACTGTTCTGGCCCTATAGGAAACACAGTAGAGTAGAAGAATGCTCTTTTCTCTAAAGCAGAGTGTGTATCTTGTAAGGCAAGCTAGCGTTTGTTTCCCAGTCCTAAATGGAGGTGAAACACATGCAGTTTCTGGTCCTATGAGCAAGAGTTCTTTTATGGTAAGAATAGTCACTATTGCGCTGCCATTGCCATACACAGGACAAATAGCACTGGCGTCTGTTCCCAGCAAGTACAGTGTATTGGACTAAAGGGGATCTACTCTTCTTGTCAGGTTCCTAAGCAGAGTTGAACTAGATATGACCCGTGTGTGTAGGAAGCACAGTTATTATGTTCTGAGCAAGCTCACTATTCTGGGCCTATAGGAAACACAGTAGAGTAGAAGAGTTCTCTTTTCTCAAAAGCAGAGTGTGTTTCTTGTAAGGCGAGCTAGCATTTGTTTCCCAGTCCTAAATGGAGTTGATTCACATGCAGTTTGTAGTCCTATGAGCAAGAGTTGTTTTCTGGTAAGGAAAGTCACTATTGTGCTCTCATTGCCATACACAGTGCAAATAGCACTCGCGTCTGTTCCCAGCAAGTACAGTGTATTGGACTGAAGAGGATCTACTGTTCTTGTCAGGTTCCTAAGCAGAGTTGAAATAGATATGGCCCGTGTGTGTAGGAAGCACAGTTCTTTTGTTCTGAGCAAGCTCACTCTTTGGACGCCATAGGAAACACAGTAGAGTAGAAGAGTGCTCTTTTTTCTAACGCAGAGTGTGTTTCTTGTAATGCGAGCTAGCGTTTGTTTCCCAGTCCTAAATGGAGGGAATCACATGCAGTTTCAATTCCTATGAGCAAGAATTGTTTTATGGTAAGAATAGTCACTATTGCGCTGCCATTGCCATACACAGGACAAATAGCACTGGCGTCTGTTCCAAGCAAGTACAGTGTATTGGACTGAAGAGGATCTACTGTTCTTGTCAGGTTCCTAAGCAGAATTGAACTAGATATGGCCGTGTGTGTAGGAAGCACAGTTCTTTTGTTCTGAGCAAGCTCACTGTTCTGGCCCTCTAGGAAACACAGTAGAGTAGAAGAGTGCTCTTTTCGCAAAAGCAGAGTGTGTTTTTGTAAGGCGAGCTAGCATTTGTTTCCCAGTCCTAAATGGCGTTGAATCACATGCAGTTTCTATTCCTACGAGCAAGAGTTGTTTTCTGGTAAGGAAAGTCACTATTGCGTTCTCATTGCCATACACAGTGCAAATAGCACTGGCGTCTGATCGCAGCAAGTACAGTGTATTGGACTGAAGAGGATCTACTGTTCCTGTCAGGTTCCTAAGCAGAATAGAACTAGATATGGCCGTGTGTGTAGGAAGCACAGTTCTTTTGTTCTGAGCAAGCTCACTGTTCTGGCACTACAGGAAACACTGTAGAGTAGATGAGTGTTCTTTTCTCTAAAGCAGAGTGTGTTTCTTGTAAGGCAAGCTATTGTTTGTTTCCCAGTCCTAAATGGAGTTGAATCACATGCAGTTTCTGGTCCTACGAACAAGAGTTGTTTTCTGGTAATTAAAGTCACATTGTGCTCCCATTGACATACACAGTGCAAATAGCACTCGCGTCTGTTCCCAGCAAGTACAGTCTATTGCACTGAATAGGTGCAATTGTTCTTGTCAGTTTCCTAAGTAGAGTTGAACTAGATATTATCCGTGTGTGTAGGAAGCACAGTTCGTTTGTTCTGAGCAAGCTCACTGTTTGGACCCCATAGGAAACACAGTAGAGTAGAAGAGTGCTCTTTTCTCTAAAGCAGAGTGTGTTTCTTGTAAGACGAGCTAGAGTTTGTTTCGCAGTCCTAAATGGAGTTGAAACCCATGCAGTTTCTGGTACTACGTCAAGAGTTGTTTTCTGGTAAGAAGAGTCACTATCGCGCTGCCATTGCCATACACAGGACAAATAGCACTGGTGTCTGTTCGCAGCAAGTACAGTGTATTGGACTGAAGAGGAGCTACTGTTCTTGTCAGTTTCCTAAGCAGAGTTGAACTAGATATGGTCCGTGTGTGTAGGAAGCACAGTTCTTTTGTTCTGAGCAAGCTCACTGTTTGGACCTCTAGGAAACACAGTGGAGTAGAAGAGTGCTCTTTTCTCTAAAGCAGAGTGTTTTTCTTGTAAGTCGAACTAGCATTTGTTTCCCAGTCCTAAATGGTGTTGAATCACATGCAGTTTGTGGTCCTACGAGCAAAAGTTGTTTTCTGGTAAGGAAAGTCACTATTGTGTTCTCATTGCCATACACAGTGCAAATAGCACTCGCGTCTGTTCCCAGCAAGTACAGTGTATTGGACTGAAGAGGAGCTACTGTTCTTCTCAGTTTCCTATGCAGAGTTGAACTAGATATTATCTGTGTGTGTAAGAAGCACAGTTCATTTGATCTGAGCAAGCTCACTGTTCTTGCCCTATACGAAACACAGTAGAGTAGAAGAGTGCTCTTTTCGGAAAAGCAGAGTGTGTTTTTTAAGGCGAGCTAGCATTTGTTTCCCAGTCCTAAATGGCGTCGAATCACATGCAGTTTCTATTCCTACGAGCAAGAGTTGTTTTCTGGTAAGGAAAGTCACTATTGCGTTCTCATTGCCATACACAGTGCAAATAGCACTGGCGTCTGATCGCAGCAAGTACAGTGTATTGGACTGAAGAGGATCTACTGTTCTTGTCAGGTTCCTAAGCAGAATTGAACTAGATATGGCCGTGTGTGTAGGAAGCACAGTTCTTTTGACTTGAACAAGCTCACTGTTCGGACCCCATAGGAAACACAGTAGAGGAGAAGAGTGCTCTTTTCTCAAAAGCAGAGTGTGTTTTTTGTAAGGCAAGCTAGCGTTTGAATCCCAGTCTTAAATGGAGTTGAATCACATGCAGTTTCAGGTCCTACGAGCAAGAGATGTTTTCTGGTAAGGAAAGTCACTATTGCGCTCTTATTGCCATACACAGTGCAAATAGCACTCGCGTCTGTTCCCAGGAATTACAGTGTATAGGACTGAAGAGGAGCTACTGTTCTTGTCAGTTTCCTAAGCAGAGATGAACTAGATATGGTCCATGTGTGTAGGAAGCACAGTTCTTTTGTTCTAAGCAAGCTCACTGTTCGGACCCCATAGGAAACACAGTAGAATAGAAGAGTGCTCTTTTCTCAAAAGTAGAGTGTGCTTCTTGTAAGGCGAGCTAGCGTTTGTTTCCCAGTCCTAAATGGAGTTGAATCACATGCAGTTTCTGGTCCTACGAGCAAGAGTTGTTTTCTGGTAAGGAAAGTCACTATTGCGCTCCCATTGCCATACACAGTGCAAATAGCACTCGCGTCTGATGCCAGCAGGTACAGTGTATCGGACTGAAGAGGAGCTAATGTTCTTGTCAGTTTCCTAAGCAGAGTTGAACTAGATATGGCCCGTGTGTGTAGAAAGCACAGTTTTTTTGTTCTGAGCAAGCTCACCGTTCTGGCCCTATGGAAAACACAGTAGAATAGAAGAGTGCTCTTTTCTCAAAAGCAGAGTGTGTTTCTAGTAAGGCGAGCTAGAGTTTGTTTCCCAGTCCTAAATGGAGTTGAGTCACATGCAGTTTTTTGTCCTATGAGCAAGAGTTGTTTTCTGGTAAGACGAGTCACTATTGTGCTCCCATTGCCATACACAGTGCAAATTGCACTCGCGTCTGTTCCCAGCAAGTACAGTGTTGGACTGAAGAGGAGCTACTGTTCTTGTCAGTTTCCTAAGCAGAGTTGAACTACATATGGTCTGTGTGTGTAGGAAGCACAGTTCTTTTGTTCTGAGCAAGCTCACTGTTTGGACCCCATATAAAACACAGTAGACTAGAAGAGTGCTCCTTTCTCTAAAGTAGAGTGTGTTTCTTGTAAGGCGAGCTAGCATTTGTTTCCCAATCCTAAATGGAGTTGAATCCCATGCAGTTTTATGTACTAGGAGCAAGAGTTGTTTTCTGGTAAGGAAAGTCACTATTGCGCTGCCATTGCCATACACAGGACAAATAGCACTGGCGTTTGTTGCCAGCAAGTACAGTGTATTGGACTGAAGAGGATCTACTGTTCTTGTCAGGTTCCTAAGCAGACTTGAACTAGATATGGCCGTGTGTGTAGGTAGCACAATTTTTTTTTGTTCTGAGCAAGCTCACTGTTTGGACCCCATAGGAAACACAGTAGAGTAGAAGAGTGCTCTTTTCAAAAGCAGACTGTGTTTCTTGTAAGGCGAGCTAGCGTTTGTTTCCCAGTCCTAAATGGAGTTGAATCACATGCAGTCTCTGGTCCTACGAGCAAGAGTTGTTTTCTGGTAAGGAAAGTCACTATTGCACTCCTATTGCCATTACAGTGCAAATAGCACTCGCGTCTGTTCCCAGCAAGTACAGTGTATCGGACTGAAGAGGAGCTACTGTTCTTGTCAGTTTCCTAAGCAGATTTGAACTAGATATGGCCCGTGTGTAGGAAGCACAGTTCTTTTGTTCTGAGCAAGCTCACTGTTCTGGCCCTATAGGAAACACAGTAGAGTAGAAGAATGCTCTTTTCTCTAAAGCAGAGTGTGTATCTTCTAAGGCAAGCTAGCGTTTGTTTCCCAGTCCTAAATGGAGGTGAAACACATGCAGTTTCTGGTCCTATTGGCAAGAGTTCTTTTATGGTAAGAATAGTCACTATTGCGCTGCCATTGCCATACACAGGACAAATAGCACTGGCGTCTGTTCCCAGCAAGTACAGTGTATTGGACTAAAGGGGATCTACTGTTCTTGTCAGGTTCCTAAGCAGAGTTGAACTAGATATGACCCGTGTGTGTAGGAAGCACAGTTATTATGTTCTGAGCAAGCTCACTGTTCTGGGCCTATAGGAAACACAGTAGAGTAGAAGAGTTCTCTTTTCTCAAAAGCAGAGTGTGTTTCTTGTAAGGCGAGCTAGCATTTGTTTCCCAGTCCTAAATGGAGTTGAATCACATGCAGTTTGTAGTCCTATGAGCAAGAGTTGTTTTCTGGTAAGGAAAGTCACTATTGTGCTCTCATTGCCATACACAGTGCAAATAGCACTCGTGTCTGTTCCCAGCAAGTACAGTGTATTGGACTGAAGAGGATCTACTGTTCTTGTCAGGTTCCTAAGCAGAGTTGAAATAGATATGGCCCGTGTGTGTAGGAAGCACAGTTCTTTTGTTCTGAGCAAGCTCACTCTTTGGACGCCATAGGAAACACAGTAGAGTAGAAGAGTGCTCTTTTTTCTAACGCAGAGTGTGTTTCTTGTAATGCGAGCTAGCGTTTGTTTCCCAGTCCTAAATGGAGGGAATCACATGCAGTTTCAATTCCTATGAGCAAGAATTGTTTTATGGTAAGAATAGTCACTATTGCGCTGCCATTGCCATACACAGGACAAATAGCACTGGCGTCTGTTCCAAGCAAGTACAGTGTATTGGACTGAAGAGGATCTACTGTTCTTGTCAGGTTCCTAAGCAGAATTGAACTAGATATGGCCGTGTGTGTAGGAAGCACAGTTCTTTTGTTCTGAGCAAGCTCACTGTTCTGGCCCTCTAGGAAACACAGTAGAGTAGAAGAGTGCTCTTTTCGCAAAAGCAGAGTGTGTTTTTGTAAGGCGAGCTAGCATTTGTTTCCCAGTCCTAAATGGCGTTGAATCACATGCAGTTTCTATTCCTACGAGCAAGAGTTGTTTTCTGGTAAGGAAAGTCACTATTGCGTTCTCATTGCCATACACAGTGCAAATAGCACTGGCGTCTGATCGCAGCAAGTACAGTGTATTGGACTGAAGAGGATCTACTGTTCTTGTCAGGTTTCTAAGCAGAATTGAACTAGATATGGCCGTGTGTGTAGGAAGCACAGTTCTTTTGTTCTGAGCAAGCTCACTGTTTGAACCCCATAGGAAACACAGTAGAGTGGAAGAGTGCTCTTTTCTCTAAAGCAGAGTGTGTTTCTTGTAAGGCGAGCTAGCTTTTGTTTGCCAGTCCTAAATGGAGTTGAATCCCATGCAGTTTCTGGTCCTAAGAGCAAGAGCTGTTTTCTGGTAAGGAAAGTCACTATTGTGCTCCCATTGCCATACACAGTGCAAATAGCACTCGCGTCTGTTCCCAGCAAGTACAGTGTATTGGAGTGAAGAGGAGCTACTGTTCTTCTCAGTTTCCTAAGCAGAGTTGACCTACATATGGTCCGTGTTTGTAGGAAGCACAGTTCTGTTTTTCTGACCAGGCTCACTGTTTGGACCCCATAGGAAACACAGTAGAGTAGAAGAGTTCTCTTTTTTCTAAAGCAGAGTCTGTTTCTTGTAATGCGAGCAAGCGTTAGTTTCCCAGTCCTAAATGGAGTGGAATCACATGCAGTTTCTGGTCCTATGAGCAAGCATTGTTTTATGGTAAGAATAATCACTATTGCGCTGCCATTGCAATACACAAGACAAATAGCACTGGCGTCTGTTCTCAGCAAGTACAGTGTATTGGACGGAAGAGGATCTACTGTTCTTGTCAGGTTCCTAAACAGAATTGATCTAGATATGGCCGTGTGTGTAGGAAGCACAGTTTTTTTGTTCTGAGCAAGCTCATTGTTCGGACACCATAGGAAACACAGTAGAGTAGAAGAGTGCTCTTTTCTCAAAAGCAGAGTGTGTTTCTTGTAAGGCGAGCTAGCGTTTGTTTCCCAGTCCTAAATGGAGTTGAATCACATGCAGTTTCTGGTCCTACAAACAATAGTTGTTTTCTGGTAAGGAAAGTCACTGTTGCGCTCTCATTCCCATACACAGTGCAAATAGCACGCCTGTCTGTTCCCAGCAAGTACAGTGTATTGGACTGAAGAGGATCTACTGTTCTTGTCAGGTTCCTAAGCAGAGTTGAACTAGATATGGCCCGTGTGTGTAGGAAGCATAGTTCTTATGTTCTGAGCAAGCTCACTGTTCTGGCACTACAGGAAACACAGTAGAGTAGATGAGTGCTCTTTTCTCTAAAGCAGAGTGTGTTTCTTGTAAGGCAAGCTATTGTTTGTTTCCCAGTCCTAAATGGAGTTGAATCACATGCAGTTTCTGGTCCTACGAACAAGAGTTGTTTTCTGGTAATTAAAGTCACATTGTGCTCCCATTGTCATACACAGGGCAAATAGCACTCGTGTCTGTTCCCAGCAATTACAGTCTATTGCACTGAATAGGTGCAATTGTTCTTGTCAGTTTCCTAAGTAGAGTTGAACTAGATATTATCCGTGTGTGTAGGAAGCACAGTTCTTTTGTTCTGAGCAAGCTCACTGTTTGGACCCCATAGGAAACACAGTAGAGTAGAAGAGTGCTCTTTTCTCTAAAGCAGAGTGTGTTTCTTGTAAGACGAGCTAGAGTTTCTTTCGCAGTCCTAAATGGAGTTGAAACCCATGCAGTTTCTGGTACTACGTCAAGAGTTGTTTTCTGGTAAGAAGAGTCACTATCGCGCTGCCATTGCCATACACAGGACAAATAGCACTGGCGTCTGTTCGCAGCAAGTACAGTGTATTGGACTGAAGAGGATCTACTGTTCTTGTCAGGTTCCTAAGCAGATTTGAACTAGATATGGCCGTGTGTGTAGGAAGCACAGTTCTTTTGTTCTGAGCAAGCTCACTGTTCGGACCACATAGGAAACACAGTAGAGTAGAAGAGTGCTCTTTTCTCAAAATCAGAGTGTGTTTTTTGTAAAGCAAGCTAGCGTTTGTTTCTCAGTCCTAAATGGAGTTGAATACATGCACTTTCTGGTCCTACGAGCAAGAGTTGTTTTCTGGTAAGGAAAGTCACTATTGCGCTCCCATTGCCATATACAGTGCAAATAGCACTCCTGTCTGTTTGCAGCAAGTACAGTGTATTGTACTGAAGAGGAGCTACTGTTCTTGTCAGGTTCATAAGCAGAGTTGAACTAGATATGGCCCGTGTGTCTAGGAAGCACAGTTCATTTGTTCTGAGCAAGCTCACTGTTCTGGCCCTATAGGAAACACAGTAGAGTAGAAGAGTGCTCTTTTCTCAAAAGCAGAGTGGTTTTTGTAAGGCGAGCTAGCGTTTGTTTCCTAGTCCTAAATGGAGTTGAATCCCATGCAGTTTCTGGTCCTACAAACAAGAGTTGTTTTCTGGTAAGGAAAGTCACTATTGCGCTCCCATTGCCATACACAGTGCAAATAGCACTCGCGTCTGTTCCCAGCAATTAAATTTATCGGACTGAAGAGGAGCTACTGTTCTTGTCAGTTTCCTAAGCAGAGTTGAACTAGATATGGTCCGTGTGTGTAGGAAGCACAGTTCTTTTGTTCTGAGCAAGCTCACTGTTTGGACCTCTAGGAAACACAGTGGAGTAGAAGAGTGCTCTTTTCTGTAAAGCAGAGTGTTTTTCTTGTAAGTCGAACTAGCATTTGTTTCCCAGTCCTAAATGGCGTTGAATCACATGCAGTTTGTGGTCCTACGAGCAAAAGTTGTTTTCTGGTAAGGAAAGTCACTATTGTGTTCTCATTGCCATACACAGTGCAAATAGCACTCGCGTCTGTTCCCAGCAAGTACAGTGTATTGGACTGAAGAGGAGCTACTGTTCTTCTCAGTTTCCTATGCAGAGTTGAACTAGATATTATCTGTGTGTGTAAGAAGCACAGTTCATTTGATCTGAGCAAGCTCACTGTTCTTACCCCATACGAAACACAGTAGAGTAGAAGAGTGCTCTTTTCGGAAAAGCAGAGTGTGTTTTTTCAGGCGAGCTAGCATTTGTTTCCCAGTCCTAAATGGCGTCGAATCACATGCAGTTTCTATTCCTACGAGCAATAGTTGTTTTCTGGTAAGGAAAGTCACTATTGCGTTCTCATTGCCATACACAGTGCAAATAGCACTGGCGTCTGATCGCAGCAAGTACAGTGTATTGGACTGAAGAGGAGCTACTGTTTTTGTCAGGTTCCTAAACAGAATTGAACTAGATATGGCCGTGTGTGTAGGAAGCACAGTTCTTTTGTTCTGAGCAAGCTCACTGTTTGGACCCCATAGGAAACACGGTAGAGTAGAAGAGTGCTCTTTTCTCTAAAGCAGAGTGTGTTTCTTGTAAGGCGAGCTAGCTTTTGTTTCCCAGTCCTAAATGGAGTTGAATCCCATGCAGTTTCTGGTCCTAAGAGCAAGAGTTGTTTTCTGGTAAGGAAAGTCACTATTGTGCTCCCATTGCCATACACAGTGCAAATAGCACTCGCGTCTGTTCCCAGCAAGTACAGTGTATTGGAGTGAAGAGGAGCTACTGTTCTTGTCAGTTTCCTAAGCAGAGTTGAACTAGATATGGCCCATGTGTCTAGGAAGCACAGTTATTATGTTCTGAGCAAACTCACTGTTTGGACCCCATAGGAAACACAGTAGAGTAGAAGAGTGCTCTTTCCTCTAAAGCAGAGTGTGTTTCTTGTAAGGCGAGCTAGCGTTTGTATCCCAGTCCTAAATGGAGTAGAATCACATGCATTTTCTGGTCCTACGAGCATGAGATGTTTTATGGTAAGGAAAGTCACTATTGCGCTCCCATTGCCATACACAGTACAAATAGCACTCCCGTCTGTTCCCAGCAATTACAGTGTATTGGACTGAACAGGAGCTACTGTTCTTCTCAGTTTCCTAAGCAGAGTTGAACTAGATAAGGCCCGTGTGTCTAGGAAGCACAGTTAATTTGATCTGAGAAAGCTCACTGTTCTGGACCTGTAGGAAACACAGTAGAGTAGAAGAGTGCTCTTTTCGCAAAAGCAGAGTGTGTTTTTGTAAGGCGAGCTAGCATTTGTTTCCCAGTCCTAAATGGCGTTGAATCACATGCAGTTTGTGGTCCTACGAGCAAGAGTTGTTTTCCGGTAAGGAAAGTCACTATTGCGTTCTCATTGCCATACACAGTGCAAATAGCACTCGCGTCTGTTCCCAGCAAGTACAGTGTATTGGACTGAAAAGGAGCTACTGTTCTTGTCAGTTTCCTAAGCAGAGTTGAACTACATATTGTCCATGTGTTTAGGAAGCACATTTCTTTTGTTCTGAGCAAGCTCACTGTTTGGACCCCATAGGAAAAACAGTAGAGTAGAAGAGTGCTCTTTTCTCTAAAGCAGAGTATGTTTCTTATAAGGCGAGCTAGCTTTTGTTTCCCAGTCCTAAATGGAGTTGAATCCCATGCAGTTTCTGGTCCTAAGAACAAGAGTTGTTTTCTGAGCCGGGCGGTGGTGGCGCACGCCTTTAATCCCAGCACTCGGGAGGCAGAGCCAGGCGGATCTCTGTGAGTTCGAGGCCAGCCTGGGCTACCAAGTGAGATCCAGGAGAGGCGCAAAGCTACACAGAGAAACCCTGTCTCGAAAAAACAAAAAAAAAAAACAAACTAACAACAACAAAAAAAAAAATAAAAAAAATAAAAAAAAAGAGTTGTTTTCTGGTACGGAAAGTCACTATTGCGCTCCCATTGCCATACACAGTACAAATAGCACTCGCGTCTGTTCCCAGGAATTACTGTGTATCGGACTGACGAGGAGCTACTGTTCTTGTCAGATTCCTAAGCCGAGTTGAACTAGATATGGCCCGTGTGTGTAGGAAGCACAGTTGTTATGTTCTGAGCAAGCTCACTGTTCTGGCCCTATAGGAAACACAGTAGAGTAGATGAGTGCTCTTTTATCTAAAGCAGAGTGTGTTTCTTGTAAGGCGAGCTAGCGTTTGTTTCCTAGTCCTAAATGGAGTTGAATCACATGCAGTTTCTGGTCCTACGAACAAGAGTTGTTTTCTGGTAAGGAAAGTCACATTGTGCTCCCATTGCCATACACAGTGCAAATAGCACTCGCGTCTGTTCCTAGCAAGTACAGTGTATAGAAGTGAAGAGGAGCTACTCTTCTTCTCAGTTTCCTAAGCAGAGTTGAACTAGATATGGCCCATGTGTCTAGGAAGCACAGTTATTATGTTCTGAGCAAGCTCACTGTTTTTGGGCCCCATAGGAAACACAGTAGAGTAGAAGAGTGCTCTTTCCTCTAAAGAAGATTGTGTTTCTCGTAAGGCAAGCTAGCGTTTGAATCCCAGTCCTAAATGGAGTTGAATCACATGCAGTTTCTCGTCCTACGAGCATGAGTTGTTTTATGGTAAGAATAGTCACTATTGTGCTCCCATTGCCATACACAGGACCAATAGCACATGCGTCTGTTCCAAGCAAGTACAGTGTATTGGACTGAATTGGATCTACTGTTCTTGTCAGGTTCCTATGCAGAATTGAACTAGATATGGCCGTGAGTGTAGGAAGCACAGTTCTTTTGTTCTGAGCAAGCTCACTGTTCAGACCCCATAAGAAACATAGTAGATTAGAAGAGTACTCTTTTCTCAAAAGCAGAGTGTGTTTCTTGTAAGGCGAGCTAGCGTTTGTTTCCCAGTCCTAAATGGAGTTGAATCACATGCAGTTTCTGGTCCTACGAGCAAGAGTTGTTTTCTGGTAAGGAAAGTCACTATTGCGCTCCCATTGCCATACACAGTACAAATTGCACTCGCGTCTGTTCCCAGGAATTACAGTGTATCGGACTGAAGAGGAGCTACTGTTCTTGTCAGTTTCCTAAGCAGAGTTGAACTAGATATGGCCCGTGTGTGTAGAAAGCACAGTTCTTACGTTCTGAGCAAGCTCACTGTTCGGACCCCATAAGAAACATAGTAGAGTAGAAGAGTACTCTTTTCTCAAAAACAGAGTGTGTTTCTTGTAAGGCGAGCTAGCGTTTGTTTCCCAGTCCTAAATGGAGTTGAATCACATGCAGTGTCTGGTCCTACGAGCAAGAGTTGTTTTCTGGTAAGGAAAGTCACTATTGCGCTCCCATTGCCATACACAGTACAAATAGCACTCGCGTCTGTTCCCAGGAATTACAGTGTATCGGACTGAAGAGGAGCTACTGTTCTCAGTTTCCTAAGCAGAGTTGAACTAGATATGGCCCGTGTGTCTAGGAAGCACAGTTCTTATGTTCTGAGCAAGCTCACTGTTCTGGCCCTATAGGAAACACAGTAGAGTAGATGAGTGCTCTTTCATCTAAAGCAGAGTGTGTTTCTTGTAAGGGGAGCTAGCGTTTGTTTCCTAGTCCTAAATGGAGTTGAATCACATGCAGTTTCTGGTCCTATGAACAAGAGTTGTTTTCTGGTAAGGAAAGTCACATTGTGCTCCCATTGCCATACACAGTGCAAATAGCACTGGCGTCTGTTCCCAGCAAGTACAGTGTATTGGAGTGAAGAGGAGCTACTGTTCTTCTCAGTTTCCTAAGCAGAGTTGAACTAGATATGACCCGTGTGTCTAGGAAGCACAGTTATTATGTTCTGAGCAAGCTGACTGTTCCGGCCCTATAGGAAACACAGTAGAGTAGATGAGTGCTCTTTTATCTAAAGCAGACTGTGTTTCTTGTAAGGCGAGCTCGCATTTGTTTCCCAGTCCTAAATGGAGTTGAGTCACAGGCAGTTTTTGGTACTACGAGCAAGAGTTGTTTTCTGGTAAGAAGAGTCACTATTGCGCTCCAAATGCCATACACAGTGCAAATAGCACTCGCGTCTGTTCCCAGCAAGTACAGTGTATTGGACTGAATAGGAGCTACTATTCTTGTCAGTTTCCTGAGCAGAGTTGAACTAGATATGGCCCGTGTGTATGAAGCACAGTTCTTTTGTTCTGAGCTTACTGTTCTGGCCCTATAGGAAACACAGTAGAGTAGAAGAGTGCTCTTTTCTCTAAAGCAGAGTGTGTTTCTTGTAATGCGAGCTAGCGTTTGTTTCCCAGTCCTAAATGGAGTTGAATCACATGCAGTTTCTGGTCCTACGCGCAAGAGATGTTTTATGGTAAGAAGAGTCACTATTGGGCTGCCATTGTCATACACAGGACAAATAGCACTGGCGTCTGTTCCCAGGAATTACAGTGTATTGGACTGAAGAGGAGCTACTGTTCTTGTCAGGTTTTTAAGCAGAATTGAAATAGATATGGCCGTGTGTGTAGGAAGCACAGTTCTTTTGTTCTGAGCAAGCTCACTGTTCGGACCCCATAAGAAACACAGTAGAGTAGAAGAGTGCTCTTTTCTCAAAAGCAGAGTGTGTTTCTTGCAAGTCGAGCTAGCGTTTGTTTCCCAGTCCTAAATGGAGTTGAATCACATGCAGTTTCTGGTCCTACGAGTAAGAGTTGTTTTCTGGTAAGGAAAGTCACTATTGTGCTCCCATTGCCATACACAGTACAAATAGCACTCGCGTCTGATCCCAGGAATTACAGTGTATCGGACTGAAGAGGAGCTACTGTTTTTGTCAGTTTCCTAAGCAGAGTTGAACTAGATATGGCCCGTGTGTGTAGGAAGCACAGTTCTTATGTTCTGAGCAAGCTCACTGTTCTGGCCCTATAGGAAACACAGTAGAGTAGATGAGTGCTCTTTTATCTAAAGCAGAGTGTGTTTCTTGTAAGGCGAGCTAGCGTTTGTTTCCTAGTCCTAAATGGAGTTGAATCACATGCAGTTTCTGGTCCTACGAACAAGAGTTGTTTTCTGGTAAGGAAATTCACATTGTCCTCCCATTGCCATACACAGTGCAAATAGCACTCGCGTCTGTTCCCAGGAAATACAGTGTATTGCCCTGAATAGGTGCTACTGTTCTTGTCAGTTTCCTATGCAGAGTTGAACTAGATATTATCCGTGTGTGTAGGAAGCACAGTTCTTTTGTTCTGAGCAAGCTCACTGTTTGGACCCTTTAGGAAACACAGTAGAATAGAAGAGTGCTCTTTTCTCTAAAGCAGAGTGTGTTTCTTTTAAGGCAAGCTAGCGATTGTTTCATAGTCCTAAATGGAGTTGAAACCCATGCAGTTTCTGGTACTACGAGCAAGAGTTGTTTTCTAGTAAGAAGAGTCACTATTGCGCTGCCATTGCCATACACAGGACAAATAGCACTGGCGTCTGTTCCCAGGAATTACAGTGTATCGGACTGAAGAGGAGCTACTGTTCTTGTCAGTTTCCTAAGCAGAGTTGAACTAGATATGGTCCAAGTGTGTAGGAAGCACAGTTCTTTTATTCTGAGCAAGCTCACTGTTCGGACCCCATAGGAAACACAGTAGAATAGAAGAGTGCTCTTTTCTCAAAAGCAGAGTGTGTTTCTTGTAAGGCGAGTAGCGTTTGTTTCCCAGTCCTAAATGGAGTTGAATCACATGCAGTTTCTGGTCCTACGAGCAAGAGTTGTTTTCTGGTAAGGAAAGTCAATTTGCGCTCCCATTGCCATACACAGTGCAAATAGCACTCCCGTCTGTTCCCAGCAATTACAGTGTATTGGACTGAAGAGGAGCTACTTTTCTTGTCAGTTTCCTAAGCAGAGTTGAACTAGATATGGCCCGTGTGTCTAGGAAGCACAGTTCATTTGATCTGAGCAAGCTCACTGTTCTGGCCCTATAGGAAACACAGTAGAGTAGAAGAGTGCTCTTTTCGCAATAGCAGAGTGTGTTTTTGTAAGGCGAGCTAGAGTTTGATTCCCAGTCCTAAATGGCGTTGAATCACATGCAGTTTGTGGTCCGAGGAGCAAGAGTTGTTTTCTGGTAAGGAAAGTCACTACTGCGTTCTCATTGCCATACACAGTGCAAATAGCACTCGCGTCTGTTCCCAGCAAGTACAGTGTATTTGACTGAAGAGGAGCTACTGTTCTTGTCAGTTTCCTAAGCAGAGTTGAACTACATATGGTCCGTGTGTGTAGGAAGCACAGTTCTTTTGTTCTGAGCAAGCTCACTGTTTGGACCCCATTGGAAACACAGTAGAGTAGAAGAGTGCTCTTTTCTCTATAGCAGAGTGTGTTTCTTGTAAGGCGAGCTAGCTTTTGATTGCCAGTCCTAAATGGAGTTGAATCTCATATAGTTTCTGGTCCTAAGAGCAAGAGTTGTTTTCTGGTAAGGAAAGTCACTATTGCGCTCCCATTGCCATACACAGTGCAAATAGCACTCGCGTCTGTTCCCAGCAAGTACAGTGTATTGGAGTGAAAAGGAGCTACTGTTCTTCTCAGTTTCCTAAGCAGAGTTGAAATAGATATGGCCCGTGTGTCTAGGAAGCACAGTTATTATGTTCTGAGCAAGCTCAATGTTCTGGCCCTATAGGAAACACAGTAGAGTAGAAGAGTGCTCTTTTCTCTAAAGCAGAGTGTGTTTCTTGTAAGGCAAGCTCGCGTTTGTTTCCCAGTCCTAAATGGAGTTGAGTCAGAGGCAGTTTTTGGTACTACCAGCAAGAGTTGTTTTCTGGTAAGAAGAGTCACTATTGTGCTCCAAATGCCATACACAGTGCAAATAGCACTCGCGTCTGTTCCCAGCAAGTACAGTGTATTGGACTGTATAGGAGCTACTGTTCTTGTCAGTTTCCTAAGCAGAGTTGAACTAGATAAGGCCCGTGTGTAGGAAGCACAGTTCTTTTGTTCTGAGCAAGCTCACTGTTCTGGCCCTATAGGAAACACTGTAGAGTAGAAGAGTGCTCTTTTCTCTAAAGCAGAGTGTGTTTCTTGTAAGGCGAGCTAGCGTTTGTTTCCCAGTGATAAATGGAGTTGAATCACATGCAGTTTCTGGTCCTACGAGCAAGAGTTGTTTTATGGTAAGAATAGTCACTGTTGCGCTGCCATTGCCATACACAGGACAAATAGCACTGGCGTCTGTTCCCAGAAAGTACAGTGTATTGGACTGAAGACTATCTACTGTTCTTGTCAGGTTCCTAAGCAGAATTGAAATAGATATGGCCGTGTGTGTAGGAAGCACAGTTCTTTTGTTCTGAGCAAGCTCACTCTTCGGACCCCATAGGAAACACAGTAGAGTAGAAGAGTGCTCTTTTCTCAAAAGCAGAGTGTATTTCTTGTAAGGTGAGCTACCGTTTGTTTCCCATTCCTAAATGGAGTTGAATCACATGCAGTTTCTGGTCCTACGAGCAAGAGTTGTTTTCTGGTAAGGAAAGTCACTATTGCGCTCCCATTGCCATACACAGTACAAATAGCCCTCGCGTCTCTTCCCAGGAATTACAGTGTATCGGACTGAAGAGGAGCTACTGTTCTTGTCAGATTCCTAAGCAGAGTTGAACTAGATATGGCCCGTGTGTGTAGGAATCACAGTTCTTATGTTCTGAGCAAGCTCACTGTTCTGGCCCAATAGGAAACACAGTAGAGTAGATGAGTGCTCTTTTATCTAAAGCAGAGTGTGTTTCTTGTAAGGCGAGCTAGCGTTTGTTTACTAGTCCTAAATGGAGTTGAATCACATGCAGTTTCTGGTCCTACGAACAAGAGTTGTTTTCTGGTAAGGAAAGTCACATTGTGCTCCCATTGCCATACACAGTGCAAATAGCACTCGCGGCTGTTCCCAGCAAGTACAGTGTATTGGAGTGAAGAGGAGCTACTGTTCTTCTCAGTTTCCTAAGAAGAGTTGAACTAGATATGGCCTGTGTGTCTAGGAAGCACAGTTATTATGTTCTGAGCAAGCTCACTGTTCTGGCACTATAGGAAACACAGTAGAGTAGAAGAATGCTCTTTTCTCTAAAGCAGAGCGTGTTTCATGTAATGCCAGCTAGCGTTTGTTTCCCAGTTATAAATAGTGTTTTATCACATGCAGTTTCTGGTCTTATGAGCAAGAGTTGTTTTCTGGTAAGGAAAGTCACTATATCGCTCCCATTGCCATACACAGTGCAAATAGCACTCCCGTCTGTTCCCAGCAAGTACAGTGTATTGGACTGAAGAGGAGCTACTATTCTTCTCAATTTCCTAAGCAGAGTTGAACTAGATCTGGCCCGTGTGTCTAGGAAGCACAGTTCATTTGTTCTGAGCAACCTCACTGTTCTGGCCCTATAAGAAACACAGTAGAGTAGAAGAGTGCTCTTTTCTCAAAAGCAGAGTGTGTTTCTTGTAAGGTGAGCTAGAGTTTGTTTCCCAGTCCTAAATGGAGTTGAGTCACATGCAGTTTTTTCTCCTACGAGGAAGAGTTGTTTTCTGGTAAGACAAGTCACTATTGTGCTCCAATTGCCATACACAGTGCAAATAGCACTCGAGTCTGTTCTTGGCAAGTACAGTGTATCGGACTGAAGAGGAGCTACTGTTCTTGTCAGTTTCCTAAGCAGAGTTGAACTAGATATGGCCCGTGTGTGTAGGAAGCACAGTTATTATGTTCTGAGCAAGCTCACTGTTCTGGCCCTATAGGAAACACTGTAGAGTAGAAGAGTGCTCTTTTCTCTAAAGCAGAGTGTGTTTCTTGTAAGGCGTGCTCGCATTTGTTTCCCAGTCCTAAATGGAGTTGAGTCACATGCAGTTTTTGGTCCAACGAGAAAGAGTTGTTTTCTGGTAAGAAGAGTCACTATTGTGCTCCAAATTCCATACACAGTGCAAATAGCACTCGCGTCTGTTCCCAGCAAGTACAGTTTATTGGACTTAATAGGAGCTGCTGTTCTTGACAGTTTCCTAAGCAGAGTTTAACTAGATATGGTCTATGTGTGTAGGAAGCACAGTTCTTTTGTTCTGAGAAAGCTCACTGTTTGGACACCATAGGAAACACAGTAGAGTAGAAGAGTGCTCTTTTCTCAAAAGCAGAGTATGTTTCTTGTAAGGCGAGCTAGCGTTTGTTTCCTAGTCCTAAATGGCTTGAATCACATGCAGTTTGTGGCCCTACGAGCAAGAGTTGTTTTCTGGTAAGGAAAGTCACTATTGCGGTCTCATTGCCATACACAGTGCAAATAGCACTCGCGTCTGTTCCCAGCAAGTACAGTGTATTGGACTGAAGAGGAGCTACTGTTCTTGTCAGTTTCCTAAGCAGAGTTGAACTACATATGGTCCTTGTGTGTAGGACGCACAGTTCTTTTGTTCTTAGCAAGCGCACCGTTTGGACACCATAGAAAGCACAGTAGAGTAGAAGAATTCTCTTTTCTCAAAAGCAGAGTGTGTTTCTTGTAATGCGAGCTAGCGTTTGTTTCCCAGTCCTAAATGGAGTTGAATCACATGCAGTTTCTGGTCCTATGAGCAAGAGTTGTTTTCTGGTAAGGAAAGTCAGTATTGTGCTCCCATTGTCATACACAGTGCAATTAGCACTCGCGTCTGTTATAAGCAAGTACAGTGTATCGGACTGAAGAGGAGCTACTGTTCTTGTCAGTTTCCTAAGCAGAGTTGAACTAGATATGGCCCGTGTGTGTAGGAAGCACAGTTGTTATGTTCTGAGCAAGCTCACTGTTCTGGCCCTATAGGAAACACAGTAGAGTAGAAGAGTGCTCTTTTCTCTAAAGCACAGTGTGTTTCTTGTAAGGCGAGCTCGCGTTTGTTTCCCAGTCCTAAATGGAGTTGAGTCACATGCAGTTTTTGGTCCTAGGAGCAAGAGTTGTTTTCTGGTAAGAAGAGTCACTATTGTGCTCCAAATGCCATACACAGTGCAAATAGCTCTCGCGTCTGTTCCCAGCAAGTACAGTGTATTGGACTGAAGAGGAGCTACTGTTCTTCTCAGTTTCCTAAGCAGAGTTGAACTAGATATGGCCCGTGAGTGTAGGAAGCACAGTTCATTTGTTCTGAGCAAGTTCACTGTTCTGGCCCTATAGGAAACACAGGAGAGTAAAAGAGTGCTCTTTTCTCAAAAGCAGAGTGTGTTTCTTGTAAGGCGAGCTAGAGATTGTTTCCCAGTCCTAAGTGGAGTTGAATCACAAGCAGTTTCTGGTTGTACGAGCAAGAGTTGTTTCTCGTAAGATGAGTCACTATCGTGCTCCAATTGCCATACACAGTGCAAATAGCACTCGCGTCTGTTTTCAGCAAGTACAGTGTATCGGACTGAAGAGGAGCTACTGTTCTTGTCAGTTTCCTAAGCAGAGTTTAACTAGATATGGCCCGTTTGTGTAGGAAGCACAGTTATTATGTTCAGAGCAAGCTCACTGTTCTGGCCCTATAGGAAACACAGTGGAGTAGAAGAGTGCTCTTTTCTCTAAAGCAGACTGTGTTTCTTGTAAGGCGAGCTCATGTTTGTTTCCCAGTCCTAAATGGATTTGAGTCACAGAAAGTTTTTGGTCCTAAGAGAAAGAGTTGTTTTCTGGTAAGAAGAGTCACTATTGCGCTCCAAATGCCATACACAGTGCAAATAGCACTGGTGTATGTTCCCAGCAAGTACAGTGTATTGGACTGAAGAAGAGCTACTGTTCTTCTCAGTTTCCTAAGCAGAGTTGAACTAGATCTGGTCCATGTGTGTAGGAAGCACAGTTCTTTTCTTCTGAGCAAGCTCACTGTATGGACCCCATAGGAAACACAGTAGAGTAGAAGAGTGCTCTTTTCTCAAAAGCAGAGTGTGTTTCTTGTAAGGCGAGCTGGCGTTTGTTTCCCAGTCCTAAATGGAGTTGAATCACATGCAGTTTGTGGTCCTACGAGCAAGAGTTGTTTTCTGGTAAGGAAAGTCACTATTGTGCTCCCATTGCCATATACAGTGCAAATAGCACTCGCGTCTGTTCCCAGCAAGTACAGTGTATTGGACTGAAGAGCAGCTTATGTTCTTGTCAGTTTCCAAAGCAGAGTTGAACTAGATATGGTCGATGTGTGTAGGAAGCACAGTTCTTTTGTTCTGAGCAAGCTCACTGTTTGGACCCCACAGGAAACACAGTAGAGTAGAAGAGTGCTCTTTTCTCAAAAGCAGAGTGTGTTTCTTGTAAGGCGAGCTAGCGTTTGTTTCCCAGCCCTAAATGGAGTTGAATCCCATGCAGTTTCTGGTCCTAAGAGCAAGAGTTCTTTTCTGGTAAGAAGAGTCACTATTGTGCTGCCATTGCCATACACAGGACAAATAGCACTGTTGTCTGTTCCCAGCAAGTACAACTGTATTGGACTGAAGAGGATCTACTGTTCATGTCAGGTTCCTAAGCAGAATTGAACTAGATATGGCCGTGTGTGCAGGAAGCATAGATTTTTTGTTCTGAGCAAGCTCACTGTTCGGACCCCATAGGAAACACAGTAGAGTAGAAGAGTGCTCTTTTCTCAAAATCAGAGTGTGTTTCATGTACGGCGAGCTAGCGTTTCTTTCCCTGTCCTAAATGGAGTTGAATCACATGCAGTTTCTGGTCCTACGAGCAAGAGTTGTTTTCTGGTAAGGAAAGTCACTATTGCGCTCCCATTGACATACACAGTGCAAATAGCACTCGCATGTGTTCCCAGCTATTACAGTGTATCGGACTCTAGAGGAGCTACTGTTTTTGTCAGTTTCCTAAGCAGAGTTGAACTAGGTATGGTCCGTGTGTGCAGGAAGCACAGTTCTTATTTTTCTGAGCAAGCTCACTTTTTGGCCCTATAGGAAACACAGAAGAGTAGAAGAGTGCTCTTTTCTCAAAAGCAGTGTGTGTTTCTTGTAAGGCGAGCTCGCGTTTGTTTCCCAGTCTTAAATGCAGTTGAGTCACATGCAGTTTTTGGTCCTACAAGCAAGAGTTGTTTTCTGGTAAGAAGAGTCACTATTGCGCTCCAATTGCCATACACAGTGCAAATAGCACTCGCGTCTGTTCCCAGCAAGTACAGTGTATTGGACTGAATAGGAGCTACTGTTCTTGTCAGTTTCCTAAGCAGAGTTGAACTAGATATGGTCCGTGTGTGTAGGAAGTACAATTCTTTTGTTCTCAGCAAGCTCACTGTTCTGGCCCTATAGGAAACACAGTAGAGTAGAAGAGTGCTCTTTTCTCAAAAGCAGAGTTTGTTTCTTATAAGGCGAGCTCGCGTTTGTTTCCCAGTCCTAAATGGAGTTGAATCACATGCAGTTTCTGGTCCTACGAGCAAGAGTTGTTTTCTGGTAAGGAAGTCACTATTGCGCTCCCATTGCCATAAACAGTGCAAATAGCACTCACGTCTGTTCCCAGCAAGTACAGTGTATCGGACTGAAGAGGAGATACTGTTCTTGTCAGTTTCCTAAGCAGAGTTGAACTAGATATGGCCCGTGTGAAGGAAGCACAGTTCTTTGTTCTGATCAAGCTCACTTTTCTGGCCCTATAGGAAACACAGAAGAATAGAAGAGTGCTCTTTTCTCAAAAGCAGAGTGTTTTTCTTAAGGCAAGCTAGCGTTTGTTTCCCAGTCCTAAATGGAGTTGAATCACATTCAGTTTCTGGTCTTAGGAGCAAGAGTTGTTTTCTGGTAAGAAGAGTCACTATTGCACTCGATTGCCATACACAGTGCAAATAGCACTTGCATCTGTTCCCAGCAAGTACAGTGTATTGGACTGAAGAGGATCTACTGTTCTTGTCAGTTTCCTAACCAGAATTGAATAGATATGGCCCCTGTGTGCAGGAAGCACACTTCTTTTGTTCTGAGGAAGCTCACTGTTCTGGCCCTATAGGAAACACAGTATAGTAGAAGAATGCTCTTTTCTCAAAAGCAGAGTGTTTTTCTTGTAAGGCGAGCTAGCGTTTCTTTCCCAGTCCTAAATGGAGTTGAGACACATGCAGTTTTTGGTCCTACGAGCAAGAGTTTTTTTCTGGTAAGAAGAGTCACTATTGCACTCTCATTGCCATACACAGTGCAAATAGCACTTGCATCTGTTCCCAGCAAGTACAGTGTATTGGACTGAAGAGGATCTATTGTTCATGTCAGTTTCCTCAGCAGAGTTGAACTAGATATGGCCCGTGTGTGTAGGAAGCACAGTTCTTTTGTTCTGAGCAAGCTCACTGTTCGGACCCCATAGGAAACACAGTAGAGTAGAAGAGTGCTCTTTTCTCAAAAGCAGAGTGTGTTTCATGTACGGCGAGCTAGCGTTTCTTTCCCTGTCCTAAATGGAGTTGAATCACATGCAGTTTCTGGTCCTACGAGCAAGAGTTGTTTTCTGGTAAGGAAAGTCACTATTGCGCTCCCATTGACATACACAGTGCAAATAGCACTCGCATGTGTTCCCAGCTATTACAGTGTATCGGACTGAAGAGGAGCTACTGTTTTTGTCAGTTTCCTAAGCAGAGTTGAACTAGGTATGGTCCGTGTGTGCAGGAAGCACAGTTCTTTTTTTTCTGAGCAAGCTCACTTTTTGGCCCTATAGGAAACACAGAAGAGTAGAAGAGTGCTCTTTTCTCAAAAGCAGTGTGTGTTTCTTGTAAGGCGAGCTCGCGTTTGTTTCCCAGTCTTAAATGGAGTTGAGTCACATGCAGTTTTTGGTCCTACGAGCAAGAGTTGTTTTCTGGTAAGAAGAGTCACTATTGCGCTCCCATTGCCATACACAGTGCAAATAGCACTCGCGTCTGTTCCCAGCAAGTACAGTGTATTGGACTGAATAGGAGCTACTGTTCTTGTCAGTTTCCTAAGCAGAGTTGAACTAGATATGGTCCGTGTGTGAAGGAAGTACAATTCTTTTGTTCTCAGCAAGCTCACTGTTCTGGCCCTATAGGAAACACAGTAGAGTAGAAGAGTGCTCTTTTCTCAAAAGCAGAGTTTGTTTCTTGTAAGGCGAGCTCGCGTTTGTTTCCCAGTCCTAAATGGAGTTGAATCACATGCAGTTTCTGGTCCTACGAGCAAGAGTTGTTTTCTGGTAAGGAAGTCACTATTGCGCTCCCATTGCCATAAACAGTGCAAATAGCACTCGCGTCTGTTCCCAGCAAGTAGAGTGTATTGGACTGAAGAGGAGCTACTGTTCTTGTCAGTTTCCTAAGCACAGTTGAACGAGATATGGCCCGTGTGTGTAGGAAGCACAGTTCTTTTGTTCTGAGCAAGCTCACTGTTTGGACCCCATAGGAAACACAGTAGAGTAGATGAGTGCTCTTTTCTCTAAAGCAGAGTGTTTTTCTTGTAAGGTGAGCTCGCGTTTGTTTCCCAGTCATAAATGGATTTGCGTCACAGGCAGTTTTTGTTCCTAAGAGCAAGAGTTGTATTCTGGTAAGAAGAGTCACTATTGTGCTCCAAATTCCATACACAGTGCAAATAGCACTCGTGTCTGTTCCCAGCAAGTACAGTGTATTGGACTGAATAGGAGATACTGTTCTTGTCAGTTTCCTAAGCAGAGTTGAACTAGATCTGGTCCATGTGTGTAGGAAGCACAGTTCTTTTGTTCTGAGCAAGCTCACTGTTTGGACCCCATAGGAAACACAGTAGAGTAGAAGAGTGCTCTTTTCTCAAAAGCAGAGTGTATTTCTTGTAAGGCGAGCTAGCGTTGGTTTCCTAGTCCTAAATGGAGTTGAATCACATGCAGTTTCTGGTCCTACGAGCAAGAGTTGTTTTCTGGTAAGGAAAGTCACTATTGCACTCCCATTGCCATACATAGTGCAAATAGCACTCGGTCCGTTCCCAGCAAGTACAGTGTATCGGACTGAAGAGGAGATACTGTTCTCGTCAGTTTCCTAAGCAGAGTTGAACTAGATATGGCCCGTGTGAAGGAAGCACAGTTCTTTTGTTCTGATCAAGCTCACTTTTCTGGTCCTATAGGAAACACAGAAGAATAGAAGAGTGCTCTTTTCTCAAAAGCAGAGTGTTTTTCTTAAGGCAAGCTAGCGTTTGTTTCCCAGTCCTAAATGGAGTTGAATCACATTCAGTTTCTGGTCCTAGGAGCAAGAGTTGTTTTCTGGTAAGAAGAGTCACTATTGCACTCGATTGCCATACACAGTGCAAATAGTACTTGCATCTGTTCCCAGCAAGTACAGTGTATTGGACTGAAGAGGATCTACTGTTCTTGTCAGTTTCCTAACCAGAATTGAATAGATATGGCCCCTGTGTGCAGGAAGCACACTTCTTTTGTTCTGAGGAAGCTCACTGTTCTGGCCCTATAGGAAACACAGTATAGTAGAAGAATGCTCTTTTCTCAAAAGCAGAGTGTTTTTCTTGTAAGGCGAGCTAGCGTTTCTTTCCCAGTCCTAAATGGAGTTGAGACACATGCAGTTTTTGGTCCTACGAGCAAGAGTTTTTTTCTGGTAAGAAGAGTCACTATTGCACTCTCATTGCCATACACAGTGCAAATAGCACTTGCATCTGTTCCCAGCAAGTACAGTGTATTGGACTGAAGAGGATCTATTGTTCATGTCAGTTTCCTCAGCAGAGTTGAACTAGATATGGCCCGTGTGTGTAGGAAGCACAGTTCTTTTGTTCTGAGCAAGCTCACTGTTCGGACCCCATAGGAAACACAGTAGAGTAGAAGAGTGATCTTTTCTCAAAATCAGAGTGTGTTTCATGTACGGCGAGCTAGCGTTTCTTTCCCTGTCCTAAATGGAGTTGAATCACATGCAGTTTCTGGTCCTACGAGCAAGAGTTGTTTTCTGGTAAGGAAAGTCACTATTGCGCTCCCATTGACATACACAGTGCAAATAGCACTCGCATGTGTTCCCAGCTATTACAGTGTATCGGACTGAAGAGGAGCTACTGTTTTTGTCAGTTTCCTAAGCAGAGTTGAACTAGGTATGGTCCGTGTGTGCAGGAAGCACAGTTCTTTTTTTTCTGAGCAAGCTCACTTTTTGGCCCTATAGGAAACACAGAAGAGTAGAAGAGTGCTCTTTTCTCAAAAGCAGTGTGTGTTTCTTGTAAGGCGAGCTCGCGTTTGTTTCCCAGTCTTAAATGGAGTTGAGTCACATGCAGTTTTTGGTCCTACGAGCAAGAGTTGTTTTCTGGTAAGAAGAGTCACTATTGCGCTCCAATTGCCATACACAGTGCAAATAGCACTCGCGTCTGTTCCCAGCAAGTACAGTGTATTGGACTGAATAGGAGCTACTGTTCTTGTCAGTTTCCTAAGCAGAGTTGAACTAGATATGGTCCGTGTGTGTAGGAAGTACAATTCTTTTGTTCTCAGCAAGCTCACTGTTCTGGCCCTATAGGAAACACAGTAGAGTAGAAGAGTGCTCTTTTCTCAAAAGCAGAGTTTGTTTCTTATAAGGCGAGCTCGCGTTTGTTTCCCAGTCCTAAATGGAGTTGAATCACATGCAGTTTCTGGTCCTACGAGCAAGAGTTGTTTTCTGGTAAGGAAGTCACTATTGCGCTCCCATTGCCATAAACAGTGCAAATAGCACTCACGTCTGTTCCCAGCAAGTACAGTGTATCGGACTGAAGAGGAGATACTGTTCTTGTCAGTTTCCTAAGCAGAGTTGAACTAGATATGGCCCGTGTGAAGGAAGCACAGTTCTTTTGTTCTGATCAAGCTCACTTTTCTGGCCCTATAGGAAACACAGAAGAATAGAAGAGTGCTCTTTTCGCGAAAGCAGAGTGTTTTTCTTAAGGCAAGCTAGCGTTTGTTTCCCAGTCCTAAATGGAGTTGAATCACATTCAGTTTCTGGTCCTAGGAGCAAGAGTTGATTTCTGGTAAGAAGAGTCACTATTGCACTCGATTGCCATACACAGTGCAAATAGCACTTGCATCTGTTCCCAGCAAGTACAGTGTATTGGACTGAAGAGGATCTACTGTTCTTGTCAGTTTCCTAACCAGAATTGAATAGATATGGCCCCTGTGTGCAGGAAGCACACTTCTTTTGTTCTGAGGAAGCTCACTCTTCTGGCCCTATAGGAAACACAGTATAGTAGAAGAATGCTCTTTTCTCAAAAGCAGAGTGTTTTTCTTGTAAGGCGAGCTAGCGTTTCTTTCCCAGTCCTAAATGGAGTTGAGACACATGCAGTTTTTGGTCCTACGAGCAAGAGTTTTTTTCTGGTAAGAAGAGTCACTATTGCACTTTCATTGCCATACACAGTGCAAATAGCACTTGCATCTGTTCCCAGCAAGTACAGTGTAGTGGACGGAAGAGGATCTATTGTTCATGTCAGTTTCCTCAGCAGAGTTGAACTAGATATGGCCCGTGTGTGTAGGAAGCACAGTTCTTTTGTTCTGAGCAAGCTCACTGTTCGGACCCCATAGGAAACACAGTAGAGTAGAAGAGTGCTCTTTTCTCAAAAGCAGAGTGTGTTTCATGTACGGCGAGCTAGCGTTTCTTTCCCTGTCCTAAATGGAGTTGAATCACATGCAGTTTCTGTTCCTACGAGCAAGAGTTGTTTTCTGGTAAGGAAAGTCACTATTGCGCTCCCATTGACATACACAGTGCAAATAGCACTCGCATGTGTTCCCAGCTATTACAGTGTATCGGACTGAAGAGGAGCTACTGTTTTTGTCAGTTTCCTAAGCAGAGTTGAACTAGGTATGGTCCGTGTGTGCAGGAAGCACAGTTCTTTTTTTTCTGAGCAAGCTCACTTTTTGGCCCTATAGGAAACACAGAAGAGTAGAAGAGTGCTCTTTTCTCAAAAGCAGTGTGTGTTTCTTGTAAGGCGAGCTCGCGTTTGTTTCCCAGTCTTAAATGGAGTTGAGTCACATGCAGTTTTTGGTCCTACGAGCAAGAGTTGTTTTCTGGTAAGAAGAGTCACTATTGCGCTCCCATTGCCATACACAGTGCAAATAGCACTCGCGTCTGTTCCCAGCAAGTACAGTGTATTGGACTGAATAGGAGCTACTGTTCTTGTCAGTTTCCTAAGCAGAGTTGAACTAGATATGGTCCGTGTGTGAAGGAAGTACAATTCTTTTGTTCTCAGCAAGCTCACTGTTCTGGCCCTATAGGAAACACAGTAGAGTAGAAGAGTGCTCTTTTCTCAAAAGCAGAGTTTGTTTCTTGTAAGGCGAGCTCGCGTTTGTTTCCCAGTCCTAAATGGAGTTGAATCACATGCAGTTTCTGGTCCTATGAGCAAGAGTTGTTTTCTGGTAAGGAAGTCACTATTGCGCTCCCATTGCCATAAACAGTGCAAATAGCACTCGCGTCTGTTCCCAGCAAGTACAGTGTATTGGACTGAAGAGGAGCTACTGTTCTTGTCAGTTTCCTAAGCACAGTTGAACGAGATATGGCCCGTGTGTGTAGAAAGCACAGTTCTTTTGTTCTGAGCAAGCTCACTGTTTGGACCCCATAGGAAACACAGTAGAGTAGATGAGTGCTCTTTTCTCTAAAGCAGAGTGTTTTTCTTGTAAGGTGAGCTCGCGTT
Source organism: Peromyscus eremicus (assembly GCF_949786415.1). Classification (NCBI taxonomy): domain Eukaryota; kingdom Metazoa; phylum Chordata; class Mammalia; order Rodentia; family Cricetidae; genus Peromyscus; species Peromyscus eremicus. Next base: position 1,383,930 of record NW_026734293.1, read on the forward strand.
TGTTTCCCAGTCATAAATGGATTTGCGTCACAGGCAGTTTTTGTTCCTAAGAGCAAGAGTTGTATTCTGGTAAGAAGAGTCACTATTGTGCTCCAAATTCCATACACAGTGCAAATAGCACTCGTGTCTGTTCCCAGCAAGTACAGTGTATTGGACTGAATAGGAGATACTGTTCTTGTCAGTTTCCTAAGCAGAGTTGAACTAGATCTGGTCCATGTGTGTAGGAAGCACAGTTCTTTTGTTCTGGGCAAGCTCACTGTTTGGACCCCATAGGAAACACAGTAGAGTAGAAGAGTGCTCTTTTCTCAAAAGCAGAGTGTATTTCTTGTAAGGCGAGCTAGCGTTGGTTTCCTAGTCCTAAATGGAGTTGAATCACATGCAGTTTCTGGTCCTACGAGCAAGAGTTGTTTTCTGGTAAGGAAAGTCACTATTGCACTCCCATTGCCATACATAGTGCAAATAGCACTCGGTCCGTTCCCAGCAAGTACAGTGTATCGGACTGAAGAGGAGATACTGTTCTCGTCAGTTTCCTAAGCAGAGTTGAACTAGATATGGCCCGTGTGAAGGAAGCACAGTTCTTTTGTTCTGATCAAGCTCACTTTTCTGGTCCTATAGGAAACACAGAAGAATAGAAGAGTGCTCTTTTCTCAAAAGCAGAGTGTTTTTCTTAAGGCAAGCTAGCGTTTGTTTCCCAGTCCTAAATGGAGTTGAATCACATTCAGTTTCTGGTCCTAGGAGCAAGAGTTGTTTTCTGGTAAGAAGAGTCACTATTGCACTCGATTGCCATACACAGTGCAAATAGTACTTGCATCTGTTCCCAGCAAGTACAGTGTATTGGACTGAAGAGGATCTACTGTTCTTGTCAGTTTCCTAACCAGAATTGAATAGATATGGCCCCTGTGTGCAGGAAGCACACTTCTTTTGTTCTGAGGAAGCTCAATGTTCTGGCCCTATAGGAAACACAGTATAGTAGAAGAATGCTCTTTTCTCAAAAGCAGAGTGTTTTTCTTGTAAGGCGAGCTAGCGTTTCTTTCCCAGTCCTAAATGGAGTTGAGACACATGCAGTTTTTGGTCCTACGAGCAAGAGTTTTTTTTCTGGTAAGAAGAGTCACTATTGCACTCTCATTGCCATACACAGTGCAAATAGCACTTGCATCTGTTCCCAGCAAGTACAGTGTATTGGACTGAAGAGGATCTATTGTTCATGTCAGTTTCCTCAGCAGAGTTGAACTAGATATGGCCCGTGTGTGTAGGAAGCACAGTTCTTTTGTTCTGAGCAAGCTCACTGTTCGGACCCCATAGGAAACACAGTAGAGTAGAAGAGTGCTCTTTTCTCAAAATCAGAGTGTGTTTCGTGTACGGCGAGCTAGCGTTTCTTTCCCTGTCCTAAATGGAGTTGAATCACATGCAGTTTCTGGTCCTACGAGCAAGAGTTGTTTTCTGGTAAGGAAAGTCACTATTGCGCTCCCATTGACATACACAGTGCAAATAGCACTCGCATGTGTTCCCAGCTATTACAGTGTATCGGACTGAAGAGGAGCTACTGTTTTTGTCAGTTTCCTAAGCAGAGTTGAACTAGGTATGGTCCGTGTGTGCAGGAAGCACAGTTCTTTTTTTTCTGAGCAAGCTCACTTTTTGGCCCTATAGGAAACACAGAAGAGTAGAAGAGTGCTCTTTTCTCAAAAGCAGTGTGTGTTTCTTGTAAGGCGAGCTCGCGTTTGTTTCCCAGTCTTAAATGGAGTTGAGTCACATGCAGTTTTTGGTCCTACGAGCAAGAGTTGTTTTCTGGTAAGAAGAGTCACTATTGCGCTCCAATTGCCATACACAGTGCAAATAGCACTCGCGTCTGTTCCCAGCAAGTACAGTGTATTGGACTGAATAGGAGCTACTGTTCTTGTCAGTTTCCTAAGCAGAGTTGAACTAGATATGGTCCGTGTGTGTAGGAAGTACAATTCTTTTGTTCTCAGCAAGCTCACTGTTCTGGCCCTATAGGAAACACAGTAGAGTAGAAGAGTGCTCTTTTCTCAAAAGCAGAGTTTGTTTCTTATAAGGCGAGCTCGCGTTTGTTTCCCAGTCCTAAATGGAGTTGAATCACATGCAGTTTCTGGTCCTACGAGCAAGAGTTGTTTTCTGGTAAGGAAGTCACTATTGCGCTCCCATTGCCATAAACAGTGCAAATAGCACTCACGTCTGTTCCCAGCAAGTACAGTGTATCGGACTGAAGAGGAGATACTGTTCTTGTCAGTTTCCTAAGCAGAGTTGAACTAGATATGGCCCGTGTGAAGGAAGCACAGTTCTTTTGTTCTGATCAAGCTCACTTTTCTGGCCCTATAGGAAACACAGAAGAATAGAAGAGTGCTCTTTTCGCGAAAGCAGAGTGTTTTTCTTAAGGCAAGCTAGCGTTTGTTTCCCAGTCCTAAATGGAGTTGAATCACATTCAGTTTCTGGTCCTAGGAGCAAGAGTTGATTTCTGGTAAGAAGAGTCACTATTGCACTCGATTGCCATACACAGTGCAAATAGCACTTGCATCTGTTCCCAGCAAGTACAGTGTATTGGACTGAAGAGGATCTACTGTTCTTGTCAGTTTCCTAACCAGAATTGAATAGATATGGCCCCTGTGTGCAGGAAGCACACTTCTTTTGTTCTGAGGAAGCTCACTCTTCTGGCCCTATAGGAAACACAGTATAGTAGAAGAATGCTCTTTTCTCAAAAGCAGAGTGTTTTTCTTGTAAGGCGAGCTAGCGTTTCTTTCCCAGTCCTAAATGGAGTTGAGACACATGCAGTTTTTGGTCCTACGAGCAAGAGTTTTTTTCTGGTAAGAAGAGTCACTATTGCACTTTCATTGCCATACACAGTGCAAATAGCACTTGCATCTGTTCCCAGCAAGTACAGTGTAGTGGACGGAAGAGGATCTATTGTTCATGTCAGTTTCCTCAGCAGAGTTGAACTAGATATGGCCCGTGTGTGTAGGAAGCACAGTTCTTTTGTTCTGAGCAAGCTCACTGTTCGGACCCCATAGGAAACACAGTAGAGTAGAAGAGTGCTCTTTTCTCAAAAGCAGAGTGTGTTTCATGTACGGCGAGCTAGCGTTTCTTTCCCTGTCCTAAATGGAGTTGAATCACATGCAGTTTCTGTTCCTACGAGCAAGAGTTGTTTTCTGGTAAGGAAAGTCACTATTGCGCTCCCATTGACATACACAGTGCAAATAGCACTCGCATGTGTTCCCAGCTATTACAGTGTATCGGACTGAAGAGGAGCTACTGTTTTTGTCAGTTTCCTAAGCAGAGTTGAACTAGGTATGGTCCGTGTGTGCAGGAAGCACAGTTCTTTTTTTTCTGAGCAAGCTCACTTTTTGGCCCTATAGGAAACACAGAAGAGTAGAAGAGTGCTCTTTTCTCAAAAGCAGTGTGTGTTTCTTGTAAGGCGAGCTCGCGTTTGTTTCCCAGTCTTAAATGGAGTTGAGTCACATGCAGTTTTTGGTCCTACGAGCAAGAGTTGTTTTCTGGTAAGAAGAGTCACTATTGCGCTCCCATTGCCATACACAGTGCAAATAGCACTCGCGTCTGTTCCCAGCAAGTACAGTGTATTGGACTGAATAGGAGCTACTGTTCTTGTCAGTTTCCTAAGCAGAGTTGAACTAGATATGGTCCGTGTGTGAAGGAAGTACAATTCTTTTGTTCTCAGCAAGCTCACTGTTCTGGCCCTATAGGAAACACAGTAGAGTAGAAGAGTGCTCTTTTCTCAAAAGCAGAGTTTGTTTCTTGTAAGGCGAGCTCGCGTTTGTTTCCCAGTCCTAAATGGAGTTGAATCACATGCAGTTTCTGGTCCTACGAGCAAGAGTTGTTTTCTGGTAAGGAAGTCACTATTGCGCTCCCATTGCCATAAACAGTGCAAATAGCACTCGCGTCTGTTCCCAGCAAGTAGAGTGTATTGGACTGAAGAGGAGCTACTGTTCTTGTCAGTTTCCTAAGCACAGTTGAACGAGATATGGCCCGTGTGTGTAGGAAGCACAGTTCTTTTGTTCTGAGCAAGCTCACTGTTTGGACCCCATAGGAAACACAGTAGAGTAGATGAGTGCTCTTTTCTCTAAAGCAGAGTGTTTTTCTTGTAAGGTGAGCTCGCGTTTGTTTCCCAGTCATAAATGGATTTGCGTCACAGGCAGTTTTTGTTCCTAAGAGCAAGAGTTGTATTCTGGTAAGAAGAGTCACTATTGTGCTCCAAATTCCATACACAGTGCAAATAGCACTCGTGTCTGTTCCCAGCAAGTACAGTGTATTGGACTGAATAGGAGATACTGTTCTTGTCAGTTTCCTAAGCAGAGTTGAACTAGATCTGGTCCATGTGTGTAGGAAGCACAGTTCTTTTGTTCTGAGCAAGCTCACTGTTTGGACCCCATAGGAAACACAGTAGAGTAGAAGAGTGCTCTTTTCTCAAAAGCAGAGTGTATTTCTTGTAAGGCGAGCTAGCGTTGGTTTCCTAGTCCTAAATGGAGTTGAATCACATGCAGTTTCTGGTCCTACGAGCAAGAGTTGTTTTCTGGTAAGGAAAGTCACTATTGCACTCCCATTGCCATACATAGTGCAAATAGCACTCGGTCCGTTCCCAGCAAGTACAGTGTATCGGACTGAAGAGGAGATACTGTTCTCGTCAGTTTCCTAAGCAGAGTTGAACTAGATATGGCCCGTGTGAAGGAAGCACAGTTCTTTTGTTCTGATCAAGCTCACTTTTCTGGTCCTATAGGAAACACAGAAGAATAGAAGAGTGCTCTTTTCTCAAAAGCAGAGTGTTTTTCTTAAGGCAAGCTAGCGTTTGTTTCCCAGTCCTAAATGGAGTTGAATCACATTCAGTTTCTGGTCCTAGGAGCAAGAGTTGTTTTCTGGTAAGAAGAGTCACTATTGCACTCGATTGCCATACACAGTGCAAATAGTACTTGCATCTGTTCCCAGCAAGTACAGTGTATTGGACTGAAGAGGATCTACTGTTCTTGTCAGTTTCCTAACCAGAATTGAATAGATATGGCCCCTGTGTGCAGGAAGCACACTTCTTTTGTTCTGAGGAAGCTCACTGTTCTGGCCCTATAGGAAACACAGTATAGTAGAAGAATGCTCTTTTCTCAAAAGCAGAGTGTTTTTCTTGTAAGGCGAGCTAGCGTTTCTTTCCCAGTCCTAAATGGAGTTGAGACACATGCAGTTTTTGGTCCTACGAGCAAGAGTTTTTTTCTGGTAAGAAGAGTCACTATTGCACTCTCATTGCCATACACAGTGCAAATAGCACTTGCATCTGTTCCCAGCAAGTACAGTGTATTGGACTGAAGAGGATCTATTGTTCATGTCAGTTTCCTCAGCAGAGTTGAACTAGATATGGCCCGTGTGTGTAGGAAGCACAGTTCTTTTGTTCTGAGCAAGCTCACTGTTCGGACCCCATAGGAAACACAGTAGAGTAGAAGAGTGATCTTTTCTCAAAATCAGAGTGTGTTTCATGTACGGCGAGCTAGCGTTTCTTTCCCTGTCCTAAATGGAGTTGAATCACATGCAGTTTCTGGTCCTACGAGCAAGAGTTGTTTTCTGGTAAGGAAAGTCACTATTGCGCTCCCATTGACATACACAGTGCAAATAGCACTCGCATGTGTTCCCAGCTATTACAGTGTATCGGACTGAAGAGGAGCTACTGTTTTTGTCAGTTTCCTAAGCAGAGTTGAACTAGGTATGGTCCGTGTGTGCAGGAAGCACAGTTCTTTTTTTTCTGAGCAAGCTCACTTTTTGGCCCTATAGGAAACACAGAAGAGTAGAAGAGTGCTCTTTTCTCAAAAGCAGTGTGTGTTTCTTGTAAGGCGAGCTCGCGTTTGTTTCCCAGTCTTAAATGGAGTTGAGTCACATGCAGTTTTTGGTCCTACGAGCAAGAGTTGTTTTCTGGTAAGAAGAGTCACTATTGCGCTCCAATTGCCATACACAGTGCAAATAGCACTCGCGTCTGTTCCCAGCAAGTACAGTGTATTGGACTGAATAGGAGCTACTGTTCTTGTCAGTTTCCTAAGCAGAGTTGAACTAGATATGGTCCGTGTGTGTAGGAAGTACAATTCTTTTGTTCTCAGCAAGCTCACTGTTCTGGCCCTATAGGAAACACAGTAGAGTAGAAGAGTGCTCTTTTCTCAAAAGCAGAGTTTGTTTCTTATAAGGCGAGCTCGCGTTTGTTTCCCAGTCCTAAATGGAGTTGAATCACATGCAGTTTCTGGTCCTACGAGCAAGAGTTGTTTTCTGGTAAGGAAGTCACTATTGCGCTCCCATTGCCATAAACAGTGCAAATAGCACTCACGTCTGTTCCCAGCAAGTACAGTGTATCGGACTGAAGAGGAGATACTGTTCTTGTCAGTTTCCTAAGCAGAGTTGAACTAGATATGGCCCGTGTGAAGGAAGCACAGTTCTTTTGTTCTGATCAAGCTCACTTTTCTGGCCCTATAGGAAACACAGAAGAATAGAAGAGTGCTCTTTTCGCGAAAGCAGAGTGTTTTTCTTAAGGCAAGCTAGCGTTTGTTTCCCAGTCCTAAATGGAGTTGAATCACATTCAGTTTCTGGTCCTAGGAGCAAGAGTTGATTTCTGGTAAGAAGAGTCACTATTGCACTCGATTGCCATACACAGTGCAAATAGCACTTGCATCTGTTCCCAGCAAGTACAGTGTATTGGACTGAAGAGGATCTACTGTTCTTGTCAGTTTCCTAACCAGAATTGAATAGATATGGCCCCTGTGTGCAGGAAGCACACTTCTTTTGTTCTGAGGAAGCTCACTCTTCTGGCCCTATAGGAAACACAGTATAGTAGAAGAATGCTCTTTTCTCAAAAGCAGAGTGTTTTTCTTGTAAGGCGAGCTAGCGTTTCTTTCCCAGTCCTAAATGGAGTTGAGACACATGCAGTTTTTGGTCCTACGAGCAAGAGTTTTTTTCTGGTAAGAAGAGTCACTATTGCACTTTCATTGCCATACACAGTGCAAATAGCACTTGCATCTGTTCCCAGCAAGTACAGTGTAGTGGACGGAAGAGGATCTATTGTTCATGTCAGTTTCCTCAGCAGAGTTGAACTAGATATGGCCCGTGTGTGTAGGAAGCACAGTTCTTTTGTTCTGAGCAAGCTCACTGTTCGGACCCCTTAGGAAACACAGTAGAGTAGAAGAGTGCTCTTTTCTCAAAAGCAGAGTGTGTTTCATGTACGGCGAGCTAGCGTTTCTTTCCCTGTCCTAAATGGAGTTGAATCACATGCAGTTTCTGTTCCTACGAGCAAGAGTTGTTTTCTGGTAAGGAAAGTCACTATTGCGCTCCCATTGACATACACAGTGCAAATAGCACTCGCATGTGTTCCCAGCTATTACAGTGTATCGGACTGAAGAGGAGCTACTGTTTTTGTCAGTTTCCTAAGCAGAGTTGAACTAGGTATGGTCCGTGTGTGCAGGAAGCACAGTTCTTTTTTTTCTGAGCAAGCTCACTTTTTGGCCCTATAGGAAACACAGAAGAGTAGAAGAGTGCTCTTTTCTCAAAAGCAGTGTGTGTTTCTTGTAAGGCGAGCTCGCGTTTGTTTCCCAGTCTTAAATGGAGTTGAGTCACATGCAGTTTTTGGTCCTACGAGCAAGAGTTGTTTTCTGGTAAGAAGAGTCACTATTGCGCTCCCATTGCCATACACAGTGCAAATAGCACTCGCGTCTGTTCCCAGCAAGTACAGTGTATTGGACTGAATAGGAGCTACTGTTCTTGTCAGTTTCCTAAGCAGAGTTGAACTAGATATGGTCCGTGTGTGAAGGAAGTACAATTCTTTTGTTCTCAGCAAGCTCACTGTTCTGGCCCTATAGGAAACACAGTAGAGTAGAAGAGTGCTCTTTTCTCAAAAGCAGAGTTTGTTTCTTGTAAGGCGAGCTCGCGTTTGTTTCCCAGTCCTAAATGGAGTTGAATCACATGCAGTTTCTGGTCCTACGAGCAAGAGTTGTTTTCTGGTAAGGAAGTCACTATTGCGCTCCCATTGCCATAAACAGTGCAAATAGCACTCGCGTCTGTTCCCAGCAAGTACAGTGTATTGGACTGAAGAGGAGCTACTGTTCTTGTCAGTTTCCTAAGCACAGTTGAACGAGATATGGCCCGTGTGTGTAGAAAGCACAGTTCTTTTGTTCTGAGCAAGCTCACTGTTTGGACCCCATAGGAAACACAGTAGAGTAGATGAGTGCTCTTTTCTCTAAAGCAGAGTGTTTTTCTTGTAAGGTGAGCTCGCGTTTGTTTCCCAGTCATAAATGGATTTGCGTCACAGGCAGTTTTTGTTCCTAAGAGCAAGAGTTGTATTCTGGTAAGAAGAGTCACTATTGTGCTCCAAATTCCATACACAGTGCAAATAGCACTCGTGTCTGTTCCCAGCAAGTACAGTGTATTGGACTGAATAGGAGATACTGTTCTTGTCAGTTTCCTAAGCAGAGTTGAACTAGATCTGGTCCATGTGTGTAGGAAGCACAGTTCTTTTGTTCTGGGCAAGCTCACTGTTTGGACCCCATAGGAAACACAGTAGAGTAGAAGAGTGCTCTTTTCTCAAAAGCAGAGTGTATTTCTTGTAAGGCGAGCTAGCGTTGGTTTCCTAGTCCTAAATGGAGTTGAATCACATGCAGTTTCTGGTCCTACGAGCAAGAGTTGTTTTCTGGTAAGGAAAGTCACTATTGCACTCCCATTGCCATACATAGTGCAAATAGCACTCGGTCCGTTCCCAGCAAGTACAGTGTATCGGACTGAAGAGGAGATACTGTTCTCGTCAGTTTCCTAAGCAGAGTTGAACTAGATATGGCCCGTGTGAAGGAAGCACAGTTCTTTTGTTCTGATCAAGCTCACTTTTCTGGTCCTATAGGAAACACAGAAGAATAGAAGAGTGCTCTTTTCTCAAAAGCAGAGTGTTTTTCTTAAGGCAAGCTAGCGTTTGTTTCCCAGTCCTAAATGGAGTTGAATCACATTCAGTTTCTGGTCCTAGGAGCAAGAGTTGTTTTCTGGTAAGAAGAGTCACTATTGCACTCGATTGCCATACACAGTGCAAATAGTACTTGCATCTGTTCCCAGCAAGTACAGTGTATTGGACTGAAGAGGATCTACTGTTCTTGTCAGTTTCCTAACCAGAATTGAATAGATATGGCCCCTGTGTGCAGGAAGCACACTTCTTTTGTTCTGAGGAAGCTCAATGTTCTGGCCCTATAGGAAACACAGTATAGTAGAAGAATGCTCTTTTCTCAAAAGCAGAGTGTTTTTCTTGTAAGGCGAGCTAGCGTTTCTTTCCCAGTCCTAAATGGAGTTGAGACACATGCAGTTTTTGGTCCTACGAGCAAGAGTTTTTTTTCTGGTAAGAAGAGTCACTATTGCACTCTCATTGCCATACACAGTGCAAATAGCACTTGCATCTGTTCCCAGCAAGTACAGTGTATTGGACTGAAGAGGATCTATTGTTCATGTCAGTTTCCTCAGCAGAGTTGAACTAGATATGGCCCGTGTGTGTAGGAAGCACAGTTCTTTTGTTCTGAGCAAGCTCACTGTTCGGACCCCATAGGAAACACAGTAGAGTAGAAGAGTGCTCTTTTCTCAAAATCAGAGTGTGTTTCGTGTACGGCGAGCTAGCGTTTCTTTCCCTGTCCTAAATGGAGTTGAATCACATGCAGTTTCTGGTCCTACGAGCAAGAGTTGTTTTCTGGTAAGGAAAGTCACTATTGCGCTCCCATTGACATACACAGTGCAAATAGCACTCGCATGTGTTCCCAGCTATTACAGTGTATCGGACTGAAGAGGAGCTACTGTTTTTGTCAGTTTCCTAAGCAGAGTTGAACTAGGTATGGTCCGTGTGTGCAGGAAGCACAGTTCTTTTTTTTCTGAGCAAGCTCACTTTTTGGCCCTATAGGAAACACAGAAGAGTAGAAGAGTGCTCTTTTCTCAAAAGCAGTGTGTGTTTCTTGTAAGGCGAGCTCGCGTTTGTTTCCCAGTCTTAAATGGAGTTGAGTCACATGCAGTTTTTGGTCCTACGAGCAAGAGTTGTTTTCTGGTAAGAAGAGTCACTATTGCGCTCCAATTGCCATACACAGTGCAAATAGCACTCGCGTCTGTTCCCAGCAAGTACAGTGTATTGGACTGAATAGGAGCTACTGTTCTTGTCAGTTTCCTAAGCAGAGTTGAACTAGATATGGTCCGTGTGTGTAGGAAGTACAATTCTTTTGTTCTCAGCAAGCTCACTGTTCTGGCCCTATAGGAAACACAGTAGAGTAGAAGAGTGCTCTTTTCTCAAAAGCAGAGTTTGTTTCTTATAAGGCGAGCTCGCGTTTGTTTCCCAGTCCTAAATGGAGTTGAATCACATGCAGTTTCTGGTCCTACGAGCAAGAGTTGTTTTCTGGTAAGGAAGTCACTATTGCGCTCCCATTGCCATAAACAGTGCAAATAGCACTCACGTCTGTTCCCAGCAAGTACAGTGTATCGGACTGAAGAGGAGATACTGTTCTTGTCAGTTTCCTAAGCAGAGTTGAACTAGATATGGCCCGTGTGAAGGAAGCACAGTTCTTTTGTTCTGATCAAGCTCACTTTTCTGGCCCTATAGGAAACACAGAAGAATAGAAGAGTGCTCTTTTCGCGAAAGCAGAGTGTTTTTCTTAAGGCAAGCTAGCGTTTGTTTCCCAGTCCTAAATGGAGTTGAATCACATTCAGTTTCTGGTCCTAGGAGCAAGAGTTGATTTCTGGTAAGAAGAGTCACTATTGCACTCGATTGCCATACACAGTGCAAATAGCACTTGCATCTGTTCCCAGCAAGTACAGTGTATTGGACTGAAGAGGATCTACTGTTCTTGTCAGTTTCCTAACCAGAATTGAATAGATATGGCCCCTGTGTGCAGGAAGCACACTTCTTTTGTTCTGAGGAAGCTCACTCTTCTGGCCCTATAGGAAACACAGTATAGTAGAAGAATGCTCTTTTCTCAAAAGCAGAGTGTTTTTCTTGTAAGGCGAGCTAGCGTTTCTTTCCCAGTCCTAAATGGAGTTGAGACACATGCAGTTTTTGGTCCTACGAGCAAGAGTTTTTTTCTGGTAAGAAGAGTCACTATTGCACTTTCATTGCCATACACAGTGCAAATAGCACTTGCATCTGTTCCCAGCAAGTACAGTGTAGTGGACGGAAGAGGATCTATTGTTCATGTCAGTTTCCTCAGCAGAGTTGAACTAGATATGGCCCGTGTGTGTAGGAAGCACAGTTCTTTTGTTCTGAGCAAGCTCACTGTTCGGACCCCTTAGGAAACACAGTAGAGTAGAAGAGTGCTCTTTTCTCAAAAGCAGAGTGTGTTTCATGTACGGCGAGCTAGCGTTTCTTTCCCTGTCCTAAATGGAGTTGAATCACATGCAGTTTCTGTTCCTACGAGCAAGAGTTGTTTTCTGGTAAGGAAAGTCACTATTGCGCTCCCATTGACATACACAGTGCAAATAGCACTCGCATGTGTTCCCAGCTATTACAGTGTATCGGACTGAAGAGGAGCTACTGTTTTTGTCAGTTTCCTAAGCAGAGTTGAACTAGGTATGGTCCGTGTGTGCAGGAAGCACAGTTCTTTTTTTTCTGAGCAAGCTCACTTTTTGGCCCTATAGGAAACACAGAAGAGTAGAAGAGTGCTCTTTTCTCAAAAGCAGTGTGTGTTTCTTGTAAGGCGAGCTCGCGTTTGTTTCCCAGTCTTAAATGGAGTTGAGTCACATGCAGTTTTTGGTCCTACGAGCAAGAGTTGTTTTCTGGTAAGAAGAGTCACTATTGCGCTCCCATTGCCATACACAGTGCAAATAGCACTCGCGTCTGTTCCCAGCAAGTACAGTGTATTGGACTGAATAGGAGCTACTGTTCTTGTCAGTTTCCTAAGCAGAGTTGAACTAGATATGGTCCGTGTGTGAAGGAAGTACAATTCTTTTGTTCTCAGCAAGCTCACTGTTCTGGCCCTATAGGAAACACAGTAGAGTAGAAGAGTGCTCTTTTCTCAAAAGCAGAGTTTGTTTCTTGTAAGGCGAGCTCGCGTTTGTTTCCCAGTCCTAAATGGAGTTGAATCACATGCAGTTTCTGGTCCTACGAGCAAGAGTTGTTTTCTGGTAAGGAAGTCACTATTGCGCTCCCATTGCCATAAACAGTGCAAATAGCACTCACGTCTGTTCCCAGCAAGTACAGTGTATCGGACTGAAGAGGAGATACTGTTCTTGTCAGTTTCCTAAGCAGAGTTGAACTAGATATGGCCCGTGTGAAGGAAGCACAGTTCTTTTGTTCTGATCAAGCTCACTTTTCTGGCCCTATAGGAAACACAGAAGAATAGAAGAGTGCTCTTTTCGCGAAAGCAGAGTGTTTTTCTTAAGGCAAGCTAGCGTTTGTTTCCCAGTCCTAAATGGAGTTGAATCACATTCAGTTTCTGGTCCTAGGAGCAAGAGTTGATTTCTGGTAAGAAGAGTCACTATTGCACTCGATTGCCATACACAGTGCAAATAGCACTTGCATCTGTTCCCAGCAAGTACAGTGTATTGGACTGAAGAGGATCTACTGTTCTTGTCAGTTTCCTAACCAGAATTGAATAGATATGGCCCCTGTGTGCAGGAAGCACACTTCTTTTGTTCTGAGGAAGCTCACTCTTCTGGCCCTATAGGAAACACAGTATAGTAGAAGAATGCTCTTTTCTCAAAAGCAGAGTGTTTTTCTTGTAAGGCGAGCTAGCGTTTCTTTCCCAGTCCTAAATGGAGTTGAGACACATGCAGTTTTTGGTCCTACGAGCAAGAGTTTTTTTCTGGTAAGAAGAGTCACTATTGCACTTTCATTGCCATACACAGTGCAAATAGCACTTGCATCTGTTCCCAGCAAGTACAGTGTAGTGGACGGAAGAGGATCTATTGTTCATGTCAGTTTCCTCAGCAGAGTTGAACTAGATATGGCCCGTGTGTGTAGGAAGCACAGTTCTTTTGTTCTGAGCAAGCTCACTGTTCGGACCCCTTAGGAAACACAGTAGAGTAGAAGAGTGCTCTTTTCTCAAAAGCAGAGTGTGTTTCATGTACGGCGAGCTAGCGTTTCTTTCCCTGTCCTAAATGGAGTTGAATCACATGCAGTTTCTGTTCCTACGAGCAAGAGTTGTTTTCTGGTAAGGAAAGTCACTATTGCGCTCCCATTGACATACACAGTGCAAATAGCACTCGCATGTGTTCCCAGCTATTACAGTGTATCGGACTGAAGAGGAGCTACTGTTTTTGTCAGTTTCCTAAGCAGAGTTGAACTAGGTATGGTCCGTGTGTGCAGGAAGCACAGTTCTTTTTTTTCTGAGCAAGCTCACTTTTTGGCCCTATAGGAAACACAGAAGAGTAGAAGAGTGCTCTTTTCTCAAAAGCAGTGTGTGTTTCTTGTAAGGCGAGCTCGCGTTTGTTTCCCAGTCTTAAATGGAGTTGAGTCACATGCAGTTTTTGGTCCTACGAGCAAGAGTTGTTTTCTGGTAAGAAGAGTCACTATTGCGCTCCCATTGCCATACACAGTGCAAATAGCACTCGCGTCTGTTCCCAGCAAGTACAGTGTATTGGACTGAATAGGAGCTACTGTTCTTGTCAGTTTCCTAAGCAGAGTTGAACTAGATATGGTCCGTGTGTGAAGGAAGTACAATTCTTTTGTTCTCAGCAAGCTCACTGTTCTGGCCCTATAGGAAACACAGTAGAGTAGAAGAGTGCTCTTTTCTCAAAAGCAGAGTTTGTTTCTTGTAAGGCGAGCTCGCGTTTGTTTCCCAGTCCTAAATGGAGTTGAATCACATGCAGTTTCTGGTCCTACGAGCAAGAGTTGTTTTCTGGTAAGGAAGTCACTATTGCGCTCCCATTGCCATAAACAGTGCAAATAGCACTCGCGTCTGTTCCCAGCAAGTACAGTGTATTGGACTGAAGAGGAGCTACTGTTCTTGTCAGTTTCCTAAGCACAGTTGAACGAGATATGGCCCGTGTGTGTAGAAAGCACAGTTCTTTTGTTCTGAGCAAGCTCACTGTTTGGACCCCATAGGAAACACAGTAGAGTAGATGAGTGCTCTTTTCTCTAAAGCAGAGTGTTTTTCTTGTAAGGTGAGCTCGCTTTTGTTTCCCAGTCATAAATGGATTTGCGTCACAGGCAGTTTTTGTTCCTAAGAGCAAGAGTTGTATTCTGGTAAGAAGAGTCACTATTGTGCTCCAAATTCCATACACAGTGCAAATAGCACTCGTGTCTGTTCCCAGCAAGTACAGTGTATTGGACTGAATAGGAGATACTGTTCTTGTCAGTTTCCTAAGCAGAGTTGAACTAGATCTGGTCCATGTGTGTAGGAAGCACAGTTCTTTTGTTCTGAGCAAGCTCACTGTTTGGACCCCATAGGAAACACAGTAGAGTAGAAGAGTGCTCTTTTCTCAAAAGCAGAGTGTATTTCTTGTAAGGCGAGCTAGCGTTGGTTTCCTAGTCCTAAATGGAGTTGAATCACATGCAGTTTCTGGTCCTACGAGCAAGAGTTGTTTTCTGGTAAGGAAAGTCACTATTGCACTCCCATTGCCATACATAGTGCAAATAGCACTCGGTCCGTTCCCAGCAAGTACAGTGTATCGGACTGAAGAGGAGATACTGTTCTCGTCAGTTTCCTAAGCAGAGTTGAACTAGATATGGCCCGTGTGAAGGAAGCACAGTTCTTTTGTTCTGATCAAGCTCACTTTTCTGGTCCTATAGGAAACACAGAAGAATAGAAGAGTGCTCTTTTCTCAAAAGCAGAGTGTTTTTCTTAAGGCAAGCTAGCGTTTGTTTCCCAGTCCTAAATGGAGTTGAATCACATTCAGTTTCTGGTCCTAGGAGCAAGAGTTGTTTTCTGGTAAGAAGAGTCACTATTGCACTCGATTGCCATACACAGTGCAAATAGTACTTGCATCTGTTCCCAGCAAGTACAGTGTATTGGACTGAAGAGGATCTACTGTTCTTGTCAGTTTCCTAACCAGAATTGAATAGATATGGCCCCTGTGTGCAGGAAGCACACTTCTTTTGTTCTGAGGAAGCTCAATGTTCTGGCCCTATAGGAAACACAGTATAGTAGAAGAATGCTCTTTTCTCAAAAGCAGAGTGTTTTTCTTGTAAGGCGAGCTAGCGTTTCTTTCCCAGTCCTAAATGGAGTTGAGACACATGCAGTTTTTGGTCCTACGAGCAAGAGTTTTTTTTCTGGTAAGAAGAGTCACTATTGCACTCTCATTGCCATACACAGTGCAAATAGCACTTGCATCTGTTCCCAGCAAGTACAGTGTATTGGACTGAAGAGGATCTATTGTTCATGTCAGTTTCCTCAGCAGAGTTGAACTAGATATGGCCCGTGTGTGTAGGAAGCACAGTTCTTTTGTTCTGAGCAAGCTCACTGTTCGGACCCCATAGGAAACACAGTAGAGTAGAAGAGTGCTCTTTTCTCAAAATCAGAGTGTGTTTCGTGTACGGCGAGCTAGCGTTTCTTTCCCTGTCCTAAATGGAGTTGAATCACATGCAGTTTCTGGTCCTACGAGCAAGAGTTGTTTTCTGGTAAGGAAAGTCACTATTGCGCTCCCATTGACATACACAGTGCAAATAGCACTCGCATGTGTTCCCAGCTATTACAGTGTATCGGACTGAAGAGGAGCTACTGTTTTTGTCAGTTTCCTAAGCAGAGTTGAACTAGGTATGGTCCGTGTGTGCAGGAAGCACAGTTCTTTTTTTTCTGAGCAAGCTCACTTTTTGGCCCTATAGGAAACACAGAAGAGTAGAAGAGTGCTCTTTTCTCAAAAGCAGTGTGTGTTTCTTGTAAGGCGAGCTCGCGTTTGTTTCCCAGTCTTAAATGGAGTTGAGTCACATGCAGTTTTTGGTCCTACGAGCAAGAGTTGTTTTCTGGTAAGAAGAGTCACTATTGCGCTCCAATTGCCATACACAGTGCAAATAGCACTCGCGTCTGTTCCCAGCAAGTACAGTGTATTGGACTGAATAGGAGCTACTGTTCTTGTCAGTTTCCTAAGCAGAGTTGAACTAGATATGGTCCGTGTGTGTAGGAAGTACAATTCTTTTGTTCTCAGCAAGCTCACTGTTCTGGCCCTATAGGAAACACAGTAGAGTAGAAGAGTGCTCTTTTCTCAAAAGCAGAGTTTGTTTCTTATAAGGCGAGCTCGCGTTTGTTTCCCAGTCCTAAATGGAGTTGAATCACATGCAGTTTCTGGTCCTACGAGCAAGAGTTGTTTTCTGGTAAGGAAGTCACTATTGCGCTCCCATTGCCATAAACAGTGCAAATAGCACTCACGTCTGTTCCCAGCAAGTACAGTGTATCGGACTGAAGAGGAGATACTGTTCTTGTCAGTTTCCTAAGCAGAGTTGAACTAGATATGGCCCGTGTGAAGGAAGCACAGTTCTTTTGTTCTGATCAAGCTCACTTTTCTGGCCCTATAGGAAACACAGAAGAATAGAAGAGTGCTCTTTTCGCGAAAGCAGAGTGTTTTTCTTAAGGCAAGCTAGCGTTTGTTTCCCAGTCCTAAATGGAGTTGAATCACATTCAGTTTCTGGTCCTAGGAGCAAGAGTTGATTTCTGGTAAGAAGAGTCACTATTGCACTCGATTGCCATACACAGTGCAAATAGCACTTGCATCTGTTCCCAGCAAGTACAGTGTATTGGACTGAAGAGGATCTACTGTTCTTGTCAGTTTCCTAACCAGAATTGAATAGATATGGCCCCTGTGTGCAGGAAGCACACTTCTTTTGTTCTGAGGAAGCTCACTGTTCTGGCCCTATAGGAAACACAGTATAGTAGAAGAATGCTCTTTTCTCAAAAGCAGAGTGTTTTTCTTGTAAGGCGAGCTAGCGTTTCTTTCCCAGTCCTAAATGGAGTTGAGACACATGCAGTTTTTGGTCCTACGAGCAAGAGTTTTTTTCTGGTAAGAAGAGTCACTATTGCACTTTCATTGCCATACACAGTGCAAATAGCACTTGCATCTGTTCCCAGCAAGTACAGTGTAGTGGACGGAAGAGGATCTATTGTTCATGTCAGTTTCCTCAGCAGAGTTGAACTAGATATGGCCCGTGTGTGTAGGAAGCACAGTTCTTTTGTTCTGAGCAAGCTCACTGTTCGGACCCCATAGGAAACACAGTAGAGTAGAAGAGTGCTCTTTTCTCAAAAGCAGAGTGTGTTTCATGTACGGCGAGCTAGCGTTTCTTTCCCTGTCCTAAATGGAGTTGAATCACATGCAGTTTCTGTTCCTACGAGCAAGAGTTGTTTTCTGGTAAGGAAAGTCACTATTGCGCTCCCATTGACATACACAGTGCAAATAGCACTCGCATGTGTTCCCAGCTATTACAGTGTATCGGACTGAAGAGGAGCTACTGTTTTTGTCAGTTTCCTAAGCAGAGTTGAACTAGGTATGGTCCGTGTGTGCAGGAAGCACAGTTCTTTTTTTTCTGAGCAAGCTCACTTTTTGGCCCTATAGGAAACACAGAAGAGTAGAAGAGTGCTCTTTTCTCAAAAGCAGTGTGTGTTTCTTGTAAGGCGAGCTCGCGTTTGTTTCCCAGTCTTAAATGGAGTTGAGTCACATGCAGTTTTTGGTCCTACGAGCAAGAGTTGTTTTCTGGTAAGAAGAGTCACTATTGCGCTCCCATTGCCATACACAGTGCAAATAGCACTCATGTCTGTTCCCAGCAAGTACAGTGTATCGGACTGAAGAGGAGATACTGTTCTTGTCAGTTTCCTAAGCAGAGTTGAACTAGATATGGCCCGTGTGAAGGAAGCACAGTTCTTTTGTTCTGATCAAGCTCACTTTTCTGGCCCTATAGGAAACACAGAAGAATAGAAGAGTGCTCTTTTCGCGAAAGCAGAGTGTTTTTCTTAAGGCAAGCTAGCGTTTGTTTCCCAGTCTTAAATGGAGTTGAATCACATTCAGTTTCTGGTCCTAGGAGCAAGAGTTGATTTCTGGTAAGAAGAGTCACTATTGCACTCGATTGCCATACACAGTGCAAATAGCACTTGCATCTGTTCCCAGCAAGTACAGTGTATTGGACTGAAGAGGATCTACTGTTCTTGTCAGTTTCCTAACCAGAATTGAATAGATATGGCCCCTGTGTGCAGGAAGCACACTTCTTCTGTTCTGAGGAAGCTCACTGTTCTGGCCCTATAGGAAACACAGTATAGTAGAAGAATGCTCTTTTCTCAAAAGCAGAGTGTTTTTCTTGTAAGGCGAGCTAGCGTTTCTTTCCCAGTCCTAAATGGAGTTGAGACACATGCAGTTTTTGGTCCTACGAGCAAGAGTTTTTTTCTGGTAAGAAGAGTCACTATTGCACTTTCATTGCCATACACAGTGCAAATAGCACTTGCATCTGTTCCCAGCAAGTACAGTGTAGTGGACGGAAGAGGATCTATTGTTCATGTCAGTTTCCTCAGCAGAGTTGAACTAGATATGGCCCGTGTGTGTAGGAAGCACAGTTCTTTTGTTCTGAGCAAGCTCACTGTTCGGACCCCATAGGAAACACAGTAGAGTAGAAGAGTGCTCTTTTCTCAAAAGCAGAGTGTGTTTCATGTACGGCGAGCTAGCGTTTCTTTCCCTGTCCTAAATGGAGTTGAATCACATGCAGTTTCTGTTCCTACGAGCAAGAGTTGTTTTCTGGTAAGGAAAGTCACTATTGCGCTCCCATTGACATACACAGTGCAAATAGCACTCGCATGTGTTCCCAGCTATTACAGTGTATCGGACTGAAGAGGAGCTACTGTTTTTGTCAGTTTCCTAAGCAGAGTTGAACTAGGTATGGTCCGTGTGTGCAGGAAGCACAGTTCTTTTTTTTCTGAGCAAGCTCACTTTTTGGCCCTATAGGAAACACAGAAGAGTAGAAGAGTGCTCTTTTCTCAAAAGCAGTGTGTGTTTCTTGTAAGGCGAGCTCGCGTTTGTTTCCCAGTCTTAAATGGAGTTGAGTCACATGCAGTTTTTGGTCCTACGAGCAAGAGTTGTTTTCTGGTAAGAAGAGTCACTATTGCGCTCCCATTGCCATACACAGTGCAAATAGCACTCGCGTCTGTTCCCAGCAAGTACAGTGTATTGGACTGAATAGGAGCTACTGTTCTTGTCAGTTTCCTAAGCAGAGTTGAACTAGATATGGTCCGTGTGTGAAGGAAGTACAATTCTTTTGTTCTCAGCAAGCTCACTGTTCTGGCCCTATAGGAAACACAGTAGAGTAGAAGAGTGCTCTTTTCTCAAAAGCAGAGTTTGTTTCTTGTAAGGCGAGCTCGCGTTTGTTTCCCAGTCCTAAATGGAGTTGAATCACATGCAGTTTCTGGTCCTACGAGCAAGAGTTGTTTTCTGGTAAGGAAGTCACTATTGCGCTCCCATTGCCATAAACAGTGCAAATAGCACTCGCGTCTGTTCCCAGCAAGTACAGTGTATTGGACTGAAGAGGAGCTACTGTTCTTGTCAGTTTCCTAAGCACAGTTGAACGAGATATGGCCCGTGTGTGTAGAAAGCACAGTTCTTTTGTTCTGAGCAAGCTCACTGTTTGGACCCCATAGGAAACACAGTAGAGTAGATGAGTGCTCTTTTCTCTAAAGCAGAGTGTTTTTCTTGTAAGGTGAGCTCGCGTTTGTTTCCCAGTCATAAATGGATTTGCGTCACAGGCAGTTTTTGTTCCTAAGAGCAAGAGTTGTATTCTGGTAAGAAGAGTCACTATTGTGCTCCAAATTCCATACACAGTGCAAATAGCACTCGTGTCTGTTCCCAGCAAGTACAGTGTATTGGACTGAATAGGAGATACTGTTCTTGTCAGTTTCCTAAGCAGAGTTGAACTAGATCTGGTCCATGTGTGTAGGAAGCACAGTTCTTTTGTTCTGAGCAAGCTCACTGTTTGGACCCCATAGGAAACACAGTAGAGTAGAAGAGTGCTCTTTTCTCAAAAGCAGAGTGTATTTCTTGTAAGGTGAGCTAGCGTTGGTTTCCTAGTCCTAAATGGAGTTGAATCACATGCAGTTTCTGGTCCTACGAGCAAGAGTTGTTTTCTGGTAAGGAAAGTCACTATTGCACTCCCATTGCCATACATAGTGCAAATAGCACTCGGTCCGTTCCCAGCAAGTACAGTGTATCGGACTGAAGAGGAGATACTGTTCTCGTCAGTTTCCTAAGCAGAGTTGAACTAGATATGGCCCGTGTGAAGGAAGCACAGTTCTTTTGTTCTGATCAAGCTCACTTTTCTGGTCCTATAGGAAACACAGAAGAATAGAAGAGTGCTCTTTTCTCAAAAGCAGAGTGTTTTTCTTAAGGCAAGCTAGCGTTTGTTTCCCAGTCCTAAATGGAGTTGAATCACATTCAGTTTCTGGTCCTAGGAGCAAGAGTTGTTTTCTGGTAAGAAGAGTCACTATTGCACTCGATTGCCATACACAGTGCAAATAGTACTTGCATCTGTTCCCAGCAAGTACAGTGTATTGGACTGAAGAGGATCTACTGTTCTTGTCAGTTTCCTAACCAGAATTGAATAGATATGGCCCCTGTGTGCAGGAAGCACACTTCTTTTGTTCTGAGGAAGCTCACTGTTCTGGCCCTATAGGAAACACAGTATAGTAGAAGAATGCTCTTTTCTCAAAAGCAGAGTGTTTTTCTTGTAAGGCGAGCTAGCGTTTCTTTCCCAGTCCTAAATGGAGTTGAGACACATGCAGTTTTTGGTCCTACGAGCAAGAGTTTTTTTCTGGTAAGAAGAGTCACTATTGCACTCTCATTGCCATACACAGTGCAAATAGCACTTGCATCTGTTCCCAGCAAGTACAGTGTATTGGACTGAAGAGGATCTATTGTTCATGTCAGTTTCCTCAGCAGAGTTGAACTAGATATGGCCCGTGTGTGTAGGAAGCACAGTTCTTTTGTTCTGAGCAAGCTCACTGTTCGGACCCCATAGGAAACACAGTAGAGTAGAAGAGTGCTCTTTTCTCAAAATCAGAGTGTGTTTCGTGTACGGCGAGCTAGCGTTTCTTTCCCTGTCCTAAATGGAGTTGAATCACATGCAGTTTCTGGTCCTACGAGCAAGAGTTGTTTTCTGGTAAGGAAAGTCACTATTGCGCTCCCATTGACATACACAGTGCAAATAGCACTCGCATGTGTTCCCAGCTATTACAGTGTATCGGACTGAAGAGGAGCTACTGTTTTTGTCAGTTTCCTAAGCAGAGTTGAACTAGGTATGGTCCGTGTGTGCAGGAAGCACAGTTCTTTTTTTTCTGAGCAAGCTCACTTTTTGGCCCTATAGGAAACACAGAAGAGTAGAAGAGTGCTCTTTTCTCAAAAGCAGTGTGTGTTTCTTGTAAGGCGAGCTCGCGTTTGTTTCCCAGTCTTAAATGGAGTTGAGTCACATGCAGTTTTTGGTCCTACGAGCAAGAGTTGTTTTCTGGTAAGAAGAGTCACTATTGCGCTCCAATTGCCATACACAGTGCAAATAGCACTCGCGTCTGTTCCCAGCAAGTACAGTGTATTGGACTGAATAGGAGCTACTGTTCTTGTCAGTTTCCTAAGCAGAGTTGAACTAGATATGGTCCGTGTGTGTAGGAAGTACAATTCTTTTGTTCTCAGCAAGCTCACTGTTCTGGCCCTATAGGAAACACAGTAGAGTAGAAGAGTGCTCTTTTCTCAAAAGCAGAGTTTGTTTCTTATAAGGCGAGCTCGCGTTTGTTTCCCAGTCCTAAATGGAGTTGAATCACATGCAGTTTCTGGTCCTACGAGCAAGAGTTGTTTTCTGGTAAGGAAGTCACTATTGCGCTCCCATTGCCATAAACAGTGCAAATAGCACTCACGTCTGTTCCCAGCAAGTACAGTGTATCGGACTGAAGAGGAGATACTGTTCTTGTCAGTTTCCTAAGCAGAGTTGAACTAGATATGGCCCGTGTGAAGGAAGCACAGTTCTTTTGTTCTGATCAAGCTCACTTTTCTGGCCCTATAGGAAACACAGAAGAATAGAAGAGTGCTCTTTTCGCGAAAGCAGAGTGTTTTTCTTAAGGCAAGCTAGCGTTTGTTTCCCAGTCCTAAATGGAGTTGAATCACATTCAGTTTCTGGTCCTAGGAGCAAGAGTTGATTTCTGGTAAGAAGAGTCACTATTGCACTCGATTGCCATACACAGTGCAAATAGCACTTGCATCTGTTCCCAGCAAGTACAGTGTATTGGACTGAAGAGGATCTACTGTTCTTGTCAGTTTCCTAACCAGAATTGAATAGATATGGCCCCTGTGTGCAGGAAGCACACTTCTTTTGTTCTGAGGAAGCTCACTGTTCTGGCCCTATAAGAAACACAGTATAGTAGAAGAATGCTCTTTTCTCAAAAGCAGAGTGTTTTTCTTGTAAGGCGAGCTAGCGTTTCTTTCCCAGTCCTAAATGGAGTTGAGACACATGCAGTTTTTGGTCCTACGAGCAAGAGTTTTTTTCTGGTAAGAAGAGTCACTATTGCACTTTCATTGCCATACACAGTGCAAATAGCACTTGCATCTGTTCCCAGCAAGTACAGTGTAGTGGACGGAAGAGGATCTATTGTTCATGTCAGTTTCCTCAGCAGAGTTGAACTAGATATGGCCCGTGTGTGTAGGAAGCACAGTTCTTTTGTTCTGAGCAAGCTCACTGTTCGGACCCCATAGGAAACACAGTAGAGTAGAAGAGTGCTCTTTTCTCAAAAGCAGAGTGTGTTTCATGTACGGCGAGCTAGCGTTTCTTTCCCTGTCCTAAATGGAGTTGAATCACATGCAGTTTCTGTTCCTACGAGCAAGAGTTGTTTTCTGGTAAGGAAAGTCACTATTGCGCTCCCATTGACATACACAGTGCAAATAGCACTCGCATGTGTTCCCAGCTATTACAGTGTATCGGACTGAAGAGGAGCTACTGTTTTTGTCAGTTTCCTAAGCAGAGTTGAACTAGGTATGGTCCGTGTGTGCAGGAAGCACAGTTCTTTTTTTTCTGAGCAAGCTCACTTTTTGGCCCTATAGGAAACACAGAAGAGTAGAAGAGTGCTCTTTTCTCAAAAGCAGTGTGTGTTTCTTGTAAGGCGAGCTCGCGTTTGTTTCCCAGTCTTAAATGGAGTTGAGTCACATGCAGTTTTTGGTCCTACGAGCAAGAGTTGTTTTCTGGTAAGAAGAGTCACTATTGCGCTCCCATTGCCATACACAGTGCAAATAGCACTCACGTCTGTTCCCAGCAAGTACAGTGTATCGGACTGAAGAGGAGACACTGTTCTTGTCAGTTTCCTAAGCAGAGTTGAACTAGATATGGCCCGTGTGAAGGAAGCACAGTTCTTTTGTTCTGATCAAGCTCACTTTTCTGGCCCTATAGGAAACACAGAAGAATAGAAGAGTGCTCTTTTCGCGAAAGCAGAGTGTTTTTCTTAAGGCAAGCTAGCGTTTGTTTCCCAGTCCTAAATGGAGTTGAATCACATTCAGTTTCTGGTCCTAGGAGCAAGAGTTGATTTCTGGTAAGAAGAGTCACTATTGCACTCGATTGCCATACACAGTGCAAATAGCACTTGCATCTGTTCCCAGCAAGTACAGTGTATTGGACTGAAGAGGATCTACTGTTCTTGTCAGTTTCCTAACCAGAATTGAATAGATATGGCCCCTGTGTGCAGGAAGCACACTTCTTTTGTTCTGAGGAAGCTCACTGTTCTGGCCCTATAGGAAACACAGTATAGTAGAAGAATGCTCTTTTCTCAAAAGCAGAGTGTTTTTCTTGTAAGGCGAGCTAGCGTTTCTTTCCCAGTCCTAAATGGAGTTGAGACACATGCAGTTTTTGGTCCTACGAGCAAGAGTTTTTTTCTGGTAAGAAGAGTCACTATTGCACTTTCATTGCCATACACAGTGCAAATAGCACTTGCATCTGTTCCCAGCAAGTACAGTGTAGTGGACGGAAGAGGATCTATTGTTCATGTCAGTTTCCTCAGCAGAGTTGAACTAGATATGGCCCGTGTGTGTAGGAAGCACAGTTCTTTTGTTCTGAGCAAGCTCACTGTTCGGACCCCATAGGAAACACAGTAGAGTAGAAGAGTGCTCTTTTCTCAAAAGCAGAGTGTGTTTCATGTACGGCGAGCTAGCGTTTCTTTCCCTGTCCTAAATGGAGTTGAATCACATGCAGTTTCTGTTCCTACGAGCAAGAGTTGTTTTCTGGTAAGGAAAGTCACTATTGCGCTCCCATTGACATACACAGTGCAAATAGCACTCGCATGTGTTCCCAGCTATTACAGTGTATCGGACTGAAGAGGAGCTACTGTTTTTGTCAGTTTCCTAAGCAGAGTTGAACTAGGTATGGTCCGTGTGTGCAGGAAGCACAGTTCTTATTTTTCTGAGCAAGCTCACTTTTTGGCCCTATAGGAAACACAGAAGAGTAGAAGAGTGCTCTTTTCTCAAAAGCAGTGTGTGTTTCTTGTAAGGCGAGCTCGCGTTTGTTTCCCAGTCTTAAATGGAGTTGAGTCACATGCAGTTTTTGGTCCTACGAGCAAGAGTTGTTTTCTGGTAAGAAGAGTCACTATTGCGCTCCCATTGCCATACACAGTGCAAATAGCACTCGCGTCTGTTCCCAGCAAGTACAGTGTATTGGACTGAATAGGAGCTACTGTTCTTGTCAGTTTCCTAAGCAGAGTTGAACTAGATATGGTCCGTGTGTGAAGGAAGTACAATTCTTTTGTTCTCAGCAAGCTCACTGTTCTGGCCCTATAGGAAACACAGTAGAGTAGAAGAGTGCTCTTTTCTCAAAAGCAGAGTTTGTTTCTTGTAAGGCGAGCTCGCGTTTGTTTCCCAGTCCTAAATGGAGTTGAATCACATGCAGTTTCTGGTCCTACGAGCAAGAGTTGTTTTCTGGTAAGGAAGTCACTATTGCGCTCCCATTGCCATAAACAGTGCAAATAGCACTCGCGTCTGTTCCCAGCAAGTACAGTGTATTGGACTGAAGAGGAGCTACTGTTCTTGTCAGTTTCCTAAGCACAGTTGAACGAGATATGGCCCGTGTGTGTAGAAAGCACAGTTCTTTTGTTCTGAGCAAGCTCACTGTTTGGACCCCATAGGAAACACAGTAGAGTAGATGAGTGCTCTTTTCTCTAAAGCAGAGTGTTTTTCTTGTAAGGTGAGCTCGCGTTTGTTTCCCAGTCATAAATGGATTTGCGTCACAGGCAGTTTTTGTTCCTAAGAGCAAGAGTTGTATTCTGGTAAGAAGAGTCACTATTGTGCTCCAAATTCCATACACAGTGCAAATAGCACTCGTGTCTGTTCCCAGCAAGTACAGTGTATTGGACTGAATAGGAGATACTGTTCTTGTCAGTTTCCTAAGCAGAGTTGAACTAGATCTGGTCCATGTGTGTAGGAAGCACAGTTCTTTTGTTCTGAGCAAGCTCACTGTTTGGACCCCATAGGAAACACAGTAGAGTAGAAGAGTGCTCTTTTCTCAAAAGCAGAGTGTATTTCTTGTAAGGCGAGCTAGCGTTGGTTTCCTAGTCCTAAATGGAGTTGAATCACATGCAGTTTCTGGTCCTACGAGCAAGAGTTGTTTTCTGGTAAGGAAAGTCACTATTGCACTCCCATTGCCATACATAGTGCAAATAGCACTCGGTCCGTTCCCAGCAAGTACAGTGTATCGGACTGAAGAGGAGATACTGTTCTCGTCAGTTTCCTAAGCAGAGTTGAACTAGATATGGCCCGTGTGAAGGAAGCACAGTTCTTTTGTTCTGATCAAGCTCACTTTTCTGGTCCTATAGGAAACACAGAAGAATAGAAGAGTGCTCTTTTCTCAAAAGCAGAGTGTTTTTCTTAAGGCAAGCTAGCGTTTGTTTCCCAGTCCTAAATGGAGTTGAATCACATTCAGTTTCTGGTCCTAGGAGCAAGAGTTGTTTTCTGGTAAGAAGAGTCACTATTGCACTCGATTGCCATACACAGTGCAAATAGTACTTGCATCTGTTCCCAGCAAGTACAGTGTATTGGACTGAAGAGGATCTACTGTTCTTGTCAGTTTCCTAACCAGAATTGAATAGATATGGCCCCTGTGTGCAGGAAGCACACTTCTTTTGTTCTGAGGAAGCTCACTGTTCTGGCCCTATAGGAAACACAGTATAGTAGAAGAATGCTCTTTTCTCAAAAGCAGAGTGTTTTTCTTGTAAGGCGAGCTAGCGTTTCTTTCCCAGTCCTAAATGGAGTTGAGACACATGCAGTTTTTGGTCCTACGAGCAAGAGTTTTTTTCTGGTAAGAAGAGTCACTATTGCACTCTCATTGCCATACACAGTGCAAATAGCACTTGCATCTGTTCCCAGCAAGTACAGTGTATTGGACTGAAGAGGATCTATTGTTCATGTCAGTTTCCTCAGCAGAGTTGAACTAGATATGGCCCGTGTGTGTAGGAAGCACAGTTCTTTTGTTCTGAGCAAGCTCACTGTTCGGACCCCATAGGAAACACAGTAGAGTAGAAGAGTGCTCTTTTCTCAAAATCAGAGTGTGTTTCGTGTACGGCGAGCTAGCGTTTCTTTCCCTGTCCTAAATGGAGTTGAATCACATGCAGTTTCTGGTCCTACGAGCAAGAGTTGTTTTCTGGTAAGGAAAGTCACTATTGCGCTCCCATTGACATACACAGTGCAAATAGCACTCGCATGTGTTCCCAGCTATTACAGTGTATCGGACTGAAGAGGAGCTACTGTTTTTGTCAGTTTCCTAAGCAGAGTTGAACTAGGTATGGTCCGTGTGTGCAGGAAGCACAGTTCTTTTTTTTCTGAGCAAGCTCACTTTTTGGCCCTATAGGAAACACAGAAGAGTAGAAGAGTGCTCTTTTCTCAAAAGCAGTGTGTGTTTCTTGTAAGGCGAGCTCGCGTTTGTTTCCCAGTCTTAAATGGAGTTGAGTCACATGCAGTTTTTGGTCCTACGAGCAAGAGTTGTTTTCTGGTAAGAAGAGTCACTATTGCGCTCCAATTGCCATACACAGTGCAAATAGCACTCGCGTCTGTTCCCAGCAAGTACAGTGTATTGGACTGAATAGGAGCTACTGTTCTTGTCAGTTTCCTAAGCAGAGTTGAACTAGATATGGTCCGTGTGTGTAGGAAGTACAATTCTTTTGTTCTCAGCAAGCTCACTGTTCTGGCCCTATAGGAAACACAGTAGAGTAGAAGAGTGCTCTTTTCTCAAAAGCAGAGTTTGTTTCTTATAAGGCGAGCTCGCGTTTGTTTCCCAGTCCTAAATGGAGTTGAATCACATGCAGTTTCTGGTCCTATGAGCAAGAGTTGTTTTCTGGTAAGGAAGTCACTATTGCGCTCCCATTGCCATACACAGTGCAAATAGCACTCACGTCTGTTCCCAGCAAGTACAGTGTATCGGACTGAAGAGGAGATACTGTTCTTGTCAGTTTCCTAAGCAGAGTTGAACTAGATATGGCCCGTGTGAAGGAAGCACAGTTCTTTTGTTCTGATCAAGCTCACTTTTCTGGCCCTATAGGAAACACAGAAGAATAGAAGAGTGCTCTTTTCGCGAAAGCAGAGTGTTTTTCTTAAGGCAAGCTAGCGTTTGTTTCCCAGTCCTAAATGGAGTTGAATCACATTCAGTTTCTGGTCCTAGGAGCAAGAGTTGATTTCTGGTAAGAAGAGTCACTATTGCACTCGATTGCCATACACAGTGCAAATAGCACTTGCATCGGTGCCCAGCAAGTACAGTGTATTGGACTGAAGAGGATCTACTGTTCTTGTCAGTTTCCTAACCAGAATTGAATAGATATGGCCCCTGTGTGCAGGAAGCACACTTCTTTTGTTCTGAGGAAGCTCACTCTTCTGGCCCTATAGGAAACACAGTATAGCAGAAGAATGCTCTTTTCTCAAAAGCAGAGTGTTTTTCTTGTAAGGCGAGCTAGCGTTTCTTTCCCAGTCCTAAATGGAGTTGAGACACATGCAGTTTTTGGTCCTACGAGCAAGAGTTTTTTTCTGGTAAGAAGAGTCACTATTGCACTTTCATTGCCATACACAGTGCAAATAGCACTTGCATCTGTTCCCAGCAAGTACAGTGTAGTGGACGGAAGAGGATCTATTGTTCATGTCAGTTTCCTCAGCAGAGTTGAACTAGATATGGCCCGTGTGTGTAGGAAGCACAGTTCTTTTGTTCTGAGCAAGCTCACTGTTCGGACCCCATAGGAAACACAGTAGAGTAGAAGAGTGCTCTTTTCTCAAAAGCAGAGTGTGTTTCATGTACGGCGAGCTAGCGTTTCTTTCCCTGTCCTAAATGGAGTTGAATCACATGCAGTTTCTGTTCCTACGAGCAAGAGTTGTTTTCTGGTAAGGAAAGTCACTATTGCGCTCCCATTGACATACACAGTGCAAATAGCACTCGCATGTGTTCCCAGCTATTACAGTGTATCGGACTGAAGAGGAGCTACTGTTTTTGTCAGTTTCCTAAGCAGAGTTGAACTAGGTATGGTCCGTGTGTGCAGGAAGCACAGTTCTTTTTTTTCTGAGCAAGCTCACTTTTTGGCCCTATAGGAAACACAGAAGAGTAGAAGAGTGCTCTTTTCTCAAAAGCAGTGTGTGTTTCTTGTAAGGCGAGCTCGCGTTTGTTTCCCAGTCTTAAATGGAGTTGAGTCACATGCAGTTTTTGGTCCTACGAGCAAGAGTTGTTTTCTGGTAAGAAGAGTCACTATTGCGCTCCCATTGCCATACACAGTGCAAATAGCACTCGCGTCTGTTCCCAGCAAGTACAGTGTATTGGACTGAATAGGAGCTACTGTTCTTGTCAGTTTCCTAAGCAGAGTTGAACTAGATATGGTCCGTGTGTGAAGGAAGTACAATTCTTTTGTTCTCAGCAAGCTCACTGTTCTGGCCCTATAGGAAACACAGTAGAGTAGAAGAGTGCTCTTTTCTCAAAAGCAGAGTTTGTTTCTTGTAAGGCGAGCTCGCGTTTGTTTCCCAGTCCTAAATGGAGTTGAATCACATGCAGTTTCTGGTCCTATGAGCAAGAGTTGTTTTCTGGTAAGGAAGTCACTATTGCGCTCCCATTGCCATAAACAGTGCAAATAGCACTCGCGTCTGTTCCCAGCAAGTACAGTGTATTGGACTGAAGAGGAGCTACTGTTCTTGTCAGTTTCCTAAGCACAGTTGAACGAGATATGGCCCGTGTGTGTAGAAAGCACAGTTCTTTTGTTCTGAGCAAGCTCACTGTTTGGACCCCATAGGAAACACAGTAGAGTAGATGAGTGCTCTTTTCTCTAAAGCAGAGTGTTTTTCTTGTAAGGTGAGCTTGCGTTTGTTTCCCAGTCATAAATGGATTTGCGTCACAGGCAGTTTTTGTTCCTAAGAGCAAGAGTTGTATTCTGGTAAGAAGAGTCACTATTGTGCTCCAAATTCCATACACAGTGCAAATAGCACTCGTGTCTGTTCCCAGCAAGTACAGTGTATTGGACTGAATAGGAGATACTGTTCTTGTCAGTTTCCTAAGCAGAGTTGAACTAGATCTGGTCCATGTGTGTAGGAAGCACAGTTCTTTTGTTCTGAGCAAGCTCACTGTTTGGACCCCATAGGAAACACAGTAGAGTAGAAGAGTGCTCTTTTCTCAAAAGCAGAGTGTATTTCTTGTAAGGCGAGCTAGCGTTGGTTTCCTAGTCCTAAATGGAGTTGAATCACATGCAGTTTCTGGTCCTACGAGCAAGAGTTGTTTTCTGGTAAGGAAAGTCACTATTGCACTCCCATTGC
Source organism: Peromyscus eremicus (assembly GCF_949786415.1). NCBI lineage: Eukaryota > Metazoa > Chordata > Mammalia > Rodentia > Cricetidae > Peromyscus > Peromyscus eremicus. The sequence continues at coordinate 1,413,594 of NW_026734293.1, forward strand.
CATACATAGTGCAAATAGCACTCGGTCCGTTCCCAGCAAGTACAGTGTATCGGACTGAAGAGGAGATACTGTTCTCGTCAGTTTCCTAAGCAGAGTTGAACTAGATATGGCCCGTGTGAAGGAAGCACAGTTCTTTTGTTCTGATCAAGCTCACTTTTCTGGTCCTATAGGAAACACAGAAGAATAGAAGAGTGCTCTTTTCTCAAAAGCAGAGTGTTTTTCTTAAGGCAAGCTAGCGTTTGTTTCCCAGTCCTAAATGGAGTTGAATCACATTCAGTTTCTGGTCCTAGGAGCAAGAGTTGTTTTCTGGTAAGAAGAGTCACTATTGCACTCGATTGCCATACACAGTGCAAATAGTACTTGCATCTGTTCCCAGCAAGTACAGTGTATTGGACTGAAGAGGATCTACTGTTCTTGTCAGTTTCCTAACCAGAATTGAATAGATATGGCCCCTGTGTGCAGGAAGCACACTTCTTTTGTTCTGAGGAAGCTCAATGTTCTGGCCCTATAGGAAACACAGTATAGTAGAAGAATGCTCTTTTCACAAAAGCAGAGTGTTTTTCTTGTAAGGCGAGCTAGCGTTTCTTTCCCAGTCCTAAATGGAGTTGAGACACATGCAGTTTTTGGTCCTACGAGCAAGAGTATTTTTCTGGTAAGAAGAGTCACTATTGCACTCTCATTGCCATACACAGTGCAAATAGCACTTGCATCTGTTCCCAGCAAGTACAGTGTATTGGACTGAAGAGGATCTATTGTTCATGTCAGTTTCCTCAGCAGAGTTGAACTAGATATGGCCCGTGTGTGTAGGAAGCACAGTTCTTTTGTTCTGAGCAAGCTCACTGTTCGGACCCCATAGGAAACACAGTAGAGTAGAAGAGTGCTCTTTTCTCAAAATCAGAGTGTGTTTCGTGTACGGCGAGCTAGCGTTTCTTTCCCTGTCCTAAATGGAGTTCAATCACATGCAGTTTCTGGTCCTACGAGCAAGAGTTGTTTTCTGGTAAGGAAAGTCACTATTGCGCTCCCATTGACATACACAGTGCAAATAGCACTCGCAAGTGTTCCCAGCTATTACAGTGTATCGGACTGAAGAGGAGCTACTGTTTTTGTCAGTTTCCTAAGCAGAGTTGAACTAGGTATGGTCCGTGTGTGCAGGAAGCACAGTTCTTTTTTTTCTGAGCAAGCTCACTTTTTGGCCCTATAGGAAACACAGAAGAGTAGAAGAGTGCTCTTTTCTCAAAAGCAGTGTGTGTTTCTTGTAAGGCGAGCTCGCGTTTGTTTCCCAGTCTTAAATGGAGTTGAGTCACATGCAGTTTTTGGTCCTACGAGCAAGAGTTGTTTTCTGGTAAGAAGAGTCACTATTGCGCTCCAATTGCCATACACAGTGCAAATAGCACTCGCGTCTGTTCCCAGCAAGTACAGTGTATTGGACTGAATAGGAGCTACTGTTCTTGTCAGTTTCCTAAGCAGAGTTGAACTAGATATGGTCCGTGTGTGTAGGAAGTACAATTCTTTTGTTCTCAGCAAGCTCACTGTTCTGGCCCTATAGGAAACACAGTAGAGTAGAAGAGTGCTCTTTTCTCAAAAGCAGAGTTTGTTTCTTATAAGGCGAGCTCGCGTTTGTTTCCCAGTCCTAAATGGAGTTGAATCACATGCAGTTTCTGGTCCTATGAGCAAGAGTTGTTTTCTGGTAAGGAAGTCACTATTGCGCTCCCATTGCCATAAACAGTGCAAATAGCACTCACGTCTGTTCCCAGCAAGTACAGTGTATCGGACTGAAGAGGAGATACTGTTCTTGTCAGTTTCCTAAGCAGAGTTGAACTAGATATGGCCCGTGTGAAGGAAGCACAGTTCTTTTGTTCTGATCAAGCTCACTTTTCTGGCCCTATAGGAAACACAGAAGAATAGAAGAGTGCTCTTTTCGTGAAAGCAGAGTGTTTTTCTTAAGGCAAGCTAGCGTTTGTTTCCCAGTCCTAAATGGAGTTGAATCACATTCAGTTTCTGGTCCTAGGAGCAAGAGTTGATTTCTGGTAAGAAGAGTCACTATTGCACTCGATTGCCATACACAGTGCAAATAGCACTTGCATCTGTTCCCAGCAAGTACAGTGTATTGGACTGAAGAGGATCTACTGTTCTTGTCAGTTTCCTAACCAGAATTGAATAGATATGGCCCCTGTGTGCAGGAAGCACACTTCTTTTGTTCTGAGGAAGCTCACTGTTCTGGCCCTATAGGAAACACAGTATAGTAGAAGAATGCTCTTTTCTCAAAAGCAGAGTGTTTTTCTTGTAAGGCGAGCTAGCGTTTCTTTCCCAGTCCTAAATGGAGTTGAGACACATGCAGTTTTTGGTCCTACGAGCAAGAGTTTTTTTCTGGTAAGAAGAGTCACTATTGCACTTTCATTGCCATACACAGTGCAAATAGCACTTGCATCTGTTCCCAGCAAGTACAGTGTAGTGGACGGAAGAGGATCTATTGTTCATGTCAGTTTCCTCAGCAGAGTTGAACTAGATATGGCCCGTGTGTGTAGGAAGCACAGTTCTTTTGTTCTGAGCAAGCTCACTGTTCGGACCCCATAGGAAACACAGTAGAGTAGAAGAGTGCTCTTTTCTCAAAAGCAGAGTGTGTTTCATGTACGGCGAGCTAGCGTTTCTTTCCCTGTCCTAAATGGAGTTGAATCACATGCAGTTTCTGTTCCTACGAGCAAGAGTTGTTTTCTGGTAAGGAAAGTCACTATTGCGCTCCCATTGACATACACAGTGCAAATAGCACTCGCATGTGTTCCCAGCTATTACAGTGTATCAGACTGAAGAGGAGCTACTGTTTTTGTCAGTTTCCTAAGAAGAGTTGAACTAGGTATGGTCCGTGTGTGCAGGAAGCACAGTTCTTTTTTTTCTGAGCAAGCTCACTTTTTGGCCCTATAGGAAACACAGAAGAGTAGAAGAGTGCTCTTTTCTCAAAAGCAGTGTGTGTTTCTTGTAAGGCGAGCTCGCGTTTGTTTCCCAGTCTTAAATGGAGTTGAGTCACATGCAGTTTTTGGTCCTACGAGCAAGAGTTGTTTTCTGGTAAGAAGAGTCACTATTGCGCTCCCATTGCCATACACAGTGCAAATAGCACTCGCGTCTGTTCCCAGCAAGTACAGTGTATTGGACTGAATAGGAGCTACTGTTCTTGTCAGTTTCCTAAGCAGAGTTGAACTAGATATGGTCCGTGTGTGAAGGAAGTACAATTCTTTTGTTCTCAGCAAGCTCACTGTTCTGGCCCTATAGGAAACACAGTAGAGTAGAAGAGTGCTCTTTTCTCAAAAGCAGAGTTTGTTTCTTGTAAGGCGAGCTCGCATTTGTTTCCCAGTCCTAAATGGAGTTGAATCACATGCAGTTTCTGGTCCTACGAGCAAGAGTTGTTTTCTGGTAAGGAAGTCACTATTGCGCTCCCATTGCCATAAACAGTGCAAATAGCACTCGCGTCTGTTCCCAGCAAGTACAGTGTATTGGACTGAAGAGGAGCTACTGTTCTTGTCAGTTTCCTAAGCACAGTTGAACGAGATATGGCCCGTGTGTGTAGGAAGCACAGTTCTTTTGTTCTGAGCAAGCTCACTGTTTGGACCCCATAGGAAACACAGTAGAGTAGATGAGTGCTCTTTTCTCTAAAGCAGAGTGTTTTTCTTGTAAGGTGAGCTCGCGTTTGTTTCCCAGTCATAAATGGATTTGCGTCACAGGCAGTTTTTGTTCCTAAGAGCAAGAGTTGTATTCTGGTAAGAAGAGTCACTATTGTGCTCCAAATTCCATACACAGTGCAAATAGCACTCGTGTCTGTTCCCAGCAAGTACAGTGTATTGGACTGAATAGGAGATACTGTTCTTGTCAGTTTCCTAAGCAGAGTTGAACTAGATCTGGTCCATGTGTGTAGGAAGCACAGTTCTTTTGTTCTGAGCAAGCTCACTGTTTGGACCCCATAGGAAACACAGTAGAGTAGAAGAGTGCTCTTTTCTCAAAAGCAGAGTGTATTTCTTGTAAGGCGAGCTAGCGTTGGTTTCCTAGTCCTAAATGGAGTTGAATCACATGCAGTTTCTGGTCCTACGAGCAAGAGTTGTTTTCTGGTAAGGAAAGTCACTATTGCACTCCCATTGCCATACATAGTGCAAATAGCACTCGGTCCGTTCCCAGCAAGTACAGTGTATCGGACTGAAGAGGAGATACTGTTCTTGTCAGTTTCCTAAGCAGAGTTGAACTAGATATGGCCCGTGTGAAGGAAGCACAGTTCTTTTGTTCTGATAAAGCTCACTTTTCTGGTCCTATAGGAAACACAGAAGAATAGAAGAGTGCTCTTTTCTCAAAAGCAGAGTGTTTTTCTTAAGGCAAGCTAGCGTTTGTTTCCCAGTCCTAAATGGAGTTGAATCACATTCAGTTTCTGGTCCTAGGAGCAAGAGTTTTTTTCTGGTAAGAAGAGTCACTATTGCACTCGATTGCCATACACAGTGCAAATAGCACTTGCATCTGTTCCCAGCAAGTACAGTGTATTGGACTGAAGAGGATCTACTGTTCTTGTCAGTTTCCTAACCAGAATTGAATAGATATGGCCCCTGTGTGCAGGAAGCACACTTCTTTTGTTCTGAGGAAGCTCACTGTTCTGGCCCTATAGGAAACACAGTATAGTAGAAGAATGCTCTTTTCTCAAAAGCAGAGTGTTTTTCTTGTAAGGCGAGCTAGCGTTTCTTTCCCAGTCCTAAATGGAGTTGAGACACATGCAGTTTTTGGTCCTACGAGCAAGAGATTTTTCTGGTAAGAAGAGTCACTATTGCACTCTCATTGCCATACACAGTGCAAATAGCACTTGCATCTGTTCCCAGCAAGTACAGTGTATTGGACTGAAGAGGATCTATTGTTCATGTCAGTTTCCTCAGCAGAGTTGAACTAGATATGGCCCGTGTGTGTAGGAAGCACAGTTCTTTTGTTCTGAGCAAGCTCACTGTTCGGACCCCATAGGAAACACAGTAGAGTAGAAGAGTGCTCTTTTCTCAAAAGCAGAGTGTGTTTCATGTACGGCGAGCTAGCGTTTCTTTCCCTGTCCTAAATGGAGTTGAATCACATGCAGTTTCTGTTCCTACGAGCAAGAGTTGTTTTCTGGTAAGGAAAGTCACTATTGCGCTCCCATTGACATACACAATGCAAATAGCACTCGCATGTGTTCCCAGCTATTACAGTGTATCGGACTGAAGAGCAGCTACTGTTCTTGTCAGTTTCCTAAGCAGAGTTGAACTAGGTATGGTCCGTGTGTGCAGGAAGCACAGTTCTTTTTTTCTGAGCAAGCTCACTTTTTGGCACTATAGGAAACACAGAAGAGTAGAAGAGTGCTCTTTTCTCAAAAGCAGTGTGTGTTTCTTGTAAGGCGAGCTCGCGTTTGTTTCCCAGTCTTAAATGGAGTTGAGTCACATGCAGTTTTTGGTCCTACGAGCAAGAGTTGTTTTCTGGTAAGAAGAGTCACTATTGCGCTCCAATTGCCATACACAGTTCAAATAGCACTCGCGTCTGTTCCCAGCAAGTACAGTGTGTTGGACTGAATAGGAGCTACTGTTCTTGTCAGTTTCCTAAGCAGAGTTGAACTAGATATGGTCCGTGTGTGTAGGAAGTACAATTCTTTTGTTCTGAGCAAGCTCACTGTTCTGGCCCTATAGGAAACACAGTAGAGTAGAAGAGTGCTCTTTTCTCAAAAGCAGAGTTTGTTTCTTGTAAGGCGAGCTCGCGTTTGTTTCCCAGTCCTAAATGGAGTTGAATCACATGCAGTTTCTGGTCCTATGAGCAAGAGTTGTTTTATGGTAAGGAAGTCACTATTGCGCTCCCATTGCCATAAACAGTGCAAATAGCACTCGCGTCTGTTCCCAGCAAGTACAGTGTATTGGACTGAAGAGGAGCTACTGTTCTTGTCAGTTTCCTAAGCACAGTTGAACGAGATATGGCCCGTGTGTGTAGGAAGCACAGTTCTTTTGTTCTGAGCAAGCTCACTGTTTGGACCCCATAGGAAACACAGTAGAGTAGATGAGTGCTCTTTTCTCTAAAGCAGAGTGTTTTTCTTGTAAGGTGAGCTCGCGTTTGTTTCCCAGTCCTAAATGGAGTTGAGTCACATTCAGTTTTTTGTCCTACTAGCAAGAGTTATTTTCTGGTAAGAAGAGTCACTATTGCGCTCCAATTGCCATACACAGTGCATATAGTACTCGCGTATGTTCCCTTCAATTACAGTGTTTTAGACTGATCAGGAGCTACTGTTCTTGTCAGTTTCCTCAGCAGAGTTGAACTAGATATGGTCCGTGTGTGTAGGAAGCACAGTTCTTTTGTTCTGAGCAAGCTCACTGTTTGGACCCCATTGGAAACACAGTAGAGTAGAAGAGTGCTCTGTTCTCAAAAGCAGAGTGTGTTTCTTGTAAGGCGAGCTAGCGTTTGTATCCCAGTCCTAAATGAAGTTGAATCACATGCAGTTTCTGGTCCTACGAGCAAGAGTTGTTTTCTGGCAAGAAGAGTCACTATTGTGCTCCCATTGTCATACACAGGGCAAAGAGCACTGGCGTCTGTTCCCAGCAAGTACAGTGTATTGGACTGAAGAGGAGCTACTGTTCTTCTCAGTTTCCTAAGCAGAGTTGAACTAGATATGGTCCGTGTGTGTAGGAAGCACAGTTCATTTGTTCTGAGCAAGTTCACTGTTCTGGCCCTATAGGAAACACAATAGAGTAGAAGAGTGTTCTTTTCTCAAAAGCAGTGTGTGTTTCATGTAAGGCAAGCTAGCATTTGTTTCCCAGTCCTAAATGGAGTTGAATCACATGCAGTTTCTGGTCCTACGAGCAAGAGTTGTTTTCTGGTAAGGAAAGTCACTATTGCGCTCCCATTGACATACACAGTGCAAATAGCACTCGCATGTGTTCCCAGCTATTACAGTGTATCGGACTGAAGAGGAGATACTGTTCTTGTCAGTTTCCTAAGCAGAGTTGAACTAGATATGGCCCGTGTGTGTAGGAAGCACAGTTCTTTTTTTCTGAGCAAGCTCACTGTTTTGGCCCTATAGGAAACACAGAAGAGTAGAAGAGTGCTCTTTTCTCAAAAGCAGAGTGTGTTTCTTGTAAGGCGAGCTCGGGTTTGTTTCCCAGTCTTAAATGGAGTTGAGTCACATGCAGTTTTTGGTCCTACGAGCAAGAGTTGTTTTCTGGTAACAAGAGTCACTATTGCGCTCCAATTGCCATACACAGTGCAAATAGCACTCGCGTCTGTTCCCAGCAAGTACAGTGTATTGGACTGAATAGAAGCTACTGTTCTTGTCAGTTTCCTAAGCAGAGTTCAACTAGATATGGTCCGTGTGTGTAGGAAGCACAGTTCTTTTGTTCTCAGCAAGGTCACTGTTCTGGCCCTATAGGAAACACAGTAGAGTAGAAGAGTGCTCTTTTCTCTAAAGCAGAATGTATTTTTTGTAAGGTGAGCTAGCGTTTGTTTCCCAGTCATAAATGGAGTTGAGTCACAGGCAGTTTTTGTTCCTACGAGCAAGAGTTGTTTTCTGGTAAGAAGAGTCACTATTGTGCTCCAAATTCCATACACAGTGCAAATAGCACTCGCGTCTGTTCCCAGCAAGTACAGTGTATTGGACTGAATAGGAGATACTGTTCTTGTCAGTTTCCTAAGCAGAGTTGAACTAGATCTGGTCCATGTGTGTAGGAAGCACAGTTTTTTTTTCTGAGCAAGCTCACTGTTTTGGCCCAATAGGAAACACAGAAGAGTAGACGAGTGCTCTTTTCTCAAAAGCAGAGTGTGTTTCTTGTAAGGCGAGCTCGCGTTTGTTTCCCAGTCTTAAATGGAGTTGAGTCACATGCAGTTTTTAGTCCTACGAGCAAGAGTTGTTTTCTGGTAAGAAGAGTCACTATTGCGCTCCAATTGCCATACACAGTGCAAATAGCACTCGCGTCTGTTCCCAGCAAGTACAGTGTATTGGACTGAATAGGAGCTACTGTTCTTGTCAGTTTCCTAAGCAGAGTTGAACTAGATATGGTCCGTGTGTGTAGAAAGCACAGTTCTTTTGTTCTCAGCAAGCTCCCTGTTCTGGACCTTTAGGAAACACAGTAGATTAGAAGAGTGCTCTTTTCTCAAAAGCAGAGTTTGTTTCTTGTAAGGCGAGCTCGTGTTTGTTTCCCAGTCCTAAATGGAGTTGAATCACATGCAGTTTCTAGTCCTATGAGCAAGAGTTTTTTTATGGTAAGGAAGTCACTATTGCGCTCCCATTGCCATACACAGTGCAAATAGCACTCGCGTCTGTTCCCAGCAAGTACAGTGTATCGGACTGAAGAGGAGCCACTGTTCTTGTGAGTTTCCTAAGCAGAGTTGAACGAGATATGGCCCGTGTGTGTAGGAAGCACAGTTCTTTTGTTCTGAGCAAGTTCACTGTTTGGACCCCTTAGGAAACACAGTAGAGTAGAAGAGTGCTCTTTTCTCTAAAGCAGAGTGTTTTTCTTGTAAGGTGAGCTCGCGTTTGTTTCCCAGTCCTAAATGGAGTTGAGTCACATGCAGTTTTTGGTCCTACGAGCAAGAGTTCTTTTCTCGTAAGAAGAGTCACTATTGTGCTCCAATTGCCATACACAGTGCAAATAGTACTCGCGTCTGTTCCCTTCAATTACAGTGTATTGGAGTGATTAGGAGCTACTGTTCTTGTCAGTTTCCTCAGCAGAGTTGAACTAAATATGGTCCGTGTGTGTAGGAAGCACAGTTCTTTTGTTCTGAGCAAGCTCACTGTTTGGACCCCATTGGAAACACAGTAGAGTAGAAGAGTGCTCTTTTCTCAGAAGCAGAGTGTGTTTCTTGTAAGGCGAGCTAGCGTTTGTTTCCCAGTCCTAAATGGAGTTGAGTCACATGCAGTTTCTGGTCCTACGAGCAAGAGTTGTTTTCTGGCAAGAGGAGTCACTATTGTGCTCCCATTGTCATACACAGGGCAAATAGCACAGGCGTCTGTTCCCAGCATGTACAGTGTATTGGACTGAAGAGGATCTACTGTTCTTGTCAGGTTTTTAAGCAGAGTTGAACTAGATATGGCCCATGTGTGTAGGAAGCACAGTTATTATGTTCTGAGCAAGCTCACTCTTCTGGCCCTATAGGAAACACAGTAGAGTAGAACAGTGCTCTTTTCTCTAAAGCAGAGTGTGTTTCTTGTAAGGTGAGCTCGCGTTTGTTTCCCAGTCCTAAATGGAGTTGAGTCACATGCAGTTTTTGGTCCTACGAGAAAGAGTTGTTTTCTGGTAAGAAGAGTCACTATTGTGCTCCAAATGCCATACACAGTGCAAATAGCTCTCGCGTCTGTTCCCAGCAAGTACAGTGTATTGGACTGAAGAGGAGCTACTGTTCTTCTCAGTTTCCTAAGCAGAGTTGAACTAGATATGGTCCGTGTGTGTAGGAAGCACAGTTCATTTGTTCTGAGCAAGTTCACTGTTCTGGCCCTATAGAAAACACAGTAGAGTAGAAGAGTGCTCTTTTCTCAAAAGCAGAGTGTGTTTCTTGTAAGGCGAGCTAGAGTTTGTTTCCCAGTCCTAAATGGAGTTGAATCACAGGCAGTTTCTGGTTGTACGAGCAAGAGTTGTTTCTGGTAAGAAGAGTCACTATTGTGCTCCAATTGCCATACACAGGACAAATAGCACTGTTGTCTGTTCCCAGGAAGTACAGTGTATTGGCCTGAAGAGGATCTACTGTTCATGTCAGGTTCCTAGTCAGAATTGAACTACATATGGCCGTGTGCGGAGGAAGCACAGTTTTTTTGTTCTGGGCAAGCTCACTGTTCGGACCACATAGGAAACACAGTAGAGTAGAAGAGTGCTCTTTTTTCAAAAGCAGAGTGTGTTTCTTGTAATGCGAGCTAGCGTTTGTTTCCCAGTCCTAAATGGAGTTGAATCACATGCAGTTTCTGTTCCTACGAGCAAGAGTTGTTTTCTCGTAAGAAGAGTCACTATTGTGCTCCCATTGTTTTACACAGGGCAAATAGCACTGGCGTCTGTTCCCAGCATGTACCGGGTATTGGACTGAAGAGGATCTACTGTTCTTGTCAGGTTCCTAGGCAGAATTAAACTAGATACGGCCATGTGTGTAGGAAGCACAGTTCTTTGTTCTGAGCAAGCTCACTGTTCTTTCCCTATAGGAAACACAGTAGAGTAGAAGAGTGCTCCTTTCTCAAAAGCAGAGTGTGTTTCTTGTAAGGCGAGCTAGCATTTGTTTCCAGTCCTAAATGGAGTTGAATCACATGCAGTTTCTGGTCCTACGAGCAAGAGTTGTTTTCTGGTAAGGAAAGTCACTATTGTGTTCCCTCTGCCATACACAGTGCAAATAGCACTCGCGTCTGTTCCCAGCAAGTACAGTGTATCGGACTGAATGGAGCTACTGTTCTTTTCAGTTTCCTAAGCAGAGTTGAACGAGATATAGCCCGTGTGTGTAGGAAGCACAGTTCTCTTGTTCTGAGCAAGCTCACTGTTCTGGCCCTATAGGAAACACAGTAGAGTAGAAGAGTGCTCTTTTCTCAAAAGCAGTGTGTGTTTCTTGTAAGGCGAGCTAGCGTTTGTTTCCCAGTCATAAATGGAGTTGAGTCACAGGCAGTTTTTTTTCCTATGAGCAAGAGTTGTTTTCTGGTAAGAAGAGTCACTATTGCGCTCCAAATTCCATACACAGTGCAAATAGCACTCGCGTCTGTTCCCAGCAATTACAGTGTATTGGACTGAATAGGAGCTACTGTTCTTGTCAGTTTCCTAAGCAGAGTTGAACTAGATATGGTCCATGTGTGTAGGAAGCACAGTTCTTTTGTTCTGAGCAAGCTCACTGTTTGGACCCCATAGGAAACACAGTAGAGTAGAAGAGTGCTCTGTTGCTGGAGAATTTCTCTCCAGCTCCCACCACCAAGTCCCGCCAGTCTCAGAGCCCACTTATAAAATAAACACACAGACTATTACATTATTTAAACTGCTTGGCCATTAGCTCAGGCCTGTTATTGTCTAGCTCTTACTCTTATATTTAGCCCATTTCTATTAATCTTTACTTTGCCACATGGCTCATGGTTTACTGGTACCTTACATCTTCCTTGTCCTGATGGCGGCTGGCAGTGTCTCTCTCTCAGCCTTCCACTTCCCCGCTTTATTCTCCTCCTTGCCCCGCCTACACTTCCTGCCTAGCCAACGGCCAATCAGTGTTTTATTGATTAATTAGCAACATATTTGCCATACATCCCACAGCACTTCCCCCTTTTTTTTTTCAAAAAGGAAGGTTTTAACCTTAACAAAGTAAAATTACATATAATTTGGCAATTTGGGCGTAGCTTCTCTTACTACTTCCTGCCGGAAGGGGGCGCTGTATCTTGTGGGGAAACAAAAAAAAATTTAGAATTATGGAATAGTCCATGAGGCTGTATCCTCTGAGCCAGATGCCTTTAAACCATTCTGGATGTTGGATCATCTGGGCCATGGTGTCATAGGAGACCTTCAGGGGGTCTTGGCTGGTCAAACCTGATGTATCTTAATCTTGAACAAATCCATAGCCTCTGGCTTTCTGTGGAAACAAAAGAGACTCTTTTCCAAAGCAACATATCCTTACATCCAAATTTTGAAGTCAAGGTATCTTTAAAATATACATTTTGGCATAACTCTACAGCTTTTACAATCAAATGTTTTTCTGCAGTTAAAAGTCCCAATGACAACACAATCCAGATTCTCTGTGTAATATCCATTTTTACGTGGCTTATTTTTTATACTACCTTTACTGTCTCTTTAATGACTTTATTTTTTAAAACTATGTATTTGTTTCTATAACTCTATATATCACCTTTTTTGTCTCTTTCAAGCCTACGTATCTTTTACACACATTGTAAACTATTACATCTGAATCTGTCTTATTGTGAATCTATTGCTTTAAACTGCAGCAGCTGTGGCTGCTGGCTCCGCTCACCTCAGCTTCCCAACATGGCTACGTTTTCTGCCAGCTCTGGGAGCCATCAACTCTCAGAAATAGTGGGTCTCTGCTTCTATCAAAGCAGCGTGTAGCCCAGAAATCTCTTTTTTTTGTTTTGTTTTGTTTTGTACTAGCAAAGGCTAAACCCACCACACAGCTTAATGTGCCATTTGCAGAGGCCTCATTCGCGCCATACTGCAGGTCAAGCATGCATGCCAGGAACCCGCCATAGTAGCTCAAACACGCAGGCTGCCACTAGCTTGAAAGAGACAACTAGGAGCTGTTTTTAGCTCCGTTTTAGAATCTTTTTTCTCAGTTTTTAGGTGGAAACTCTTGCGAACACATTGGACGCCATTTGTTGCTGGAGAATTTCTCTCCAGCTCCCACCACCAAGTCCCGCCAGTCTCAGAGCCCACTTATAAAATAAACACAAAGACTCTTACATTATTTAAACTACTTGGCCATTAGCTACGGCCTGTTATTGTCTAGCTCTTACTCTTATATTTAGCCGATTTCTATTAATTTTTACTTTGCCACATGGCTCATGGCTTACTGGTACCTTACATCTTCCTTGTCCTGATGGCGGCTGGCAGTGTCTCTCTCTCAGCCTTCCACTTCCACGCTTTATTCTCCTCCTTGCCCCGCCTACACTTCCTGCCTAGCCAACGGCCAATCAGTGTTTTATTGATTAATTAGCAACACATTTGCCATACATCCCACAGCAGTGCTCTTTTCTCAAAAGCAGAGTGTATTTCTTGTAAGGCGAGCTAGCGTTTGTTTCCTAGTCCTAAATGGAGTTGAATCACATGCAGTTTCTGGTCCTACGAGGAAGAGTTGTTTTCTGGTAAGGAAAGTCACTATTGCGCTCCCATTGCCATACACATTACAAATAGCACTCGCGTCTGTTCCCAGGAAGTACAGTGTATTGGACTGAATAGGAGCTACTGTACTGTCAGTTCCCTAAGCAGAGTTGAACTAGATAGGGTCCGTGTGTAGGAAGCACAATTCTTTTGTTCTGAGCAAGCTCACTGTTTGGACCCCATAGGAAACACAGTAGAGTAGAAGAGTGCTCTTTTCTCAAAAGCAGAGTGTGTTTCATATAAGGCGAGCTAGCATTTGTTTCCCATTCCTAAATGGAGTTGAATCACATGCAGTTTCTGGTCCTACGAGCAAGAGTTGTTTTCTGGTAAGGAAAGTCACTATTGCGCTCCCATTACCATACATAGTGCAAATAGCACTCGGTCTGTTCCCAGCAAGTACAGTGTATCGGACTGAAGAGGAGCTACTGTTCTTGTCAGTTTCCTAAGCAGAGTTGAACTAGATATGGCCCGTGTGAAGGAAGCACAGTTCTTTTGTTCTGATCAAGCTCACTGTTCTGGCCCTATAGGAAACACAGAAGAGTAGAAGAGTGCTCTTTTCTCAAAAGCAGAGTGTTTTTCTTGTAAGGCGAGCTAGCGTTTGTTTCCCAGTCTTAAATGGAGTTGAATCACATGCAGTTTCTGGTCCTAGGAGCAAGAGTTGTTTTCTGGTAAGAAGAGTCACTATTGTGCTCCCATTGTCATACACAGGGCAAATAGTACTGGCGTCTGTTCCCAGCATGTACAGTGTATTGGACTGAAGAGGATCTACTGTTCTTGTCAGTTTCCTAAGCAGAATTGAATAGATATGGCCCATGTGTGCAGGAAGCACAGTTCTTTTGTCCTGAGGAAGCTCACTGTTCTGGCCCTATAGGAAACACAGTATATTAGAAGAAAGCTCTTTTCTCAAAAGCAGAGTGTTTTTCTTGTAAGGCGAGCTAGCATTACTTTCCCAGTCCTAAATGGAGTTGAGACACATGCAGTTTTTGGTCCTATGAGCCAGAGTTTTTTTCTGGTAAGAAGAGTCACTATTGCACTCCCATTGCCATACACAGTGCAAATAGCCCTAGCATCTGTTCCCAGCAAGTACAGTGTATTGGACTGAAGAGGATCTACTGTTCTTGTCAGTTTCCTAAGCAGAGTTGAACTAGATGTGGTCCGTGTGTAGGAAGCACAGTTTTCTGTTCTGAGCAAGCTCACTGTTTGGACCCCATAGGAAACACAGTAGAGTAGAAGAGTGCTCTTTTCTCAAAAGCAGAGTGTGTTTCTTGTAAGGTGAGCTAGCGTTTGTTTCCCAGTCCTAAATGAAGTTGATTTACATGCAGTTTCTGGTCCTATGAGCAAGAGTTTTTTCTGGTAAGAAGAGTCACTCTTGCGCTCCCATTGCCATACACAGTGCAAATAGCACTGGCGTCTGTTCCCAGCAAGTACAGTGTATTGGGCTGAAGAGAAGCTACTGTTCTTGTCAGTTTCCTAAGCAGAGTTGAACTAGATATGGCCCGTGTGTGTAGGAAGCACAGTTTTCTGTTCTGAGCAAGCTCACTGTTTGGACGCCATAGGAAACACAGTAGAGTAGAAGAGTGCTCTTTTCTCAAAAGCAGAGTGTGTTTCTTGTAAGGCGAGCTAGCGTTTGTTTTCTAGTCCTAAATGGAGTTGAATCACATGCAGTTTCTGGTCCTAGGAGCAAGAGTTGTTTTCTGGTAAGAAGAGTCCCTATTGCGCTGCCATTGCCATACACAAGACAAATAGCACTGGCGTCTGTTCCCAGCAAGTACAGTGTATTGGACTGAAGAGGATCTACTGTTCTTGTTAGGTTTATAAGCAGAATTGAACTAGATATGGCCGTGTGTGTAGGAAGCACAGTTTTTTTGTTCTGAGCAAGCTCACTTTTCGGACCACATAGGAAACACAATAGAGTAGAAGAGTGCTCTTTTCTCTAAAGCAGATTGTGTTTCTTGTAAGGGAGCTAGCATTTGTTTCCCAGTCCTAAATGGAGTTGAATAACATGCACTTTCTGGACCTACGAGCAAGAGTTGTGTTCTGGTAAGAAGAGTCACTATTGCGCTGCCATTGCCATACACAGGACAAATAGCACTGGCGTCTGTTCCCAGCAAGTACAGTGTATTGGACTGAAGAGGATCTACTGTTCTTGTCAGGTTCCTAATCAGAATTGAACTAGATATGGCCGTGTGTGTAGGAAGCACAGTTCCTTTGTACTGAGCAAGCTAACTGTTTTGACCACAGCAGAAACACAGTAAAGTAGAATAGTGCTCTTTTCTCAAAAGCAGATTGTGTTTCTTGTAAGGCGAGCTACCGTTTGTTTCCCTGTCCTAAATGGAGTTGAATAACATGCAGTTTCTGGTCCTACGAGCAAGAGTTATGTTCTGGTAAGAAGAGTCACTATTGTGCTGCCATTGCCATACACAGGACAAATAGCACTGTTGTCTGTTCCCAGCAAGTACACTGTATTGGACTGAAGAGGATCTACTGTTCATGTCAGGTTCCTAAGCAGAATTGAACTAGATATGGCCGTGTGTGTAGGAAGCACAGTCTTTTGTTCTGAGCATGCTCACTGTTCTGGCCCTATAGGAAACACAGTAGAGTAGAAGAGTGCTCTTTTCTCAAAAGCAGAGTGTGTTTCTTGTAAGGCGAGCTAGCGTTTGTTTCCCAGTCCTTATTGGAGTTGAATCACGTGCAGTTTCTGGTCCTATGAGCAAGAGTTGTTTTCTGGTAAGGAAAGTCACTATTGTGTTCCCATTGCCATACAAAGTGCAAAGAGCACTCACATCTGTTCCCAGCAAGTACAGTGTATCGGACTGAAGAGGAGCTACTGTTCTTGTCAGTTTCCTAAGCAAAGTTGAACGAGATATGGCCCGTGTGTGTAGGAAGAACAGTTCTCTTGTTCTGAGCAAGCGCAGTGTTCTGGCCCTATAGGAAACACAGTAGAGTAGAAGAGTGCTCTTTTCTCAAAAGCAGTGTGTGTTTCATGTAAGGCGAGCTAGCATTTGTTTCCCAGTCCTAAATGGAGTTGAATCACATGCAGTTTCTGGTCCTACGAGCAAGAGTTGTTTTCTGATAAGGAAAGTCACTATTGCGCTCCCATTGCCATACATAGTGCAAATAGCACTCGGTCCGTTCCCAGCAAGTACAGTGCATTGGATTGAAGAGGAGCTACTGTTCTTGTCAGTTTCCTAAGCAGAGTTGAACTAGATATGGTCCGTGTGTAGGAAGCAAAGTTTTCTGTTCTGAGCAAGCTCACTGTTTGGACCTCATAGGAAACACAGTAGAGTAGAGGAGTGCTCTTTTCTCGAATGCAGAATGTGTTTCTTGTAAGGCGAGCTAGTGTTTGTTTCCCAGTCCTAAATGGAGTTGAATCACATGCAGTTTTGGGTCCTACGAGCAAGAGTTGTTTTCTGATAAGGAAAGACACTATTGCGCTCCCATTGCCATACATAGAGCAAATAGCACTCGGTCCGTTCCTAGCAAGTACAGTGCATCGGACTGAAGAGGAGCTACTGTTCTTGTCAGTTTCCTAAGCAGAGTTGAACTAGATATGGCCCGTGTGAAGGAAGCACAGTTCTTTTGTTCTGATCAAGCTCACTCTTCTGGCCCTATAGGAAACACAGTAGAGTAGAAGAGTGCTCTTTTCTCAAAAGCAGAGGGTTTTTCTTGTAAGGCGAGCTTGCGTTTCTTTCCCAGTCCTAAATGGAGTTGAGACACATGCAGTTTTTGGTCCTACGAGCAAGAGTTTTTTCTGGTCAGAAGAGTCACTATTGCACTCCCATTGCCATACACAGTGCAAATAGCACTTGCATCTGTTCCCAGCAAGTGCAGTGTATTGGACTGAAGAGGATCTATTGTTCATGTCAGTTTCCTCAGCAGAGTTGAACTAGATATGGCCCGTGTGTCTAGGAAGCACAGTTCTTTTGTTCTGAGCAAGCTCACTATTCGGATACCATTGGAGACTCAGTAGAGTAGAAGAGTACTCTTTCCTCAAAAGCAGAGTGTGTTTCATGTAAGGCGAGCTAGCATTTGTTTCCCAGTCCTAAATGGAGTTGAATCACATGCAGTTTCTGGTCCTATGAGCAAGAGTTGTTTTCTGGTAAGAAGAGTCCCTATTGCGCTCCCATTGTCATACACAGAGCAAATAGTCCTGGCGTCTGTTCCTAGCATGTACAGTGAATTGGACTGAAGAGGAGATACTGTTCTTGTCAGTTTCCTAAGCAGAGTTGAACTAGATATGGCCCGTGTGTGTAGGAAGCACAGTTCTTTTGTTCTGAGCAAGCTCACTGTTCCCACCCATAGGAAACACAGTAGAGTAGAAGAGTGCTCTTTTCTCAAAAGCAGAGTGTGTTTCATGTAAGGCGAGCTAGCATTTGTTTCCCAGTCCTAAATGGAGTTGAATCACATGCAGTTTCTGGTCCTATGAGCAAGAGTTGTTTTCTGGTAAGAAAAGTCACTATTGCGCTCCCATTACCATACACAGTGCAAATAGCACTGGCGTGTGTTCCCAGCTAGTACAGGGTATCGTACTGAAGAGGAGCTACTGTTCTTGTCAGTTTCATAAGCAGAGTTGAACTAGATATGGTCCTTGTGTAGGAAGCACAGTTTTCTGTTCTGAGCAAGCTCACTGTTTGGACCCCATAGGAAACACAGTAGAGTAGATGAGTGCTCTTTTCTCAAAAGCAGGGTGTGTTTCTTGTAAGGCGAGCTAGTGTTTGTTTGCCAGTCCTAAATGGAGTTGAATCACATGCAGTTTCTGGTCCTACGAGCAAGAGTTGTTTTCTGGTAAGAAAAGTCACTATGGTGTTCTCATTGCCATACACAGTGCAAATAGCCCTCGCGTGTGTTCCCAGCTAGTACAGTGTACCGGACTGAAGAGGAGCTACTGTTTTTGTCAGTTTCCTAAGCAGAGTTGAACAAGATATGGCCCGTGTGTGTAGGAAGCACAGTTTTTTTTTCTGAGCAAGCTCACTGTTCTGGCCCTATAGGAAACACTTTAGAGTATAAGAGGGCTCTTTTCTCAAAAGCAGCGTGTGTTTCTTGTAATGTGAGCTAGCGTTTGTTTCCCAGTCCTAAATGGAGTTGAATCTCATGCAGTTTCTGCTCCTACGAGCAAGAGTTGTTTTCTGGTAAGAAGAGTCACTATTGTGCTCCCATTGCCATGAACAGAGCAAATAGCACTCGCGTCTGTTCCCAGCAAGTACAGTGTATCGGACTGAAGAGTAGCTACTGTTGTTGTCAGTTTCCTAAGCAGAGTTGAACGAGATATGGCCCGTGTGTGTAGGAAGCACAGTTCTTTTGTTCTGAGCAAGCTCACTGTTTTGACCACATAGGAAACACAGTAGAGTAGAATAGTGCTCTTTTCTCAAAAGCAGGTGTGTTTCTCGTAAGGCGAGCTAGTGTTTGTTTCCCAGTCCTAAATGGAGTTGAATCACATGCAGTTTCTGGTCCTACGAGCAAGAGTTGTTTTCTGGTAAGGAAAGTCACTATTGTGCTCCCATTGCGATACACAGTGCAAATAGCACTCGCGTCTGTTCCCAGCAATTACAGTGTATCGGACTGAAGAGGATCTACTGTTCTTGTCGGTTTCCTAAGCAGAGTTGAACTAGATATGGTCCGTGTGTAGGAAGCACAGTTTTCTGTTCTGAGCAAGCTCACTGTTTGGACCCCATAGGAAACACAGTAGAGTAGAAGAGTGCTCTTTTCTCAAAAGCAGAGTGTGTTTCTTGTAAGGCGAGCTAGCATTTGTTTCCCAGTCCTAAATGGAGTTGAATCACATGCAGTTTCTGGTCCTACGAGCAATAGTTGTTTTATGGTAAGAATAGTCACTATTGCGCTGCCATTGCCACACACAGGACAAATAGCACTGACGTCTGTTCCCAGCAAGTACAGTGTATTGGACTGAAGGGGATCTACTGTTCTTGTCAGGTTCCTAAACAGAATTGAACTAGATATGGCCGTGTGTGTAAGAAGCACAGGTCTTTTGTTCTTAGCAAGCTCACTGTTCTGGCCCTACAGGAAACACAGTAGAGTAGAAGAGTGCTCTTTTCTCAAAAGCAGAGTGTATTTCTTGTAAGGCGAGCTAGCGTTTGTTTCCCAGTCCTAAATGGAGTTGAGTCACATGCAGTTTCTGGTCCTAGGAACAAGAGTTGTTTTCTGGTAAGAAGAGTCACTATTGCGCTCCCATTGTCATACACTGGGCAAATAGTACTGGCGTCTGTTCCCAGCATGTACAGTGTATTGGACTGAAGAGGATCTGCTGTTCTTGTCAGTTTCCTAAGCAGAATTGAATAGATATGGCCCCTGTGTGCAGGAAGCACAGTTCTTTTGTTCTGAGGAAGCTCACTCATCTGGCCCTAAAAGAAACACAGTATAGTAGATGAATGCTCTTTTGTCAAAAGCAAAGAGTTTTTCTTGTAAGGCGAGCTAGCGTTTCTTTTCCAGTCCTAAATGGAGTTGAGACACATGCAGTTTTTGGTCCTATGAGCAAGAGTTTTTTTCTGGTAAGAAGAGTCACTATTGCACTCTCATTGCCATACACAGTGCAAATAGCACTTGCATCTGTTACCAGCAAGTACAGTGTATTGGACTGAAGAGGATCTACTGTTCTTGTCAGTTTTTTAAGCAGAGTTGAACTAGATATGGCCCGTGTGTGTAGGAAGCACAGTTCTTTTGTTCTGAGCAAGCTCACTGTTCGGACCCCATAGGAAACTCAGTAGAGTAGAAGAGTGCTCTTTTCTCAAAAGCAGAGTGTGTTTCTTGTTAGGCAAGCTAGCATTTGTTTCCCAGTCCTAAATGGAGTTGAATCACATGCAGTTTCTGTTCCTACGAGCAAGAGTTGTTTTCTGGTAAGAAGAGTCACTATTGTGCTCCCATTGTCATACACAGGGCAAATAGCACTCGCGTCTCTTCCAGGCAAGTACAGTGTATTGGACTGAAGAGGATCTACTATTCTTGTCAGTTTCCTAAGCAGAATTGAACTAGATATGACCGTGTGTGTAGGAAGCACAGTTCTTTTGTTCTGAGCAAGCTCACTGTTTTGGTCCTATAGGAAACACAGTTGAGAAGAAGAGTTCTCTTTTCTCAAAAGCACAGTGTGTTTCTTGTAATGCGAGCTTGCGTTTGTTTCCCAGTCCTAAATGGAGTTGCATAACATGCAGTTTTTGGTCCTAAGAGCAAGAGTTGTTTTCTGGTAAGAAGAGTCACTATTTCGCTCCAATTGCCATACACAGTGCAAATAGCACTCGCGTCTGTTCCCAGCAAGTACAGTGTATTGGACTGAATAGGAGCTACTGTTCTTGTTAGTTTCCAAAGCATAGTTGAACTAGATATGGTCCGTTTGTGTAGGAAGCACAGTTCTTTTGTTCTCAGCAAGCTCACTGTTCTGGCCCTATAGGAAACACAGTAGAGTAGAACAGTGCTCTTTTCTCAAAAGCAGAGTGTGTTTCTTGTAAGGCAAGCTAGCGTTTGTGTCCCAGTCCTAAATGGAGTTGAATCACATGCAGTTTCTGGTCCTACGAGCAAGAGTTGTTGTATGGTAAGAATAGTCACTATTGCGCTGCCATTGCCATACACAGGACAAATAGCACTGGCATCAGTTCCCAGCAAGTACAGTGTATTGCACTGAAGAGGATCAACTATTCTTGTCAATTTCCTAAGCAGAATTGAACTAGATATGACCGCATGTGTAGGAAGCACAGTTCTTTTGTTCTGAGCAAGCTCACTGTTTTGGTCTTAATGGAAACACAGTTGAGTAGAAGAGTGCTCTTTTCTCAAAAGCAGAGTGTGTTTCTTGTAAGGCGAACTCGCGTTTGTTTCCCAGTCCTAAATGAAGTTGAGTCACATGCACTTTTTTGTCCTACGAGCAAGAGTTGTTTTCTGGTAAGACGAGTCACTATTGTGCTCCAATTGCCATACACAGTGCAAATAGCACTCGCGTCTGTACCTGCAAGTATAGTGTATTGGACTGAAGAGGAGCTACTGTTCTTGTCAGGTTCCTAAGCAGAGTTGAACTAGATATGGTCCATGTGTGTAGGAAGCACAGTTCTTTTGTTCTGAGCAAGCTCACTGTTTGGACCCCATAGGAAACACAGTAGAGTAGAAGAGTGCTCTCTTCTTAAAAGCAGAGTGTGTTTCTTGTAAGGCGAGCTAGCATTTCTTTCCCAGTCTTAACTGGAGTTGAATCCCATGCAGTTTCTGGTCCTAGGAGCAAGAGTTGTTTTCTGGTAAGAAGAGTCACTATTGCGCTCCCATTGTCATACACAGGGCATATAGCACTCACGTCTGTTCCCAGCAAGTACAGTGTTTTGGACGGAAGAGGATCTACTATTCTTGTCAGTTTCCTAAGCAGAATTGAAGTAGATATGACCGTGTGTTTAGGAAGCACAGTTCTTTTGTTCTGAGCAAGCTCACTCTTTTGGCCCTATAGGAAACACAGTAGAGTAGAAGAGTGCTCTTTTCTCAAAAGCAGAGTGTGTTTCTTGTAAGGCGAGCTCGTGTTTGTTTCCCAGTCCTAAATGGAGTTGAGTCATATGCAGTTTTTGCTCCTACGAGCAAGAGTTGTTTTCTGGTAAGAAGAGTCACTATTGTGCTCCAATTGTCATACACAGTGCAAATAGCACTCGCGTCTGTTCCCAGCAAGTACAGTGTATCGGACTGAAGAGGAGCTACTGTTCTTGTCAGTTTTCTAAGCAGAGTTGAACTAGATATTGTCCGTGTGTAGGAAGCACAGTTTTTTGTTCTGAGCAAGCTCACTGTTTGGACCCCATAGGAAACACAGTAAAGTAGAAGAGTGCTCATTTCTCAAAAGCAGAGTGTGTTTCTTGTAAGGCGAGCTAGCGTTTGTTTCCCAGTCCTAAATGGAGTTGAATCACATGCAGTTTCTGGTCCTATGAGCAAGAGTTGTTTTCTGGTAAGGAAGTAACTGTTGTGCTCCCATTGCCATACACAGTGCAAGTAGCACTCGCGTCTGTTCCCAGCAAGTACAGTGTATCGGACTGAAGAGGAGCTACTGTTCTTGTCAGTTTTCTTAGCAGAGTTGAACTAGATATTGTCCGTGTGTAGGAAGCACAGTTTTTTGTTCTGAGTAAGCTAACTGTTTGGACCCCATAGGAAACACAGTAAAGTAGAAGAGTGCTCTTTTCTCAAAAGCAGAGTGTGTTTCTTGTAAGGCGAGCTAGTGTTTGTTTCCCAGTCCTAAATGGAGATGAATCACATGCAGTTTCTGGTCCTAAGAGCAAGAGTTGTTTTCTGGAAAGAAGAGTCACTATTGCGCTGCCATTGCCATACACAGGACAAATAGCACTGTTGTCTGTTCCCAGCAAGTACAGTGTATTGGACTGAAGAGGATCTACTGTTCTTGTCAGGTTTATAAGCAGAATTGAACTAGATATGGCCATGTGTGTAGGACTCACAGTTTTTTTGTTCTGAGCAAGCTCACTGTTCGGACCCCATAGGAAACACAGTAGAGTAGAGGAGTGCTCTTTTCTCTAAAGCAGATTGTGTTTATTCTAAGGCGAGCTAGCATTTGTTTCCCAGTCCTAAATGGAGTTGAATCACATACAGTTTCTTGTCCTACGAGCAAGAGTTGTTTTCTGGTAAGGAAAGTCACTATTGCGCTCCCATTGCCATACACAGTGCAAATAGCACTCGCGTCTGTTCCCAGCAAGTACAGTGTATTGGACTGAAGAGGAGCTACTGTTCTTGTCAGTTTCCTAAGCAGAGTTGAACTAGATATGGCCCGTGTGTGTAGGAAGCACAGTTCTTTTGTTCTGAGCAAACTCACTGTTCTGGCCCTATAGGAAACACAGTAGATTAGAAGAGTGCTCTTTTCTCAAAAGCAGAGTGTGTTTCTTGTAAGGCGAGCTAGCATTTGTTTCCCAGTCCTAAATGGAGTTGAATCACATGCAGTTTCTGGTCCTACGAGCAAGAGTTGTTTTCTGGTAAGAAGAGTCACTATTGTGCTCCAATTGTCATACACAGGGCAAAAAGCACTGGCGTCTGTTCCCAGTATGTACAGTGTATTAGACTGAACAGGATCTACTGTTCTTGTCAGGTTCCTAAGCAGAGTTGAACTAGATATGGCCGTGTGTGTAGGAAGCACAGTTCTTTTGTTCTGAGCAAGCTCACTTCTCTGGCACTATAGGAAACACAGTAGAGTAGAACAGTGCTCTTTTCTCAAAAGCCGAGTGTGTTTCTTGTAAGGCGATCCAGCGTTTGTTTCCCAGTCCTAAATGGAGTGGATTCACATGCAGTTTCTGGTCCTACGAGCAAGAGTTGTTTTCTGGTAAGGAAGTCACTATTGTGCTCCCATTGCCATACACAGTGCAAATAGCACTCGCGTCTGTTCCCAGCAAGTACAGTGTATCAGAATGAAGAGGAGCTACTGTTCTTGTCAGTTTCCTAAGCAGAGTTGAACGAGATATGGCCCGTGTGTGTAGGAAGCACAGTTCTTTTGTTCTGAGCAAGCTCACTGTTTGGACCACATAGGAAACACTGTAGAGTAGAAGAGTGCTCTTTTCTCAAAAGCAGAGTGTGTTTCATGTAAGGGGAGATAGCATTTGTTTCCCAGTCCTAAATGGAGTTGAATCCCATGCAGTTTCTGGTCCTACAAGCAAGAGTTGTTTTCTTGTAAGGAAAGTCACTTTGCGCTCCCATTGGCATACACATTGTAAATAGCACTCGCGTCTGTTCCCAGCAATTACAGTGTATCGGACTGAAGAGGAGCTACTGTTCTTGTCAGTCTCCTAAGCAGAGTTGAACTAGATATGGCCCGTGTGTAGGAAGCACAGTTCTTTTGTTCTGATCAAGCTCACTGTTCTGGCCCTACAGGAAACACAGTAGAGTAGAAGAGTGCTCTTTTCTCTATAGCAGATTGTGTTTCTTGTAAGGCGAGCTAGCATTTGTTTCCCAGTCCTAAATGGAGTTGAATCACATGCAGTTTCTGGTCCTACGAGCAAGAGTTGTTTTCTGGTAAGAAGAGTCACTATTGCGCTGCCATTGCCATACACAGGACAAATAGCACTGGCGTCTGTTGCCAGGAAGTACAGTGTATTGGACTGAAGAGGATCTACTGTTCTTGTCAGGTTTATAAGCAGAATTGAACTAGATATGGCCGTGTGTGTAGGAAGCACAGTTTTTTTGTTCTGAGCAAGTTCACTGTTCGGACCTCATAGGAAACACAGTAGAGTAGAAGAGTGCTCTTTTCTCTAAAGCAGATTGTGTTTCTTGTAAGGCGAGCTAGCAATTGTTTCCCAGTCCTAAATGGCGTTGAATCACATACAGTTTCTTGTCCTACGAGCAAGAGTTCTTTTCTTGTAAGGAAAGTCACTATTGCGCTCCCAATGACATACACAGTGCAAATAGCACTCGCGTCTGTTCTTAGCAGGTACAGTGTATTGGACTGAAGAGGAGCTACTGTTCTTGTCAGTTTCCTAAGCAGAGTTGAACTAGAAATGGCCCGTGTGTGTAGAAAGCACAGTTCTTTTGTTCTGAGCAAGCTCACTGTTCTGGCCCTATAGGAAACACAGTAGAGTAGAACAGTGCTCTTTTCTCTAAAGCAGAGTGTGTTTCTTGTAAGGCGACCTAGCGTTTGTTTCCCAGTCCTAAATGGAGTTGAATCACATGCAGTTTCTGGTGCTACGAGCTAGAGTTTTTTTATGGTAAGAATAGTCACTATTGCGCTGCCATTGCCATACACAGGACAAATAGCACTGGCGTCTGTTCCCAGCAAGTACAGTGTATTGGACTGAAGAGGATCTACTGTTCTTGTCAGGTTCCTAATCAGAATTGAACTAGATATGGCCGTGTGTGTTGGAAGCACTGTTCTTTTGTTCTGAGCAAGCTCACTGTTTGGACCCCATAGGAAACACAGTAAAGTAGAAGAGTGCTCATTTCTCAAAAGCAGAGTGTGTTTCTTGTAAGGCGAGCTAGTGTTTGTTTCTCAGTCCTAAATTGAGTTGAATCACATGCAGTTTCTTGTCCTACGAGCAAGAGTTGTTTTCTGGTAAGGAAGTAACTGTTGTGCTCCCATTGCCATACACAGTGCAAATAGCACTCGCGTCTGTTCCCAGCAAGTACAGTGTATCGGACTGAAGAGGAGCTACTGTTCTTGTCAGTTTTCTAAGCAGAGTTGAACTAGATATTGTCCGTGTGTAGGAAGCACAGTTTTTTGTTCTGAGCAAGCTAACTGTTTGGACGCCATAGGAAACACAGTAAAGTAGAAGAGTGCTCTTTTCTCAAAAGCAGAGTGTGTTTCTTGTAAGGCGAGCTAGTGTTTGTTTCCCAGTCCTAAATGGAGTTGAATCACATGCAGTTTCTGGTCCTAAGAGCAAGAGTTGTTTTCTGGAAAGAAGAGTCACTATTGCGCTGCCATTGCCATACACAGGACAAATAGCACTGTTGTCTGTTCCCAGCAAGTACAGTGTATTGGACTGAAGAGGATCTACTGTTCTTGTCAGGTTTATAAGCAGAATTGAACTAGATATGGCCATGTGTGTAGGACTCACAGTTTTTTTGTTCTGAGCAAGCTCACTGTTCGGACCCCATAGGAAACACAGTAGAGTAGAAGAGTGCTCTTTTCTCTAAAGCAGATTGTGTTTATTCTAAGGCGAGCTAGCATTTGTTTCCCAGTCCTAAATGGAGTTGAATCACATACATTTTCTTGTCCTACGAGCAAGAGTTGTTTTCTGGTAAGGAAAGTCACTATTGCGCTCCCATTGCCATACACAGTGCAAATAGCACTCGCGTCTGTTCCCAGCAAGTACAGTGTATTGGACTGAAGAGGAGCTACTGTTCTTGTCAGTTTCCTAAGCAGAGTTGAACTAGATATGGGCCGTGTGTGTAGGAAGCACAGTTCTTTTGTTCTGAGCAAGCTCACTGTTCTGGCCCTATAGGAAACACAGTAGAGTAGAAGAGTGCTCTTTTCTCAAAAGCAGAGTGTGTTTCTTGTAAGGCGAGCTAGCATTTGTTTCCCAGTCCTAAATGGAGTTGAATCACATGCAGTTTCTGGTCCTACGAGCAAGAGTTGTTTTCTGGTAAGAAGAGTCACTATTGCGCTGCCATTGCCATACACAGGACAAATAGCACTGGCGTCTGTTGCCAGGAAGTACAGTGTATTGGACTGAAGAGGATCTACTGTTCTTGTCAGGTTTATAAGCAGAATTGAACTAGATATGGCCGTGTGTGTAGGAAGCACAGTTTTTTTGTTCTGAGCAAGTTCACTGTTCGGACCACATAGGAAACACAGTAGAGTAGAAGAGTGCTCTTTTGTCTAAAGCAGATTGTGTTTCTTGTAAGGCGAGCTAGCAATTGTTTCCCAGTCCTAAATGGCGTTGAATCACATACAGTTTCTTGTCCTACGAGCAAGAGTTCTTTTCTTGTAAGGAAAGTCACTATTGCGCTCCCATTGACATACACAGTGCAAATAGCACTCGCGTCTGTTCCCAGCAAGTACAGTGTATTGGACTGAAGAGGATCTACTGTTCTTGTCAGTTTCCTAAGCAGAGTTGAACTAGAAATGGCCCGTGTGTGTAGAAAGCACAGTTCTTTTGTTCTGAGCAAGCTCACTGTTCTGGCCCTATAGGAAACACAGTAGAGTAGAACAGTGCTCTTTTCTCAAAAGCAGATTGTGTTTCTTGTAAGGCGAGCTAGCATTTGTTTCCCAGTCCTATATGGAGTTGAATCCGATGCAGTTTCTGGTCCTACGAGCAAGAGTTGTTTTCTGGTAAGGAAAGTCACTATTGCGCTCCCATTGCCATACACAGTGCAAATAGCACTCATGTCTGTTCCCAGCAAGTACAGTGTATCGGACTGAAGAGGAGCTACTGTTCTTGTCAGTTTCCTAAGCAGAGTTGAACGAGATATGTCCCGCGTGTTGAGGAAGCACAGTTCTTTTATTCTGAGCAAGCTCACTCTTTGGACACCATAGGAAACACAGTAGAGTAGAAGAGTGCTCTTTTCTCAAAAGCAGAGTGTGTTTCTTGTAAGGCGAGCTAGCGTTTGTTTCCCAGTCCTAAAAGGAGTTGAATCACATGCAGTTTCTGGTCCTACAAGCAAGAGTTGTTTTCTGGTAAGAAGAGTCACTATTGAGCTGCCATTTCCATACACAGGACAAATAACACTGGCGTCTTTTCCCAGCAAGTACAGTGTATTGGATGGAAGAGGATCTACTGTTCTTGTCAGGTTCCTAAGCAGACTTGAACTAGATATGCCGTGTGTATAGGAAGCACAGTTTTTTTGTTCTGAGCAAGCTCACTGTTCAGAACCCATAGGAAACACAGTAGAGTATAGAGTGCTCTTTTCTCAAAAGCAGAGTGTGTTTCTTGGAAGGCGAGCTAGCGATGGTTCCCAGTCATAAATGGAG
The DNA here is from genome assembly GCF_949786415.1 of Peromyscus eremicus. Taxonomy (NCBI): domain Eukaryota; kingdom Metazoa; phylum Chordata; class Mammalia; order Rodentia; family Cricetidae; genus Peromyscus; species Peromyscus eremicus. The sequence goes on from NW_026734293.1 coordinate 1,440,756, forward strand.
TTGAGTCACATGCACTTTTTTGTCCTACGAGCTAGAGTTGTTTTCTGGTAAGAGGAGTCACTCTTGTGCTCCAATAGCCATACAGAGTGCAAATAGCACTCGCGTCTGTTCCCCGCAATTACAGTGTATTGGACTGAAGGGGAGCTACTGTTCTTGTCAGTTTCCTAAGCAGAGTTGAACTAGATATGGCCCGTGTGTGTAGGAAGCACAGTTCTTTTGTTCTGAGCAAGCTCACTGTTCGGACCCCTTAGGAAAGACAGTGGAGTAGAAGAGTGCTCTTTTCTCAAAAGCAGAGTGTGTTTCATGTAAGGCGAGCTAGCATTTGTTTCCCAGGCCTAAATTGATTTGAATCACATGCAGTTTCTGGTCCTACGAGCAAGAGTTGTTTTCTGGTAAGGAAAGTCTCTATTGTGCTCCCATTGCCATACACACTGCAAATAGCACTCGTTTCTGATCCCAGGAAGTACAGCATATCGGACTGAAGAGGAGCTACTGTTCTTGTCAGTTTCCTAAGCAGAGTTGAACTAGATATGGCCCGTGTGTAGGAAGCACAGTTCTTTTGTTCTGAGCAAGCTCACTGTTCTGGCCCTATAGGAAACACAGTAGAGTAGAAGAGTGCTCTTTTCAATAAAGCAGAGTGTGTTTCTTGTAAGGCGAGCTAGTGTTTGTTTCCCAGTCCTAAATGGAGTTGAATCACATGCAGTTTCCGGTCCTATGAGCATGAGTTGTTTTCTGGTAAGTAGAGTCAATATTGCGCTGCCATTGCCATACACAGGACAAATAGTACTGGAGTCTCTTCCCAGCAAGTACAGTGTATTGGACTGAAGAGGATCTACTGTTCTTGTCAGGTTCCTAAGCAGAATTGAACTAGATATGGCCGTGTGTGTAGGAAGCACAGTTCTTTTGTTCTGAGCAAGTTCACTGTTCGACCTCTTAGGAAACACAATAGAGTAGAAGAGTGCTTTTTTCTCTAACTCAGAGTGTGTTTTTGTACGGCGAGTTAGTGTTTGTTTCACAGTCCTAAATGGAGTTGAATCACATGCAGTTTCTGGTCCTACGTGCAAGAGTTGTTTTCTGCTAAGAAGAGTAACTATTGTGCTCCCATTGTCATACACAGGGCATATAGCACACGCGTCTGTTCCCAGCATGTACAGTGTATTGGACTGAAGAGGATCTACTGTTCTTGTCAGGTTCCTAAGCAGAGTTGAACGAGATATGTCCCGCGTGTGTAGGAAGCACAGTTCTTTTGTTCTGAGCAAGCTCACAGTTTGGACCCCATAGGAAAAACAGTAGAGTAGAAGAGTGCTCTTTTCTCTAAAGCAGAGTGTGTTTCTTGTAAGGCGAGTTAGCGTTTGTTTCCCAGTCCTAAATGGAGTTGAATCACATGCAGTTTCTGGTCCTACAAGCAAGAGTTGTTTTCTGGTAAGAAGAGTCACTATTGCGCTGCCATTGCCATACACAGGACAAATAGCACTGGCGTCTCTTCCCAGCAAGTACAGTGTATTGGACGGAAGAGAATCTACTGTTCTTGTCAGGTTCCTAATCAGACTTGAACTAGATATGGCCATGTTTGTAGGAAGCACAGTTTTTTTTTTCTGAGTAAGCTCACTGTTCGGACCGCATAGGGAACACAGTAGAGTAGAAGAGTGCTCTTTTCTCTAAAGCAGAGTGTGTTTCTTGTAAGGCGAGCTCGCCTTTGTTTACCAGTCCTAAATGGAGTTGTCACAGGCAGTTTTTGGTCCTACGAGCAAGAGTTGTTTTCTGGTAAGAGGAGTCACTATTGCGCTTCAATTGCCATACACAGTGCAAATAGCACTCGCGTCTGTTCCCAGCAAGTACAGTGTATTGGACTGAATAGGAGCTACTGTTCTTGTCAGTTTCCTAAGCAGAGTTGAACTAGATATGGCCCGTGTGTAGGAATCACAGTTCTTTTGTTCTGAGCAAGCTCACTGTTCTGGCCCTACAAGAAACACAGTAGAGTAGAAGAGTGCTCTTTCTCTAAAGCAGAGTGTGTTTCTTGTAAGGCGAGCTAGCGTTTGTTTCCCAGTCCTAAATGGAGTTGTCACATGAAGTTTCTGGCCTTCGAGCAAGAGTTGTTTTCTGGTAAGAAGAGTCACTATTGCGCTGCCATTGCCATACACAGGACAAATAGCACTGGCGTCTGTTGCCAGGAAGTACAGTGTATTGGACTGAAGAGGATCTACTGTTCTTGTCAGGTTTATAAGCAGAATTGAACTAGATATGGCCGTGTGTGTAGGAAGCACAGTTTTTTTGTTCTGAGCAAGTTCACTGTTCCGACCCCATAGGAAACACAGTAGAGTAGAAGAGTGCTCTTTTCTCTAAAGCAGATTGTGTTTCTTGTAAGGCGAGCTAGCAATTGTTTCCCAGTCCTAAATGGCGTTGAATCACATACAGTTTCTTGTCCTACGAGCAAGAGTTCTTTTCTTGTAAGGAAAGTTACTATTGCGCTCCCATTGACATACACAGTGCAAATAGCACTCGCGTCTGTTCCCAGCAAGTACAGTGTATTGGACTGAAGAGGATCTACTGTTCTTGTCAGTTTCCTAAGCAGAGTTGAACTAGAAATGGCCCGTGTGTGTAGAAAGCACAGTTCTTTTGTTCTGAGCAATCTCACTGTTCTGGCCCTACAGGAAACACAGTAGAGTAGAACAGTGCTCTTTTCTCTAAAGCAGAGTGTGTTTCTTGTAAGGCGACGTAGCGTTTGTTTCCCAGTCCTAAATGGAGTTGAATCACATGCAGTTTCTGGTGCTACGAGCAAGAGTTTTTTTTATGGTAAGAATAGTCACTATTGCGCTGCCATTGCCATACACAGGACAAATAGCACTGGCGTCTGTTCCCAGCAAGTACAGTGTATTTGACTGAAGAGGATCTACTGTTCTTGTCAGGTTCCTATTCAGAATTGAACTAGATATGGCCGTGTGTGTTGGAAGCACTGTTCTTTTGTTCTGAGCAAGCTCACTCTTCTGGCCCTACAGGAAACACTTTAGAGTAGAAGAGGGCTCTTTTCTCAAAAGCAGAGTGTGTTTCTTGTAAGGCAAGCTAGTGTTTGTTTCCCAGTCCTAAATGGAGTTGAATCCCATGCAGTTTCTGGTCCTAGGAGCAAGAGTTGTTTCTGGGAAGAAGAGTCACTATTGCGCTGCCATTGCCATACACAGGACAAATAGCACTGGCGTCTGTTGCCAGGAAGTACAGTGTATTGGACTGAAGAGGATCTACTGTTCTTGTCAGGTTTATAAGCAGAATTGAACTAGATATGGCCGTGTGTGTAGGAAGCACAGTTTTTTTGTTCTGAGCAAGCTCACTGTTCGGACCCCATAGGAAACACAGTAGAGTAGAAGAGTACTCTTTTCTCTAAAGCAGATTGTGTTTCTTGTAAGGCGAGCTAGCATTTGTTTCCCAGTCCTAAATGGAGTTGAATCACATACAGTTTCTGGTCCTACGAGCAAGTGTTGTTTTCTGGTAAGAAAAGTCACTATTGCGCTCCCATTGACATACACAGTGCAAATAGCACTCGCGTCTGTTTCCAGCAAGTACAGTGTATTGGACTGAATAGGAGCTACTGTTCTTGTCAGTTTCCTAAAAAGAGTTGAACTAGTTATGGCCGTGTGTGTAGGAAGCACAGTTCTTTTGTTCTGAGCAAGCTCACTGTTCAGTCCCTATAGGAAACACAGTAGAGTAGAAGAGTGCTCTTTTCTCAAAAGCAGATTGTGTTTCTTGTAAGGCGAGCTAGCATTTGTTTCCCAGTCCTATATGGAGTTGAATCCGATGCAGTTTCTGGTCCTACGAGCAAGAGTTGTTTTCTGGTAAGGAAAGTCACTATTGCGCTCCCATTGCCATACACAGCGCAAATAGCACTCATGTCTGTTCCCAGCAAGTACAGTGTATCGGACTGAAGAGGAGCTACTGTTCTTGTCAGTTTCCTAAGCAGAGTTGAACGAGATATGTCCCGCGTGTATAGGAAGCACAGTTCTTTTATTCTGAGCAAGCTCACTCTTTGGACACCATAGGAAACACAGTAGAGTAGAAGAGTGCTCTTTTCTCAAAAGCAGAGTGTGTTTCTTGTAAGGCGAGCTAGCGTTTGTTTCCCAGTCCTAAATGGAGTTGAATCACATGCAGTTTCTGGTCCTACAAGCAAGAGTTGTTTTCTGGTAAGAAGAGTCACTATTGAGCTGCCATTTCCATACACAGGACAAATAACACTGGCGTCTTTTCCCAGCAAGTACAGTGTATTGGATGGAAGAGGATCTACTGTTCTTGTCAGGTTCCTAAGCAGACTTGAAGTAGATATGGCCGTGTTTGTAGGAAGCACAGTTTTTTTGTTCTGAGCAAGCTCACTGTTCGGAACACATAGGAAACAGTAGAGTAGAAGAGTGCTCTTTTCTCAAAAGCAGAGTGTGTTTCTTGGAAGGCGAGCTAGCGTTTGTTTCCCAGTCCTAAATGGAGTTGAGTCACATGCAGTTTTTTTGTCCTACTAGCAAGAGTTGTTTTCTGGTAAGACGAGTCACTATTGTGCTCCAATTGCCATACACAGTGCAAATAGCACTCGTGTCTATTCCCAGCAAGTACAGTGTATTGGACTGAATAGGAGCTACTGTTCTTGTCAGTTTCCTAAGCAGAGTTGAGCTAGATATGGTCCGTGTGTTTAGGATGCACAGTTCTTTTGTTCTCAGCAAGCTCACTGTTTGGACCCCATAGGAAACACAGTCGAGTAGAAGAGTGCTCTTTTCTCAAAAGCAGAGTGTGTTTCATGTAAGGCAAGCTAGCGTTTGTTTCCCAGTCCTAAATGGAGTTGAATCACATGCAGTTTCTGTTCCTACGAGCAAGAGTTGTTTTCTGGTAAGGAAGTCACTATTGTGCTCCCATTGCCATACACAGTGCAAATAGCACTCGTGTCTGTTCCCAGCAAGTACAGTGTATCGGACTGAAGAGGAGCTGCTGTTCTTGTCAGTTTCCTAAGCAGAGTTGAACAAGATATGGCCCGTGTGTGTAGGAAGCACAGTTCTTTGTTCTGAGCAAGCTCACTGTTTGGACCCATAGGAAACACAGTAGAGTAGAAGAGTGCTCTTTTCTCTAAAGCAGAGTGTTTTTCTTGTAAGGTGAGCTCGCGTTTGTTTCCCAGTCCTAAATGGAGTTGAGTCACATGCAGTTTTTGGTCCTATGAGCAAGAGTTGTTTTCTGGTAAGAAGAGTCACTATTGCGCTCCCATTGACATACACAGTGCAAATAGTACTCGCGTCTGCACCCTTCAAGTACAGTGTATTGGATTGATTAGGAGCTACTGTTTTTGTCAGTTTCCTCAGCAGAGTTGAACTAGATATGATCCGTGTGTGGGAAGCACAGTTCTTTTTTTCTGAGCAAGCTCACTGTTGGACCCCATAGGAAACACAGTAGAGTAGAAGAGTGCTCTTTTCTCAAAAGCAGAGTGATTTTCTTGTAAGGCGACCTAGCGTTTGTTTCCCAGTCCTAAATGGAGTTGAATCACATGCAGTTTCTGGTGCTACGAGCAAGAGTTTTTTTATGGTAAGAATAGTCACTATTGCGCTGCCATTGCCATACACAGGACAAATAGCACTGGCGTCTGTTCCCAGCAAGTACAGTGTATTGGACTGAAGAGGATCTACTGTTCTTGTCAGGTTCCTAATCAGAATTGAACTAGGTATGGCCGTGTGTGTTGGAAGCACTGTTCTTTTGTTCTGAGCAAGCTCACTGTTCTGGCCCTACAGGAAACACTTTAGAGTAGAAGAGGGCTCTTTTCTCAAAAGCAGAGTGTGTTTCTTGTAAGGCAAGCTAGTGTTTGTTTCCCAGTCCTAAATGGAGTTGAATCCCATGCAGTTTCTGGTCCTAGGAGCAAGAGTTGTTTCTGGGAAGAAGAGTCACTATTGCGCTGCCATTGCCATACACAGGTCAAAGAGCACTGACGTCTGTTGCCAGGAAGTACAGTGTATTGGACTGAAGAGGATCTACTGTTCTTGTCAGGTTTATAAGCAGAATTGAACTAGATATGGCCGTGTGTGTAGGAAGCACAGTTTTTTTGTTCTGAGCAAGCTCACTGTTCGGACCCCATAGGAAACACAGTAGAGTAGAAGAGTGCTCTTTTCTCTAAAGCAGATTGTGTTTCTTGTAAGGCGAGCTAGCATTTGTTTCCCAGTCCTAAATGGAGTTGAATCACATACAGTTTCTGGTCCTACGAGCAAGTGTTGTTTTCTGGTAAGAAAAGTCACTATTGCGCTCCCATTGACATACACAGTGCAAATAGCACTCGCGTCTGTTCCCAGCAAGTACAGTGTATTGGACTGAATAGGAGCTACTGTTCTTGTCAGTTTCCTAAAAAGAGTTGAACTAGTTATGGCCGTGTGTGTAGGAAGCACAGTTCTTTTGTTCTGAGAAAGCTCACTGTTCAGGCCCTATAGGAAACACAGTAGAGTAGAAGAGTGCTCTTTTCTCAAAAGCAGACTGTGTTTCTTGTAAGGCGAGCTAGCATTTGTTTCCCAGTCCTATATGGAGTTGAATCCGATGCAGTTTCTGGTCCTACGAGCAAGAGTTGTTTTCTGGTAAGGAAAGTCACTATTGCGCTCCCATTGCCATACACAGTGCAAATAGCACTCATGTCTGTTCCCAGCAAGTACAGTGTATCGGACTGAAGAGGAGCTACTGTTCTTGTCAGTTTCCTAAGCAGAGTTGAACGAGATATGTCCCGCGTGTTTAGGAAGCACAGTTCTTTTATTCTGAGCAAGCTCACTCTTTGGACACCATAGGAAACACAGTAGAGTAGAAGAGTGCTCTTTTCTCAAAAGCAGAGTGTGTTTCTTGTAAGGCGAGCTAGCGTTTGTTTCCCAGTCCTAAATGGAGTTGAATCACATGCAGTTTCTGGTCCTACAAGCAAGAGTTGTTTTCTGGTAAGAAGAGTCACTATTGAGCTGCCATTTCCATACACAGGACAAATAACACTGGCGTCTTTTCCCAGCAAGTACAGTGTATTGGATGGAAGAGGATCTACTGTTCTTGTAAGGTTCCTAAGCAGACTTGAAGTAGATATGGCCGTGTTTGTAGGAAGCACAGTTTTTTTGTTCTGAGCAAGCTCACTGTTCGGAACACATAGGAAACAGTAGAGTAGAAGAGTGCTCTTTTCTCAAAAGCAGAGTGTGTTTCTTAGAAGGCGAGCTAGCGTTTGTTTCCCAGTCCTAAATGGAGTTGAGTCACATGCAGTTTTTTTGTCCTACGAGCAAGAGTTGTTTTCTGGTAAGACGAGTCACTATTGTGCTCCAATTGCCATACACAGTGCAAATAACACTCGCGTCTATTCCCAGCAAGTACAGTGTATTGGACTGAATAGGAGCTACTGTTCTTGTCAGTTTCCTAAACAGAGTTGAACTAGATATGGTCCGTGTGTTTAGGATGCACAGTTCTTTTGTTCTCAGCAAGCTCACTGTTTGGACCCCATAGGAAACACAGTAGAGTAGAAGAGTGCTCTTTTCTCAAAAGCAGAGTGTGTTTCTTGTAAGGCAAGCTAGCGTTTGTTTCCCAGTCCTAAATGGAGTTGAATCACATGCAGTTTCTGGTCCTACGAGCAAGAGTTGTTTTCTGGTAAGGAAGTCACTATTGTGCTCCCATTGCCATACACAGTGCAAATAGCACTCGTGTCTGTTCCCAGCAAGTACAGTGTATCGGACTGAAGAGGAGCTGCTGTTCTTGTCAGTTTCCTAAGCAGAGTTGAACAAGATATGGCCCGTGTGTGTAGGAAGCACAGTTCTTTTGTTCTGAGCAAGCTCACTGTTTGGACCCCATAGGAAACACAGTAGAGTAGAAGAGTGCTCTTTTCTCTAAAGCAGAGTGTTTTTCTTGTAAGGTGAGCTCGCGTTTGTTCCCCAGTCCTAAATGGAGTTGAGTCACATGCAGTTTTTGGTCCTATGAGCAAGAGTTGTTTTCTGGTAAGAAGAGTCACTATTGCGCTCCAAATGCCATACACAGTGCAAATAGTACTCGCGTCTGCACCCTTCAAGTACAGTGTATTGGATTGATTAGGAGCTACTGTTTTTGTCAGTTTCCTCAGCAGAGTTGAACTAGATATGATCCGTGTGTGGGAAGCACAGTTCTTTTTTTCTGAGCAAGCTCACTGTTGGACCCCATAGGAAACACAGTAGAGTAGAAGAGTGCTCTTTTCTCAAAAGCAGAGTGATTTTCTTGTAAGGCGAGCTAGCGTTTGTTTCCCAGTCCTAAATGGAGTTGAATCACATGCAGTTCCTGGTACTGCGAGCAAAAGTTGTTTTCTGGTAAGAAGAGTCACTATTGTGCTCCCATTGTCATACACAGGGCAAATAGCACTGGCGTCTGTACTCAGCATGTACAGTGTATTGGACTGAAGAGGATCTACTGTTCTTGTCAGTTTCCTCAGCACAGTTGAAATAGATATGTTCCATGTGTGTAGGAAGCACAGTTCTTTTGTTCTGAGCAAGCTCACTGTTTGGACCCCATTGGAAACACAGTAGAGTAGAAGAGTGCTCTTTTCTCAAAAGCAGAGTTTGTTTCTTGGAAGACGAGCCGAGCTAGCGTTTGTTTCCCAGTCCTAAATGGAGTTGAATCACATGCAGTTTCTGGTCCTAGGAGCAAGAGTTGTTTTCTGGTAAGAAGAGTCACTATTGTGCTCTCATTGTCATTCACAGGGCAAATAGCACTGGCGTCTATTCCCAGCATGTACAGTGTATTGAACTGAAGAGGTTCTAATGTTCTTGTCAGGTTCCTAAGCAGAGTTGAACTAGATATGGCCATGTGTGTAGGAAGCACAGTTCTTTTGTTCTGAGCAAGCTCACTGTTCTGGCCCTATAGGAAACACAGTAGAGTAGAAGAGTGCTCTTTTCTCAAAAGCAGAGTGTGTTTCTTGTAAGGCGAGTTCACGTTTGTTTCCCATTCCTAAATGGAGTTGAGTCACATGCAGTTTCTGGTCTTACGAGCAAGAGTTGTTTTCTGGTAAGGAAGTCACTATTGTGCTCCCATTGGAAAACACAGTGCAAATAGCACTCGTGTCTGTTCCCAGCAAGTACAGTGTATCGGACTGAAGAGGAGCTACTGTTCTTGTCAGTTTCCTAAGCAGAGTTGAACTAGATATGGTCTGTGTGTAGGAAGCACAGTTTTTTGTTCTGAGCAAGCTCACTGTTCTGGCCCTATAGGAAACACAGTAGAGTAGAAGAGTGCTCTTTTCTCTAAAGCAGAGTGTGTTTCTTGAAAGGCGAGCTAGAGTTTGTTTTCCAGTCCTAAGTGGAGTTGAATCACATGCAGTTTCTGGTACTACGAGCAAGAGTTGTTTTATGGTAATAATAGTCACTATTGCGCTGCCATTGCCATACACAGGACAAATAGCACTGGCGTATGTTCCCAGCAAGTACAGTGTATTGGACTGAAGAGGATCTACTGTTCTTGTCAGGTTCCTAATCAGAATTGAACTAGATATGGCCGTGTGTGTAGGAAGCACAGTTCTTTTGTTCTGAGCAAGCTCACTGTTTGGACCCCATAGGAAACACAGTAGAGTAGAAGAGTGCTCTTTTCTCAAAAGCAGAATGTGTTTCTTGTAAGGCGAGCTCGCGTTTGTTTCCCAGTCCAAAATGGAGTTGAGTCACATGCAGTTTTTTGTCCTACGAGCAAGAGTTGTTTTTTGGTAAGACGAGTCACTATTGTGCTCCAATTGCCATACACAGTGCAAATAGCACTCGCGTCTGTTCCCAGCAATTACAGTGTATTGGACTGAAGAGGATCTACTGTTCTTGTCAGGTTCCTAAGCAGAGTTGAACTAGATATGGTCCGTGTGTGTAGGAAGCACAGTTGTTTTGTTCTGAGCAAGCTCACTGTTTAGACCCCATAGGAAACACAGTAGAGTAGAAGAGTGCTCTTTTCTCAAAAGCAGAGTGTGTTTCTTGTAAGGCAAGCTAGCGTTTGTTTCCCAGTCCTAAATGGAGTTGAATCCCATGCAATTTCTCATCCTACGAGCAAGAGTTTTTTTCTGGTAAGAAGAGACACTATTGTGCTGCCATTGCCATACACAGGACAAATAGCACTGTTGTCTGTTCCCATCAGTACAGTGTATTGGACTGAAGGGGATCTACTGTTCTTCTCAGTTTCCTCAGCAGATTTGACCTAGGTATGGTGGTGTGTGTAGGAAGCACGGTTTTTTTGTTCTGTGCAAGCTCACTGTTCGGACCTCATAGGAAACACAGTAGAGTAGAAGAGTGCTCTTTTCTCAAAAGCAGAGTGTGTTTCCTGTAAGGCGAGCTAGCGTTTGTTTCCTAGTCCTAAATGGAGTTCAATCACAGGCAGTTTCTGGTCCAATGAGCAAGAGTTGTTTTCTGGTAAGGAAAGTCACTATTGTGCTCATATTGCCATACACAATGCAAATAGCACTCGCGTCTGTTCCCAGCAAGTACAGTGTATTGGACTGAATAGGAGCTACTGTTCTTGTCAGTTTCCTAAGCAGAGTTGATTTGATATGGCTGTGTGTGTAGGAAGCACAGTTCTTTTGTTCTGAGCAAGCTCACTGTTTTCACCCCATTGGAAACACAGTAGAGTAGAAGAGTGCTCTTTTCTCAAAAGCAGAGTGTGTTTCTTATAAGGCGAGCCGAGCTAGCATTTGTTTCCCAGTCCTAAATGGAGTTGAATCACATGCAGTTTCTGGTACTATGATGAACAGTTGTTTTTTGGTAAGAAGAGTCACTATTGTTCTCCCATTGTCATACACAGGGCAAATAGCACTAGTGTCTGTTCCCAGCATGAACAGTGTATTGGACTGAAGAGGATCTACTGTTCTTGTCAGTTTCCTCAGCAGAGTTGTACTAGATATGATCCCTGTGTGTAGGAAGCACAGTTCTTTTGCTCTGAGCAAGCTCACTGTTTGGACCCCATTGGAAACACAGTAGAGTAGAAGAGTGCTCTTTTCTCAAAAGCAGAGTGTGTTTCTTGTAAGGCGAGCCGGGCTAGCGTTTGTTTCCCAGTCCTAAATGGAGTTGAATCACATGCAGTTTCTGGTCCTACGAGCAAGAGTTGTTTTCTGGTAAGAAGAGTCACTATTGTGCTCCCATTTTCATACACAGGGCAAATAGCACTGGCATCTGTTCCCAGCATGTACAGTGTATTGGACTGAAGAGGATCTACTGTTCTTGTCAGGTTCCTAAGCAGAGTTGAACTAGATATGGCCGTGTGTGTAGGAAGCACAGTTCTTTTGTTCTGAGCAAGATCACTGTTCTGGCCCTATAGGAAACACAGTAGAGTAGAAGAGTGCTCTTTTCTCTAAAGCAGAGTGTGTTTCTTGTAAGGCAAGCTAGCATTTGTTTCCTAGTCCTAAATGGAGTTCAATCACAGGCAGTTTCCGGTCCAATGAACAAGAGTTGTTTTCTGGTAAGGAAAGTCACTATTGTGCTCATATTGCCATACACAGTGCAAATAGCACTCGTGTCTGTTCCCAGCAAGTACAGTGTATTGGACTGAATAGGAGCTACTGTTCTTGTCAGTTTCCTAAGCAGAGTTGAACTAGTTATGGCCGTGTTTGTAGGAAGCACAGTTCTTTTGTTCTGAGCAAGCTCACTGTTCAGGCTCTATAGAATACACATTAGAGTAGAAGAGTGCTCTTTTCTCAAAAGCAGAGTGTGTTTCTTGTAAGGCGAGCTAGTGTTTGTTTCCCAGTCCTAAATGGAGTTGAATCACATGCAGATTCTCGTCCTACGAGCAAGAGTTGTTTTCTGATAAGAAGAGTCACTATTGCGCTGCCATTGCCAAACACAGGACAAATAGCACTGGCGTCTGTTCCCAGCAAGTACAGTGTATTGGACTGAAGAGGATCTACTGTTCTTGTCAGGTTCCTAAGCAGAATTGAACTATTTATGGCGGTGTGTGTAGGAAGCACGGTATTTTTGTTCTGAGCAAGCTCACTGTTCGGACCTCATAGGAAACACAGTAGAGTAGAAGAGTGCTATTTTCTCAAAAGCAGAGTGTGTTTCTTGTAAGGCGAGCTAGCATTTGTTTCCTAGTCCTAAATGGAGTTCAATCACAGGCAGTTTCCGGTCCAATGAGCAAGAGTTGTTTTCTGGTAAGGAAAGTCACTATTGTGCTCATATTGACATACACAGTGCAAATAGCACTCGCGTCTGTTCCCAGCAAGTACAGTGTATTGGACTGAATAGGAGCTACTGTTCTTGTCACTTTCCTAAGCAGAGTTGAACTAGTTATGGCCGTGTGTGTAGGAAGCACAGTTCTTTTGTTCTGAGCAAGCTCACTGTTCGGACCCCATAGGAAACACAGTAGAGTAGAATTGTGCTCTTTTCTCAAAAGCAGAGTGTGTATCTTGTAAGGCGAGCTAGCATTTGTTTCCCAGTCCTAAATGGAGTTGAATCCCATGCAGTTTCTGGTCCTAAGAGCAAGAGTTGTTTTATGGTAAGAAGAGTCACTATTGCGCTGCCATTGCCATACAGTGTGCAAATAGCACTCGTGTCTGTTCCCAGCAAATACAGTGTATTGGACTGAAGAGGATCTACTGTTCTTGTCAGGTTACTAAGCAGAATTGAACTAGGTGTGGCAGTGTGTGTAGGAATCACGTTTTTTTTTTGTTCTGAGCAAGCTCACTGTTCGGACCTCATAGGAAACACAGTAGAGTAGAATAGTGCTCTTTTCTCAAAAGCAGAGTGTGTTTCTTGTAAGGCGAGCTAGCGTTTGTTTCCCAGTCCTAAATGGAGTTGAATCACATGCAGTTTCTGGTCCTACGAGCAAGAGTTGTTTTATGGTAAGAAGAGTCACTATTGCGCTGCCATTGCCATACACAGGACAAATAGCACTGTTGTCTGTTCCCAGCAGTACAGTGTATCGAACTGAAGAGGATCTACTGTTCTTGTCAGGTTCCTAAGCAGACTTGAACTAGATGTGGCCGTGTTTGTAGGAAGCACAGTTTTTTTATTCTGAGCAAGCTCACTGTTCGGAACACATAGGAAACAGTAGAGTAGAAGAGTGCTCTTTTCTCAAAAGCAGAGTGTGTTTCTTGGAAGGCGAGCGAGTGTTTGTTTCCCAGTCCTAAATGGAGTTGAGTCACATGCACTTTTTTGTCTTACAAGCAAGAGCTGTTTTCTGGTAAGACGAGTCACTATTGTGCTCCAATTGCCATACACAGTGTAAATAGCACTCGCGTCTGTTCCGAGCAAGTACAGTGTATCGGACTGAAGAGGAGCTACTGTTCTTGTCAGTTTCCTAAGCAGAGTTGAACTAGATATGGCCCGTGTGTGTAGGAAGCACAGTTCTTTTGTTCTGAGCAAGCTCACTGTTTGGACTCCATAGGAAACACAGTAGAGTAGAAGAGTGCTCTTTTCTCTAAATAGAGTGTGTTTCTTGTAAGGCTAGCGAGTGTTTGTTTCCCAGTCCTAAATGGAGTTGAGTCACATGCACTTTTTTGTCTTACGAGCAAGAGTTGTTTTCTGGTAAGACGAGTCACTATTGTGCTCCAATTGCCATACACAGTGTAAATAGCACTCGCGTCTGTTCCGAGCAAGTACAGTGTATCGGACTGAAGAGGAGCTACTGTTCTTGTCAGTTTCCTAAGCAGAGTTGAACTAGATATGGCCCGTGTTTGTAGGAAGCACAGTTCTTATGTTCTGAGCAAGCTCTTTGTTCTGGCCCTATAAAAAACATGGTAGGGTAGAAGAGTGCACTTTTCTTAAAAGCAGAGTGTGTTTCTTGTAAGGCGAGCTCGCGTTTGTTTCCCAGTCCTAAATGGAGTTGAGTCACATGCAGTTTTTTGTCCTATGAGCAAGAGTTGTTTTCTGGTAAGAAGAGTCACTGTTGCGCTCCAAATGCCATTTACTGTGCAAATAGCACTCGCGTCTGTTCCCAGCAAGTACAGTGTATCGTACTGAATAGGAGCTACTGTTCTTGTCAGTTTCCTAAGCAGACTTGAACTAGATATGGCCGTGTGTGTAGGAAGCACAGTTCTTTTGTTCTGAGCAAGCTTACTGTTTAGACCCCATAGGAAACACAGTAGAGTAGAAGAGTGCTCTTTTCTCAAAAGCAGAGTGTGTTTCATGTAAGACGAGCTAGCATTTGTTTTCCAGTCCTAAATGGAGTTGAATCACATGCAGTTTCTGGTCCTACGAGCAAGAGTTGTTTTCTGGTAAGGAAAGTCACTATTGTGCTCCCATTTCCATACAAAGTGCAAATAGCCCTCCCGTCTGTTCCCAGCAAGTACAGTGTATCGGATTGAAGAGGATCTACTGTTCTTGTCAGGTTCCTAAGCCGACTTGAACTAGATATGGCCGTGTTTGTTGGAAGCACAGTTTTTTTGTTATGAGCAAGCTCACTGTTCGGAACACATAGGAAACAGTAGAGTAGAAGAGTGCTCTTTTCTCAAAAGCAGAGTGTGTTTCTTGGAAGGCGAGCTAGTGTTTGTTTCCCAGTACTAAATGGAGTTGAGTCACATGCAGTTTTTTGTCCTACGAGCAAGAGTTGTTTTCTGGTAAGACGAGTCACTATTGTGTTCCAATTGCCATACACAGTGCAAATAGCACTCGCGTCTGTTCCCAGCAAGTACACTGTATTGGACTGAATAGGAGCTACTGTTCTTGTCAGTTTCCTAAGAAGATTCGAACGAGATATGGCCCGTGTGTGTAGGAAGCACAGTTCTTTTGTTCTGAGCAAGCTCACTGTTTGGACCCCATAGGAAACACAGTAGAGTAGAAGAGTGCTCTTTTCTCTAAAGCAGAGTGTTTTTCTTGTAAGGGGAGCTCGTGTTTGCAACCCAGTCCTAATTGGAGTTGAGTCACATGCAGTTTTTGGTCCTACGAGCAAGAGTTGTTTTGTGGTAAGAAGAGTCACTATTGCGCTCCAAATGCCATACACAGTGCAAATAGTACTTGCGTCTGTTCCCTTCAAGTACAGTGTATTGGACTGATTAGGAGCTCCTGTTCTTGTCAGTTTCCTCAGCAGAGTTGAACTAGATATGGCCGTGTGTGTAGGAAGCACAGTTCTTTTGTTCTGAGCAAGCTCATCTTCTGGCCCTATAGGAAACACAGTAGAGTAGAAGAGTGCTCTTTTCTCAAAAGCAGATTGTGTTTCTTGTAAGGCGAGCTAGCATTTGTTTCCCAGTCCTAAATGGAGTTGAATCACATGCAGTTTCTGGTCCTATGACCAAGAGTTGTTTTCTGGTAAGAAAAGTCACTATTGCGCTCCCATTGCCATACACAGTGCAAATAGCACTCACGTCTGTACCCAGCAAGTACAGTGTATCGGACTGAAGAGGAGCTACTGTTCTTGTCAGTTTCCTAAGCAGAGGTGAACGAGATATGTCACGCGTGTGTAGGAAGCACAGTTCTTTTTTTCTGAGCAAGCTCACTGTTTGGACCCCATAGGAAACACAGTAGAGTAGAACAGTGCTCTTTTCTCGAAAGCAGAGTGTGTTTCTTGCAGGGCGAGCTAGCGTTTGTTTCCCAGTCCTAAATGGAGTTGAATCACATGCAGTTTCTGGTCCTGCAAGCAAGAGTTGTTTTCTGGTAAGAAGAGTCACTATTGCGCTGCCATTGCCATACACAGGACAAATAACACTGGCGTCTTTTCCCAGCAAGTACAGTGTATTGGATGGAAGAGGATCTACTGTTCTTGTCAGGTTCCTAAGCAGACTTAAACTAGATATGGCCGTGTGTGTAGGAAGCACAGTTTTTTTGTTCTGAGCAAGCTCACTGTTCGGAACCCATAGGAAACACAGTAGAGTAGAAGAGTGCTCTTTTCTCAAAAGCAGAGTGTGTTTCTTGGAAGGCGAGCTAGCGTTTGTTTCCCAGTCCTAAATGGAGTTGAGTCACATGCAGTTTTTTGTCCTATGAGCAAGAGTTGTTTTCTGGTAAGACGAGTCACTATTGTGCTCTAATAGCCATACACAGTGCAAATAGCAGTCCCGTCTGTTCCCAGGAAGTACAGTGTATCGGACTGAAGAGGAGCTGCTGTTCTTGTCAGTTTCCTAAGCAGAGTTGAATTAGATATGGCCCGAGTGTAGGAAGCACAGTTCTTTTGTTCTGAGCAAGCTCACTGTTCTGGCCCTATAGGAAACACAGTAGAGTAGAAGAGTGCTCTTTTCTCTAAATCAGAGTGTGTTTCTTGTAAGGCGAGTTAGCGTTTGTTTCCCAGTCCTAAATGGAGTTGAATCACATGCAGTTTCTGGTCCTACGAGCAAGAGTTGTTTTCTGGTAAGAAGAGTCACTATTGCGCTGCCATTGCCATACACAGGACAAATAGCACTGTTGTCTGTTCCCAGCAGTACAGTGTATTGGAGTGAAGAGGATCTACTGTTCTTGTCAGGTTCCAAAGCAGAATTGAAGTAGATATGGCCGTGTGTGTAGGAAGCACAGTTCTTTTGTTCTGAGCAAGTTCACTGTTCGGACCTCCTAGGAAACATAATAGAGTGGAAGAGTGGTCTTTTCTCAAAAACAGAGTGTGTTTCTTGTACAGCGAGCTAGCGTTTGTTTCCCAGTCCTAAATGGAGTGGAATCACATGCAATTTCTGGTCCTACGAGCAAGAGTTGTTTTCTGGTAAGAAGAGTCACTATTGTGCTCCCATTGTCATACACAGTTCAAATAGCACTCACGTCTCTTATCAGCAAGTACAGTGTATTGGACTGAAGAGGATCTACTGTTCTTGTCAGGTTCCTAATCAGACTTGAACTAGATATGGCCATGTGTGTAGGAAGCACAGTTCTTATGTTCTGAGCAAGCTCACGGTTCTGGCCCTATAGGAAACACAGTAGAGTAGAAGAGTGCACTTTTCTTAAAAGCAGAGTGTTTTTCTTGTAAGGGGAGCTGGCGTTTGTTTCCCAGTCCTAAAGGGAGTTGAGTCACATGCAGTTTTTGGTCCTACGAGCAAGAGTTGTTTTCTTGTAAGAAGAGTCACTGTTGCGCTCCAAATGCCATATACAGTGCAAATAGCACTCGCGTCTGTTCCCAGCAAGTACAGTGTATCGGACTGAATAGGAGCTACTGTTCTTGTCAGTTTCCTAAGCAGACTTGATTTAGATATGGTCCGTGTGTAGGAAGCACAGTTCTTTTGTTCTGAGCAAGCTCACTGTTTGGACCCCATAGGAACCACAGTAGAGTAGAAGAGTGCTCTTTTCTCTAAAGCAGAGTGTGTTTCTTGTAAGGCAAGCTAGCGTTTGTTTCCCAGTCCTAAATGGAGTTGAATCACATGGAGTTTCTGGTCCTACAAACAAGAGATGTTTACTGGTAAGAACAGTCACCATTGCGCTGCCATTGCCATACACAGAACAAATAGCACTCTTTTCTTTTCCAAGCAAGTACAGTGTATTGGACGAAAGAGGATCTACTGTTCTTGTCAGGTTCCTAATCACACTTGAAAGGGATATGGCCGTGTGTGTAGGAAGCACAGTTTTTTTGTTCTGAGCAAGCTCACTGTTCGGACCCCATAGGAAACACAGTAGAGTAGAAGAGTGCTCTTTTCTCTAAAGCAGAGTGTGTTTCTTGTAAGGCGAGCTCGCGTTTGTTTCCCAGTCCTAAATGGAGTTGAGTCACAGGCAGTTTTTGGTCCTACGAGCAAGAGTTGTTTTCTGGTAAGAAGAGTCACTATTGCGCTCCAAATGCAATACACAGTGCAAAGAGCACTCGCGTCTGTTCCCAGCAAGTACAGTGTATTGGACTGAATAGGAGCTGCTGTTCTTGTCAGTTTCCTAAGCAGAGTTGAACTAGATATGGTCCATGTGTGTAGGAAGCACAGTTCTTTTGTTCTGAGCAAGCTCACTGTTCTGGCCCTATAGGAAACACAGTAGAGTAGAAGAGTGATCTTTTCTCAAAAGCAGAGTGTGTTTCTTGTAAGGCGAGCTAGCGTTTGTTTCCCAGTCCTAAATGGAGTTGAATCACATGCAGTTTCTGTTCCTACGAGCAAGAGTTATTTTCTGGTAAGGAAAGTAACTATTGAGCTCCCATTGCCATACACAGTGCAAATAGCCCTCGCGTCTGTTCCCAGCAAATACAGTGTATTGGACTGAAGAGGAGCTACTGTTCTTGTCAGTTTCCTAAGCAGAGTTGAACTAGATATGGTCGGTGTGTGTAGGAAGCACAGTTCTTTTGTTCTGAGCAAGCTCACTGTTCGGACCACATAGGAAACACAGTAGAGTAGAATTGTGCTCTTTTCTCAAAAGCAGAGTGTGTTTCTAGTAAGGCGAGCTAGCGTTTGTTTCCCAGTCCTAAATGGAGTTGAATCCCATGCAGTTTCTGTTCCTACGAGCAAGAGTTGTTTTCTGGTAAGGAAAGTAACTATTGAGCTCCCATTGCCATACACAGTGCAAATAGCACTCGCATCTGTTCCCAGCAAATACAGTGTATCGGACTGAAGTGGAGCTACTGTTCTTGTCAGTTTCCTAAGCAGAGTTGAACTAGATATGGCCCGTGTGTGTAGGAAGCACAGTTCTTTTGTTCTGAGCAAGATCACTGTTTGGACCCCATAGGAAACACAGTAGAGTAGAAGAGTGCTCTTTTCTCAAAAGCAGAGTGTATTTCATGTAAGGCGAGCTAGCATTTGTTTCCCAGTCCTAAATGGAGTTGAATCACATGCAGTTTCTGGTCCTACGAACAAGAGTTGTTTTCTGGTAAGGAAAGTCACTATTGTGCTCCCATTGCAATACACAGTGCAAATAGCCCTCCCGTCTATTCCCAGCAAGTACAGTGTATCGGACTGAAGAGGATCTACTGTTCTTGTCAGGTTCCTAAGCAGACTTGAACTAGATGTGGCAATGTTTGTAGGAAGCACAGTTTTTTTGTTGTGAGCATGCTCACTGTTCGGAACACGTAGGAAACAGTAGAGTAGAAGAGTGCTCTTTTCTCTAAAGCAGAGTGTGCTTCTTGTAAGGCGAGCTAGCGTTTGTTTCCCAGTCCTAAATGGAGTTGAATCCCATGCAGTTTCTGGTCCTATGAGCAAGAGTTGTTTTCTGGTAAGGAAAGTCACTATTGCGCTCCCATTGCCATACACAGTGCAAATAGCACATGCGTCTGTTCCCAGCAAGTACAGTGTATCAGACTGAAGAGGAGCTACTGTTCTTGTCAGTTTCCTAAGCAGAGTTGAACTAGATATGGCCCGTGTGTGTAGGAAGCACAGTTCTTATGTTCTGAGCAAGCTCACTGTTCTGGCCCTATAGGAAACACAGTAGAGTAGAAGTGTGCACTTTTCTTAAAAGCAGAGTGTGTTTCTTGTAAGGCGAGCTCGCGTTTGTTTCCCAGTCCTAAATGGAGTTGAGTCACATGCAGTTTTTTGTCCTATGAGCAAGAGTTGTTTTCTGGTAAGAAGAGTCACTGTTGTGCTCCAAATGCCATATACTTTGCAAATAGCACTCGCGTCTGTTCCCAGCAAGTACAGTGTATCAGACTGAATAGGAGCTACTGTTCTTGTCAGTTTCCTAAGCAGACTTGAACTAGATATGGCCGTGTGTGTAGGAAGCACAGTTTTTTTGTTCTGAGCAAGCTCACTGTTCGGAACACATAGGAAACACAGTAGAGTAGAAGAGTGCTCTTTTCTCAAAAGCAGAGTGTGTTTTTGGAAGGCGAGCTAGCGTTTGTTTCCCAGTCCTAAATGGAGTTGAGTCACATGCAGTTTTTTGTCCTACGAGCAAGAGTTGTTTTCTTGTAAGACGAGTCACTATTGTGCTCCAATTGCCATACACAGTGCAAATAGCACTCGCGTCTGTTCCGAGCAAGTACAGTGTATTGGACTGAAGAGGAGCTACTGTTCTTGTCAGTTTCCTAAGCAGACTTGAACTAGATATGGCTCGTGCGTGTAGGAAGCACAGTTCTTTTGTTCTGAGCAAGCTCACTGTTTAGACCCCATTGGAAACACAGTAGAGTAGAAGAGTGCTCTTTTCTCAAAAGCAGAGTGTGTTTCATGTAAGGCGAGCTACCATTTGTTTCCCAGTCCTAAATGGCGTTGAATCACATGCAGTTTCTGGTCCTACGAGCAAGAGTTGTTTTATGGTAAGGAAAGTCACTATTGTGCTCCCATTGCCATACACAGTGCAAATAGCACATGCATCTGTTCCCAGCAAGTACAGTGTATCGGATTGAAGAGGATCTACTGTTCTTGTCAGGTTCCTAAGCAGACTTGAACTAGATATGGCCGTGTTTGTTCGAAGCACAGTTTTTTTGTTATGAGCAAGCTCACTGCTCGGAACACATAGGAAACAGTAGAGTAGAAGAGTGCTCTTTTCTCAAAAGCAGAGTGTGTTTCTTGGAATACGAGCTAGTGTTTGTTTCCCAGTACTAAATGGAGCTGAGTCACATGCAGTTTTTTGTCCCACGAGCAAGAGTTGTTTTCTGGTAAGACGAGTCACTATTGTGTTACAATTGCCATACACAGTGCAAATAGCACTCGCGTCTGTTCCCAGCAAGTACAGTGTATTGGACTGAATAGGAGCTACTGTTCTTGTCAGTTTCCTAAGAAGAGTTGAACGAGATATGGCCCGTGTGCGTAGGAAGCACAGTTCTTTTGTTCTGAGCAAGCTCACTGTTTGGAACCCATAGGAAACACAGTAGAGTAGAAGAGTGCTCTTTTCTCTAAAGCAGAATGTTTTTCTTGTAAGGTGAGCTCGTGTTTGTTTCCCAGTCCTAAATGGAGTTGAGTCACATGCAGTTTTTGGTCCTACGAGCAAGAGTTGTTTTCTGGTAAGAAGAGTCACTATTGCGCTCCAAATGCCATACACAGTGCAAATAGTACTAGCGTCTGTTCCCTTCAAGTACAGTGTATTGGACTGATTATGAGCTACTGTTCTTGTCAGTTTCCTCAGCAGAGTTGATTTAGATATGGTCCGTGTGTAGGAAGCACAGTTCTTTTGTTCTGAGCAAGTTCACTGTTCTGGCCCTATAGGAAACACAGTAGAGTAGAAGAGTGCTCTTTTCTCTAAATCAGAGTGTGTTTCTTGTAAGGCAAGTTAGCGTTTGTTTCCCAGTCCTAAATGGAGTTGAATCACATGCAGTTTCTGGTCCTACGAGCAAGAGTTCTTTTCTGGTAAGAAGAGTCACTATTGCGCTGCCATTGCCATACACAGGACAAATAGCACTGTTGTCTGTTCCCAGCAGTACAGTGTATTGGACTGAAGAGGATCTACTGTTCTTGTCAGGTTCCTAAGCAGAGTTGAACTAGATATGGCCGTGTGTAGGAAGCACAGTTCTTTTGTTCTGAGCAAGCTCACTGTTCGGGCCCTATAGGAAACACAGTAGAGTAGAAGAGTGATCTTTTCTCAAAAGCAGAGTGTGTTTCTTGTAAGGCGAGCTAGCGTTTGTTTCCCAGTCCTAAATGGAGTTGAATCACATGCAGTTTCTGTTCCTACGAGCAAGAGTTATTTTCTGGTAAGGAAAGTAACTATTGAGCTCCCATTGCCATACACAGTGCAAATAGCCGTTGCGTCTGTTCCCAGCAAATACAGTGTATCGGACTGAAGAGGAGCTACTGTTCTTGTCAGTTTCCTAAGCAGAGTTGAACTAGATATGGTCGGTGTGTGTAGGAAGCACAGTTCTTTTGTTCTGAGCAAGCTCACTGTTCGGACCCCATAGGAAACACAGTAGAGTAGAATTGTGCTCTTTTCTCAAAAGCAGAGTGTGTTTCTTGTAAGGCGAGCTAGCGTTTGTTTTCCAGTCCTAAATGGAGTTGAATCCCATGCAGTTTCTGTTCCTACGAGCAAGAGTTGTTTTCTGGTAAGGAAAGTAACTATTGAGCTCCCATTGCCATACACAGTGCAAATAGCACTCGCATCTGTTCCCAGCAAATACAGTGTATCGGACTGAAGTGGAGCTACTGTTCTTGTCAGTTTCCTAAGCAGAGTTGAACTAGATATGGCCCGTGTGTGTAGGAAGCACAGTTCTTTTGTTCTGAGCAAGATCACTGTTTGGACCCCATAGGAAACACAGTAGCGTAGAAGAGTGCTCTTTTCTCAAAAGCAGAGTGTGTTTCATATAAGGCGAGCTAGCATTTGTTTCCCAGTCCTAAATGGAGTTGAATCACATGCAGTTTCTGGTCCTACGAACAAGAGTTGTTTTCTGGTAAGGAAAGTCACTATTGTTCTCCCATTGCCATACACAGTGCAAATAGCCCTCCCGTCTGTTCCCAGCAAGTACAGTGTATTGGACTGAAGAGGATCTACTGTTCTTGTCAGGTTCCTAAGCAGACTTGAACTAGATGTGGCAATGTTTGTAGGAAGCACAGTTTTTTTGTTGTGAGCATGCTCACTGTTCGGAACACGTAGGAAACAGTAGAGTAGAAGAGTGCTCTTTTCTCTAAAGCAGAGTGTGTTTCTTGTAAGGCGAGCTAGCATTTGTTTCCCAGTCCTAAATGGAGTGGAATCACATGCAGTTTCTGGTCCTATGAGCAAGAGTTGTTTTCTGGTAAGGAAAGTCACTATAGCGCTCCCATTGCCATACTCAGTACAAATAGCCCATGCGTCTGTTCCCAGCAATACAGTGTATCAGACTGAAGAGGAGCTACTGTTCTTGTCAGTTTCCTAAGCAGAGTTGAACTAGATATGGCCCGTGTGTGTAGGAAGCACAGTTCTTATGTTCTGAGCAAGCTCACTGTTCTGGCCCTATAGGAAACACAGTAGAGTAGAAGAGTGCACTTTTCTTAAAAGCAGAGTGTTTTTCTTGTAAGGCGAGCTCGCGTTTGTTTCCCAGTCCTAAATGGAGTTGAGTCACATGCAGTTTTTTGTCCTACGAGCAAGAGTTGTTTTCTGGTAAGAAGAGTCACTGTTGTGCTCCAAATGCCATATAGAGTGCAAATAGCACTCGCGTCTGTTCCCAGCAAGTACAGTGTATCAGACTGAATAGGAGCTACTGTTCTTGTCAGTTTCCTAAGCAGACTTGAACTAGATATGGCCGTGTGTGTAGGAAGCACAGTTTTTTTGTTCTGAGCAAGCTCACTGTTCGGAACACATAGGAAACACAGTAGAGTAGAAGAGTGCTCTTTTCTCAAAAGCAGAGTGTGTTTTTGGAAGGCGAGCTAGCGTTTGTTTGCCAGTCCTAAATGGAGTTGAGTCACATGCAGTTTTTTGTCCTACGAGCAAGAGTTGTTTTCTGGTAAGACGAGTCACTATTGTGCTCCAATTGCCATACACAGTGCAAATAGCACTCGCGTCTGTTCCGAGCAAGTACAGTGTATTGGACTGAAGAGGAGCTACTGTTCTTGTCAGTTTCCTAAGCAGACTTGAACTAGATATGGCCCGTGTGTGTAGGAAGCACAGTTCTTTTGTTCTGAGCAGGCTCACTGTTTAGACCCCATTGGAAACACAGTAGAGTAGAAGAGTGCTCTTTTCTCAAAAGCAGAGTGTGTTTCATGTAAGGCAACATAGCATTTGTTTCCCAGTCCTAAATGGCGTTGAATCACATGCAGTTTCTGGTCCTACGAGCAAGAGTTGTTTTATGATAAGGAAAGTCACTATTGTGCTCCCATTGCCATACACAGTGCAAATAGCACATGCGTCTGTTCCCAGCAAGTACAGTGTATCGGATTGAAGAGGATCTACTGTTCGTGTCAGGTTCCTAAGCAGACTTGAACTAGATATGGCCGTGTTTGTTCGAAGCACAGTTTTTTTGTTATGAGCAAGCTCATTGCTCGGAACACATAGGATACAGTAGAGTAGAAGAGTGCTCTTTTCTCAAAAGCAGAGTGTGTTTCTTGGAATACGAGCTAGTGTTTGTTTCCCAGTACTAAATGGAGCTGAGTCACATGCAGTTTTTTGTCCCACGAGCAAGAGTTGTTTTCTGGTAAGACGAGTCACTATTGTGTTCCAATTGCCATACACAGTGCAAATAGCACTCGTGTCTGTTCCCAGCAAGTACAGTGTATTGGACTGAATAGGAGATACTGTTCTTGTCAGTTTCCTAAGAAGAGTTGAACGAGATATGGCCCGTGTGCGTAGGAAGCACAGTTCTTTTGTTCTGAGCAAGCTCACTGTTTGGACCCCATAGGAAACACAGTAGAGTAGAAGAGTGCTCTTTTCTCTAAAGCAGAATGTTTTTCTTGTAAGGTGAGCTCGTGTTTGTTTCCCAGTCCTAAATGGAGTTGAGTCACATGCAGTTTTTGGTCCTACGAGCAAGAGTTGTTTTCTGGTAAGAAGAGTCACTATTGCGCTCCAAATGCCATACACAGTGCAAATAGTACTAGCGTCTGTTCCCTTCAAGTACAGTGTATTGAACTGATTATGAGCTACTGTTCTTGTCAGTTTCCTCAGCAGAGTTGAACTAGATATGGCCGTGTGTATAGGAAGCACAGTTCTTTTGTTCTGAGCAAGCTCACTGTTCTGGCCCTATAGGAAACACAGTAGAGTAGAAGAGTGCTCTTTTCTCAAAAGCAGAGTGTGTTTCATGTAAGGCGAGCTAGCATTTGTTTCTTAGTCCTAAATGGAGTTGAATCACAAGCAGTTTCTGGTCCTACGAGCAAGAGTTGTTTTCTGGTAAGGAAAGTCACTATTGCGCTCCCATTGCTATACACAGTGCAAATAGCACATGCGTCTGTTCCCAGCAATTACAGTGTATCAGACTGAAGAGGAGCTACTGTTCTTGTCAGTTTCCTAAGCAGAGTTGAACTAGATAAGGCCCGTGTGTGTAGGAAGCACAGTTCTTTTGTTCTGAGCAAGCTCACTGTTCGTACCCCATAGGAAACACAGTAGAGTAGAAGGGTGCTCTTTTTTCAAAAGCAGAGTGTGTTTCATGGAAGGCAAGCTAGCATTTGTTTCTCAGTCCTAAATGGAGTTGAATCATATGAAGTTTCTGGTACTACGAGCAAGAGTTGTTTTCTGGTAAGGAAAGTCACTATTGTGCTCCCATTGCCATCTACAGTGGAAATAGCACTGGCGTCTGTTCCCAGCAAGTACAGTGTATCGGACTGAAGAGGAGCTACTGTTCTTGTCAGTTTCCTAAGCAGAGTTGAACTAGATATGGCTCGTGTGTGTATGAAGCACAGTACTTTTGTTCTGAGCAAGCTCACAGTTCGGACCTCATAGGTAACACAGTAGGGTAGAAAGGTGCTCTTTTCTCAAAAGCAGAGTGTGTTTCTTGTAAGGCGAGCTAGTGTTTGTTTGCCAGTCCTAAATGGAGTTGAATCACATGCTGTTTCAGGTCCTACGAGCAAGAGTTGTTTTCTGGTAAGAAGAGTCACTATTTTGCTCCCATTGTCATACACAGGGCAAATAGCTCTGGCGTCTTTTCCCAGCATGTACTGTGTATTGGACTCAAGAGATTCTACTGTTCTTGTCAGTTGCCTAAGCAGAGTTGAACTAGCTATGTCCCATGTGTGTAGGAACTACAGTTCTTTTGTTCTGAGCAAGCTCACTGTTATGGCCCTAAAGGAAACACAGTAGAGTAGAAGAGTGCTCTTTTCTCAAAAGCAGAGTGTGTTTCTTGTAAGGCGAGCAAGCGTTTGTTTCCCAGTCAGAAACGGAGTTGAATCCCATGCAGGTTCTCATCCTACGATCAAGAGTTGTTTTCTGGTAAGAAGAGTCACTATTGTGCTCCCATTGCCATACACAGTGCAAATAGCACTGGCGTCTGTTCCTAGCAAGTACAGTGTATTGGACTGAAGAGGATATCCTGTTCTTGTCAGTTTCCTAAGCAGAGTTGAACTAGATATGGCCCGTGTGTGTAGGAAGCACAGTTCATTTGTTCTGAGCATGCTCACTGTTCGGACCCCATAAGAAACACAGAAGAGTAGAAGAGTGCTCTTTTCCCAAAAGCAGACTGTGTTTCTTGTTAGGCGAGCTAGCGTTTGTTTCCCAGTCAGAAATGGAGTTGAATCCCATGCATTTTCTAGTCCTACGAGAAAGAGTTGTTTTCTGGTAAGAAGAGTCACTATTGCGCTCCCATTGCCATAAACAGTGCAAATAGCACTCGCGTCTGTTCCCAGCAAGTACAGTGTATTGGACTGAAGAGGAGATCCTGTTCTTGTCAGTTTCCTAAGCAGAGTTGAACTAGATATGGCCGTGTGTGTAGGAAGCACAGTTCTTTTGTTCTGAGCAAGCTCACAGTTCGGACCCCATAGGTAACACAGTAGGGTAGAAAGGTGCTCTTTTCTCAAAAGCAGAGTGTGTTTCTTGTAAGGCGAGCTAGCGTTTGTTTCCCAGTCCTAAATGGAGTTGAATCACATGCAGTTTCTGGTCCTACGAGAAAGAGTTGTTTTCTGGTAAGATGAGTAACTATTGCGCTCCCTTGTCAACACAGGGCAAATAGCACTGGCATCTGTTCCCAGCATGTACAGTGTATTGGACGGATGAGGAGCTACTATTCTTGTCAGTTTCATAAGCAGAGTTGAACTAGATATGGCCCCTTTGTGTAGGAGGCACAGTTCTTTTGTTCTGAGCAAGCTCACTGTTCTGGCCCTTTAGGAAACACAGTAGAACAGAAAAGTGCTCTTTTCTCAAAAGCAGAGTGTGTTTCTTGTAAGGCGAGCTAGTGTTTGTTTCCCAGTCCTAAATGGAATTGAATTACATGCAGTTTCTGGTACTACGAGCAAGAGTTGTTTTCTGGTAAGGAAAGTCACTATGGTGCTCCCATTGCCATACACAGTGCAAACAGCACTCGCGTCTGCTCCCAGCAAGTCCAGTGTATTGGACTGAAGAGGACCTACTGTTCTTGTCAGTTCCCGAAGCAGATTTGAACTAGGTATGGCCCATGTGTGTAGGAAGCACAGTTCTTTTGTTCTGAGCAAGCTCACTGTTCGGACCCCATAGGAAACACAGTAGAGTAGAAGAGTGCTCTTTTCTCAAAAGCATAGTGTGTTTCTTGTAAGGCAAGCTAGCGTTTTTTCCCAGTCCAAAATGGAGTTGAATTCCATGCAGTTTCTGGTCCTACGAGCAAGAGTTGTTTTCTGGTAAGAAGAGTCACTATTGTGCTCCCATTGTCATACACAGGGCAAATAGCACGGGCGTCTGTTCCGAGCATGTAAATTGTATTGGACTGAAGAGGATCTACTCTTCTTGTCAGTTTCCTAAGCAGAGTTGAACTAGATATGGCCCGTGTGTGTAGGAAGCACAGTTCTTTTGTTCTGAGCAAGCTCACTGTTCTGGCCCTATAAGAAACACAATAGAGTAGAAGAGTGCTCTTTTCTCAAAAGCAGAGTGTGTTTCTTCTAAGGCGAGCTATGGTTTGTTTCCCAGTCCTAAATGGAGTTGAATCACATGCAGTTTCTGGTCCTACAGGCAAGAGTTGTTTTCTGGTGGGAAGAGTAACTATTGAGCTCCCATTGTCATACACAGTGCAAATAGCTCTCGCGTCTGCTCCCAGCAAGTACATTGTATTAGACAGAAGAGGAGCTACTGTTCTTGTCAGTTTTCTATGCAGAGTTGAACTAGATATGGCCCGTGTGTGTAGGAAGCACAGTTCTTTTTTCTGAGCAAGCTCACGGTTCCGAGCCCATAGGAAACACAGTAGAGTAGAAGAGTGCTCTTTTCTCAAAAGCAGAGTGTGTTTCTTGAAAGGCGAGCTAGCGTTTGTTTCCCAGTCCTAAATGGAGTTGAATCACATGCAGTTTCTGGTCCTATGAGGAAGAGTTTTTTTCTGTTAAGAAGAGTCACTATTACGCTCCCATTGTCATACACAGCGAAATAGCACTGTCGTCTGTTCCCAGCATGTACAATGTATTGGACTGAAGAGGATCTACTGTTCTTGTCAGTTTCCAATGCAGAGTTGAACTAGATATGGCCCGTTTGTGTAGGAACCACAGTTCTTTTGTTCTGAGCAAGCACACTTTTCTTGCCCTGTAGGAAACACAGTAGAGTAGAAGAGTGCTCTTTTCTCAAAAGCAGAATGTGTTTCTTGTAAGGCGAGCTAGCATTTGTTTGCCAGTCCTAAATGGAGTTGAATCCCATGCAGTTTCTGGTCCTACGAGCAAGAGTTATTTTCTGGTAAGAAGAGTCACTATTGCGCTCCCATTGTCATACACAGGGCAAATAGCACTGGTATCTGTTCCCAGCATGTACAGTGTGTTTGACTGAAGAGGATCTACTGTTCTTGTCAGTTTCCTAAGCAGAGTTGAACTAGATATGGCCCGTGTGTATAAGAAGCACAGTTCTTTTGTTCTGAGCAAGCTCACTGTTCTGGCCCTATAGGAAACACAGTAGAGTAGAAGAGTGCTCTTTTCTCAAAAGCAGAGTGTGTTTCTTGTAAGGAGAGCTAGCTTTTGTTTCCCAGTCCTAAATGGAGTTGAATCCCATGCAGTTTCTGGTCCTACAAGCAAGAGTTGTTTTCTGGTAAAAAACAGTCACTATTGCGCTCCCATTTCCATACACAGTGCAAATAGCACTCGCGTCTGTTCCCACCAAGAACAGTGTATTGTACAGTAGAGGAGCTACTGTTCTTGTCAGTTTCCTAAACAGAGTTGAACTAGATATGGCCCGTGTGTGTAGGAAGCACAGTTCTTTTGTTCTGAGCAAGCTCACTGTTTTGGCACTTTAGGAAACACAGTAGAGTAGAAGAATGCTCTTTTCTCAAAAGCAGAGTGTGTTTCTTGTAAGGGGAGCTAGCGTTTTTTTCCCAGTCCTAAATGGAATTGAATCACATGCAGTTTCTGGTACTATGAGCAACAGTTGTTTTCTGGTAAGGAAAGTCACTATGGTGCTCCCTTTGCCATACACAGTGCAAATAGCACTCGCGTCTGCTCTCGGCAAGTACAGTGTATTGGACTGAAGAGGAGCTACTGTTCTTGTCAGTTTCCGAAGCAGAGTTGAACTAGATATGGCCCATGTGTTTAGAAACCACAGTTCTTTTGTTCTGAGCAAGCTCACTGTTCGGAGCCCATAGGAAACACAGTAGAGTAGAAGAGTGCTCTTTTCTCAAAAGCAGAGTGTGTTTCTTGTAAGGGGAGCTAGCGTTTGTTTCCCAGTCCTAAATGGAGTTGAATCCCATGCAGATTCTGGTCCTACGAGCAAGAGTTGTTTTCTGGTAAGAAGAGTCACTATTGTGCTCCCATTGTCGTACACAGGGCAAATAGCACGGGCGTCTGTTCCCAGCATGTAAAGTGTATTGGACTGAAGAGGATCTACTCTTCTTGTCAGTTTCCCAAGCAGAGTTGAACTAGATATGGCCCGTGTGTGTAGGAAGCACAGTTCTTTTGTTCTGAGCAAGCTCACTGTTCTGGCCCTATAAGAAACACAGTAGAGTAGAAGAGTGCTTTTTTATCAAAAGCAGAGTGTGTTTCTTCTAAGGCGAGCTATGGTTTGTTTCCCAGTCCTAAATGGAGTTGAATCACCTGCAGTTTCTGGTCCTACAGGAAAGAGTTGTTTTCTGGTAAGAAGAGTCACTATTGCGCTCCCATTGCCATACACAGTGCAAATAGCACTGGCGTCTGTTCCCAGCAAGTACAGTGTATTGGACTGAAGAGGATCTCCTGTTCTTGTCAGTTTCCTAAGCAGAGTTGAACTAGATATGGCCCGTGTGTGTAGGAAGCACAGTTCATTTGTTCTGAGCATGCTCACTGTTCGGACCCCATAGGAAACACAGAAGAGTAGAAGAGTGCTCTTTTCCCAAAAGCAGACTGTGTTTCTTGTTAGGCGAGCTAGTGTTTGTTTCCCAGTCAGAAATGGAGTTGAATCCCATGCAGTTTCTAGTCCTATGAGAAAGAGTTGTTTTCTGGTAAGAAGAGTCACTATTGCGCTCCCATTGCCATAAACAGTGCAAATAGCACTCGCGTCTGTTCCCAGCAAGTACAGTGTATTGGACTGAAGAGGAGATGCTGTTCTTGTCAATTTCCTAAGCAGAGTTGAACTAGATATGGCCCGTGTGTACGAAGCACAGTTCTTTTGTTCTGAGCAAGCTCACTGTTCGGACCCCATAGGAAACACAGTAGAGTAGAAGAGTGCTCTTTTCTCAAAAGCATAGTGTGTTTCTTGCAAGGCCAGCTAGCGATTTTTCCCAGTCCTAAATGGAGTTGAATCCCATGCAGTTTCTGGTCCTACGAGCAAGAGTTGTTTTCTGGTAAGAAGAGCATCTATTGAGCATTCATTGCCATACACAGTGCAAATAGCACTGGAGTCTGTTCCCAGCAAGTACAGTGTATTGGACTGAAGAGGAGCTACTGTTCTTGTCAGTTTCCTAAGCAGAGTTGAACTAGATATGGCCCGTGTGTGTATGAAGCACAGTACTTTTGTTCTGAGCAAGCTCACAGTTCGGACCTCATAGGTAACACAGTAGGGTAGAAAGGTGCTCTTTTCTCAAAAGCAGAGTGTGTTTCTTGTAAGGCGAGCTAGTGTTTGTTTGCCAGTCCTAAATGGAGTTGAATCACATGCTGTTTCAGGTCCTACGAGCAAGAGTTGTTTTCTGGTAAGAAGAGTCACTATTTTGCTCCCATTGTCATACACAGGGCAAATAGCTCTGGCATCTTTTCCCAGCATGTACTGTGTATTGGACTCAAGAGATTCTACTGTTCTTGTCAGTTGCCTAAGCAGAGTTGAACTAGCTATGTCCCGTGTGTGTAGGAACTACAGTTCTTTTGTTCTGAGCAAGCTCACTGTTATGGCCCTAAAGGAAACACAGTAGAGTAGAAGAGTGCTCTTTTCTCAAAAGCAGAGTGTGTTTCTTGTAAGGCGAGCAAGCTTTTGTTTTCCAGTCAGAAATGGAGTTGAATCCCATGCAGGTTCTCATCCTTCGATCAAGAGTTGTTTTCTGGTAAGAAGAGTCACTATTGTGCTCCCATTGCCATACACAGTGCAAATAGCACTGGCGTCTGTTCCTAGCAAGTACAGTGTATTGGACTGAAGAGGATATCCTGTTCTTGTCAGTTTCCTAAGCAGAGTTGAACTAGATATGGACCGTGTGTGTAGGAAGCACAGTTCATTTGTTCTGAGCATGCTCACTGTTCGGACCCCATAAGAAACACAGAAGAGTAGAAGAGTGCTCTTTTCCCAAAAACAGACTGTGTTTCTTGTTAGGCGAGCTAGTGTTTGTTTCCCAGTCAGAAATGGAGTTGAATCCCATGCATTTTCTAGTCCTACGAGAAAGAGTTGTTTTCTGGTAAGAAGAGTCACTATTGCGCTCCCATTGCCATAAACAGTGCAAATAGCACTCGCGTCTGTTCCCAGCAAGTACAGTGTATTGGACTGAAGAGGAGATCCTGTTCTTGTCAGTTTCCTAAGCAGAGTTGAACTAGATATGGCCGTGTGTGTAGGAAGCACAGTTCTTTTGTTCTGAGCAAGCTCACAGTTCGGACCCCATAGGTAACACAGTAGGGTAGAAAGGTGCTCTTTTCTCAAAAGCAGAGTGTGTTTCTTGTAAGGCGAGCTAGCGTTTGTTTCCCAGTCCTAAATGGAGTTGAATCACATGCAGTTTCTGGTCCTACGAGAAAGAGTTGTTTTCTGGTAAGATGAGTAACTATTGCGCTCCCTTGTCAACACAGGGCAAATAGCACTGGCATCTGTTCCCAGCATGTACAGTGTATTGGACAGATGAGGAGCTACTATTCTTGTCAGTTTCATAAGCAGAGTTGAACTAGATATGGCCCCTGTGTGTAGGAGGCACAGTTCTTTTGTTCTGAGCAAGCTCACTGTTCTGGCCCTTTAGGAAACACAGTAGAACAGAAAAGTGCTCTTTTCTCAAAAGCAGAGTGTGTTTCTTGTAAGGCGAGCTAGTGTTTGTTTCCCAGTCCTAAATGGAATTGAATTACATGCAGTTTCTGGTACTACGAGCAAGAGTTGTTTTCTGGTAAGGAAAGTCACTATGGTGCTCCCATTGCCATACACAGTGCAAATAGCACTCGTGTCTGCTCCCAGCAAGTCCAGTGTATTGGACTGAAGAGGAGCTACTGTTCTTGTCAGTTTCCGAAGCAGATTTGAACTAGGTATGGCCCATGTGTGTAGGAAGCACAGTTCTTTTGTTCTGAGCAAGCTCACTGTTCGGACCCCATAGGAAACACAGTAGAGTAGAAGAGTGCTCTTTTCTCAAAAGCATAGTGTGTTTCTTGTAAGGCAAGCTAGCGTTTTTTCCCAGTCCAAAATGGAGTTGAATTCCATGCAGTTTCTGGTCCTACGAGCAAGAGTTGTTTTCTGGTAAGAAGAGTCACTATTGTGCTCCCATTGTCATACAAAGGGCAAATAGCACGGGCGTCTGTTCCGAGCATGTAAATTGTATTGGACTGAAGAGGATCTACTCTTCTTGTCAGTTTCCTAAGCAGAGTTTAACTAGATATGGCCCGTGTGTGTAGGAAGCACAGTTCTTTTGTTCTGAGCAAGCTCACTGTTCTGGCCCTATAAGAAACACAATAGAGTAGAAGAGTGCTCTTTTCTCAAAAGCAGAGTGTGTTTCTTCTAAGGCGAGCTATGGTTTGTTTCCCAGTCCTAAATGGAGTTGAATCACATGCAGTTTCTGGTCCTACAGGCAAGAGTTGTTTTCTGGTGGGAAGAGTCACTATTGAGCTCCCATTGTCATACACAGTGCAAATAGCTCTCGCGTCTGCTCCCAGCAAGTACATTGTATTAGACAGAAGAGGAGCTACTGTTCTTGTCAGTTTTCTATGCAGAGTTGAACTAGATATGGCCCGTGTGTGTAGGAAGCACAGTTCTTTTTTCTGAGCAAGCTCACGGTTCCGAGCCCATAGGAAACACAGTAGAGTAGAAGAGTGCTCTTTTCTCAAAAGCAGAGTGTGTTTCTTGTAAGGCGAGCTAGCGTTTGTTTCCCAGTCCTAAATGGAGTTGAATCACATGCAGTTTCTGGTCCTATGAGGAAGAGTTTTTTTCTGTTAAGAAGAGTCACTATTACGCTCCCATTGTCATACACAGCGAAATAGCACTGTCGTCTGTTCCCAGCATGTACAATGTATTGGACTGAAGAGGATCTACTGTTCTTGTCAGTTTCCAATGCAGAGTTGAACTAGATATGGCCCGTTTGTGTAGGAACCACAGTTCTTTTGTTCTGAGCAAGCACACTTTTCTTGCCCTGTAGGAAACACAGTAGAGTAGAAGAGTGCTCTTTTCTCAAAAGCAGAATGTGTTTCTTGTAAGGCGAGCTAGCATTTGTTTGCCAGTCCTAAATGGAGTTGAATCCCATGCAGTTTCTGGTCCTACGAGCAAGAGTTATTTTCTGGTAAGAAGAGTCACTATTGCGCTCCCATTGTCATACACAGGGCAAATAGCACTGGTATCTGTTCCCAGCATGTACAGTGTGTTAGACTGAAGAGGATCTACTGTTCTTGTCAGTTTCCTAAGCAGAGTTGAACTAGATATGGCCCGTGTGTATAAGAAGCACAGTTCTTTTGTTCTGAGCAAGCTCACTGTTCTGGCCCTATAGGAAACACAGTAGAGTAGAAGAGTGCTCTTTTCTCAAAAGCAGAGTGTGTTTCTTGTAAGGAGAGCTAGCTTTTGTTTCCCAGTCCTAAATGGAGTTGAATCCCATGCAGTTTCTGGTCCTACTAGCAAGAGTTGTTTTCTGGTAAAAAACAGTCACTATTGCGCTCCCATTTCCATACACAGTGCAAATAGCACTCGCGTCTGTTCCCACCAAGAACAGTGTATTGTACAGTAGAGGAGCTACTGTTCTTGTCAGTTTCCTAAACAGAGTTGAACTAGATATGGCCCGTGTGTGTAGGAAGCACAGTTCTTTTGTTCTGAGCAAGCTCACTGTTTTGGCATTTTAGGAAACACAGTAGAGTAGAAGAATGCTCTTTTCTCAAAAGCAGAGTGTGTTTCTTGTAAGGGGAGCTAGCGTTTTTTTCCCAGTCCTAAATGGAACTGAATCACATGCAGTTTCTGGTACTATGAGCAACAGTTGTTTTCTGGTAAGGAAAGTCACTATGGTGCTCCCTTTGCCATACACAGTGCAAATAGCACTCGCGTCTGCTCTCGGCAAGTACAGTGTATTGGACTGAAGAGGAGCTACTGTTCTTGTCAGTTTCCGAAGCAGAGTTGAACTAGATATGGCCCATGTGTTTAGAAAGCACAGTTCTTTTGTTCTGAGCAAGCTCACTGTTCGGACCCCATAGGAAACACAGTAGAGTAGAAGAGTGCTCTTTTCTCAAAAGCAGAGTGTGTTTCTTGTAAGGGGAGCTAGCGTTTGTTTCCCAGTCCTAAATGGAGTTGAATCCCATGCAGATTCTGGTCCTACCAGCAAGAGTTGTTTTCTGGTAAGAAGAGTCACTATTGTGCTCCCATTGTCGTACACAGGGCAAATAGCACGGGCGTCTGTTCCCAGCATGTAAAGTGTATTGGACTGAAGAGGATCTACTCTTCTTGTCAGTTTCCCAAGCAGAGTTGAACTAGATATGGCCCGTGTGTGTAGGAAGCACAGTTCTTTTGTTCTGAGCAAGCTCACTGTTCTGGCCCTATAAGAAACACAGTAGAGTAGAAGAGTGCTCTTTTCTCAAAAGCAGAGTGTGTTTCTTCTAAGGCGAGCTATGGTTTGTTTCCCAGTCCTAAATGGAGTTGAATCACATGCAGTTTCTGGTCCTACGAGCAAGAGTTGTTTTCTGGTAAGAAGAGTCACTATTGTGCTGCCATTGCCATACACAGGACAAATAGCACCTGCGTCTGTTCCGAGCAAGTACAGTGTATTGGACTGAAGAGGATCTACTGTTCTTGTCAAGTTCCTAAGCAGAATTGAACTAGATATGGCCGTGTGTGTAGGAAGCACAGTTCTTTTGTTCTGAGCAAGCTCACTTTTCGGAACACATAGGAAACACAGTAGAGTAGAAGAGTGCCCTTTTCTCTAAAGCAGAGTGTGTTTCTTGTAAGGCGAGCTACCGTTTGTTTCCCAGTCCTAAATGGAGTGGAATCACATGCAGTTTCTGGTCCTACGAGCAAGAGTTGTTTTCTGGTAAGGAAAGTCACTATTGTGCTCCCATTGCCATACACAGTGCAAATAGCCCTCCCATCTTTTCCCAGCAAGTGCAGTGTATTGGACTGAATAGGAGCTACTGTTCTTGTCAGTTTACTAAGCAGAGTTGAACTAGATATGGCCGTGTGAGTAGGAAGTACAGTTTTTTTGTTCTGAGCAAGCTCACTGTTCGGAACACATAGGAAACACAGTAGAGTAGATGAGTGCTCTTTTCTCAAAAGCAGAGTGTGTTTCTTGTAAGGCGAGCTAGCATTTGTTTCCCAGTCCTAAATGGAGTTGAATCACATGCAGTTTCTGGTCCTACGAGCAAGAGTTGTTTTATGGTAAGAAGAATCACTATTGTGCTGCCATTGACATATACAGGACAAATAGCACTGGCGTCTGTTCCCAGCAAGTACAGTGTATTGGACTGAAGAGGATCTACTGTTCTTGTCAGGTTCCTAAGCAGAATTGAACTAGATATGGCCGTGTGTGTAGAAATCACAGTTCTTTTGTTCTGAGCAAGCTCACTGTTTGGACCCCATAGGAAGCACAGTAGAGTAGAAGAGTGCTCTTTTCTCCAAAGCAGAGTGTGTTTCATGTAAGGCGAGCTAGCATTTGTTTCACAGTCCTCAATGGAGTTGATCATATGCAGTTTCTGGTCCTACGATCAAGAGTTGTTTTCTGGTAAGGAAAGTCACTATTGCGCTCCCATTGCCATACACAGTGCAAATAGCACTCGCGTCTGTTCCCAGCAAGTACAGTGTATCGGACTGATGAGGAGCTACTGTTCTTGTCAGTTTCCTAAGGAGAATTGAACTAGTTATGGCCCGTGTGTAGAAAGCACAGTTCTTTTGTTCTGAGCAAGCTCACTGTTCTGGCCTTTATGAAACACAGTAGAGTGGAAGAGTGCTCTTTTCTCAAAAGCAGAGTGCGTTTCTTGGAAGGCGAGGTAGCGTTTGTTTCCCAGTCCTAAATGGAGTTGAATCACATGCAGTTTCTAGTCATACGAGCAAGAGTTGTTTCCTGGTAAGAAGAGTCACTATTGCGCTGCCATTGCCATACATAGGACAAATAGCACTGGCGTATGTTCCCAGCAAGTACAGTGTATTTTACTGATGAGGATCTACTCTTCTTGTCAAGTTCCTTAGCAGAATTGAACTAGATATGGCCGTGTGTGTAGGAAGCACAGTTCTTTTGTTCTGAGCAAGCTCACTGTTCGGACACCATAGGAAACACAGTAGAGTAGAAGAGTGCTCTTTTCTCTAAAGCAGAGTGTGTTTCTTGTAAGGCGAGCTAGCGTTTGTTTCCCAGTCCTAAATGGAGTTGAATCACATGCAGTTTCTGGTCCTAAGAGCAAGAGTTGTTTTCTGGTAAGGAAAGTCACTATTGTGCTCCCCTTGCCATACATAGTGCAAATAGCTCTCACGTCTGTTCCCAGCAAGTACAGTGTATTGGACTGAAGAGGAGCTACTGTTCTTGTCAGTTTCCTAAGCAGAGTTGAACTAGATATGGCCCGTGTGTGTAGGAAGCACAGTTCTTTTGTTCTGAGCAAGCTCACTGTTTGGACCCCATAGGAAACACAGTAGAGTAGAAGAGTGCTCTTTTCTCTAAAGCAGAATGTGTTTCTTGTAAGGCGAGCTAGCGTTTGTTTCCCAGTCCTAAATGGAGTCGAATCACATGCAGTTTCTGGTCCTATGAGCAGGAGTTGTTTTCTGGTAAGACAAGTCACTATTGTGCTCCAATGCCATACACAGTGCAAATAGCACTCGCGTCTGTTCCCCGCAAGTACAGTGTATTGGACTGAAGAGGAGCTACTGTTCTGGTTGCTTTCCTAAGCAAAGTTGAACTAGATATGGCCCGTGTGTGTAGGAAGCACAGTTCTTTTGTTCTGAGCAAGCTCACTGTTCGGACCCGATAGGAAACACAATAGAGTAGAAGAGTGCTCTTTTCTCAAATGCAGAGTGTGTTTCATGTAAGGCGAGCTAGCATTTGTTTCCCAGTCCTAAATGGAGTTGAATCACATGCAGTATCTGCTCCTACGAGCAAGAGTTGTTTTCTGGTAAGAAGAGTCACTATTGCGCTGCCATTGCCATACACAGGACTAATAGCACGGGTGTCTGTTCCCAGCAAGTACAGTGTATTGGAATGTAGAGGATCTACTGTTCTTGTCAGGTTCCTAAGCAGAATTGAACTAGATATGGCCGTGTGTGTAGGAAGCACAGTTCTTTTGTTCTGAGCAAGCTCACTTTTCAGAACACATAGGAAACACAGTAGAGTAGAAGAGTGCTCTTTTCTCAAAAGCAGAGTGTGTTTTTGTAAGGCGAGCTAGCGTTTGTTTCCTAGTCCTAATTGAAGTTGAATCACATGCAGTTTCTGGTCCTATGAACAAGAGTTTTTTTCTGGTAAGGAAAGTCACTATTGCGCTCCCATTGCCCTTTACAAGGCAAATAGCACTCGTGTCTTTTCCCAGCAAGTACAGTGTATTGGACTGAATAGGAGCTACTGTTCTTGTCAGTTTTCTAAGCAGAATTGAACTAGATATGGTCCGTGGGTGTAGGAAGCACAGTTCTTTTGTTCTGAGCAAGCTCACTGTTTTGACCCCATAGGAAAGACAGTAGAGTAGAAGAGTGCTCTTTTCTCAAAAGCAGAGTGTGTTTCATGTAAGGCTAGCTAGCATTTGTTTCCCAGTCCTAAATGGAGTTGATCATATGCAGTTTCTGGTCCTACGATCAAGAGTTGTTTTCTGGTAAGGAAAGTCACTATTGTGCTCCCATTGCCATACAAAGTGCAAATAGCACTCGCGTCTGTTCCCAGCAAGTACAGTGTATGGGACTGAAGAGGAGCTACTGTTCTTGTCAGTTCCTAAGCAGAGTTGAACTAGTTATGGCCCGTGTGTAGGAAGCACAGTTCTTTTGTTCTGAGCAAGCTCACTGTTCTGGCCCTATAGGAAACACAGTAGAGTGGAAGAGTGCTCTTTACTCTAAAGCAGAGTGTGTTTCTTGTAAGGCAAGCTAGCGTTTGTTTCCCAGTCCTAAATGGAGTTGAATCACATGCAGTTTCTAGTCCTACGAGCAAGATTTGTTTCCTGGTAAGAAGAGTCACTATTGCGCTGCCATTGCCATACATAGGACAAATAGCACTGGCGTCTGTTCCCAGCAAGTACAGTGTATTAGACTGAAGAGGATCTACTGTTCTTGTCAGGTTCCTAAGCAGAATTGAACTAGATATGGCCGTGTGTGTAGGAAGCACAGTTCTTTTGTTCTGAGCAAGCTCACTGTTCGGACACCATAGGAAACACAGTAGAGTAGAAGAGTGTTCTTTTCTCTAAAGCAGAGTGTGTTTCTTGTAAGGCGAGCTAGCGTTTGTTTCCCAGTCCTAAATGGAGTTGAATCACATGCAGTTTCTGGTCCAAAGAGCAAGAGTTGTTTTCTGGTAAGGAAAGTCACTATTGTGCTCCCCTTGCCATACATATGCAAATAGCTCTCACGTCTGTTCCCAGCAAGTACAGTGTATCGGACTGAAGTTGAGCTACAGTTCTTGTCAGTTTCATAAGCAGAGTTGAACTAGATATGGCCCGCGTGTGTAGGAAGCACAGTTCTTTTGTTCTGAGCAAGCTCACTGTTTGGACCCCAAAGGAAACACAGTAGAGTAGAAGAGTGCTCTTTTCTCTAAAGCAGAATGTGTTTCTTGTAAGGCGAGCTAGCGTTTGTTTCCCAGTCCTAAATGGAGTGGAATCACATGCAGTTTCTGGTCCTACGAGCAAGAGTTGTTTTCTGGTAAGGAAAGTCACTATTGTGCTCCCCTTGATACATAGTGCAAATAGCTCTTGCGTCTGTTCCCAGCAAGTACAGTGTATCGGACTGAAGAGGAGCTACTGTTCTTGTCAGTTTCCTTAGCAGAGTTGAACTAGATATGGTCCATGTGTGTAGGAAGCACCGTTCTTATGTTCAGAGCAAGCTCACTGTTCTGGCCCTATAGGAAACACAGTAGAGTAGAAGAGTGCTCTTTTCTCAAAAGCAGAGTGTGTTTTTGTAAGGCGAGCTAGCGTTTGTTTCCTAGTCCTAAATGGAGTTGAATCACATGCAGTTTCTGGTCCTACGAACAAGAGTTTTTTTCTGGTAAGGAAAGTCACTATTGCGCTCCCATTGCCCTACACAATGCAAATAGCACTCGCGACTTTTCCCAGCAAGTACAGTGTATTGGACTGAATAGGAGCTACTGTTCTTGTCAGTTTCCTAAGCAGAGTTGAACTAGATATGGTCCGTGTGTGTAGGAAGCACAGTTCTTTTGTTCTGAGCAAGCTCACTGTTTGGACCCCATAGGAAACACAGTAGAGTAGAAGAGTGCTCTTTTCTCTAAAGCAGAGTGTGTTTCTTGTAAGGCGAGCTAGCGTTTGTTTCCCAGTTCTAAATGGAGTTGAGTCACATGCAGTTTTTTGTCTTACGAGCAAGAGTTGTTTTCTGGTAAGACGAGTCACTATTGTGCTCCAATTGCCATGCACAGTGCAAATAGCACTCGCGTTTGTTCCCTGCAAGTAAAGTGTATTGGACTGAAGAGGAGCTACTGTTCTTGTCAGTTTCCTAAGCAGAGTTGAACTAGATATGGCCCGTGTGTGTAGGAAGCACAGTTCTTTCGTTCTGAGCAAGCTCACTGTTCGGACCCCATAGGAAACACAGTAGAGTAGAAGAGTGCTCTTTTCTCAAAAGCAGAGTGTGTTTCATGTAAGGCAAGCTAGCACTTGTTTCCCATTCCTAAATGGAGTTGAATCACATGCAGTTTCTAGTCCTATAAGCAAGAGTTTTTTTCTTGTAAGGAATGTCAGTATTGTGCTCCCATTGCCATACACAGTGCAAATAGCACTCGTGTCTGTATTGGACTGAAGAGGAGCTACTATTCTTGTCAGTTTCCTAAGCAGAGTTGAACTAGTTATGGGTCGTGTGTAGGAAGCACAGGTCTTTTGTTTTGAGCAAGCTCACTGTTCTGGCCCTATAGGAAACACAGTAGAGTAGAAGAGTGCTCTTTTCTCTAAATCAGTGTGTGTTTCTTGTAAGGCGAGCTGGCATTTGTTTCCCAGTCCTAAATGGAGTTGAATCAAATGCAGTTTCTAGTCCTAAGAGCATGAGTTGTTTTATGGTAAGAAGAGTCACTATTGTGCTGCCATTGCCATACACAGGACAAATAGCACTGGCGTCTCTTCCCAGCAAGTACAGTGTATTGGACTGAAGAGGATCTACAGTTCTTGTATGGTTCCTAAGCAGAATTGAACTAGATATGGCCGTGTGTGTAGGAAGCACAGTTCTTTTGTTCTGAGCAAGCTCACTGTTCGGACACTATAGGAAACACAGTAGAGTAGAAGAGTGCTCTTTGCTCAAAAGCAGAGTGTGTTTCTTGTATGGCGAGCTAGCGTTTGTTTCCCAGTCCTAAATGGAGTTGAATCACATGCAGTTTCTGGTCCTAAGTGCAAGAGTTGATTTCTGGAAAGGAAAGTCACTATTGCGCTCTCCTTGCTATACATAGTGCAAATAGCTCTTGCGTCTGTTCCCAGCAAGTACAGTGTATCGGACTGAAGAGGAGCTACTGTATTTGTCAGTTTCCTAAGCAGAGTGGAACTAGATATGGCCCGTGTGTAGGAAGCACAGTTCTTATGTT
This sequence comes from Peromyscus eremicus, assembly GCF_949786415.1. Taxonomy (NCBI): domain Eukaryota; kingdom Metazoa; phylum Chordata; class Mammalia; order Rodentia; family Cricetidae; genus Peromyscus; species Peromyscus eremicus. The sequence goes on from NW_026734293.1 coordinate 1,481,208, forward strand.
CTGAGCAAGCTCACTGTTCTGGCCCTACAGGAAACACAGTAGAGTAGAAGAGTGCTCTTTTCTCAAAAGCAGAGTGCGTTTTTGTAAGGCGAGCTAGCGTTTGTTTCCTAGTCCTAAATGGAGTTGAATCACATGCAGTTTCTGGTCCTACGAGCAAGAGTTGTTTTCTGGTAAGACGAGTCACTATTGTGCTCCAATTGCCATACACAGTGCAAATAGCCCTCCCGTCTGTTCCCTGCAAGTAAAGTGTATTGGACTGAAGAGGAGCTACTGTTCTTGTCAGTTACCTAAGCAGAGTTGAACTAGATATGGCCCGTGTGTGTAGGAAGCACAGTTCTTTCGTTCTGAGCAAGCTCACTGTTCGGACCCCATAGGAAACACAGTAGAGTAGAAGAGTGCTCTTTTCTCAAAAGCAGAGTGTGTTTCTTGTAAGGCGAGCTAGCATTTGTTTCCCAGTCGTAGATGGTGTTGAATCACATGCAGTTTCTGGTCCTACGACCAAGAGTTGTTTTCTGGTTAGGAAAGTCACTATTGCGCTCCCATTGCAATACACAGTGCAAATAGCACTCGTGTCTGTTCCCAGCAAGTACAGTGTATCAGACTGAAGAGGAGCTACTGTTCTTGTCAGTTTCCTAAGCAGAGTTTAACTAGATATGGCCCGTGTGTAGGAAGCACAGTTCTTTTGTTCTGAGCAAGCTCACTGTTCTGGCCCTATAGGAAACACAGTAGAGTAGAAGAGTGCTCTTTTCTCTAAAGCAGAGTGTGTTTCTTGTAAGGCGAGCTAGCGTTTGTTTCCCAGTCCTAAATGGAGTTGAATCACATGCAGTTTCTTGTCCTAAGAGCAAGAGTTGTTTTATGGTAAGAAGAGTCACTATTGCGCTGCCATTGCCATACAGTACAAATAGCACTGGTGTCTGTTCCCAGCAAGTACAGTGTATTGGACTGAAGAGTAGTCTACTGTTCTTGTCAGGTTCCTAAGCAGAATTGAACTAGATATGGCCGTGTGTGTAGGAAGCACAGTTCTTATGTTCTGAGCAAGCTCACTGTTCGGACACAATAGGAAATACAGTAGAGTAGAAGAGTGCTCTTTTCTCAAAAGCAGAGTGCGTTTCTTGTAAGGCGAGCTAGCGTTTGTTTCCCAGTCTTAAATGGAGTTGAATCACATGCAGTTTCTGGTCCTAAGAGCAAGAGATGTTTTCTGGTAAGGAAAGTCACTATTGCGCTCCCCTTGATACATAGTGCAAATAGCTCTCGCGTATGTTCCCAGCAAGTACAGTGTATCGGACTGAAGAGTATCTACTGTTCTTGTCAGTTTCCTAAGCAGAGTTTAACTAGATATGGCCCGTGTGTAGGAAGCACAGTTCTTTTGTTCTGAGCAAGCTCACTGTTCTGGCCCTATAGGAAACACAGTAGAGTAGAAGAGTGCTCTTTTCTATAAAGCAGAGTGTGTTTCTTGTAAGGCGAGCTAGCGTTTGTTTCCCAGTCCTAAATGGAGTTGAGTCACATGCAGTTTCTTGTCCTAAGAGCAAGAGTTGTTTTATGGTAAGAAGAGTCACTATTGCGCTGCCATTGCCATACAGTACAAATAGCACTGGTGTCTGTTCCCAGCAAGTACAGTGTATTGGACTGAAGAGTATCTACTGTTCTTGTCAGGTTCCTAAGCAGAATTGAACTAGATATGGCCGTGTGTGTAGGAAGCACAGTTCTTATGTTCTGAGCAAGCTCACTGTTCGGACACCATAGGAAATACAGTAGAGTAGAAGAGTGCTCTTTTCTCAAAAGCAGAGTGCGTTTCTTGTAAGGCGAGCTAGCGTTTGTTTCCCAGTCCTAAATGGAGTTGAATCACATGCAGTTTTTGGTCCTAAGAGCAAGAGTTGTTTTCTGGTAAGGAAAGTCACTATTGCGCTCCCCTTGATACATAGTGCAAATAGCTCTCGCGTCTGTTCCCAGCAAGTACAGTGTATCGGACTGAAGAGGAGCTACTGTTCTTGTCAGTTTCCTAAGCAGAGTTGAATAGATATGGCCCATGTGTGTAGGAAGCACCGTTCTTATGTTCAGAGCAAGCTCACTGTTCTGGCCCTATAGGAAACACAGTAGAGTAGAAGAGTGCTCTTTTCTCAAAAGCAGAGTGTGTTTTTGTAAGGCGAGCTAGCGTTTGTTTCCTAGTCCTAAATGGAGTTGAATCACATGCAGTTTCTAGTCCTAAGAGCATGAGTTTTTTTCTGGTAAGGAAAGTCACTATTGCGCTCCCATTGCCCTACACAATGCAAATAGAACTCGCGACTTTTCCCAGCAAGTACAGTGTATTGGACTGAATAGGAGCTACTATTCTTGTCAGTTTCCTAAGCAGAGTTGAACTAGATATGGTCCGTGTGTGTAGGAAGCACAGTTCTTTTGTTCTGAGCAAGCTCACTGTTTGGACCCCATAGGAAACACAGTAGAGTAGAAGAGTGCTCTTTTCTCTAAAGCAGAGTGTGTTTCTTGTAAGGCGAGCTAGCGTTTTTTTCCCAGTTTTAATGGAGTTGAGTCACATGCAGTTTTTTGTCCTACGAGCAAGAGTTGTTTTCTGGTAAGACGAGTCACTATTGTGCTCCAATTGCCATACACAGTGCAAATAGCCCTCCCGTCTGTTCCCTGCAAGTAAAGTGTATTGGACTGAAGAGGAGCTACTGTTCTTGTCAGTTACCTAAGCAGAGTTGAACTAGATATGGCCCGTGTGTGTAGCAAGCACAGTTCTTTCGTTCTGAGCAAGCTCACTGTTCGGACCCCATAGGAAACACAGTAGAGTAGAAGAGTGCTCTTTTCTCAAAAGCAGAGTGTGTTTCATGTAAGGCGAGCTAGCATTTGTTTCCCAGTCCTAAATGGAGTTGAATCACATGCAGTTTCTGGTCCTACGAGCAAGAGTTGTTTTCTGGTAAGAAGAGTCACTATTGCACTGCCATTGCCATACACAGGACAAATAGCACTGGCGTCTGTTTCCAGCAAGTACAGTGTATTGGACTGAAGAGGAGCTACTGTTCTTGTTTGTTTCCTAAGCAGAGTTGAACTAGATATGGCCCGTGTGTGTAGAAAGCACAGTTCTTTTGTTCTGAGCAAGCTCACTGTTCGGACCCCATAGGAAAGACAGTAGAGTAGAAGAGTGCTCTTTTCTCAAAAGCAGAGTGTGTTTCTTCTAAGGCGAGCTAGCATTTGTTTCCCAGTCCTAGATGGTGTTGAATCACATGCAGTTTCTGGTCCTACGACCAAGAGTTGTTTTCTTGTAAGGAAAGTCACTATTGCGCTCCCATTGCAATACACAGTGCAAATAGCACTCGCTTCTGTTCCCAGCAAGTACAGTGTATCAGACTGAAGAGGAGCTACTGTTCTTGTCAGGTTCCTAAGCAGAATTGAACTAGATATGGCCGTGTGTGTAGGAAGCACAGTTCTTTTGTTCTGAGCAAGCTCACTGTTCTGGCCCTATAGGAAACACAGTAGAGTAGAAGAGTGCTCTTTTCTCTAAAGCAGAGTGTGTTTCTTGTAAGGCGAGCTAGCGTTTGTTTCCCAGTCCTAAATGGAGTTGAATCACATGCAGTTTCTTGTCCTAAGAATAAGAGTTGTTTTACGGTAAGAAGAGTCACTATTGCGCTGCCATTGCCATACACTACAAATAGCACTGGTATCTGTTCCCAGCAAGTACAGTGTATTGGACTGAAGAGTATCTACTGTTCTTGTCAGGTTCCTAAGCAGAATTGAACTAGATATGGCCGTGTGTGTAGGAAGCACAATTCTTTTGTGTTGTGCAAGCTTACTGTTTGGAACCCATAGGAAACACAGTAGAGTAGAAGAGTGCTCTTTTCTCTAAAGCGGAGTGTGTTTCTCGTAAGGCGAGCTAGCGTTTGTTTCCCAGTTCTAAATGGAGTTGAGTCACATGCAGGTTTTGTCCTACGAGCAAGAGTTGTTTTCTGGTAAGGAAAGTCACCATTGGGCTCCCATTGCCATACACAGTGCAAATAGCCCTCCCGTTTGTTCCCAGCAATTACAGTGTATTGGACTGAAGAGGAGCTACTGTTCTTCTCAGTTTCCTAAGCAGAGTTGAACTAGATATGGCCAGTGTGTGTAGTAAGCACAGTTCTTTTTTTTTTAGCAAGCTCACTGTTCTGGCCCTATAGGAAACACAGTAGAGTAGAAGAGTGCTCTTTTCTCAAAAGCAGAGTGTGTTTCTTGGAAGTCGAGCTAGCGTTTGTTTCCCAGGCCTAAATGGAGTTGAGTCACATGCAGTTTTTTGTCCTACGAGCAAGAGTTGTTTTCTGGTAAGACATGTCACTATTGTGCTCCAATTGCCATACACAGTGCAAATAGCACTCGCGTCTGTTCCCCGCAAGTACAGTGTATTGTACTGAAGAGGATCTACTGTTCTTGTCAGTTTCCTAAGCAGAGTTGAACTAGATATGGCCCGTGTGTGTAGGAAGCACAGTTGTTTTGTTCTGAGCAAGCTCACTGTTCAGACCCCATAGAAAACACAGTAGAGTAGAAGAGTGCTCTTTTCTCAAAAGCAGAGTGTGTTTCATGTGAGGTGAGCTAGCTTTTGTTTCCCAGTCCTAAATGGAGTTGAATCACATGCAGTTTCTGGTCCTACGAGCAAGAGTTGTTTTCTGGTAAGAAGAGTCACTATTGCGCTGCCTATGCCATACACAGGACAAATAGCACTGGCGTCTGTTCCCAGCAAGTACAGTGTATTGGACTGAAGAGGATCTACTGTTCTTGTCAGGTTCCTAAGCAGAATTGAACTAGATATGGCCGTGTGTGTAGGAAGCACAGTTCTTTGTTCTGAGCAAACTCACTGTTCTGACCCCATAGGAAACACAGTAGAGTAGAAGAGTGCTCTTTTCTGAAAAGCAGAGTGTGTTTTTGTAAGGCGAGCTAGCATTTGTTTCCTAGTCCTAAATGGAGTTGAATCATATGCAGTTTCTGGTCCTATGAACAAGAATTGTTTTCTGGTAAGGAAAGTCACTATTGCGCTCCCATTGCCCTACACAAGGCAAATAGCACTCGCGACTTTTCCCAGCAAGTACAGTGTATTGGACTGAATAGGAGCTACTGTTCTTGTCAGTTTACTAAGCAGAGTTGAACTAGATATGGTCCGTGTTTGTAGGAAGCACAGTTCTTTTGTTCTGAGCAAGCTCACTGTTCGAACCCCATAGGAAACACAGTAGAGAAGAAGAGTGCTCTTTTCTCAAAAACAGAGTGTGTTTCATGTAAGGTGAGCTAGCATTTGTTTCCCAGAACTAAATGGAGTTGAATCACATGCAGTTTCTGGTCCTACGAGCAAGAGTTGTTTTCTGGTAAGGAAAGTCACTATTGCACTCCCATTGCCATACACAGTGCAAATAGCACTCGCGTCTGTTCCCAGCAAGTACAGTGTATCAGACTGAAGAGGAGCTACTGTTCTTGTCAGTTTCCTAAGCAGAGTTGAACTAGATATGGCCCGTGTGTAGGAAGCACAGTTCTTATGTTCTGAGCAAGTTCACTCTTCTGGCCCTATAGGAAACACAGTAGAGTAGAAGAGTGCTCTTTTCTCAAAAGCAGAGTGTGTTTTTGTAAGGCGAGCTAGCGTTTGTTTCCTAGTCCTAAATGGAGTTGAATCATATGCAGTTTCTGGTCCTATGAACAAGAATTGTTTTCTGGTAAGGAAAGTCACTATTGTGCTCCCATTGCCCTACACAAGGCAAATAGCACTCGCGTCTTTTCCCAGCAAGTACAGTGTATTGGACTGAATAGGAGCTACTGTTCTTGTCAGTTTACTAAGCAGAGTTGAACTAGATATGGTCCGTGTTTGTAGGAAGCACAGTTCTTTTGTTCTGAGCAAGCTCACTGTTTGGACCCCATAGGAAACACAGTAGAATAGAAGAGTGCTCTTTTCTCTAAAGCTGAGTGTGTTTCTTGTAAGGTGAGCTACCGTTTGTTTCCCAGTCCTAAATATTGTGGAATCACATGCAGTTTCTGGTCCTACGACCAAGAGTTGTTTTCTGGTAAGGAAAGTCACCATTGTGCTCCCATTGCCATACACAGTGCAAATAGCCCTCCCGTCTGTTCCCAGCAATTACAGTGTATTGGACTGAAGAGGAGCTACTGTTCTTCTCATTTTCCTAAGCAGAGTTGAACTAGATATGGCCAGTGTGTGTAGGAAGCACAGTTCTTTTTTTTTTAGCAAGCTCACTGTTCTGGCGCTATAGGAAACACAGTAGAGTAGAAGAGTGCTCTTTTCTCAAAAGCAAAGTGTGTTTCTTGTAAAGCGAGCTAGAGTTTGTTTCCCAGTCCTAAATGGAGTTTAATCACATGCATTTTCTGGTCCTACGAGCAAGAGCTGTTTTCTGGTAAGAAGAGTCACTATTGCGCTGCCATTGCCATACACAGGACAAATAGCACTGGCGTCTGTTCCCAGCATGTACAGTGTATTGGATTGAAGAGGATATACTGTTTTGTCAGGTTCCTAAGCAGACTTGAACTACATATGGCCGTGAGTGTAGGAAGCACAGTTCTTTGTTCTGAGCAAGCTCACTGTTCGGAACATATAGGAAACACAGTAGAGTAGAAGAGTGCTCTTTTCTCAAAAGCAGAGTGTGTTTCTTGGAAGGCGAGCTAGCATTAGTTTCCCAGTCCTAAATGGAGTTGAGTCACATGCAGTTTTTTGTCCTACGAGCAAGAGTTGTTTTCTGGTAAGACATGTCACTATTGTGCTCCAATTGCCATACACAGTGCAAATAGCACTCGCGTCTGTTCCCCGAATTTACAGTGTATTGGACTGAAGAGGAGCTACTGTTCTTCTCAGTTTCCTAAGCAGAGTTGAACTAGATATGGCCCGTGTGTGTAGGAAGCACAGTTCTTTTGTTCTGAACAAGCTCACTGTTCAGACCCCATAGAAAACACAGTAGAGTAGAAGAGTGCTCTTTTCTCAAAAGGAGAGTGTGTTTCATGTGACGTGAGCTAGCTTTTGTTTCCCAGTCCTAAATGGAGTTGAATCACATGCAGGTTCTGGTCCTACGAGCAAGAGTTGTTTTCTGGTAAGAAGAGTCACTATTGTGCTGCCATTGCCATACACAGGACAAATAGCACCTGCGTCTGTTCCCAGCAAGTACAGTGTATTGGACTGAAGAGGATCTACTGTTCTTGTCAGGTTCCTAAGCAGAATTGAACTAGATATGGCCATGTGTGTAGGAAGCACAGTTCTTTGTTCTGAGCAAACTCACTGTTCTGACCCCATAGGAAACACAGTAGAGTAGAAGAGTGCTCTTTTCTCAAAAGCAGAGTGTGTTTCTTGTAAGGCGAGCTAGCGTTTGTTTCCCAGTCCTAAATGGAGTTGAGTCACATGCAGTTTTTTTTCCTAGGAGCAAGAGTTGTTTTCTGGTAAGACAAGTCACTATTGTGCTCCAATTACCATACACAGTGCAAATAGCACTCGCGTCTCTTCTCCGCAAGTTCAGTGTATTGGACGGAAGAGGAGCTACTGTTCTTGTCAGTTTCCTAAGCAGAGTTGAACTAGATATGGCCCGTGTGTGTAGGAAGCACAGTTCTTTTGTTCTGAGGAAGCTCACTCTTCGGACCCCATAGGAAACACAGTAGAGTAGAAGAGTGCTCTTTTCTCAAAAACAGAGTGTGTTTCATGTAAGGTGAGCTAGCATTTGTTTCCCAGTCCTAAATGGAGTTGAATCACATGCAGTTTCTGGTCTTACGAGCAAGAGTTGTTTTCTGGTAAGGAAAGTCACTACTGCACTCCCATTGCCATACACAGTGCAAATAGCACTCGCGTCTGTTCCCAGCAAGTACAGTGTATCAGACTGCAGAGGAGCTACTGTTCTTGTCAGTTTCCTAAGAAGAGTTGAACTAGACATGGCCCGTGTGTAAGAAGCACAGTTCTTTTGTTCTGAGCAAGCTCACTCTTCTGGCCCTATAGGAAACACAGTAGAGTAGAAGAGTGCTCTTTTCTCAAAAGCAGAGTGTGTTTCTTGTAAAGCGAGCTAGAGTTTGTTTCCCAGTCCTAAACGGAGTTGAATCACATGCAGTTTCTGGTCCTACGAGCAAGAGTTGTTTTCTGGTAAGAAGAGTCACAATTGCACTGCCATTTCCCTACACAGGACAAATAGCACTGGCGTCTGTTCCCAGCAAGTACAATGTATTGGACTGAAGAGGATCTACTGTTCTTGTCAGGTTCCTAAGCAGACTTGAACGAGATATGACCGTGTGTGTAGGAAGCACTGTTTTTTTGTTCTGAGCAAGCTCAATTTTCGGAACACATAGAAAACACAGTAGAGTAGAAGAGTGCTCTTTTCTCAAAAGCAGAGTGTGTTTCTTGGAAGTCGAGCTAGCATTTGTTTCCCAGTCCTAAATGGAGTTGAGTCACATGCAGTTTTTTGCCCTACGAACAAGAGTTGTTTTCTGGTAAGACAAGTCACCATTGTGCTCCAATTGCCATACACAGTGCAAATAGCACTCGCGTCTGTTCCCCGCAAGTACAGTGTACTGGAGTGAAGAGGAGCTACTGTTCTTGTTTGTTTCCTAAGCAGAGTTGAACTAGTTATGGCCCGTGTGTGTAGAAAGCACAGTTCTTTTGTTCTTAGCAAGCTCACTGTTCAGACCCCATAGGAAACACAGTAGAGTAGAAGAGTGCTCTTTTCTCAAAAGCAGAGTGTGTTTCTTGTAAGGCGAGCTAGCATTTGTTTCCCAGTCCTAAATGGTGTTGAATCACGTGCAGTTTCTGGTCCTACGACCAAGAGTTGTTTTCTGGTAAGGAAAGTCACTATTGCGCTCCCATTGCAATACACAGTGCAAATAGCACTCGCGTCTGTTCCCAGCAAGTACAGTGTATCGGACTGAAGAGGAGCTACTGTTCTTGTCAGTTTCCTAAGCAGAGTTGAACTAGATATGGCCCGTGTGTGTAGGAAGCACAGTTGTTTTGTTCTGAGCAAGCTCACTGTTCTGGCCCTATAGGAAACACAGTAGAGTAGAAGAGTGATCTTTTCTCTAAAGCAGAGTGTGTTTCTTGTAAGGCGAGCTACCGTTTGTTTCCCAGTCCTAAATGGAGTTGAATCACATGCAGTTTCTTGTCCTAAGAGCAAGAGTTGTTTTATGGTAAGAAGAGTCACTATTGCGCTGCCATTGCCATACACAGTACAAATAGCACTGGCGTCTGTTCCCAGCAAGTACAGTGTATTGGACTGAAGAGGATCTACTGTTCTTGTCAGGTTCCTAAGCAGAATTGAACTAGATATGGCCGTGTGTGTAGGAAGCACAGTTCTTATGTTCTGAGCAAGCTCACTGTTCGGACACCATAGGAAATACAGTAGAGTAGAAGAGTGCTCTTTTCTCAAAAGCAGAGTGTGTTTTTTGTAAGGCGAGCTAGCATTTGTTTCCCAGTCCTAAATGGAATTGAATCACATGCAGTTTATGGTTCTAAGAGCAACAATTGTTTTCTGGTAAGGAAAGTCACTATTGCGCTCCCCTTGCCATACATAGTGCAAATAGCTCTCACGTGTGTTCCGAGCAAGTACAGTGTACCGGACTGAAGAGGAGCTACTGTTCTTGTCAGTTTCCTAAGCAGAGTTGAACTAGATATGGCCCGTGTGTGTAGGAAGCACCGTTCTTATATTCTGAGCAAGCTCACCGTTCTGGCCCTATAGGAAACACAGTAGAGTAGAAAAGTGCTCTTTTCTCAAAAGCAGAGTGTGTTTTAGTAAGGCGAGCTAGCGTTTGTTTCCTAGTCCTAAATGGAGTTGAATCACATGCAGTTTCTGGTCTTACGAACAAGAGTTTTTTTCTGGTAAGGAAAGTCACTATTGCGCTCCCATTGCCCTACACAAGGCAAATAGCACTCGCGCCTTTACCCAGCAAGTACAGTGTATTGGACTGAATAGGAGCTACTGTTCTTGTCAGTTTCCTAAGCAGAGTTGAACTAGATATGGTCCGTGTGTGTAGGAAGCACAGTTCTTTTGTTCTGAGCAAGCTCACTGTTTGGACCCCATAGGAAAAACAGTAGAGTAGAAGAGTGCTCTTTTATCTAAAGCAGAGTGTGTTTCTTGTAAGGCGAGCTAGCGTTTGTTTCCCAGGTCTAAATGGAGTTGAGTCACATGCAGTTTTTTGTCCTATGAGCAAGAGTTGTTTTCCAGTAAGGAAAGTCACTATTGTGCTCCCCTTGCCATACATAGTGCAAATAGCTCTCGCGTCTGTTCCCTGCAAGTACAGTGTATCGGACTGAAGAGGAGCTCTTGTTCTTGTCAGTTTCCTAAGCAGAGTTGAACTAGATATGGCCCGTGTGTGTAGGAAGCACAGTTCTTTTGTTCTGAGCAAGCTCACTGTTCAGACCCCATAGGAAACACAGTAGAGTAGAAGAGTGCTCTTTTCTCAAAAGCAGAGTGTGTTTTTGTAAGGCGAGCTAGCGTTTGTTTCCTAGTCCTAAATGGAGTTGAATCACATGCAGTTTCTGGTCCTACGAACAAGAGTTTTTTTCTGGTAAGGAAAGTCACTATTGCGCTCCCATTGCCCTACACAATGCAAATAGCACTCGCGACTTTTCCCAGCAAGTACAGTGTATTGGACTGAATAGGAGCTACTATTCTTGTCAGTTTCCTAAGCAGAGTTGAACTAGATATGGTCCGTGTGTGTAGGAAGCACAGTTCTTTTGTTCTGAGCAAGCTCACTGTTTGGACCCCATAGGAAACACAGTAGAGTAGAAGAGTGCTCTTTTCTCTAAAGCAGAGTGTGTTTCTTGTAAGGCGAGCTAGCGTTTTTTTCCCAGTTCTAAATGGAGTTGAGTCACATGCAGTTTTTTGTCCAACGAGCAAGAGTTGTTTTCTGGTAAGACGAGTCACTATTGTGCTCCAATTGCCATACACAGTGCAAATAGCCCTCCCGTCTGTTCCCTGCAAGTAAAGTGTATTGGACTGAAGAGGAGCTACTGTTCTTGTCAGTTACCTAAGCAGAGTTGAACTAGATATGGCCCGTGTGTGTAGCAAGCACAGTTCTTTCGTTCTGAGCAAGCTCACTGTTCGGACCCCATAGGAAACACAGTAGAGTAGAAGAGTGCTCTTTTCTCAAAAGCAGAGTGTGTTTCATGTAAGGCGAGCTAGCATTTGTTTCCCAGTCCTAAATGGAGTTGAATCACATGCAGTTTCTGGTCCTACGAGCAAGAGTTGTTTTCTGGTAAGAAGAGTCACTATTGCACTGCCATTGCCATACACAGGACAAATAGCACTGGCGTCTGTTTCCAGCAAGTACAGTGTATTGGACTGAAGAGGAGCTACTGTTCTTGTTTGTTTCCTAAGCAGAGTTGAACTAGATATGGCCCGTGTGTGTAGAAAGCACAGTTCTTTTGTTCTGAGCAAGCTCACTGTTCGGACCCCATAGGAAAGACAGTAGAGTAGAAGAGTGCTCTTTTCTCAAAAGCAGAGTGTGTTTCTTCTAAGGCGAGCTAGCATTTGTTTCCCAGTCCTAGATGGTGTTGAATCACATGCAGTTTCTGGTCCTACGACCAAGAGTTGTTTTCTTGTAAGGAAAGTCACTATTGCGCTCCCATTGCAATACACAGTGCAAATAGCACTCGCGTCTGTTCCCAGCAAGTACAGTGTATCAGACTGAAGAGGAGCTACTGTTCTTGTCAGTTTCCTAAGCAGAGTTTAACTAGATATGGCCCGTGTGTAGGAAGCACAGTTCTTTTGTTCTGAGCAAGCTCACTGTTCTGGCCCTATAGGAAACACAGTAGAGTAGAAGAGTGCTCTTTTCTCTAAAGCAGAGTGTGTTTCTTGTAAGGCGAGCTAGCGTTTGTTTCCCAGTCCTAAATGGAGTTGAATCACATGCAGTTTCTTGTCCTAAGAGCAAGAGTTGTTTTATGGTAAGAAGAGTCACTATTGCGCTGCCATTGCCATACACTACAAATAGCACTGGTATCTGTTCCCAGCAAGTACAGTGTATTGGACTGAAGAGTATCTACTGTTCTTGTCAGGTTCCTAAGCAGAATTGAACTAGATATGGCCGTGTGTGTAGGAAGCACAGTTCTTTTGTGTTGTGCAAGCTTACTGTTTGGAACCCATAGGAAACACAGTAGAGTAGAAGAGTGCTCTTTTCTCTAAAGCAGAGTGTGTTTCTCGTAAGGCGAGCTAGCGTTTGTTTCCCAGTCCTAAATGGAGTTGAGTCACATGCAGGTTTTGTCCTACGAGCAAGAGTTGTTTTCTGGTAAGGAAAGTCACCATTGGGCTCCCATTGCCATACACAGTGCAAATAGCCCTCCCGTCTGTTCCCAGCAATTACAGTGTATTGGACTGAAGAGGAGCTACTGTTCTTCTCAGTTTCCTAAGCAGAGTTGAACTAGATATGGCCAGTGTGTGTAGGAAGCACAGTTCTTTTTTTTTTAGCAAGCTCACTGTTCTGGCCCTATAGGAAACACAGTAGAGTAGAAGAGTGCTCTTTTCTCAAAAGCAAAGTGTGTTTCTTGTAAAGCGAGCTAGAGTTTGTTTCCCAGTCGTAAATGGAGTTTAATCACATGCAGTTTCTGGTCCTACGAGCAAGAGCTGTTTTCTGGTAAGAAGAGTCACTATTGCGCTGCCATTGCCATACACAGGACAAATAGCACTGGCGTCTGTTCCCAGCAAGTACAGTGTATTGGATTGAAGAGGATATACTGTTTTGTCAGGTTCCTAAGCAGACTTGAACTAGATATGGCCGTGTGAGTAGGAAGCACATTTTTTTGGTTCTCAGCAAGCTCACTGTTCGGAACATATAGGAAACACAGTAGAGTAGAAGAGTGCTCTTTTCTCAAAAGCAGAGTGTGTTTCTTGGAAGTCGAGCTAGCGTTTGTTTCCCAGGCCTAAATGGAGTTGAGTCACATGCAGTTTTTTGTCCTACGAGCAAGAGTTGTTTTCTGGTAAGACATGTCACTATTGTGCTCCAATTGCCATACACAGTGCAAATAGCACTCGCGTCTGTTCCCCGCAAGTACAGTGTATTGTACTGAAGAGGATCTACTGTTCTTGTCAGTTTCCTAAGCAGAGTTGAACTAGATATGGCCCGTGTGTGTAGGAAGCACAGTTGTTTTGTTCTGAGCAAGCTCACTGTTCAGACCCCATAGAAAACACAGTAGAGTAGAAGAGTGCTCTTTTCTCAAAAGCAGAGTGTGTTTCATGTGAGGTGAGCTAGCTTTTGTTTCCCAGTCCTAAATGGAGTTGAATCACATGCAGTTTCTGGTCCTACGAGCAAGAGTTGTTTTCTGGTAAGAAGAGTCACTATTGCGCTGCCTATGCCATACACAGGACAAATAGCACTGGCGTCTGTTCCCAGCAAGTACAGTGTATTGGACTGAAGAGGATCTACTGTTCTTGTCAGGTTCCTAAGCAGAATTGAACTAGATATGGCCGTGTGTGTAGGAAGCACAGTTCTTTGTTCTGAGCAAACTCACTGTTCTGACCACATAGGAAACACAGTAGAGTAGAAGAGTGCTCTTTTCTCAAAAGCAGAGTGTGTTTCTTGTAAGGCGAGCTAGCGTTTGTTTCCCAGTCCTAAATGGAGTTCAGTCACATGCAGTTTTTTGTCCTATGAGCAAGAGTTGTTTTCTGGTAAGGAAAGTCACTATTGCGCTCCCCTTGCCATACATAGTGCAAATAGCTCTCATGTCTGTTCCCAGCAAGTACAGTGTATCGGACTGAAGAGGAGCTACTGTTCTTGTCAGTTTCCTAAGCAGAGTTGAACTAGATATGGCCCGTGTGTGTAGGAAGCACCGTTCTTAGGTTCTGAGCAAGCTCACTGTTCTGGCTCTATAGGAAACACAGTAGAGTAGAAGAGTGCTCTTTTCTCAAAAGCAGAGTGTGTTTTTGTAAGGTGAGCTAGCATTTGTTTACTAGTCCTAAATGGAATTGAATCACATGCAGTTTCTGGTCCTACGAACAAGAGTTTTTTTCTGGTAAGGAAAGTCACTATTGCGCTCCCATTGCCCTACATAAGGCAAATAGCACTCGCGTCTTTTCCCAGCAAGTACAGTGTATTGGACTGAATAGGAGCTACTGTTCTTGTCAGTTTCCTAAGCAGAGTTGAACTAGATATGGTCCGTGTGTGTAGGAAGCACAGTTCTTTTGTTCTGAGCAAGCTCACTGTTTGGACCCCATAGGAAACACAGTAGAATAGACGAATGCTCTTTTCTCTAAAGCAGAGTGTGTTTCTTGTAAAGCGAGCTAGAGTTTGTTTCCCAGTCCTAAATGTAGTGGAATCACATGCAGTTTCTGGTCTTACGAGCAAGAGTTGTTTTCTGGTAAGAAGAGTCACTATTGCGCTGCCATTGCCATACACAGGACAAATAGCACTGGCGTCTGTTCCCAGCAAGTACAGTGTATTGGACTGAAGAGGATCTACTGTTCTTGTCAGGTTCCTAAGCAGAATTGAACTAGATATGGCCGTGTGTGTAGGAAGCACAGTTCTTATGTTCTGAGCAAGCTCACTGTTCGGACAGCATAGGAAATACAGTAGAGTAGAAGAGTGCTCTTTTCTCAAAAGCAGAGTGTGTTTTTTGTAAGGCGAGCTAGCGTTTGTTTCCCAGTCCTAAATGGAGTTGAATCACATGCAGTTTATGGTTCCAAGGGCAACAGTTGTTTTCTGGTAAGGAAAGTCACTATTGCGCTCCCCTTGCCATACATAGTGCAAATAGCTCTCACGTGTGTTCCGAGCAAGTACAGTGTACCGGACTGAAGAGGAGCTACTGTTCTTGTCATTTTCCTAAGCAGAGTTGAACTAGATATGGCCCGTGTGTGTAGGAAGCACCATTCTTATGTTCAGAGCAAGCTCACTGTTCTGGCCCTATAGGAAACACAGTAGAGTAGAAGAGTGCTCTTTTCTCAAAAGCAGAGTGTGTTTTTGTAAGGCGAGCTAGCGTTTGTTTCCTAGTCCTAAATGGAGTTGAATCACATGCAGTTTCTGGTCTTACGAACAAGAGTTTTTTTTCTGGTAAGGAAAGTCACTATTGCGCTCCCATTGCACTACACAATGCAAATAGCACTCGCGCCTTTTCCCAGCAAGTACAGTGTATTGGACTGAAAAGGAGCTACTGTTCTTGTCAGTTTCCTAAGCAGAGTTGAACTAGATATGGTCCGTGTGTGTAGGAAGCACAGTTCTTTTGTTCTGAGCAAGCTCACTGTTTGGACCCCATAGGAAACACAGTAGAGTAGAAGAGTGCTCTTTTCTCTAAAGCAGAGTGTGTTTCTTGTAAGGCGAGCTAGCGTTTGTTTCCCAGTTCTAAATGGAGTTGAGTCACATGCAGTTTTTTGTCCTACGAGCAAGAGTTGTTTTCTGGTAAGAAGAGTCACTATTGCGCTGCCATTGCCATACACAGGACAAATAGCACTGGCGTCTGTTTCCAGCAAGTACAGTGTATTGGACTGAAGAGGAGCTACTGTTCTTGTTTGTTTCCTAAGCAGAGTTGAACTAGATATGGCCCGTGTGTGTAGAAAGCACAGTTCTTTTGTTCTGAGCAAGCTCACTGTTCGGACCCATAGGAAAGACAGTAGAGTAGAAGAGTGCTCTTTTCTCAAAAGCAGAGTGTGTTTCTTCTAAGGCGAGCTAGCATTTGTTTCCCAGTCCTAGATGGTGTTGAATCACATGCAGTTTCTGGTCCTACGACCAAGAGTTGTTTTCTTGTAAGGAAAGTCACTATTGCGCTCCCATTGCAATACACAGTGCAAATAGCACTCGCGTCTGTTCCCAGCAAGTACAGTGTATCAGACTGAAGAGGAGCTACTGTTCTTGTCAGTTTCCTAAGCAGAGTTTAACTAGATATGGCCCGTGTGTAGGAAGCACAGTTCTTTTGTTCTGAGCAAGCTCACTGTTCTGGCCCTATAGGAAACACAGTAGAGTAGAAGAGTGCTCTTTTCTCTAAAGCAGAGTGTGTTTCTTGTAAGGCGAGCTAGCGTTTGTTTCCCAGTCCTAAATGGAGTTGAATCACATGCAGTTTCTTGTCCTAAGAGCAAGAGTTGTTTTATGGTAAGAAGAGTCACTATTGCGCTGCCATTGCCATACAGTACAAATAGCACTGGTGTCTGTTCCCAGCAAGTACAGTGTATTGGACTGAAGAGTATCTACTATTCTTGTCAGGTTCCTAAGCAGAATTGAACTAGATATGGCCCATGTGTGTAGGAAGCACAGTTCTTATGTTCTGAGCAAGCTCACTGTTCAGACACCATAGGAAATACAGTAGAGTAGAAGAGTGCTCTTTTCTCAAAAGCAGAGTGAGTTTCTTGTAAGGCGAGCTAGCGTTTGTTTCCCAGTCCTAAATGGAGTTGAATCACATGCAGTTTCTGGTCCTAAGAGCAAGAGTTGTTTTCTGGTAAGGAAAGTCACTATTGCGCTCCCCTTGATACATAGTGCAAATAGCTCTCGCGTCTGTTCCCAGCAAGTACAGTGTATCGGACTGAAGAGGAGCTACTGTTCTTGTCAGTTTCCTTAGCAGAGTTGAACTAGATATGGCCCATGTGTGTAGGAAGCACCGTTCTTATGTTCAGAGCAAGCTCACTGTTCTGGCCCTATAGGAAACACAGTAGAGTAGAAGAGTGCTCTTTTCTCAAAAGCAGAGTGTGTTTTTGTAAGGCGAGCTAGCGTTTGTTTCCTAGTCCTAAATGGAGTTGAATCACATGCAGTTTCTGGTCCTACGAACAAGAGTTTTTTTCTGGTAAGGAAAGTCACTATTGCGCTCCCATTGCCCTACACAATGCAAATAGCACTCGCGACTTTTCCCAGCAAGTACAGTGTATTGGACTGAATAGGAGCTACTGTTCTTGTCAGTTTCCTAAGCAGAGTTGAACTAGATATGGTCCGTGTGTGTAGGAAGCACAGTTCTTTTGTTCTGAGCAAGCTCACTGTTTGGACCCCATAGGAAACACAGTAGAGTAGAAGAGTGCTCTTTTCTCTAAAGCAGAGTGTGTTTCTTGTAAGGCGAGCTAGCGTTTGCTTCCCAGTTCTAAATGGAGTTGAGTCACATGCAGTTTTTTGTCCTACGAGCAAGAGTTGTTTTCTGGTAAGACGAGTCACTATTGTGCTCCAATTGCCATGCACAGTGCAAATAGCACTCGCGTCTGTTCCCTGCAAGTAAAGTGTATTGGACTGAAGAGGAGCTACTGTTCTTGTCAGTTTCCTAAGCAGAGTTGAACAAGATATGGCCCGTGTGTGTAGGAAGCACAGTTCTTTCGTTCTGAGCAAGCTCACTGTTCGGACCCCATAGGAAACACAGTAGAGTAGAAGAGTGCTCTTTTCTCAAAAGCAGAGTGTGTTTCATGTAAGGCGAGCTAGCACTTGTTTCCCATTCCTAAATGGAGTTGAATCACATGCAGTTTCTAGTCCTATAAGCAAGAGTTTTTTTCTTGTAAGGAATGTCAGTATTGTGCTCCCATTGCCATACACAGTGCAAATAGCACTCGTGTCTGTATTGGACTGAAGAGGATCTACTATTCTTGTCAGTTTCCTAAGCAGAGTTGAACTAGTTATGGGCCGTGTGTAGGAAGCACAGTTCTTTTGTTTTGAGCAAGCTCACTGTTCTGGCCCTATAGGAAACACAGTAGAGTAGAAGAGTGCTCTTTTCTCTAAAGCAGTGTGTGTTTCTTGTAAGGCGAGCTGGCATTTGTTTCCCAGTCCTAAATGGAGTTGAATCACATGCAGTTTCTAGTCCTAAGAGCATGAGTTGTTTTATGGTAAGAAGAGTCACTATTGTGCTGCCATTGCCATACACAGGACAAATAGCACTGGCGTCTCTTCCCAGCAAGTACAGTGTATTGGACTGAAGAGGATCTACTGTTCTTGTATGGTTCCTAAGCAGAATTGAACTAGATATGGCCGTGTGTGTAGGAAGCACAGTTCTTTTGTTCTGAGCAAGCTCACTGTTCGGACACCATAGGAAACACAGTAGAGTAGAAGAGTGCTCTTTGCTCAAAAGCAGAGTGTGTTTCTTGTATGGCGAGCTAGCGTTTGTTTCCCAGTCCTAAATGGAGTTGAATCACATGCAGTTTCTGGTCCTAAGTGCAAGAGTTGATTTCTGGTAAGGAAAGTCACTATTGCGCTCTCCTTGCTATACATAGTGCAAATAGCACTTGCGTCTGTTCCCAGCAAGTACAGTGTATCGGACTGAAGAGGAGCTACTGTACTTGTCAGTTTCCTAAGCAGAGTGGAACTAGATATGGCCCGTGTGTAGGAAGCACAGTTCTTATGTTCTGAGCAAGCTCACTGTTCTGGCCCTACAGGAAACACAGTAGAGTAGAAGAGTGCTCTTTTCTCAAAAGCAGAGTGCGTTTCTTGTAAGGCGAGCTAGCGTTTGTTTCCCAGTGCTAAATGGAGTTGAATCACATGCAGTTTCTGGTCCTAAGAGCAAGAGTTGTTTTCTGGTAAGGAAAGTCACTATTGCGCTCCCCTTGATACATTGTGCAAATAGCTCTCGCGTCTGTTCCCAGCAAGTACAGTGTATCAGACTGAAGAGGAGCTACTGTTCTTGTCAGTTTCCTAAGCAGAGTTGAATAGATATGGCCCATGTGTGTAGGAAGCACCGTTCTTATGTTCAGAGCAAGCTCACTGTTCTGGCCCTATAGGAAACACAGTAGAGTAGAAGAGTGCTATTTTCTCAAAAGCAGAGTGTGTTTTTGTAAGGCGAGCTAGCGTTTGTTTCCTAGTCCTAAATGGAGTTGAATCACATGCAGTTTCTGGTCCTACGAACAAGAGTTTTTTTCTGGTAAGGAAAGTCACTATTGCGCTCCCATTGCCCTACACAATGCAAATAGCACTCGCGACTTATCCCAGCAAGTACAGTGTATTGGACTGAATAGGAGCTACTATTCTTGTCAGTTTCCTAAGCAGAGTTGAACTAGATATGGTCCGTGTGTGTAGGAAGCACAGTTCTTTTGTTCTGAGCAAGCTCACTGTTTGGACCCCATGGGAAACACAGTAGAGTAGAAGAGTGCTCTTTTCTCAAAAGCAGAGTGTGTTTCATGTAAGGCGAGCTAGCATTTGTTTCTCAGTCCTAAATGGAGTTGAATCACATGCAGTTTCTGGTCCTACGAGCAAGAGTTGTTTTCTGGTAAGAAGAGTCACTATTGCGCTGCCATTGCCATACACAGGACAAATAGCACTGGCGTCTGTTTCCAGCAAGTACAGTGTATTGAACTGAAGAGGAGCTACTGTTCTTGTTTGTTTCCTAAACAGAGTTGAACTAGATATGGCCCGTGTGTGTAGAAAGCACAGTTCTTTTGTTCTGAGCAAGCTCACTGTTCGGACCCCATAGGAAAGACAGTAGAGTAGAAGAGTGCTCTTTTCTCAAAAGCAGAGTGTGTTTCTTCTAAGGCGAGCTAGCATTTGTTTCGCAGTCCTAGATGGTGTTGAATCACATGCAGTTTCTTGTCCTAAGAGCAAGAGTTGTTTTATGGTAAGAAGAGTCACTATTGCGCTGCCATTGCCATACAGTACAAATAGCACTGGTGTCTGTTCCCAGCAAGTACAGTGTATTGGACTGAAGAGTATCTACTGTTCTTGTCAGGTTCCTAAGCAGAATTGAACTAGATATGGCCGTGTGTGTAGGAAGCGCAGTTCTTATGTTCTGAGCAAGCTCACTGTTCGGACACCATAGGAAATACAGTAGAGTAGAAGAGTGGTCTTTCTCAAAAGAAGAGTGAGTTTCTTGTAAGGCGAGCTAGCGTTTGTTTCCTAGTCCTAAATGGAGTTGAATCACATGCAGTTTCTGGTCCTATGAGCAAGAGTTGTTTTCTGGTAAGACGAGTCACTATTGTGCTCCAATTGCCATACACAGTGCAAATAGCCCTCCCGTCTGTTCCCTGCAAGTAAAGTGTATTGGACTGAAGAGAAGCTACTGTTCTTGTCAGTTACCTAAGCAGAGTTGAACTAGATATGGCCCGTGTGTGTAGGAAGCACAGTTCTTTCGTTCTGAGCAAGCTCACTGTTCGGACCCCATAGGAAACACAGTAGAGTAGAAGAGTGCTCTTTTCTCAAAAGCAGAGTGTGTTTCTTGTAAGGCAAGCTAGCATTTGTTTCCCAGTCCAAATGGTGTTGAATCACATGCAGTTTCTGGTCCTACGACCAAGAGTTGTTTTCTTGTAAGGAAAGTCACTATTGCGCTCCCATTGCAATACACAGTGCAAATAGCACTCGCGTCTGTTCCCAGCAAGTACAGTGTATCAGACTGAAGAGGAGCTACTGTTCTTGTCAGTTTCCTAAGCAGAGTTTAACTAGATATGGCCCGTGTGTAGGAAGCACAGTTCTTTTGTTCTGAGCAAGCTCACTGTTCTGGCCGTATAGGAAACACAGTAGAGTAGAAGAGTGCTCTTTTCTCTAAAGCAGAGTGTGTTTCTTGTAAGGCGAGCTAGCGTTTGTTTCCCAGTCCTAAATGGAGTTGAATCACATGCAGTTTCTTGTCCTGAGAGCAAGAGTTGTTTTATGGTAAGAAGAGTCACTATTGCGCTGCCATTGCCGTACAGTACAAATAGCACTGGTGTGTGTTCCCAGCAAGTACAGTGTATTGGACTGAAGAGTATCTACTGTTCTTGTCAGGTTCCTAAGCAGAATTGAACTAGATATGGCCGTTTGTGTAGGAAGCACAGTTCTTATGTTCTGAGCAAGCTCACTGTTCGGACAGCATAGGAAATACAGTAGAGTAGAAGAGTGCTCTTTTCTCAAAAGAAGAGTGAGTTTCTTGTAAGGCGAGCTAGCGTTTGTTTCCCAGTCCTAAATGGAGTTGAATCACATGCAGTTTCTGGTCCTAAGAGCAAGAGTTTTTTTCTGGTAAGGAAAGTCACTATTGCGCTCCCCTTGATACATAGTGCAAATAGCTCTCGCGTCTATTCCCAGCAAGTACAGTGTATCGGACTGAAGAGGAGCTACTGTTCTTGTCAGTTTCCTTAGCAGAGTTGAACTAGATATGGCCCATGTGTGTAGGAAGCACCGTTCTTATGTTCAGAGCAAGCTCACTGTTCTGGCCCTATAGGAAACACAGTAGAGTAGAAGAGTGCTCTTTTCTCAAAAGCAGAGTGTGTTTTTGTAAGGCGAGCTAGCGTTTGTTTCCTAGTCCTAAATGGAGTTGAATCACATGCAGTTTCTGGTCCTACGAACAAGAGTTTTTTTCTGGTAAGGAAAGTCACTATTGCGCTCCCATTGCCCTACACAATGCAAATAGCACTCGCGACTTTTCCCAGCAAGTACAGTGTATTGGACTGAATAGGAGCTACTGTTCTTGTCAGTTTCCTAAGCAGAGTTGAACTAGATATGGTCCGTGTGTGTAGGAAGCACAGTTCTTTTGTTCTGAGCAAGCTCACTGTTTGGACCCCATAGGAAACACAGTAGAGTAGAAGAGTGCTCTTTTCTCTAAAGCAGAGTGTGTTTCTTGTAAGGCGAGCTAGCGTTTGCTTCCCAGTTCTAAATGGAGTTGAGTCACATGCAGTTTTTTGTCCTACGAGCAAGAGTTGTTTTCTGGTAAGACGAGTCACTATTGTGCTCCAATTGCCATGCACAGTGCAAATAGCACTCGCGTCTGTTCCCTGCAAGTAAAGTGTATTGGACTGAAGAGGAGCTACTGTTCTTGTCAGTTTCCTAAGCAGAGTTGAACAAGATATGGCCCGTGTGTGTAGGAAGCACAGTTCTTTCGTTCTGAGCAAGCTCACTGTTCGGACCCCATAGGAAACACAGTAGAGTAGAAGAGTGCTCTTTTCTCAAAAGCAGAGTGTGTTTCATGTAAGGCGAGCTAGCACTTGTTTCCCATTCCTAAATGGAGTTGAATCACATGCAGTTTCTAGTCCTATAAGCAAGAGTTTTTTTCTTGTAAGGAATGTCAGTATTGTGCTCCCATTGCCATACACAGTGCAAATAGCACTCGTGTCTGTATTGGACTGAAGAGGATCTACTATTCTTGTCAGTTTCCTAAGCAGAGTTGAACTAGTTATGGGCCGTGTGTAGGAAGCACAGTTCTTTTGTTTTGAGCAAGCTCACTGTTCTGGCCCTATAGGAAACACAGTAGAGTAGAAGAGTGCTCTTTTCTCTAAAGCAGTGTGTGTTTCTTGTAAGGCGAGCTGGCATTTGTTTCCCAGTCCTAAATGGAGTTGAATCACATGCAGTTTCTAGTCCTAAGAGCATGAGTTGTTTTATGGTAAGAAGAGTCACTATTGTGCTGCCATTGCCATACACAGGACAAATAGCACTGGCGTCTCTTCCCAGCAAGTACAGTGTATTGGACTGAAGAGGATCTACTGTTCTTGTATGGTTCCTAAGCAGAATTGAACTAGATATGGCCGTGTGTGTAGGAAGCACAGTTCTTTTGTTCTGAGCAAGCTCACTGTTCGGACACCATAGGAAACACAGTAGAGTAGAAGAGTGCTCTTTGCTCAAAAGCAGAGTGTGTTTCTTGTATGGCGAGCTAGCGTTTGTTTCCCAGTCCTAAATGGAGTTGAATCACATGCAGTTTCTGGTCCTAAGTGCAAGAGTTGATTTCTGGTAAGGAAAGTCACTATTGCGCTCTCCTTGCTATACATAGTGCAAATAGCACTTGCGTCTGTTCCCAGCAAGTACAGTGTATCGGACTGAAGAGGAGCTACTGTACTTGTCAGTTTCCTAAGCAGAGTGGAACTAGATATGGCCCGTGTGTAGGAAGCACAGTTCTTATGTTCTGAGCAAGCTCACTGTTCTGGCCCTACAGGAAACACAGTAGAGTAGAAGAGTGCTCTTTTCTCAAAAGCAGAGTGCGTTTCTTGTAAGGCGAGCTAGCGTTTGTTTCCCAGTGCTAAATGGAGTTGAATCACATGCAGTTTCTGGTCCTAAGAGCAAGAGTTGTTTTCTGGTAAGGAAAGTCACTATTGCGCTCCCCTTGATACATTGTGCAAATAGCTCTCGCGTCTGTTCCCAGCAAGTACAGTGTATCAGACTGAAGAGGAGCTACTGTTCTTGTCAGTTTCCTAAGCAGAGTTGAATAGATATGGCCCATGTGTGTAGGAAGCACCGTTCTTATGTTCAGAGCAAGCTCACTGTTCTGGCCCTATAGGAAACACAGTAGAGTAGAAGAGTGCTATTTTCTCAAAAGCAGAGTGTGTTTTTGTAAGGCGAGCTAGCGTTTGTTTCCTAGTCCTAAATGGAGTTGAATCACATGCAGTTTCTGGTCCTACGAACAAGAGTTTTTTTCTGGTAAGGAAAGTCACTATTGCGCTCCCATTGCCCTACACAATGCAAATAGCACTCGCGACTTATCCCAGCAAGTACAGTGTATTGGACTGAATAGGAGCTACTATTCTTGTCAGTTTCCTAAGCAGAGTTGAACTAGATATGGTCCGTGTGTGTAGGAAGCACAGTTCTTTTGTTCTGAGCAAGCTCACTGTTTGGACCCCATGGGAAACACAGTAGAGTAGAAGAGTGCTCTTTTCTCAAAAGCAGAGTGTGTTTCATGTAAGGCGAGCTAGCATTTGTTTCTCAGTCCTAAATGGAGTTGAATCACATGCAGTTTCTGGTCCTACGAGCAAGAGTTGTTTTCTGGTAAGAAGAGTCACTATTGCGCTGCCATTGCCATACACAGGACAAATAGCACTGGCGTCTGTTTCCAGCAAGTACAGTGTATTGAACTGAAGAGGAGCTACTGTTCTTGTTTGTTTCCTAAACAGAGTTGAACTAGATATGGCCCGTGTGTGTAGAAAGCACAGTTCTTTTGTTCTGAGCAAGCTCACTGTTCGGACCCCATAGGAAAGACAGTAGAGTAGAAGAGTGCTCTTTTCTCAAAAGCAGAGTGTGTTTCTTCTAAGGCGAGCTAGCATTTGTTTCGCAGTCCTAGATGGTGTTGAATCACATGCAGTTTCTTGTCCTAAGAGCAAGAGTTGTTTTATGGTAAGAAGAGTCACTATTGCGCTGCCATTGCCATACAGTACAAATAGCACTGGTGTCTGTTCCCAGCAAGTACAGTGTATTGGACTGAAGAGTATCTACTGTTCTTGTCAGGTTCCTAAGCAGAATTGAACTAGATATGGCCGTGTGTGTAGGAAGCGCAGTTCTTATGTTCTGAGCAAGCTCACTGTTCGGACACCATAGGAAATACAGTAGAGTAGAAGAGTGGTCTTTCTCAAAAGAAGAGTGAGTTTCTTGTAAGGCGAGCTAGCGTTTGTTTCCTAGTCCTAAATGGAGTTGAATCACATGCAGTTTCTGGTCCTATGAGCAAGAGTTGTTTTCTGGTAAGACGAGTCACTATTGTGCTCCAATTGCCATACACAGTGCAAATAGCCCTCCCGTCTGTTCCCTGCAAGTAAAGTGTATTGGACTGAAGAGAAGCTACTGTTCTTGTCAGTTACCTAAGCAGAGTTGAACTAGATATGGCCCGTGTGTGTAGGAAGCACAGTTCTTTCGTTCTGAGCAAGCTCACTGTTCGGACCCCATAGGAAACACAGTAGAGTAGAAGAGTGCTCTTTTCTCAAAAGCAGAGTGTGTTTCTTGTAAGGCAAGCTAGCATTTGTTTCCCAGTCCAAATGGTGTTGAATCACATGCAGTTTCTGGTCCTACGACCAAGAGTTGTTTTCTTGTAAGGAAAGTCACTATTGCGCTCCCATTGCAATACACAGTGCAAATAGCACTCGCGTCTGTTCCCAGCAAGTACAGTGTATCAGACTGAAGAGGAGCTACTGTTCTTGTCAGTTTCCTAAGCAGAGTTTAACTAGATATGGCCCGTGTGTAGGAAGCACAGTTCTTTTGTTCTGAGCAAGCTCACTGTTCTGGCCGTATAGGAAACACAGTAGAGTAGAAGAGTGCTCTTTTCTCTAAAGCAGAGTGTGTTTCTTGTAAGGCGAGCTAGCGTTTGTTTCCCAGTCCTAAATGGAGTTGAATCACATGCAGTTTCTTGTCCTGAGAGCAAGAGTTGTTTTATGGTAAGAAGAGTCACTATTGCGCTGCCATTGCCGTACAGTACAAATAGCACTGGTGTGTGTTCCCAGCAAGTACAGTGTATTGGACTGAAGAGTATCTACTGTTCTTGTCAGGTTCCTAAGCAGAATTGAACTAGATATGGCCGTTTGTGTAGGAAGCACAGTTCTTATGTTCTGAGCAAGCTCACTGTTCGGACAGCATAGGAAATACAGTAGAGTAGAAGAGTGCTCTTTTCTCAAAAGAAGAGTGAGTTTCTTGTAAGGCGAGCTAGCGTTTGTTTCCCAGTCCTAAATGGAGTTGAATCACATGCAGTTTCTGGTCCTAAGAGCAAGAGTTTTTTTCTGGTAAGGAAAGTCACTATTGCGCTCCCCTTGATACATAGTGCAAATAGCTCTCGCGTCTATTCCCAGCAAGTACAGTGTATCGGACTGAAGAGGAGCTACTGTTCTTGTCAGTTTCCTTAGCAGAGTTGAACTAGATATGGCCCATGTGTGTAGGAAGCACCGTTCTTATGTTCAGAGCAAGCTCACTGTTCTGGCCCTATAGGAAACACAGTAGAGTAGAAGAGTGCTCTTTTCTCAAAAGCAGAGTGTGTTTTTGTAAGGCGAGCTAGCGTTTGTTTCCTAGTCCTAAATGGAGTTGAATCACATGCAGTTTCTGGTCCTACGAACAAGAGTTTTTTTCTGGTAAGGAAAGTCACTATTGCGCTCCCATTGCCCTACACAATGCAAATAGCACTCGCGACTTTTCCCAGCAAGTACAGTGTATTGGACTGAATAGGAGCTACTGTTCTTGTCAGTTTCCTAAGCAGAGTTGAACTAGATATGGTCCGTGTGTGTAGGAAGCACAGTTCTTTTGTTCTGAGCAAGCTCACTGTTTGGACCCCATAGGAAACACAGTAGAGTAGAAGAGTGCTCTTTTCTCTAAAGCAGAGTGTGTTTCTTGTAAGGCGAGCTAGCGTTTGTTTCCCAGTTCTAAATGGAGTTGAGTCACATGCAGTTTTTTGTCCTACGAGCAAGAGTTGTTTTCTGGTAAGACGAGTCACTATTGTGCTCCAATTGCCATGCACAGTGCAAATAGCACTCGCGTCTGTTCCCTGCAAGTAAAGTGTATTGGACTGAAGAGGAGCTACTGTTCTTGTCAGTTTCCTAAGCAGAGTTGAACTAGATATGTCCCGTGTGTGTAGGAAGCACAGTTCTTTCGTTCTGAGCAAGCTCACTGTTCGGACCCCATAGGAAACACAGTAGAGTAGAAGAGTGCTCTTTTCTCAAAAGCAGAGTGTGTTTCATGTAAGGCGAGCTAGCACTTGTTTCCCATTCCTAAATGGAGTTGAATCACATGCAGTTTCTAGTCCTATAAGCAAGAGTTTTTTTCTTGTAAGGAATGTCAGTATTGTGCTCCCAATGCCATACACAGTGCAAATAGCACTCGTGTCTGTATTGGACTGAAGAGGAGCTACTATTCTTGTCAGTTTCCTAAGCAGAGTTGAACTAGTTATGGGTCGTGTGCAGGAAGCACAGTTCTTTTGTTTTGAGCAAGCTCACTGTTCTGGCCCTATAGAAAACACAGTAGAGTAGAAGAGTGCTCTTTTCTCTAAAGCAGTGTGTGTTTCTTATAAGGCGAGCTGGCATTTGTTTCCCAGTCCTAAATGGAGTTGAATCACATGCAGTTTCTAGTCCTAAGAGCATGAGTTGTTTTATGGTAAGAAGAGTCACTATTGTACTGCCATTGCCATACACAGGACAAATAGCACTGGCGTCTCTTCCCAGCAAGTACAGTGTATTGGACTGAAGAGGATCTACTGTTCTTGTATGGTTCCTAAGCAGAATTGAACTAGATATGGCCGTGTGTGTAGGAAGCACAGTTCTTTCGTTCTGAGCAAGCTCACTGTTCGGACACCATAGGAAACACAGTAGAGTAGAAGAGTGCTCTTTGCTCAAAAGCAGAGTGTGTTTCTTGTATGGCGAGCTAGCGTTTGTTTCCCAGTCCTAAATGGAGTTGAATCACATGCAGTTTCTGGTCCTAAGTGCAAGAGTTGATTTCTGGAAAGGAAAGTCACTATTGCGCTCTCCTTGCTATACATAGTGCAAATAGCTCTTGCGTCTGTTCCCAGCAAGTACAGTGTATCGGACTGAAGAGGAGCTACTGTACTTGTCAGTTTCCTAACCAGAGTGGAACTAGATATGGCCCATGTGTGTAGGAAGCACCGTTCTTATGTTCAGAGCAAGCTCACTGTTCTGGCCCTATAGGAAACACAGTAGAGTAGAAGAGTGCTCTTTTCTCAAAAGCAGAGTGTGTTTTTGTAAGGCGAGCTAGCGTTTGTTTCCCAGTGCTAAATGGAGTTGAATCACATGCAGTTTCTGGTCCTAAGAGCAAGAGTTGTTTTCTGGTAAGGAAAGTCACTATTGCGCTCCCCTTGATACATTGTGCAAATAGCTCTCGCGTCTGTTCCCAGCAAGTACAGTGTATCAGACTGAAGAGGAGCTACTGTTCTTGTCAGTTTCCTAAGCAGAGTTGAATAGATATGGCCCATGTGTGTAGGAAGCACCGTTCTTATGTTCAGAGCAAGCTCACTGTTCTGGCCCTATAGGAAACACAGTAGAGTAGAAGAGTGCTCTTTTCTCAAAAGCAGAGTGTGTTTTTGTAAGGCGAGCTAGCGTTTGTTTCCTAGTCCTAAATGGAGTTGAATCACATGCAGTTTCTGGTCCTACGAACAAGAGTTTTTTTCTGGTAAGGAAAGTCACTATTGCGCTCCCATTGCCCTACACAATGCAAATAGCACTCGCGACTTATCCCAGCAAGTACAGTGTATTGGACTGAATAGGAGCTACTATTCTTGTTTGTTTCCTAAACAGAGTTGAACTAGATATGGCCAGTGTGTAGAAAGCACAGTTCTTTTGTTCTGAGCAAGCTCACTGTTCGGACCCCATAGGAAAGACAGTAGAGTAGAAGAGTGCTCTTTTCTCAAAAGCAGAGTGTGTTTCTTCTAAGGCGAGCTAGCATTTGTTTCCCAGTCCTAGATGGTGTTGAATCACATGCAGTTTCTTGTCCTAAGAGCAAGAGTTGTTTTATGGTAAGAAGAGTCACTATTGCGCTGCCATTGCCATACAGTAAAAATAGCACTGGTGTCTGTTCCCAGCAAGTACAGTGTATTGGACTGAAGAGTATCTACTGTTCTTGTCAGGTTCCTAAGCAGAATTGAACTAGATATGGCCGTGTGTGTAGGAAGCACAGTTCTTATGTTCTGAGCAAGCTCACTGTTCGGACACCATAGGAAATACAGTAGAGTAGAAGAGTGCTCTTTTCTCAAAAGAAGAGTGAGTTTCTTGTAAGGCGAGCTAGCGTTTGTTTCCTAGTCCTAAATGGAGTTGAATCACATGCAGTTTCTGGTCCTATGAGCAAGAGTTGTTTTCTGGTAAGACGAGTCACTATTGTGCTCCAATTGCCATACACAGTGCAAATAGCCCTCCCGTCTGTTCCCTGCAAGTAAAGTGTATTGGACTGAAGAGGAGCTACTGTTCTTGTCAGTTACCTAAGCAGAGTTGAACTAGATATGGCCCGTGTGTGTAGAAAGCACAGTTCTTTCGTTCTGAGCAAGCTCACTGTTCGGACCTCATAGGAAACACAGTAGAGTAGAAGAGTGCTCTTTTCTCAAAAGCAGAGTGTGTTTCTTGTAAGGCGAGCTAGCATTTGTTTCCCAGTCCAAATGGTGTTGAATCACATGCAGTTTCTGGTCCTACGACCAAGAGTTGTTTTCTGGTAAGGAAAGTCACTATTGCGCTCCCATTGCAATACACAGTGCAAATAGCACTCGTGTCTGTTCCCAGCAAGTACAGTGTATCGGACTGAAGAGGAGCTACTGTTCTTGTCAGTTTCCTAAGCAGAGTTGAATAGATATGGCCCATGTGTGTAGGAAGCACCGTTCTTATGTTCAGAGCAAGCTCACTGTTCTGGCCCTATAGGAAACACAGTAGAGTAGAAGAGTGCTCTTTTCTCAAAAGCAGAGTGTGTTTTTGTAAGGCGAGCTAGCGTTTGTTTCCTAGTCCTAAATGGAGTTGAATCACATGCAGTTTCTGGTCCTACGAGCAAGAGTTTTTTTATGGTAAGAATAGTCACTATGCGCTGCCATTGCCATACACAGTACAAATAGCACTGGTGTCTGTTCCCAGCAAGTACAGTGTATTGGACTCAAGAGGATCTACTGTTCTTGTCAGGTTCCTAAGCAGAATTGAACTAAATATGGCCGTGTGTGTAGGAAACACAGTTCTTTTATTCTGAGCAAGCTTACTGTTTTGGCCCTATAGGAAACACAGTAGAGTAGATGAGTGCTCTTTTCTCTAAAGCAGAGTGTGTTTCTTGTAAGGCGAGCTAGCATTTGTTTTGCAGTCCTAAATGGAGGTGAATCCCATGCAGTTTCTGGTACTACGAGCAAGAGTTGTTTTCTGGTAAGAAGAGTCACTATTGTGCTCCAAATGCCATACACAGTGCAAATAGCACTCGCGTCTGTTCCAGGCATGTACAGTGTATTGGACTGAATAGGAGATACTGTTCTTGTCAGTTTCCTAAGCATATTTGAACTAGATATGGTCCATGTGTGTAGGAAGCACAGTTCTTTTGTTCTGAGCAAGCTCACTGTTTGGACCCCATAGGAAACACAGTAGAGTAGAAGAGTGCTCTTTTCTCTAAAGCAGAGAATGTTTGTTGTAAGGCGAGCTAGCATTTGTTTTCCAGTCCTAAGTGGCGTTGAATCACATGCAGTTTGTGTTCCTACGAGCAAGAGTTGTTTTCTTTTAAGGAGAGTCACTATTGTGCTCTCATTGCCATACACAGTGCAAATAGCACTGGCATCTCTTCCCAGCAAGTACAGTGTATGGGACTGAAGAGGAGCTACTGTTCTTGTCAGTTTCTTAAGCAGAGTTGAGCTAGATATGGCCCGTGTGTGTAGGAAGAACAGTTCTTATGTTCTGAGCAAGCTCACTGTTCTGGCCCTATAGGAAACACAGTAGAGTAGATGAGTGCTCTTTTCTCTAAAGCAGAGTGTGTTTCTTGTAAGGCGAGCTAGCGTTTGTTTCCTAGTCCTAAATGGAGTTGAATCACATGCAGTTTCTGGTCCTACGAACAAGAGTTGTTTTCTGGTAAGGAAAGTCACATTGCGCACCCATTGCCATACACAGTGCAAATAGCACTCGCGTGTGTTCCCAGCAAGTACAGTGTATTGGACTGAATAGGTGCTATTGTTCTTGTCTGTTTCCTAAGCAGAGTTGAACTAGATATGGCCCGTGTGTGTAGGCAGCACAGTTCTTTTGTTCTGAGCAAGCTCACTATTTGGACCCCATAGGAAACACAGTAGAGTAGAAGAGTGATCTTTTCTAAAAAGCAGAGTGTGTTTCTTTTAAGGCGAGCTAGCGTTTTTTTCCCATTCCTAAATGGAGTTGAGTCACATGCAGTTTTTGGTCCTACGAGCAAGAGTTGTTTTCTGGTAAGAAGAGTCACTATTGTGCTCCAAATGCCATACACAGTGCAAATAGCACTCGGGTCTGTTCCCAGCAAGTACAGTCTATGGGACTGAATAGGAGCTACTGTTCTTGTCAGTTTCCTAAGCAGAGTTGAACTAGATATGATCCATGTGTGTAGGAAGCACAGTTCTTTTGTTCTGAGCAAGCTCACTGTTCGGACCCCATAGGAAACACAGTAGAGTAGAAGAGTGCTTTTTTCTCAAAAGCAGAGTGTGTTTCTTTTAAGGCGAGCTAGCGTTTTTTTCCCATTCCTAAATGGAGTGGAATCACATGCAGTTTCTGGTCCTACGTGCAAGAGTTGTTTTCTGGTAAGGAAAGTCATTATTGCACTCCCATTGCCATAAACAGTGCAAAAATCCCTCCCGTCCATTCCCAGCAAGTACAGTGTATTGGACTGAAGAGGAGCTACTGTTCTTGTCAGTTTCCTAAGAAGAGTTGAACTAGATATGGCCCGTGTTTTTAGGAAGCACAGTTCTTTTTTTCTGAGCAAGCTCACTGTTCTGGCCCTATAGGAAACACAGTAGAGTAGAAGAGTGCTCTTTTCTCAAAAGCAGAGTGTGTTTCTTGTAAAGCAGCTAGAGTTTGTTTCCCAGTCCTAAATGGAGTTGAGTCACATGCAGTTTCTGGTCCTATGAGCAAGAGTTGCTTTCTGGTAAGACGAGTCACTATTGTGCTCCAATTGCCATACACAGTGCAAATAGCACTGGCGTCTGTTCCCAGCAAGTACAGTCTATTGGACTGAAGAGGATCTACTGTACTTGTCAGTTTCCTAAGAAAAGTTGAACTAGATATGGCCCGTGTTTGGGAAGCACATTTCTTTTATTCTGAGCAAGTTCACTGTTCTGGCCTGTAGGAAAATACAGTAGAGTAGAAGAGTGCTCTTTTCTCTAAAGCAGTGTGTTTCTTGTAAGGCGAGCTAGCGTTTGTTTCCCAGTCGTAAATGGAGTTGAATCACATGCAGTTTCTGGTCCTACGAGCAAGAGTTTTTTTATGGTAAGAATAGTCACTATGCGCTGCCATTGCCATACACAGTACAAATAGCACTGGTGTCTGTTCCCAGCAAGTACAGTGTATTGGACTCAAGAGGATCTACTGTTCTTGTCAGGTTCCTAAGCAGAATTGAACTAAATACGGCCGTGTGTGTAGGAAGCACAGTTCTTTTATTCTGAGCAAGCTTACTGTTTTGGCCCTATAGGAAACACAGTAGAGTAGATGAGTGCTCTTTTCTCTAAAGCAGAGTGTGTTTCTTGTAAGGCTAGCTAGCGTTTGTTTCACAGTCCTAAATGGAGTTGAATCCCATGCAGTTTCTGGTACTACGAGCAAGAGTTGTTTCCTGGTAAGAAGAGTCACTATTGTGCTCCAAATGCCATACACACTGCAAATAGCACTCGCATCTGTTCCCAGCATGTACAGTGTATTGGACTGAATAGGAGCTACTGTTCATGTCAGTTTCCTAAGCAGAGTTGAACTAGATATGGCCCGTGTGTAGGAAGCACAGTTCTTATGTTCTGAGCAAGCTCACTGTTCTGGCCCTATAGGAAACACAGTAGAGTAGATGAGTGCTCTTTTCTCTAAAGCAGAGTGTGTTTCTTGTAAGGCGAGCTAGCGTTTGTTTCCTAGTCCTAAATGGAGTTGAATCACATGCAGTTTCTGGTCCTACGAACAAGAGTTGTTTTCTGGTAAGGAAAGTCACATTGCGCACCCATTGCCATACACAGTGCAAATAGCACTCACGTCTGTTCCCAGCAAGTACAGTATATTGGACTGAATAGGTGCTATTGTTCTTGTCTGTTTTCTAAGCAGAGTTGAAGTAGATATGGCCCGTGTGTGTAGGAAGCACAGTTCTTTTGTTCTTAGCAAGCTCACTGTTTGGACCCCATAGGAAACACAGTAGAGTAGAAGAGTGCTCTTTTCTCTAAAGCAGAGTGTGTTTCTTGTAAGGCGAGCTAGCGTTTGTTTCGCAGTCCTAAATGGAGTTCAATCACAGGCAGTTTCTGGTACTACGAGCAAGAGTTGTTTTCTGGTAAGAAGAGTCACTATTGTGCTCCAAATGCCATACACAATGCAAATAGCACTCGCGTCTGTTCCAGGCATGTACAGTGTATTGGACTGAATAGGAGATACTGTTCTTGTCAGTTTCCTAAGCAGAGTTGAACTAGATATGGTCCATGTGTGTAGGAAGCACAGTTCTTTTGTTCTGAGCAAGCTCACTGTTTGGACCCCATAGGAAACACATTAGAGTAGAAGAGTGCTCTTTTCTAAAAAGCAGAGAGTGTTTCTTGTAAGGCGAGCTAGCCTTTGTTTGCCAGTCCTAAGTGGCGTTGAATCACATGCAGTTTGTGTTTCTACGAGCAAGAGTTGTTTTCTTTTAAGGAGAGTCACTATTGCACTCTCATTGCCATACACAGTGCAAATAGCACTGGCATCTCTTCCCAGCAAGTACAGTGTATCGGACTGAAGAGGAGCTACTGTTCTTGTCAGTTTCTTAAGCAGAGTTGAGCTAGATATGGCCCGTGTGTGTAGGAAGAACAGTTCTTATGTTCTGAGCAAGCTCACTGTTCTGGTCCTATAGGAAACACAGTAGAGTAGATGAGTGCTCTTTTCTCTAAAGCAGAGTGTGTTTCTTGTAAGGCGAGCTAGCGTTTGTTTCCTAGTCCTAAATGGAGTTGAATCACATGCAGTTTCTGGTCCTACGAACAAGAGTTGTTTTCTGGTAAGGAAAGTCACATTGCGCACCCATTGCCATACACAGTGCAAAGAGCACTCACGTGTGTTCCCAGCAAGTACAGTGTATTGGACTGAATAGGTGCTATTGTTCTTGTCTGTTTCCAAAGCAGAGTTGAACTAGATATGGCCCGTGTGTGTAGGCAGCACAGTTCTTTTGTTCTGAGCAAGCTCACTGTTTGGACCCCATAGGAAACACAGTAGAGTAGAAGAGTGATCTTTTCTAAAAAGCAGAGAGTGTTTCTTGTAAGGCGAGCTAGCATTTGTTTCCCAGTCCTAAGTGGCGTTGAATCACATGCAGTTTGTGTTCCTACAAGCAAGAGTTGTTTTCCGGTAAGGAAAGTCACAATTGCGCTCTCATTGCCATACACAGTGCAAATAGCACTGGCATCTCTTCCCAGAAGTACAGTGTATTGGACTGAAGAGGAGCTACTGTTCTTGTCAGTTTACTAAGCAGAGTTGAACTAGATATGGTCCATGTGTGTAGGAAGAACAGTTCTTTTGTTCTGAGCAAGCTCACTGTTCTGGCCCTATAGGAAACACAGTAGAGTAGATGAGTGCTCTTTCCTCTAAAGCAGAGTGTGTTTCTTGTAAGGCGAGCTAGCGTTTGTTTCGCAGTCCTAAAT
Organism: Peromyscus eremicus; assembly: GCF_949786415.1. Classification (NCBI taxonomy): domain Eukaryota; kingdom Metazoa; phylum Chordata; class Mammalia; order Rodentia; family Cricetidae; genus Peromyscus; species Peromyscus eremicus. The sequence goes on from NW_026734293.1 coordinate 1,514,950, forward strand.
GGAGTTGAATCCCATGCAGTTTCTGGTACTACGAGCAAGAGTTGTTTTCTGGTAAGAAGAGTCACTATTGTGCTCCAAATGCCATACACAGTGCAAATAGCACTCGCGTCTGTTCCCAGCATGTACAGTGTATTGGACTGCATAGGAGCTACTGTTCATGTTAGTTTCCTAAGCAGAGTTGAACTAGATATGGTCCATGTGTGTAGGAAGCCCAGTTCTTTTGTTCTGAGCAAGCTCACTGTTTGGACCCCATAGGAAACACAGTAGAGTAAAAGAGTGCTCTTTTCTAAAAAGCAGAGTGTGTTTCTTGTAAGGCGAGCTAGCGTTTGTTTCCCAGGCCTAAATGGAGTGGAATCACATGCAGTTTCTGGTCCTACGAGCAAGATTTGTTTTATGGTAAGAATAGTCACTATTCCGCTGCCATTGCCATACGCAGGACAAATAGCACTGGCGTCTGTTCCCAGCAAGTACAGTGTATTAGACTGAAGAGGATCTACTGTTCTTGTCAGGTTCCTAAGCAGAATTGAACTAGATATGGCCGTGTGTGTAGGAAGCACAGTTCTTTTGTTCTGAGCAAGCTCACTGTTCGGACCCCATAGGAAACACAGTAGAGTAGAAGAGTGCTCATTTCTCAAAAGCAGAGTGTGTTTCTTGTAAGGCAAGCTAGGGTTTGTTTCCTAGTCCTAAATGGAGTTGAATCACATGCAGTTTCTAGTCCTACCAACAAGAGTTGTTTTCTGGTAAGGAAAGTCACTATTGCGCTCCCATTGCCATATACAGGGCAAATAGCACCCGCGTCTTTTCCCAGCAAGTACAGTGTATTGGACTGAATAGGAGCTACTGTTTTGTCAGTTTCCTAAGCAGAGTTGACCTACATATGGTCCTTGTGTGTAGGAAGCACAGTTATTATGTTCTGAGCAAGCTCACTGTTCTGGCCCTATAGGAAACACAGTAGAGTAGAAGAGTGCTCTTTTCTCTAAAGCAGAGTGTGTTTCTTGTAAGGCGAGCTCGCGTTTGTTTCCCAGTCCTAAATGGAGTTGAGTCACAGACAGTTTTTGGTCCTACAAGCAAGAGTTGTTTTCTGGTAAGAAGAGTCACTATTGTGCTCCAAATGCCATACACAGTGCAAATAGCACTCGCATCTGTTCCCAGCAAGTACAGTGTATTGGACTGAATAGGAGCTACTGTTCTTGTCAGTTTCCTAAGCAGAGTTTAACTAGATATGATCCGTGTGTGTAGGAAGCACAGTTCTTTTGTTCTGAGCACGCTCACTGTTTGGACCCCATAGGAAACACAGTAGAGTAGAAGAGTGCTCTTTTCTCTAAAGCAGAGTGTGTTTCTTGTAAGGTGAGCTCGCATTTGTTTCCCAGTCCTAAGTGGATTTGACTCACATGCAGTTTTTGGTCCTAAGAGCAAGAGTTGTTTTCTGATAAGAAGAGTCACTATTGTGCTCCAAGTGCCATACACAGTGCAAATAGCACTCGCGTCTGTTCCCTGCATGTACAGTGTATTGAACTGAATAGGAGCTACTGTTCTTGTCAGTTTCCTAAGCAGAGTTGAACTAGATATGGTCCATGTGTGTAGGAAGCACAGTTCTTTTGTTCTGAGCAAGCTCACTGTTTGGACCCCATAAAAAACACAGTAGAGTAGAAGAGTGCTCTTTCTCAAAAGCAGAGTGTGTGTCTTGTAAGGCGAGCTAGCGTTTGTTTCCCAGGCCTAAATGGAGTGGAATCACATGCAGTTTCTGGTCCTACGCGCAAGAGTTGTTTTATGGTAAGAATAGTCACTATTGCGCTGCCATTGCCATACACAGGACAAATAGCACTGGCGTCTGTTCCCAGCAAGTACAGTGTATTAGACTGAAGAGGATCTACTGTTCTTGTCAGGTTCCTAAGCAGAATTGAACTAGATATGGCCGTGTGTGTACGAAGCACAGTTCTTTTGTTCTGAGCAAGCTCACTGTTCGGACCCCATAGGAAACACAGTAGAGTAGAAGACTGCTCATTTCTGAAAAGCAGAGTGTGTTTCTTGTAAGGCAAGCTAGGGTTTGTTTCCTAGTCCTAAATGGAGTTGAATCACATGCAGTTTCTAGTCCTACGAACAAGAGTTGTTTTCTGGTAATTAAAGTCACTATTGCGCTCCCATTGCCATACACAGGGCAAATAGCACTCGCGTCTTTTCCCAGCAAGTACAGTGTATTGGACTGAATAGGAGCTTCTGTTCTTGTCAGTTTCCTAAGCAGAGTTGAACTACATATGGTCCTTGTGTGTAGGAAGCATAGTTATTATGTTCTGAGCAAGCTCACTGTTCTGGCCCTATAGGAAACACAGTAGAGTAGAAGAGTGCTCTTTTCTCTAAAGCAGAGTGTGTTTCTTGTAAGGCGAGCTCGCGTTTGTTTCCCAGTCCTAAATGGAGTTGAGTCACAGACAGTTTTTGGTCCTACGAGCAAGAGTTGTTTTCTGGTAAGAAGAGTCACTATTGTGCTCCAAATGCCATACACAGTGCAAATAGCACTCGCATCTGTTCCCAGCAAGTACAGTGTATTGGACTGAATAGGAGGTACTGTTCTTGTCAGTTTCCTAAGCAGAGTTTAACTAGATATGATCCGTGTGTGTAGAAAGCACAGTTCTTTTGTTCTGAGCAAGCTCACTGTTTGGACCCCTTAGGAAACACAGTAGATTAGAAGAGTGCTCTTTTCTCTAAAGCAGAATGTGTTTCTTGTAAGGCGAGCTCGCGTTTGTTTCCCAGTCCTAAATGGATTTGAGTCACATGCAGTTTTTGGTCCTAAGAGCAAGAGTTGTTTTCTGGTAAGAAGAGTCACTATTGCGCTGTCATTGCCATACACAGTGCAAATAGCACTCGCGTCTGTTCCCAGCAAGTACAGTGTTTTGGACTGAATAGGTACTACTGTTCTTGTCAGTTTCCTAAGCAGAGTTTAACTAGATATGATCCGTGTGTGTAGGAAGCACAGTTCTTTTGTTCTCAGCAAGCTCACTGTTTGGACCCCATAGGAAACACAGTAGAGTAGAAGAGTGCTCTTTTCTCTAAAGCAGAGTGTGTTTCTTGTAAGGCGAGCTCGCGTTTGTTTCCCAGTCCTAAATGGAGTTGAATCACATGCAGTTTGTGTTCCTACGAGCAAGAGTTGTTTTCTGGTAAGTAGAGTCACTATTGCGCTGTCATCGCCATACACAGTGCAAATAGCACTCGCGTCTGTTCCCAGCAAGTACAGTGTATCAGACTGAAGAGGAGCTACTGTTCTTGTCAGTTTCTTAAGCAGAGTTGAGCTAGATATGGCCCGTTTGTGTTGGAAGAACAGTTCTTATGTTCTGAGCAAGCTCACTGTTTTGACATTATAGGAAACACAGTAGAGTAGATGAGTGCTCTTTTCTCTAAAGCAGAGTGTGTTTCTTGTAAGGCGAGCTAGCGTTTGTTTCCTAGTCCTACATGGAGTTGAATCACATGCAGTTTCTGGTCCTATGAACAAGAGTTGTTTTCTGGTAAGGAAAGTCACATGCGCACCCATTGCCATACACAGTGCATATAGCACTCGCGTCTGTTCCCAGCAAGTACAGTGTATTGGACTGAATAGGTGCTATTGTTCTTGTCTGTTTTCTAAGCAAAGTTGAAGTAGATATGGCCCGTGTGTGTAGGAAGCACAGTTCTTTTGTTCTGAGCAAGCTCACTGTTTGACCCAATAGGAAACACAGTAGAGTAGAAGAGTGCTCTTTTCTCTAAAGCAGAGTGTGTTTCTTGTAAGGCGAGCTAGCGTTTGTTTCGCAGTCCTAAATGGAGTTGAATCCCATGCAGTTTCTGGTACTACGAGCAAGAGTTGTTTTCTGGTAAGAAGAGTCACTATTGTGCTCCAAATGCCATACACAGTGCAAATAGCACTCGCGTCTGTTCCAGGCATGTACAGTGTATTGGACTGAATAGCAGCTACTGTTCTTGTCAGTTTCCTAAGCAGAGATGAACTAGATATGGTCCATGTGTGTAGGAAGCACAGTTCTTTTGTTCTGAGCAAGCTCACTGTTTGGACCCCATAGGAAACACAGTAGAGTAGAAGAGTGCTCTTTTCTAAAAAGCAGAGAGTGTTTCTTGTAAGGCGAGCTAGCATTTGTTTCCCAGTCCTAAGTGGCGTTGAATCACATGCAGTTTGTGTTCCTACGAGCAAGAGTTGTTTTCTGGTAAGGAGAGTCACTATTGCGCTGTCATTGCCATACACAGTGCAAATAGCACTCGCGTCTGTTCCCAGCAAGTACAGTGTATCGGACTGAAGAGGAGCTACTGTTCTTGTCAGTTTCCTAAGCAGAGTTGAACTACATATGGTCCGTGTGTGTAGGAAGCACAGTTCTTTTGTTCTGAGCAAGCTCACTGTTTGGACCCCACAGGAAACACAGTAGAGTGAATGAGTGCTCTTTTCTCTAAAGCAGAGTGTGTTTCTTGTAAGGCGAGCTAGCGTTTGTTTCCCAGTCCTAAATGGATTTGAGTCACATGCAGTTTTTGGTCCTATGAGCAAGAGTTGTTTTCTGGTAAGAAGATTCACTATTGCGCTGCCATTGCCATACACAGGACAAATAGCACTGGCATCTGTTCGCAGCAACTACAGTGTTTTGGACTGAAGAGGATCTACTGTTCTTGTCAGGTTCCTAAGCAGAATTGAACTAGATATGGACGTGTGTGTAGGAAGCACAGTTCTTTTGTTCTGAGCAAGCTCACTTTTCGGACCCAAAAGGAAACACAGTAGAGTAGAAGAGTGCTCTTTTCTCAAATGCAGAGTGTGTTTCTTTTAAGGCAAGCTAGCGTTTGTTTCCCAGTCCTAAATGGAGTGGAATCACATGCAGTTTCTGGTCCTACGAGCAAGAGTTGTTTTCTGGTAAGGAAAGTCACTATTGCGCTCTCATTGCCATACAAAGTGCAAATAGCACTGGCGTCTCTTCCCAGAAGTACAGTGTATTGGACTAAATAGGAGCTACTGTTCTTGTCAGTTTCCTAAGCAGAGTTGAACTAGATATGGTCCATGTGTGTAGGAAGCACAGTTCTTTTGTTCTGAGCAAGCTCACTGTTCTGGCCCTATAGGAAACACAGTAGAGTAGAAGAGTGCTCTTTTCTCTAAAGCAGAGTGTGTTTCTTGTAAGGCGAGCTCGCGTTTGTTTCCCAGTCCTAAATGGAGTGGAGTCACAGACAGTTTTTGGTCCTACGAGCAAGAGTTGTTTTATGGTAAGAAGAGTCACTATTGTGCTCCAAATGCCATACACAGTGCAAATAGCACTCGCATCTGTTCCCAGCAAGTACAGTGTATTGGACTGAATAGGAGCTACTGTTCTTGTCAGTTTCCTAAGCAGAGTTTAACTAGATATGATCCGTGTGTGTAGGAAGCACAGTTCTTTTGTTCTGAGCACGCTCACTGTTTGGACCCCATAGGAAACACAGTAGAGTAGAAGAGTGCTCTTTTCTCTAAAGCAGAGTGTGTTTCTTGTAAGGTGAGCTCGCATTTGTTTCCCAGTCCTAAGTGGATTTGACTCACATGCAGTTTTTGGTCCTAAGAGCAAGAGTTGTTTTCTGATAAGAAGAGTCACTATTGTGCTCCAAGTGCCATACACAGTGCAAATAGCACTCGCGTCTGTTCCCTGCATGTACAGTGTATTGAACTGAATAGGAGCTACTGTTCTTGTCAGTTTCCTAAGCAGAGTTGAACTAGATATGGTCCATGTGTGTAGGAAGCACAGTTCTTTTGTTCTGAGCAAGCTCACTGTTTGGACCCCATAAAAAACACAGTAGAGTAGAAGAGTGCTCTTTCTCAAAAGCAGAGTGTGTGTCTTGTAAGGCGAGCTAGCGTTTGTTTCCCAGGCCTAAATGGAGTGGAATCACATGCAGTTTCTGGTCCTACGCGCAAGAGTTGTTTTATGGTAAGAATAGTCACTATTGCGCTGCCATTGCCATACACAGGACAAATAGCACTGGCGTCTGTTCCCAGCAAGTACAGTGTATTAGACTGAAGAGGATCTACTGTTCTTGTCAGGTTCCTAAGCAGAATTGAACTAGATATGGCCGTGTGTGTACGAAGCACAGTTCTTTTGTTCTGAGCAAGCTCACTGTTCGGACCCCATAGGAAACACAGTAGAGTAGAAGACTGCTCATTTCTGAAAAGCAGAGTGTGTTTCTTGTAAGGCAAGCTAGGGTTTGTTTCCTAGTCCTAAATGGAGTTGAATCACATGCAGTTTCTAGTCCTACGAACAAGAGTTGTTTTCTGGTAATTAAAGTCACTATTGCGCTCCCATTGCCATACACAGGGCAAATAGCACTCGCGTCTTTTCCCAGCAAGTACAGTGTATTGGACTGAATAGGAGCTTCTGTTCTTGTCAGTTTCCTAAGCAGAGTTGAACTACATATGGTCCTTGTGTGTAGGAAGCATAGTTATTATGTTCTGAGCAAGCTCACTGTTCTGGCCCTATAGGAAACACAGTAGAGTAGAAGAGTGCTCTTTTCTCTAAAGCAGAGTGTGTTTCTTGTAAGGCGAGCTCGCGTTTGTTTCCCAGTCCTAAATGGAGTTGAGTCACAGACAGTTTTTGGTCCTACGAGCAAGAGTTGTTTTCTGGTAAGAAGAGTCACTATTGTGCTCCAAATGCCATACACAGTGCAAATAGCACTCGCATCTGTTCCCAGCAAGTACAGTGTATTGGACTGAATAGGAGGTACTGTTCTTGTCAGTTTCCTAAGCAGAGTTTAACTAGATATGATCCGTGTGTGTAGAAAGCACAGTTCTTTTGTTCTGAGCAAGCTCACTGTTTGGACCCCTTAGGAAACACAGTAGATTAGAAGAGTGCTCTTTTCTCTAAAGCAGAATGTGTTTCTTGTAAGGCGAGCTCGCGTTTGTTTCCCAGTCCTAAATGGATTTGAGTCACATGCAGTTTTTGGTCCTAAGAGCAAGAGTTGTTTTCTGGTAAGAAGAGTCACTATTGCGCTGTCATTGCCATACACAGTGCAAATAGCACTCGCGTCTGTTCCCAGCAAGTACAGTGTTTTGGACTGAATAGGTACTACTGTTCTTGTCAGTTTCCTAAGCAGAGTTTAACTAGATATGATCCGTGTGTGTAGGAAGCACAGTTCTTTTGTTCTCAGCAAGCTCACTGTTTGGACCCCATAGGAAACACAGTAGAGTAGAAGAGTGCTCTTTTCTCTAAAGCAGAGTGTGTTTCTTGTAAGGCGAGCTCGCGTTTGTTTCCCAGTCCTAAATGGAGTTGAATCACATGCAGTTTGTGTTCCTACGAGCAAGAGTTGTTTTCTGGTAAGTAGAGTCACTATTGCGCTGTCATCGCCATACACAGTGCAAATAGCACTCGCGTCTGTTCCCAGCAAGTACAGTGTATCAGACTGAAGAGGAGCTACTGTTCTTGTCAGTTTCTTAAGCAGAGTTGAGCTAGATATGGCCCGTTTGTGTTGGAAGAACAGTTCTTATGTTCTGAGCAAGCTCACTGTTTTGACATTATAGGAAACACAGTAGAGTAGATGAGTGCTCTTTTCTCTAAAGCAGAGTGTGTTTCTTGTAAGGCGAGCTAGCGTTTGTTTCCTAGTCCTACATGGAGTTGAATCACATGCAGTTTCTGGTCCTATGAACAAGAGTTGTTTTCTGGTAAGGAAAGTCACATGCGCACCCATTGCCATACACAGTGCATATAGCACTCGCGTCTGTTCCCAGCAAGTACAGTGTATTGGACTGAATAGGTGCTATTGTTCTTGTCTGTTTTCTAAGCAAAGTTGAAGTAGATATGGCCCGTGTGTGTAGGAAGCACAGTTCTTTTGTTCTGAGCAAGCTCACTGTTTGACCCAATAGGAAACACAGTAGAGTAGAAGAGTGCTCTTTTCTCTAAAGCAGAGTGTGTTTCTTGTAAGGCGAGCTAGCGTTTGTTTCGCAGTCCTAAATGGAGTTGAATCCCATGCAGTTTCTGGTACTACGAGCAAGAGTTGTTTTCTGGTAAGAAGAGTCACTATTGTGCTCCAAATGCCATACACAGTGCAAATAGCACTCGCGTCTGTTCCAGGCATGTACAGTGTATTGGACTGAATAGCAGCTACTGTTCTTGTCAGTTTCCTAAGCAGAGATGAACTAGATATGGTCCATGTGTGTAGGAAGCACAGTTCTTTTGTTCTGAGCAAGCTCACTGTTTGGACCCCATAGGAAACACAGTAGAGTAGAAGAGTGCTCTTTTCTAAAAAGCAGAGAGTGTTTCTTGTAAGGCGAGCTAGCATTTGTTTCCCAGTCCTAAGTGGCGTTGAATCACATGCAGTTTGTGTTCCTACGAGCAAGAGTTGTTTTCTGGTAAGGAGAGTCACTATTGCGCTGTCATTGCCATACACAGTGCAAATAGCACTCGCGTCTGTTCCCAGCAAGTACAGTGTATCGGACTGAAGAGGAGCTACTGTTCTTGTCAGTTTCCTAAGCAGAGTTGAACTACATATGGTCCGTGTGTGTAGGAAGCACAGTTCTTTTGTTCTGAGCAAGCTCACTGTTTGGACCCCACAGGAAACACAGTAGAGTGAATGAGTGCTCTTTTCTCTAAAGCAGAGTGTGTTTCTTGTAAGGCGAGCTAGCGTTTGTTTCCCAGTCCTAAATGGATTTGAGTCACATGCAGTTTTTGGTCCTATGAGCAAGAGTTGTTTTCTGGTAAGAAGATTCACTATTGCGCTGCCATTGCCATACACAGGACAAATAGCACTGGCATCTGTTCGCAGCAACTACAGTGTTTTGGACTGAAGAGGATCTACTGTTCTTGTCAGGTTCCTAAGCAGAATTGAACTAGATATGGACGTGTGTGTAGGAAGCACAGTTCTTTTGTTCTGAGCAAGCTCACTTTTCGGACCCAAAAGGAAACACAGTAGAGTAGAAGAGTGCTCTTTTCTCAAATGCAGAGTGTGTTTCTTTTAAGGCAAGCTAGCGTTTGTTTCCCAGTCCTAAATGGAGTGGAATCACATGCAGTTTCTGGTCCTACGAGCAAGAGTTGTTTTCTGGTAAGGAAAGTCACTATTGCGCTCTCATTGCCATACAAAGTGCAAATAGCACTGGCGTCTCTTCCCAGAAGTACAGTGTATTGGACTAAATAGGAGCTACTGTTCTTGTCAGTTTCCTAAGCAGAGTTGAACTAGATATGGTCCATGTGTGTAGGAAGCACAGTTCTTTTGTTCTGAGCAAGCTCACTGTTCTGGCCCTATAGGAAACACAGTAGAGTAGAAGAGTGCTCTTTTCTCTAAAGCAGAGTGTGTTTCTTGTAAGGCGAGCTCGCGTTTGTTTCCCAGTCCTAAATGGAGTGGAGTCACAGACAGTTTTTGGTCCTACGAGCAAGAGTTGTTTTATGGTAAGAAGAGTCACTATTGTGCTCCAAATGCCATACACAGTGCAAATAGCACTCGCATCTGTTCCCAGCAAGTACAGTGTATTGGACTGAAGAGGAGCTACTGTTCTTGTCAGTTTCCTAAGCAGAGTTTAACTAGATATGATCCATGTGTGTAGGAAGCACAGTTCTTTTGTTCTGAGCACGCTCACTGTTTGGACCCCATAGGAAACACAGTAGAGTAGAAGAGTGCTCTTTTCTCTAAAGCAGAGTGTGTTTCTTGTAAGGTGAGCTCGCATTTGTTTCCCAGTCCTAAGTGGATTTGACTCACATGCAGTTTTTGGTCCTAAGAGCAAGAGTTGTTTTCTGATAAGAAGAGTCACTATTGTGCTCCAAGTGCCATACACAGTGCAAATAGCACTCGCGTCTGTTCCCTGCATGTACAGTGTATTGAACTGAATAGGAGCTACTGTTCTTGTCAGTTTCCTAAGCAGAGTTGAACTAGATATGGTCCATGTGTGTAGGAAGCACAGTTCTTTTGTTCTGAGCAAGCTCACTGTTTGGACCCCATAAAAAACACAGTAGAGTAGAAGAGTGCTCTTTCTCAAAAGCAGAGTGTGTGTCTTGTAAGGCGAGCTAGCGTTTGTTTCCCAGGCCTAAATGGAGTGGAATCACATGCAGTTTCTGGTCCTACGCGCAAGAGTTGTTTTATGGTAAGAATAGTCACTATTGCGCTGCCATTGCCATACACAGGACAAATAGCACTGGCGTCTGTTCCCAGCAAGTACAGTGTATTAGACTGAAGAGGATCTACTGTTCTTGTCAGGTTCCTAAGCAGAATTGAACTAGATATGGCCGTGTGTGTACGAAGCACAGTTCTTTTGTTCTGAGCAAGCTCACTGTTCGGACCCCATAGGAAACACAGTAGAGTAGAAGACTGCTCATTTCTGAAAAGCAGAGTGTGTTTCTTGTAAGGCAAGCTAGGGTTTGTTTCCTAGTCCTAAATGGAGTTGAATCACATGCAGTTTCTAGTCCTACGAACAAGAGTTGTTTTCTGGTAATTAAAGTCACTATTGCGCTCCCATTGCCATACACAGGGCAAATAGCACTCGCGTCTTTTCCCAGCAAGTACAGTGTATTGGACTGAATAGGAGCTTCTGTTCTTGTCAGTTTCCTAAGCAGAGTTGAACTACATATGGTCCTTGTGTGTAGGAAGCATAGTTATTATGTTCTGAGCAAGCTCACTGTTCTGGCCCTATAGGAAACACAGTAGAGTAGAAGAGTGCTCTTTTCTCTAAAGCAGAGTGTGTTTCTTGTAAGGCGAGCTCGCGTTTGTTTCCCAGTCCTAAATGGAGTTGAGTCACAGACAGTTTTTGGTCCTACGAGCAAGAGTTGTTTTCTGGTAAGAAGAGTCACTATTGTGCTCCAAATGCCATACACAGTGCAAATAGCACTCGCATCTGTTCCCAGCAAGTACAGTGTATTGGACTGAATAGGAGGTACTGTTCTTGTCAGTTTCCTAAGCAGAGTTTAACTAGATATGATCCGTGTGTGTAGAAAGCACAGTTCTTTTGTTCTGAGCAAGCTCACTGTTTGGACCCCTTAGGAAACACAGTAGATTAGAAGAGTGCTCTTTTCTCTAAAGCAGAATGTGTTTCTTGTAAGGCGAGCTCGCGTTTGTTTCCCAGTCCTAAATGGAGTGGAGTCACATGCAGTTTTTGGTCCTAAGAGCAAGAGTTGTTTTCTGGTAAGAAGAGTCACTATTGCGCTGTCATTGCCATACACAGTGCAAATAGCACTCGCGTCTGTTCCCAGCAAGTACAGTGTTTTGGACTGAATAGGTACTACTGTTCTTGTCAGTTTCCTAAGCAGAGTTTAACTAGATATGATCCGTGTGTGTAGGAAGCACAGTTCTTTTGTTCTCAGCAAGCTCACTGTTTGGACCCCATAGGAAACACAGTAGAGTAGAAGAGTGCTCTTTTCTCTAAAGCAGAGTGTGTTTCTTGTAAGGCGAGCTCGCGTTTGTTTCCCAGTCCTAAATGGAGTTGAATCACATGCAGTTTGTGTTCCTACGAGCAAGAGTTGTTTTCTGGTAAGTAGAGTCACTATTGCGCTGTCATCGCCATACACAGTGCAAATAGCACTCGCGTCTGTTCCCAGCAAGTACAGTGTATCAGACTGAAGAGGAGCTACTGTTCTTGTCAGTTTCTTAAGCAGAGTTGAGCTAGATATGGCCCGTTTGTGTTGGAAGAACAGTTCTTATGTTCTGAGCAAGCTCACTGTTTTGACATTATAGGAAACACAGTAGAGTAGATGAGTGCTCTTTTCTCTAAAGCAGAGTGTGTTTCTTGTAAGGCGAGCTAGCGTTTGTTTCCTAGTCCTACATGGAGTTGAATCACATGCAGTTTCTGGTCCTATGAACAAGAGTTGTTTTCTGGTAAGGAAAGTCACATGCGCACCCATTGCCATACACAGTGCATATAGCACTCGCGTCTGTTCCCAGCAAGTACAGTGTATTGGACTGAATAGGTGCTATTGTTCTTGTCTGTTTTCTAAGCAAAGTTGAAGTAGATATGGCCCGTGTGTGTAGGAAGCACAGTTCTTTTGTTCTGAGCAAGCTCACTGTTTGACCCAATAGGAAACACAGTAGAGTAGAAGAGTGCTCTTTTCTCTAAAGCAGAGTGTGTTTCTTGTAAGGCGAGCTAGCGTTTGTTTCGCAGTCCTAAATGGAGTTGAATCCCATGCAGTTTCTGGTACTACGAGCAAGAGTTGTTTTGTGGTAAGAAGAGTCACTATTGTGCTCCAAATGCCATACACAGTGCAAATAGCACTCGCGTCTGTTCCAGGCATGTACAGTGTATTGGACTGAATAGCAGCTACTGTTCTTGTCAGTTTCCTAAGCAGAGATGAACTAGATATGGTCCATGTGTGTAGGAAGCACAGTTCTTTTGTTCTGAGCAAGCTCACTGTTTGGACCCCATAGGAAACACAGTAGAGTAGAAGAGTGCTCTTTTCTAAAAAGCAGAGAGTGTTTCTTGTAAGGCGAGCTAGCATTTGTTTCCCAATCCTAAGTGGCGTTGAATCACATGCAGTTTGTGTTCCTACGAGCAAGAGTTGTTTTCTGGTAAGGAGAGTCACTATTGCGCTGTCATTGCCATACACAGTGCAAATAGCACTCGCGTCTGTTCCCAGCAAGTACAGTGTATCGGACTGAAGAGGAGCTACTGTTCTTGTCAGTTTCCTAAGCAGAGTTGAACTACATATGGTCCGTGTGTGTAGGAAGCACAGTTCTTTTGTTCTGAGCAAGCTCACTGTTTGGACCCCACAGGAAACACAGTAGAGTGAATGAGTGCTCTTTTCTCTAAAGCAGAGTGTGTTTCTTGTAAGGCGAGCTAGCGTTTGTTTCCCAGTCCTAAATGGATTTGAGTCACATGCAGTTTTTGGTCCTATGAGCAAGAGTTGTTTTCTGGTAAGAAGATTCACTATTGCGCTGCCATTGCCATACACAGGACAAATAGCACTGGCATCTGTTCGCAGCAACTACAGTGTTTTGGACTGAAGAGGATCTACTGTTCTTGTCAGGTTCCTAAGCAGAATTGAACTAGATATGGACGTGTGTGTAGGAAGCACAGTTCTTTTGTTCTGAGCAAGCTCACTTTTCGGACCCAAAAGGAAACACAGTAGAGTAGAAGAGTGCTCTTTTCTCAAATGCAGAGTGTGTTTCTTTTAAGGCAAGCTAGCGTTTGTTTCCCAGTCCTAAATGGAGTGGAATCACATGCAGTTTCTGGTCCTACGAGCAAGAGTTGTTTTCTGGTAAGGAAAGTCACTATTGCGCTCTCATTGCCATACAAAGTGCAAATAGCACTGGCGTCTCTTCCCAGAAGTACAGTGTATTGGACTAAATAGGAGCTACTGTTCTTGTCAGTTTCCTAAGCAGAGTTGAACTAGATATGGTCCATGTGTGTAGGAAGCACAGTTCTTTTGTTCTGAGCAAGCTCACTGTTCTGGCCCTATAGGAAACACAGTAGAGTAGAAGAGTGCTCTTTTCTCTAAAGCAGAGTGTGTTTCTTGTAAGGCGAGCTCGCGTTTGTTTCCCAGTCCTAAATGGAGTGGAGTCACAGACAGTTTTTGGTCCTACGAGCAAGAGTTGTTTTATGGTAAGAAGAGTCACTATTGTGCTCCAAATGCCATACACAGTGCAAATAGCACTCGCATCTGTTCCCAGCAAGTACAGTGTATTGGACTGAATAGGAGCTACTGTTCTTGTCAGTTTCCTAAGCAGAGTTGAACTAGATATGATCCGTGTGTGTAGGAAGCACAGTTCTTTTGTTCTGAGCAAGCTCACTGTTTGGACCCCATAGAAAACACAGTAGAGTAGAAGAGTGCTCTTTTCTCAAAAGCAGAGTGTGTTTCTTGTAAGGCGAGCTAGCGTTTGTTTCCCAGGCCTAAATGGAGTGGAATCACATGCAGTTTCTGGTCCTACGCACAAGAGTTGTTTTATGGTAAGAATAGTCACTATTGCGCTGCCTTTGCCATACACAGGACAAATAGCACTGGCGTCTGTTCCCAGCAAGTACAGTGTATTAGACTGAAGAGGATCTACTGTTCTTGTCAGGTTCCTAAGCAGAATTGAACTAGATATGGCCGTGTGTGTAGGAAGCACAGTTCTTTTGTTCTGAGCAAGCTCACTGTTCGGACCCCATAGGAAACACAGTAGAGTAGAAGACTGCTCATTTCTGAAAAGCAGAGTGTGTTTCTTGTAAGGCAAGCTAGGGTTTGTTTCCTAGTCCTAAATGGAGTTGAATCACATGCAGTTTCTAGTCCTACGAACAAGAGTTGTTTTCTGGTAATTAAAGTCACTATTGCGCTCCCATTGCCATACACAGGGCAAATAGCACTCGCGTCTTTTCCCAGCAAGTACAGTGTATTGGACTGAATAGGAGCTTCTGTTCTTGTCAGTTTCCTAAGCAGAGTTGAACTACATATGGTCCTTGTGTGTAGGAAGAATAGTTATTATGTTCTGAGCAAGCTCACTGTTCTGGCCCTATAGGAAACACAGTAGAGTAGAAGAGTGCTCTTTTCTCTAAAGCAGAGTGTGTTTCTTGTAAGGCGAGCTCGCGTTTGTTTCCCAGTCCTAAATGGAGTTGAGTCACAGACAGTTTTTGGTCCTACGAGCAAGAGTTGTTTTCTGGTAAGAAGAGTCACTATTGTGCTCCAAATGCCATACACAGTGCAAATAGCACTCGCATCTGTTCCCAGCAAGTACAGTGTATTGGACTGAATAGGAGGTACTGTTCTTGTCAGTTTCCTAAGCAGAGTTTAACTAGATATGATCCGTGTGTGTAGAAAGCACAGTTCTTTTGTTCTGAGCAAGCTCACTGTTTGGACCCCTTAGGAAACACAGTAGAGTAGAAGAGTGCTCTTTTCTCTAAAGCAGAATGTGTTTCTTGTAAGGCGAGCTCGCGTTTGTTTCCCAGTCCTAAATGGATTTGAGTCACATGCAGTTTTTGGTCCTAAGAGCAAGAGTTGTTTTCTGGTAAGAAGAGTCACTATTGCGCTGTCATTGCCATACACAGTGCAAATAGCACTCGCGTCTGTTCCCAGCAAGTACAGTGTTTTGGACTGAATAGGTACTACTGTTCTTGTCAGTTTCCTAAGCAGAGTTTAACTAGATATGATCCGTGTGTGTAGGAAGCACAGTTCTTTTGTTCTCAGCAAGCTCACTGTTTGGACCCCATAGGAAACACAGTAGAGTAGAAGAGTGCTCTTTTCTCTAAAGCAGAGTGTGTTTCTTGTAAGGCGAGCTCGCGTTTGTTTCCCAGTCCTAAATGGAGTTGAATCACATGCAGTTTGTGTTCCTACGAGCAAGAGTTGTTTTCTGGTAAGTAGAGTCACTATTGCGCTGTCATCGCCATACACAGTGCAAATAGCACTCGCGTCTGTTCCCAGCAAGTACAGTGTATCAGACTGAAGAGGAGCTACTGTTCTTGTCAGTTTCTTAAGCAGAGTTGAGCTAGATATGGCCCGTTTGTGTTGGAAGAACAGTTCTTATGTTCTGAGCAAGCTCACTGTTTTGACATTATAGGAAACACAGTAGAGTAGATGAGTGCTCTTTTCTCTAAAGCAGAGTGTGTTTCTTGTAAGGCGAGCTAGCGTTTGTTTCCTAGTCCTACATGGAGTTGAATCACATGCAGTTTCTGGTCCTATGAACAAGAGTTGTTTTCTGGTAAGGAAAGTCACATGCGCACCCATTGCCATACACAGTGCATATAGCACTCGCGTCTGTTCCCAGCAAGTACAGTGTATTGGACTGAATAGGTGCTATTGTTCTTGTCTGTTTTCTAAGCAAAGTTGAAGTAGATATGGCCCGTGTGTGTAGGAAGCACAGTTCTTTTGTTCTGAGCAAGCTCACTGTTTGACCCAATAGGAAACACAGTAGAGTAGAAGAGTGCTCTTTTCTCTAAAGCAGAGTGTGTTTCTTGTAAGGCGAGCTAGCGTTTGTTTCGCAGTCCTAAATGGAGTTGAATCCCATGCAGTTTCTGGTACTACGAGCAAGAGTTGTTTTCTGGTAAGAAGAGTCACTATTGTGCTCCAAATGCCATACACAGTGCAAATAGCACTCGCGTCTGTTCCAGGCATGTACAGTGTATTGGACTGAATAGCAGCTACTGTTCTTGTCAGTTTCCTAAGCAGAGATGAACTAGATATGGTCCATGTGTGTAGGAAGCACAGTTCTTTTGTTCTGAGCAAGCTCACTGTTTGGACCCCATAGGAAACACAGTAGAGTAGAAGAGTGCTCTTTTCTAAAAAGCAGAGAGTGTTTCTTGTAAGGCGAGCTAGCATTTGTTTCCCAGTCCTAAGTGGCGTTGAATCACATGCAGTTTGTGTTCCTACGAGCAAGAGTTGTTTTCTGGTAAGGAGAGTCACTATTGCGCTGTCATTGCCATACACAGTGCAAATAGCACTCGCGTCTGTTCCCAGCAAGTACAGTGTATCGGACTGAAGAGGAGCTACTGTTCTTGTCAGTTTCCTAAGCAGAGTTGAACTACATATGGTCCATGTGTGTAGGAAGCACAGTTCTTTTGTTCTGAGCAAGCTCACTGTTTGGACCCCACAGGAAACACAGTAGAGTGAATGAGTGCTCTTTTCTCTAAAGCAGAGTGTGTTTCTTGTAAGGCGAGCTAGCGTTTGTTTCCCAGTCCTAAATGGATTTGAGTCACATGCAGTTTTTGGTCCTATGAGCAAGAGTTGTTTTCTGGTAAGAAGATTCACTATTGCGCTGCCATTGCCATACACAGGACAAATAGCACTGGCATCTGTTCGCAGCAACTACAGTGTTTTGGACTGAAGAGGATCTACTGTTCTTGTCAGGTTCCTAAGCAGAATTGAACTAGATATGGACGTGTGTGTAGGAAGCACAGTTCTTTTGTTCTGAGCAAGCTCACTTTTCGGACCCAAAAGGAAACACAGTAGAGTAGAAGAGTGCTCTTTTCTCAAATGCAGAGTGTGTTTCTTTTAAGGCAAGCTAGCGTTTGTTTCCCAGTCCTAAATGGAGTGGAATCACATGCAGTTTCTGGTCCTACGAGCAAGAGTTGTTTTCTGGTAAGGAAAGTCACTATTGCGCTCTCATTGCCATACAAAGTGCAAATAGCACTGGCGTCTCTTCCCAGAAGTACAGTGTATTGGACTAAATAGGAGCTACTGTTCTTGTCAGTTTCCTAAGCAGAGTTGAACTAGATATGGTCCATGTGTGTAGGAAGCACAGTTCTTTTGTTCTGAGCAAGCTCACTGTTCTGGCCCTATAGGAAACACAGTAAAGTAGAAGAGTGCTCTTTTCTCTAAAGCAGAGTGTGTTTCTTGTAAGGCGAGCTCGCGTTTGTTTCCCAGTCCTAAATGGAGTGGAGTCACAGACAGTTTTTGGTCCTACGAGCAAGAGTTGTTTTATGGTAAGAAGAGTCACTATTGTGCTCCAAATGCCATACACAGTGCAAATAGCACTCGCATCTGTTCCCAGCAAGTACAGTGTATTGGACTGCATAGGAGCTACTGTTCTTGTCAGTTTCCTAAGCAGAGTTTAACTAGATATGATCTGTGTGTGTAGGAAGCACAGTTCTTTTGTTCTGAGCAAGCTCACTGTTCTGGCCCTATAGGAAACACAGTAGAGTAGATGAATGCTCTTTTCTCTAAAGCAGAGTGTGTTTCTTGTAAGGCGAGCTAGCGTTTGTTTCGCAGTCCTAAATGGAGTTGAATCCCATGCAGTTTCTTGTACTACGAGCAAGAGTTGTTTCCTGGTAAGAAGAGTCACTATTGTGTTCCAAATGCCATACACCGTGCAAATAGCACTCGCGTCTGTTCCCAGCATGTACAGTGTATTGGACTGAATAGGAGCTACTGTTCATGTCAGTTTCCTAAGCAGAGTTGAACTAGATATGGTCCATGTGTGTAGGAAGCACAGTTCTTTTGTTCTGAGCAAGCTCACTGTTTGGACCCCATAAGAAACACAGTATTGTAGAAGAGTGCTCTTTTCTAAAAAGCAGAGAGTGTTTATTGTAAGGCGAGCTAGCATTTGTTTCCCAGTCCTAAATGGCGTTGAATCACATGCAGTTTGTGTTCCTACGAGCAAGAGTTTTTTTCTGGTAAGGAGAGTCACTATTGCACTGTCATTGCCATACACAGTGCAAATAGCACTCGCGTCTGTTCCCAGCAAGTACAGTGTATCGGACTGAAGAGCAGCTACTGTTCTTGTCAGTTTCTTAAGCAGAGTTGAGCTAGATATGGCCCATGTGTGTAGGAAGCACAGTTCTTATGTTCTGAGCAAGCTCACTGTTCTGGCCCTATAGGAAACACAGTAGAGTAGATGAGTGCTCTTTTCTCTAAAGCAGAGTGTGTTTCTTGTAAGGCGAGCTAGCGTTTGTTTCCTAGTCCTACATGGAGTTGAATCACATGCAGTTTCTGGTCCTACGAACAAGAGTTGTTTTCTGGTAAGGAAAGTCTCATGCGCACCCATTGCCATACACAGTGCATAAAGCACTCGCGTCTGTTCCCAGCAAGTACAGTGTATTGGACTGAATAGGTGCTATTGTTCTTGTCTGTTTTCTAAGCAGAGTTGAATTAGATATGGCCCGTGTGTGTAGGAAGCACAGTTCTTTTGTTCTGAGCAAGCTCACTGTTTGGACCCAATAGGAAACACAGTAGAGTAGAAGAGTGCTCTTTTCTAAAAAGCAGAGAGTGTTTCTTTTAAGGCGAGCTAGCATTTGTTTCCCAGTCCTAAGTGGCGTTGAATCACATGCAGTTTGTGTTCCTACGAGCAAGAGTTGTTTTCTGGTAAGGAAAGTCACTATTGCGCTCTCTTTGCCATACACAGTGCAAATAGCACTGGCGTCTCTTCCCAGCAAGTACAGTGTATTGGACTGAAGAGGAGCTACTGTTCTTGTCAGTTTACTAAGCAGAGTTGAACTAGATATGGTCCATGTGTGTAGGAAGCACAGTTCTTTTGTTCTAAGCAAGCTCACTGTTCTGGCCCTATAGGAAACACATTAAAGTAGAAGAGTGCTCTTTTCTCTAAAGCAGAGTGTGTTTCTTGTAAGGCAAGCTCGCGTTTGTTTCCCAGTCCTAAATGGAGTTGAGTCACAGACAGTTTTTGGTCCTACGAGCAAGAGTTGTTTTCTGGTAAGAAGAGTCACTATTGCGCTCCAAATGCCATACACAGTGCAAATAGGACTCGCGTCTGTTCCCACCATGTACAGTGTATTGGACTGAAGAGAAGCTACTGTTCTTGTCAGTTTCCTAAGCAGAGTTGAACTAGATATGGTCCATGTGTGTAGGAAGCACAGTTCTTTTGTTCTGAGCAAGCTCACTGTTTGGACCCCATAGAAAACACAGTAGAGTAGAAGAGTGCTCTGTTGTCAAAAGCAGAGTGTGTTTCTTGTAAGGCGAGCTAGCGTTTGTTTCCCAGGCCTAAATGGAGTGGAATCACATGCAGTTTCTGGTCCTACGAGCAAGAGTTGTTTTATGGTAAGAATAGTCACTATTGCACTGCCATTGCCATACACAGGACAAATAGCACTGGCATCTGTTCCCAGCAAGTACAGTGTATTAGACTGAAGAGGATCTACTGTCCTTGTCAGGTTCCTACGCAGAATTGAACTAGATATGGCCGTGTGTGTAGGAAGCACAGTTCTTTTGTTCTGAGCAAGCTCACTGTTCGGACCCCATAGGAAACACAGTAGAGTAGAAGAGTGCTCATTTCTGAAAAGCAGAGTGTGTTTCTTGTAAGGCGAGCTAGGGTTTGTTTCCTAGTCCTAAATGGAGTTGAATCACATGCAGTTTCTAGTCCTACGAACAGGAGTTGTTTTCTGGTAAGGAAAGTCACTATTGCGCTCCCATTGCCATACACAGGGCAAATAGCACTCGCGTCTTTTCCCAGCAAGTACAGTGTATTGGACTGAATAGGAGCTACTGTTCTTGTCAGTTTCCTAAGCAGAGTTGAACTACATATGGTCCTTGTGTGTAGGAAGCACAGTTATTATGTTCTGAGCAAGCTCACTGTTCTGGCCCTATAGGAAACACAGTAGAGTAGAAGAGTGCTCTTTTCTCTAAAGCAGAGTGTGTTTCTTGTAAGGCGAGCTCGCGTTTGTTTCCCAGTCCTAAATGGAGTTGAGTCACAGACAGTTTTTGGTCCTACGAGCAAGAGTTGTTTTATGGTAAGAAGAGTCACTATTGTGCTCCAAATGCCATACACAGTGCAAATAGCACTCGCATCTGTTCCCAGCAAGTACAGTGTATTGGACTGAATAGGAGCTACTGTTCTTGTCAGTTTCCTAAGCAGAGTTTAACTAGATATGATCCGTGTGTGTAGGAAGCACAGTTCTTTTGTTCTGAGCAAGCTCACTGCTCTGGCCCTATAGGAAACACAGTAGAGTAGATGAATGCTCTTTTCTCTAAAGCAGAGTGTGTTTCTTGTAAGGCGAGCTAGCGTTTGTTTCGCAGTCCTAAATGGAGTTGAATCCCATGCAGTTTCTTGTACTACGAGCAAGAGTTGTTTCCTGGTAAGAAGAGTCACTATTGTGTTCCAAATGCCATACACCGTGCAAATAGCACTCGCGTCTGTTCCCAGCATGTACAGTGTATTGGACTGAATAGGAGCTACTGTTCATGTCAGTTTCCTAAGCAGAGTTGAACTAGATATGGTCCATGTGTGTAGGAAGCACAGTTCTTTTGTTCTGAGCAAGCTCACTGTTTGGACCCCATAGGAAACACAGAATTGTAGAAGAGTGCTCTTTTCTAAAAAGCAGAGAGTGTTTGTTGTAAGGCGAGCTAGCATTTGTTTCCCAGTCCTAAATGGCGTTGAATCACATGCAGTTTGTGTTCCTACGAGCAAGAGTTTTTTTCTGGTAAGGAGAGTCACTATTGCACTGTCATTGCCATACACAGTGCAAATAGCACTCGCGTCTGTTCCCAGCAAGTACAGTGTATCGAACTGAAGAGCAGCTACTGTTCTTGTCAGTTTCTTAAGCAGAGTTGAGCTAGATATGGCCCGTGTGTGTAGGAAGCACAGTTCTTATGTTCTGAGCAAGCTCACTGTTCTGGCCCTATAGGAAACACAGTAGAGTAGATGAGTGCTCTTTTCTCTAAAGCAGAGTGTGTTTCTTGTAAGGTGAGCTAGCGTTTGTTTCCTAGTCCTACATGGAGTTGAATCACATGCAGTTTCTGGTCCTACGAACAAGAGTTGTTTTCTGGTAAGGAAAGTCACATGCGTACCCATTGCCATACACAGTGCATAAAGCACTCGCGTCTGTTCCCAGCAAGTACAGTGTATTGGACTGAATAGGTGCTATTGTTCTTGTCTGTTTTCTAAGCAGAGTTGAATTAGATATGGCCCGTGTGTGTAGGAAGCACAGTTCTTTTGTTCTGAGCAAGCTCACTGTTTGGACCCAATAGGAAACACAGTAGAGTAGAAGAGTGCTCTTTTCTAAAAAGCAGAGAGTGTTTCTTTTAAGGCGAGCTAGCATTTGTTTCCCAGTCCTAAGTGGCGTTGAATCACATGCAGTTTGTGTTCCTACGAGCAAGAGTTGTTTTCTGGTAAGGAAAGTCACTATTGCGCTCTCTTTGCCATACACAGTGCAAATAGCACTGGCGTCTCTTCCCAGCAAGTACAGTGTATTGGACTGAAGAGGAGCTACTGTTCTTGTCAGTTTACTAAGCAGAGTTGAACTAGATATGGTCCATGTGTGTAGGAAGCACAGTTCTTTTGTTCTAAGCAAGCTCACTGTTCTGGCCCTATAGGAAACACATTAAAGTAGAAGAGTGCTCTTTTCTCTAAAGCAGAGTGTGTTTCTTGTAAGGCAAGCTCGCGTTTGTTTCCCAGTCCTAAATGGAGTTGAGTCACAGACAGTTTTTGGTCCTACGAGCAAGAGTTGTTTTCTGGTAAGAAGAGTCACTATTGCGCTCCAAATGCCATACACAGTGCAAATAGGACTCGCGTCTGTTCCCACCATGTACAGTGTATTGGACTGAAGAGAAGCTACTGTTCTTGTCAGTTTCCTAAGCAGAGTTGAACTAGATATGGTCCATGTGTGTAGGAAGCACAGTTCTTTTGTTCTGAGCAAGCTCACTGTTTGGACCCCATAGAAAACACAGTAGAGTAGAAGAGTGCTCTTTTGTCAAAAGCAGAGTGTGTTTCTTGTAAGGCGAGCTAGCGTTTGTTTCCCAGGCCTAAATGGAGTGGAATCACATGCAGTTTCTGGTCCTACGAGCAAGAGTTGTTTTATGGTAAGAATAGTCACTATTGCACTGCCATTGCCATACACAGGACAAATAGCACTGGCATCTGTTCCCAGCAAGTACAGTGTATTAGACTGAAGAGGATCTACTGTCCTTGTCAGGTTCCTACGCAGAATTGAACTAGATATGGCCGTGTGTGTAGGAAGCACAGTTCTTTTGTTCTGAGCAAGCTCACTGTTCGGACCCCATAGGAAACACAGTAGAGTAGAAGAGTGCTCATTTCTGAAAAGCAGAGTGTGTTTCTTGTAAGGCGAGCTAGGGTTTGTTTCCTAGTCCTAAATGGAGTTGAATCACATGCAGTTTCTAGTCCTACGAACAGGAGTTGTTTTCTGGTAAGGAAAGTCACTATTGTGCTCCCATTGCCATACACAGGGCAAATAGCACTCGCGTCTTTTCCCAGCAAGTACAGTGTATTGGACTGAATAGGAGCTACTGTTCTTGTCAGTTTCCTAAGCAGAGTTGAACTACATATGGTCCTTGTGTGTAGGAAGCACAGTTATTATGTTCTGAGCAAGCTCACTGTTCTGGCCCTATAGGAAACACAGTAGAGTAGAAGAGTGCTCTTTTCTCTAAAGCAGAGTGTGTTTCTTGTAAGGCGAGCTCGCGTTTGTTTCCCAGTCCTAAATGGAGTTGAGTCACAGACAGTTTTTGGTCCTACGAGCAAGAGTTGTTTTATGGTAAGAAGAGTCACTATTGTGCTCCAAATGCCATACACAGTGCAAATAGCACTCGCATCTGTTCCCAGCAAGTACAGTGTATTGGACTGAATAGGAGCTACTGTTCTTGTCAGTTTCCTAAGCAGAGTTTAACTAGATATGATCCGTGTGTGTAGGAAGCACAGTTCTTTTGTTCTGAGCAAGCTCACTGCTCTGGCCCTATAGGAAACACAGTAGAGTAGATGAATGCTCTTTTCTCTAAAGCAGAGTGTGTTTCTTGTAAGGCGAGCTAGCGTTTGTTTCGCAGTCCTAAATGGAGTTGAATCCCATGCAGTTTCTTGTACTACGAGCAAGAGTTGTTTCCTGGTAAGAAGAGTCACTATTGTGTTCCAAATGCCATACACCGTGCAAATAGCACTCGCGTCTGTTCCCAGCATGTACAGTGTATTGGACTGAATAGGAGCTACTGTTCATGTCAGTTTCCTAAGCAGAGTTGAACTAGATATGGTCCATGTGTGTAGGAAGCACAGTTCTTTTGTTCTGAGCAAGCTCACTGTTTGGACCCCATAAGAAACACAGTATTGTAGAAGAGTGCTCTTTTCTAAAAAGCAGAGAGTGTTTATTGTAAGGCGAGCTAGCATTTGTTTCCCAGTCCTAAATGGCGTTGAATCACATGCAGTTTGTGTTCCTACGAGCAAGAGTTTTTTTCTGGTAAGGAGAGTCACTATTGCACTGTCATTGCCATACACAGTGCAAATAGCACTCGCGTCTGTTCCCAGCAAGTACAGTGTATCGAACTGAAGAGCAGCTACTGTTCTTGTCAGTTTCTTAAGCAGAGTTGAGCTAGATATGGCCCGTGTGTGTAGGAAGCACAGTTCTTATGTTCTGAGCAAGCTCACTGTTCTGGCCCTATAGGAAACACAGTAGAGTAGATGAGTGCTCTTTTCTCTAAAGCAGAGTGTGTTTCTTGTAAGGTGAGCTAGCGTTTGTTTCCTAGTCCTACATGGAGTTGAATCACATGCAGTTTCTGGTCCTACGAACAAGAGTTGTTTTCTGGTAAGGAAAGTCACATGCGCACCCATTGCCATACACAGTGCATAAAGCACTCGCGTCTGTTCCCAGCAAGTACAGTGTATTGGACTGAATAGGTGCTATTGTTCTTGTCTGTTTTCTAAGCAGAGTTGAATTAGATATGGCCCGTGTGTGTAGGAAGCACAGTTCTTTTGTTCTGAGCAAGCTCACTGTTTGGACCCAATAGGAAACACAGTAGAGTAGAAGAGTGCTCTTTTCTCTAAAGCAGAGTGTGTTTCTTGTAAGGCGAGCTAGCGTTTGTTTCGCAGTCCTAAATGGAGTTGAATCCCATGCAGTTTCTGGTACTACGAGCAAGAGTTGTTTTCTGGTAAGAAGAGTCACTATTGTGCTCCAAATGCCATACACAGTGCAAATAGCACTCGCGTCTGTTCCAGGCATGTACAGTGTATTGGACTGAATAGCAGCTACTGTTCTTGTCAGTTTCCTAAGCAGAGATGAACTAGATATGGTCCATGTGTGTAGGAAGCACAGTTCTTTTGTTCTGAGCAAGCTCACTGTTTGGACCCCATAGGAAACACAGTTGAGTAGAAGAGTGCTCTTTTCTAAAAAGCAGAGAGTGTTTCTTTTAAGGCGAGCTAGCATTTGTTTCCCAGTCCTAAGTGGCGTTGAATCACATGCAGTTTGTGTTCCTACGAGCAAGAGTTGTTTTCTGGTAAGGAAAGTCACTATTGCGCTCTCTTTGCCATACACAGTGCAAATAGCACTGGCGTCTCTTCCCAGCAAATACAGTGTATTGGACTGAAGAGGAGCTACTGTTCTTGTCGGTTTACTAAGCAGAGTTGAACTAGATATGGTCCATGTGTGTAGGAAGCACAGTTCTTTTGTTCTAAGCAAGCTCAATGTTCTGGCCCTATAGGAAACACATTAAAGTAGAAGAGTGCTCTTTTCTCTAAAGCAGAGTGTGTTTCTTGTAAGGCAAGCTCGCGTTTGTTTCCCAGTCCTAAATGGAGTTGAGTCACAGACAGTTTTTGGTCCTACGAGCAAGAGTTGTTTTCTGGTAAGAAGAGTCACTATTGCGCTCCGAATGCCATTCACAGTGCAAATAGGACTCGCGTCTGTTCCCACCATGTACAGTGTATTGGACTGAAGAGAAGCTACTGTTCTTGTCAGTTTCCTAAGCAGAGTTGAACTAGATATGGTCCATGTGTGTAGGAAGCACAGTTCTTTTGTTCTGAGCAAGCTCACTGTTTGGACCCCATAGAAAACACAGTAGAGTAGAAGAGTGCTCTTTTCTCAAAAGCAGAGTGTGTTTCTTGTAAGGCGAGCTAGCGTTTGTTTCCCAGGCTTAAATGGAGTGGAATCACATGCAGTTTCTGGTCCTACGAGCAAGAGTTGTTTTATGGTTAGAATAGTCACTATTGCGCTGCCATTGCCATACACAGGACAAATAGCACTGGCGTCTGTTCCCAGCAAGTACAGTGTATTAGACTGAAGAGGATCTACTGTTCTTGTCTGGTTCCTAAGCAGAATTGAACTAGATATGGACGTGTGTGTAGGAAGCACAGTTCTTTTGTTCTGAGCAAGCTCACTGTTCGGACCCCATAGGAAACACAGTAGAGTAGAAGAGTGCTCATTTCTGAAAAGCAGAGTGTGTTTCTTGTAAGGCGAGTTAGGGTTTGTTTCCTAGTCCTAAATGGAGTTGAATCACATGCAGTTTCTAGTCCTACCAACAAGAGTTGTTTTCTGGTAAGGAAAGTCACTATTGCGCTCCCATTGCCATACACAGGGCAAATAGATCTCGTGTCTTTTCCCAGCAAGTACAGTGTATTGGACTGAATAGGAGCTACTGTTCTTGTCAGTTTACTAAGCAGAGTTGAAGTACATATGGTCCTTGGGTGTAGGAAGCACAGTTATTATGTTCTGAGCAAGCTCACTGTTCTGGCCCTATAGGAAACACAGTAGAGTAGAAGAGTGCTCTTTTCTCTAAAGCAGAGTGTGTTTCTTGTAAGGCGAGCTGGCGTTTGTTTCCCAGTCCTAAATGGAGTTGAGTCACATGCAGTTTTTGGTCCTACGAGGAAGAGTTGTTTTATGGTAAGAAGAGTCACTATTGTGCTCCAAATGCCATACACAGTGCAAATAGCACTCGCATCTGTTCCCAGCAAGTACAGTGTATTGGACTGAATAGGAGCTACTGTTCTTGTCAGTTTCCTAAGCAGAGTTGAACTAGATATGATCCGTGCGTGTAGGAAGCACAGTTCTTTTGTTCTGAGCAAGCTCACTTTTTGGACCCGATAGGAAACACAGTAGAGTAGAAGAGTGCTCTTTTCTCTAAAGCAGAGTGTGTTTCTTGTAAGGCGAGCTCGCGTTTGTTTCCCAGTCCTAAATGGATTTGAGTCACATGCAGTTTTTGGTCCTAAGAACAAGAGTTGTTTTCTGGTAAGAAGAGTCACTATTGTGCTCCAAATGCCATACATAGTGCAAATAGGACTCGCGTCTGTTCCCTGCATGTACAGTGTATTGGACTGAATAGGAGCTACTGTTCTTGTCAGTTTCCTAAGTAGAGTTGAACTAGATATGGTCCATGTGTGTAGGAAGCACAGTTCTTTTGTTCTGAGCAAGCTCACTGTTTGGACCCCATAGGAAACACAGTAGAGTAGAAGAGTGCTCTTTTCTAAAAAGCAGAGAGTGTTTCTTGTAAGGCGAGTTAGCATTTGTTTCCCAGTCCTAAATGGAGTTGCATCACATGCAGTTTGTGTTCCTACGAGCAAGAGTTGTTTTCTGGTAAGGAAAGTCACTATTGCGCTATCATTGCCATATACAGTGCAAATAGCACTCGCGTCTGTTCCCAGCAAGTACAGTGTATCGGACTGAAGAGGAGCTACTGTTCTTGTCAGTTTCTTAAGCAGAGTTGAGCTATATATGGCCCGTGTGTGTAGGAAGAACAGTTCTTATGTTCTGAGCAAGCTCACTGTTCTGGCCCTATAGGAAACACAGTAGAGTAGATGAGTGCTCTTTTCTCTAAAGCAGAGTGTGTTTCTTGTAAGGCGAGCTAGTGTTTGTTTCCTAGTCCTAAATGGAGTTGAATCACATGCAGTTTCTCGTCCTACGAACAAGAGTTGTATTCTGGTAAGGAAAGTCACATTGCGCACCCATTGCCACACAATGCAAATAGCACTCGCGTCTGTTCCCAGCAAGTACAGTGTATTGGACTGAATAGGTGCTATTGTTCTTGTCTGTTTCCTAAGCAGAGTTGAATTAGATATGGCCCGTGTGTGTAGGAAGCACAGTTCTTTTGTTCTGAGCAAGCTCACTGGTAGACCTCATAGGAAACACAGTAGAGTAGAAGAGTGCTCTTTTCTCTAAAGCAGAGTGTGTTTCTTGTAAGGCGAGCTAGCGTTTGTTTCGCAGTCCTAAATGGAGTTGAATCCCATGCAGTTTCATGTACTACGAGCAAGAGTTGTTTTCTGGTAAGAAGAGTCAATATTGTGCTCCAAATGCCATACGCAGTGCAAATAGCACTCGCGTCTGTTCCAGGCATGTACAGTGTATTGGACTGAATAGGAGCTACTGTTCTTGTCAGTTTCCTAAGCAGATTTGAACTAAATATGGTCCATGTGTGTAGGAAGCACAGTTCTTTTGTTCTGAGCTAGCTCACTGTTTGGACCCCATAGCAAACACATTAGAGTAGAATACTGCTCTTTTCTCAAAAGCAGAGTGTGTTTCTTGTAAGGCGAGCTAGAGTTTGTTTCCCAGTCCTAAATGAAGTTGAGTCACATGCAGTTTTTTGTCCTACGAGCAAGAGTTGTTTTCTGGTAAGGAAAGTCACTATTGCGCTCTCATTGCCATACACAGTGCAAATAGCACTCGCGTCGGTTCCCAGCAAGAACAGTGTATTGGAATGAAGAGGAGCTACTGTTCTTGTCAGTTTCCTAAGCAGAGTTGAACTACATATGGTCCGTGTGTGTAGGAAGCACAGTTCTTTTGTTCTGAGCAAGCTCTCTGTTTGGACCCCATAGGAAACACAGTAGAGTAGAAGTGTGCTCTTTTCTCTAAAGCAGAGTGTGTTTCTTGTAAGGTGAGCTAGCGTTTGTTTCCCAGTCCTAAATGGAGTTGAATCACATGCAGTTTCTGGTCCTACGAGCAAGAGTTGTTTTCTGGTAAGGAAAGGTACTATTGCGCTCCCATTGCCATACACAGTGCAAATAGCACTGGCATCTGTTCCAGCAAGTACAGTGTATTGGACTGAAGAGGAGCTACTGTTCTTCTCAGTTTCCTAAGCAGAGTTGAACTACATATGGTCCGTGTGTGTAGGAAGCACAGTTCTTTTGTTCTGAGCAAGCCTACTGTTTGGACCCCATAGGAAACACAGTAGAGTAGAAGAGTGCTCTTTTCTCTAAAGCAGAGTGTGTTTCTTGTAAGGCGAGCTAGCGTTTGTTTCCCAGTCCTAAATGGATTTAGTCACATGCAGTTTTTGGTTCTATGAGCAAGAGTTGTTTTCTGGTAAGAAGATTCACTATTGTGCTGCCATTGCCATACACTGGACAAATAGCACTGGCATCTGTTCGCAGCAAGTACAGTGTATTGGACTGAAGAGGATCTACTGTTCTCGTCAGGTTCCTAAGCAGAATTGAACTAGATATGGACGTGTGTGTAGGAAGCACAGTTCTTTTGTTCTGAGCAAGCTCACTTTTGGGACCCAAAAGGAAACAAAGTAGAGTAGAAGAGTGCTCTTTTCTCAAAAGCAGAGTGTGTTTTTTGTAAAGCAAGCTATCGTTTGTTTCCAGTCCTAAATGGAGTTGAATCACATGCAGTTTCTGGTCCTACGAGCAAGAGTTGTTTTCTGGTAAGGAAAGTCACTATTGTGCTCCCTTTGCCATATACAGTGCAAATAGCACTCGCGTCTGTTCCCAGCAAGTACAGTGTATCGGACTGAAGAGGAGCTACTGTTCTTGTCAGTTTCCTAAGCAGAGTTGAACTAGATATGGCCCGTGTGTTTAGGAAGCACAGTTATTATGTTCTGAGCAAGCTCACTGTTCTGGCCCTATAGGAAACACAGTAGAGTAGAAGAGTGCTCTTTTCTATAAAGCAGAGTGTGTTACTTGTAAGGCGAGCTCGCGTTCGTTTCCCAGTCCTAAATGGATTTGAGTCACATGCAGTTTTTGGTCCTATGAGCAACAGTTGTTTTCTGGTAAGAAGAGTCACTATTTTGCTCTAAATGCCATACACAGTGCAAATAGCACTCGCCTCTGTTCCCAGCATGTACAGTGTATTGGACTGAATAGGAGCTACTGTTCTTGTCAGTTTCCTAAGCAGAGTTGAAGTAGATATGGTCCATGTGTGTAGGAAGCACAGTTCTTTTATTCTGAGCAAGCTCACTGTTTGGAACCCATAGGAAACACAGTAGAGTAGAAGAGTGCTCTTTTCTAAAAAGCAGAGAGTGTTTCTTGTAAGGCAAGCTAGCATTTGTTTCCCAGTCCTAAATGGCGTTGAATCACATGCAGTTTGTGTTCCTAAGAGCAAGAGTTGTTTTCTGGTAAGGAGAGTCACTATTGTGCTGTCATTGCCATACACAGTGCAAATAGCACTCGCGTCTGTTCCCAGCAAGTACAGTGTATCGGACTGAAGAGGAGCTACTGTTCTTGTCAGTTTCCTAAGCAGAGTTGAACTACATATGGTCCTTGTGTGTAGGAAGCACAGTTCTTTTGTTCTGAGCAAGCTCACTGTTTGGACCCCATAGGAAACACAGTAGAGTAGAAGAGTGCTCTTTTCTCTAAAGCAGAGTGTGTTTCTTGTATGGCGAGGTATCGTTTGTTCCGCAGTCCTAAATGGAGTTGAATCACATGCAGTTTCTGGTCCTACGAACAAGAGTTGTTTTCTGGTAAGGAAAGTCACTATTGCGCTCCCATTGCCATACACAGGGCAAATAGCACTCGCGTCTTTTCCCAGCAAGTACAGTGTATTGGACTGAATAGGAGCTACTGTTCTTGTCAGTTTCCTAAGCAGAGTTGAACTACATATGGTCCTTGTGTGTAGGAAGCACAGTTCTTTTCTTCTGAGCAAGCTCACTGTTTGGACCCCATAGGAAACACAGTAGAGTAGAAGAGTGCTCTTTTCTCTAAAGCAGAGTGTGTTTCTTGTAAGGCGAGCTAGCGTTTGTTTCTCAGTCCTAAATGGAGTGAAATCACATGCAGTTTCTGTCATACGAGCAAGAGTTGTTTTATGGTAAAAATCGTCACTATTGTGCTTCCATTGCCACACACAGGACAAATAGCATTGGCGTCTGTTCGCAGCAAGTACAGTGTATTGGACTGAAGAGGATCTACTGTACTTGTCAGAATCCTAAGCAGAATTGAACTAGATATGGACGTGTGTGTAGGAAGCACAGTTCTTTTGTTCTGAGCAAGCTCACTGTTCGGACCCCATAGGAAACACAGTAGAGTAGAAGAGTGCTCTTTTCTCAAAAGCAGAGTGTGTTTCTTGTAATGCAAGCTATCATTTGTTTCCCAGTCCTAATGGAGTTGAATCACATGCAGTTTTTTGTCCTACGAGCAAGAGTTGTTTTCTGGTAAGGAAAGTCACTATTGCGCTCTCATTGCCATACACAGTGGAAATAGCACTCCCGTCTGTTCCCAGTAAGTACAGTGTATCGGACTGAAGAGGAGCTACTGTTCTTGTCAGTTTCCTAAGCAGAGTTGAACTACATATGGTCCGTGTGTGTAGGAAGCACAGTTCTTTTGTTCTGAGCAAGCTCTCTGTTTGGACCCCATAGGAAACACAGTAGAGTAGAAGAGTGCTCTTTTCTCTAAAGCAGAGAGTGTTTCTTGTAAGGCGAGCTAGCGTTTGTTTCCCAGTCCTAAATGGAGGTGAATCACATGCAGTTTCTGGTCCTACAAGCAAGAGTTGTTTTCTGGTAAGGAAAGTTACTATTGCGCTCCCATTGCCATACACAGTGCAAATAGCACTGGCATCTGTTCCCAGCAAGTACAGTGTATTGTACTGAAGAGGAGCTACTGTTCTTCTCAGTTTCCTAAGCAGAGTTAAACTAGATATTGCCCATGTGTGTAGGAAGCACAGTTCTTTTTTTCTGAGCAAGCTCAATGTTCTGGCCATATAGGAAACACATTAGAATAGAATACTGCTCTTTTCTCAAAAGCAGAGTGTGTTTCTTGTAAGGCGAGCTAGCGTTTGTTTCCCAGTCCTAAATGGAGTGGAATCACATGCAGTTTCTGGTTCTACGAGCAAGAGTTGTTTTATGGTAAGAATAGTCACTATTGCGCTGCCATTGCCATACACAGGACAAATAGCACTGGCGTCTGTTTGCAGCAAATACAGTGTATTGGACTGAAGAGGATCTACTGTTCTTGTCAGGTTCCTAAGCAGAATTGAACTAGATATGGCCGTGTGTGTAGGAAGCACAGTTCTTTTGTTCTGAGCAAGCTCACTGTTCGGACCCCATAGGAAACACAGTAGAGTAGAAGAGTGCTCTTTTCTCTAAAGCAGAGTGTGTTTTTTGGAAGGCAAGCTATCGTTTGTTTCCCAGTCCTAAATGGAGTTGAATCACATGCAGTTTCTGGTCCTACGAGCAAGAGTTGTTTTCTGGTAAGGAAAGTCACTATTGCGCTCCCTTTGCCATACACAGTGCAAATAGCACTCGCGTCTGTTCCCAGCAAGTACAGTGTATCGGACTTAAGAGGTGCTAGTGTTCTTGTCAGTTTCAAAGCAGAGTTGACCTAGATATGGTCGATGTGTGTAGGAAGCACAGTTCTTTTGTTCTGAGCAAGCTCACTGTTTGGACCCCATAGGAAACACAGTAGAGTAGAAGAGTGCTCATTTCTCAGAAGCAGAGTGTGTTTCTTGTAAGGCGTGCTAGCATTTGTTTCCCAGTCCTAAATGGCGTTGAATCACATGCAGTGTGTGGTCCTACGAGCAAGAGTTGTTTTCTGGTAAGGAAAGTCACTATTGTGCTCTCATTGCCATACACAGTGCAAATAGCACTCGCGTCTGTTCCCAACAAGTACAGTGTATTGGACTGAAGAGGAGCTACTGTTCTTGTCAGTCTCCTAAGCAGAGTTGAACTAGATATGGCCTGTGTGTCTAGGAAGCACAGTTCGTTTGTTCTGAGCAAGCACACTGTTCTGGCCCTATAGGACATACAGTAGAGTAGAAGGGTGCCCTTTTCTCAAAAGCAGAGTGTGTTTCTTGTAAGGCGAGCTAGAGTTTGTTTCCCAGTCCTAAATGGAGTTGGGTCACATGCAGTATTTTGTCCTACGAGCAAGAGTTGTTTTCTGGTAAGACGAGTCACTATTGTGCTCCAATTGCCATACACAGTGCAAGTAGCACTCGCGTCTGCTCTCAGCAAGTACAGTGTATCAGACTGAAGAGGAGCTACTGTTCCTGTCAGTTTCCTTAGCAGAGTTGAACTAGATATGGCCCGTGTGTGTAGGAAGCACAGTTCTTTTGTTCTGAGCAAGCTCACTGTTCTGGCCCTATAAGAAACACAGTAGAGTAGAAGAGTGCTCTTTTCTCTAAAGCACAGTGTGTTTCTTGTAAGGCGAGCTCACGTTTGTTTCCCAGTCCTAAATGGAGTTGAATCACAGACAGTTTTTGGTCCTATGAGCAAGA
This sequence comes from Peromyscus eremicus, assembly GCF_949786415.1. Lineage (NCBI taxonomy): Eukaryota > Metazoa > Chordata > Mammalia > Rodentia > Cricetidae > Peromyscus > Peromyscus eremicus. The sequence goes on from NW_026734293.1 coordinate 1,547,369, forward strand.
GTTGTTTTCTGGTAAGAAGAGTCACTATTGCGCTCCAAATGCCATACACAGTGCAAGTAGCACTCGCGTCTGTTCCCAGCAATTACAGTGTATTGGACTGAATAGGAGAGACTGTTCTTGTCAGTTTCCTAAGCAGAGTTGAACTACATATGGTCCTTGTGTGTAGGAAGCACAGTTCTTTTGTTCTGAGCAAGCTCACTGTTTGGACGCCATAGGAAACACAGTAGAGTAGAAGAGTGCTCTTTTCTCTAAAGCAGAGTGTGTTTCATGTAAGGCGAGCTAGCATTTGTTTCCCAGTCCTAAATGGAGTTGAATCACATGCAGTTTCTGGTCCTACGAGCAAGAGTTGTTTTCTGGTAGGAAAGTCACTATTGCGCTCCCATTGGCATACACAGTGCAAATAGCACTCCCGTCTGTTCCCAGCAAGTACAGTGTATCGGACTGAAGAGGAGCTACTGTTCTTCTCAGTTTCCTAAGCAGAGTGGAACTAGATATGGCCCGTGTGTGTAGGAAGCACAGTTCTTTTGTTCTGAGCAAGCTCACTGTTCTGGCCCTATAGGAAACAAAGTAGAGTAGAAGAGTGCTCTTTTCTCAAAACAGAGTGTGTTTCTTGTAAAGCGAGCTGGAGTTTGTTTCCCAGTCCTAAATGGAGTTGAATCACATGCAGTTTCTGGTCCTACGAGCAAGAGTTGTTTTCTGGTAAGAAGAGTCACTATTGCACTGCCATTGCCATACACAGGACAAATAGCACTGGCGTCTGTTCCCAGCAAGTACAGTGTATCGGACTGAAGAGGAGCTACTGTTCTTGTCAGTTTGCTAAGCAGAGTTGAACTACATATGGCCCGTGTGTGTAGGAAGCACAGTTCTTTTTTTCTGAGCAAGCTCTCTGTTTGGACCCCATAGGAAACACAGTAGAGTAGAAGAGTGCTCTTTTCTCTAAAGCAGAGAGTGTTTCTTGTAAGGCGAGCTAGCGTTTGTTTCCCAGTCCTAAATGGAGGTGAATCACATGCAGTTTGTGGTCCTACAAGCAAGAGTTGTTTTCTGGTAAGGAAAGTTACTATTGCGCTCCCATTGCCATACACAGTGCAAATAACACTGGCATCTGTTCCCAGCAAGTACAGTGTATTGGACTGAAGAGGAGCTACTGTTCTTCTCAGTTTCCTAAGCAGAGTTAAACTAGATTTTGCCCATGTGTGTAGGAAGCACAGTTCTTTTTTTCTGAGCAAGCTCAATGTTCTGGCCCTATAGGAAACACATTAGAATAGAATACTGCTCTTTTCTCAAAAGCAGAGTGTGTTTCTTGTAAGGCGAGCTAGCGTTTGTTTCCCAGTCCTAAATGGAGTGGAATCACATGCAGTTTCTGGTTCTACGAGCAAGAGTTGTTTTATGGTAAGAATAGTCACTATTGCGCTGCCATTGCCATACACAGGACAAATAGCACTGGCGTCTGTTTGCAGCAAATACAGTGTATTGGACTGAAGAGGATCTACTGTTCTTGTCAGGTTCCTAAGCAGAATTGAACTAGATATGGCCGTGTGTGTAGGCAGCACAGTTCTTTTGTTCTGAGCAAGCTCACTGTTCGGACCCCATAGGAAACACAGTAGAGTAGAAGAGTGCTCTTTTCTCTAAAGCAGAGTGTGTTTTTTGTAAGGCAAGCTATCGTTTGTTTCCCAGTCCTAAATGGAGTTGAATCACATGCAGTTTCTGGTCCTACGAGCAAGAGTTGTTTTCTGGTAAGGAAAGTCACTATTGCGCTCCCTTTGCCATACACAGTGCAAATAGCACTCGCGTCTGTTCCCAGCAAGTACAGTGTATCGGACTTAAGAGGAGCTAGTGTTCTTGTCAGTTTCAAAGCAGAGTTGACCTAGATATGGTCGATGTGTGTAGGAAGCACAGTTCTTTTGTTCTGAGCAAGCTCACTGTTTGGACCCCATAGGAAACACAGTAGAGTAGAAGCGTGCTCATTTCTCAGAAGCAGAGTGTGTTTCTTGTAATGCGTGCTAGCATTTGTTTCCCAGTCCTAAATGGCGTTGAATCACATGCAGTGTGTAGTCCTACGAGCAAGAGTTGTTTTCTGGTAAGGAAAGTCACTATTGCGCTCTCATTGCCATACACAGTGCAAATAGCACTCGCGTCTGTTCCCAACAAGTACAGTGTATTGGACTGAAGAGGAGCTACTGTTCTTGTCAGTCTCCTAAGCAGAGTTGAATTAGATATGGCCTGTGTGTCTAGGAAGCACAGTTCATTTGTTCTGAGCAAGCACACTGTTCTGGCCCTATAGGACATACAGTAGAGTAGAAGAGTGCCCTTTTCTCAAAAGCAGAGTGTGTTTCTTGTAAGGCGAGCTAGAGTTTGTTTCCCAGTCCTAAATGGAGTTGGGTCACATGCAGTTTTTTGTCCTACGAGCAAGAGTTGTTTTCTGGTAAGACGAGTCACTATTGTGCTCCAATTGCCATACACAGTGCAAGTAGCACTCGCGTCTGCTCTCATCAAGTACAGTGTATCAGACTGAAGAGGAGCTACTGTTCCTGTCAGTTTCCTAAGCAGAGTTGAAATAGATATGGCCCGTGTGTGTAGGAAGCACAGTTCTTTTGTTCTGAGCAAGCTCACTGTTCTGGCCCTATAAGAAACACAGTAGAGTAGAAGAGTGCTCTTTTCTCTATAGCAGAGTGTGTTTCTTGTAAGGCGAGCTCACGTTTGTTTCCCAGTCCTAAATGGAGTTGAATCACATGCAGTTTCTGGTCCTACGAGCAAGAGTTGTTTTCTGGTAGGAAAGTCACTATTGCGCTCATATTGGCATACACAGTGCAAATAGCACTCGCGTCTGTTCCCAGCAAGTACAGTGTATCGGACTGAAGAGGAGCTACTGTTCTTCTCAGTTTCCTAAGCAGAGTGGAACTAGATATGGCCCGTGTGTGTAGGAAGCACATTTCTTTTTTTCTGAGCAAGGTCACTGTTCTGGCCCTATAGGAAAAAAAGTATAGTAGAAGAGTGCTCTTTTCTCAAAACAGAGTGTGTTTCTTGTAAAGCGAGCTGGAGTTTGTTTCCCAGTCCTAAATGGAGTTGAATCACATGCAGTTACTGATCCTACGAGCAAGAGTTGTTTTCTGGTAAGAAGAGTCACTATTGCCCTGCCATTGCCATACACAGGACAAATAGCACTGGCGTCTGTTCCCAGCAAGCACAGTGTATTGGACTGAAGAGGATCTACTGTTCTTGTCAGGTTCCTAAGCAGAGTTGAACTAGATATGGCCGTGTTTGTAGGAAGCACAGTTTTTTTTGTTCTGAGCATGCTCCCTGTTCCGAACACATAGGAAACACAGTAGAGTAGAAGAGTGCTCTTTTCTCAAAAGCAGAGTGTGTTTCTTGGAAAGCGAGCTAGCATTTGTTTCCCAGTCCTAAATGGAGTTGAGTCACAAGCAATTTTGTCCTACGAGCAAGAGTTGTTTTCTGGTAAGGAAAGACACTATTGTGCTCTCATTGCCATACACAGTGCAAATAGCACTCGCGTCTGTTCCCAGCAAATACAGTGTATTGGTCTGAAGAGGAGCTACTGTTCTTGTCAGGTTCCTAAGCAGAGTTGAACTACATATGGTCCGTGTGTGTAGGAAGCACAGTTCTTTTGTTCTGAGCAAGCTCACTGTTCGGACCCCATAGGAAACACAGTAGAGTAGAAGAGTGCTCTTTTCTCAAAAGCAGAGTGTGTTTCATGAAAGGCGAGCTAGCATTTGTTTCCCAGTCCTAAATGGAGTTGAATCACATGCAGTTTCTGGTCCTACGAGCAAGAGTTGTTTTCTGGTAGGAAAGTCACTATTGCGCTCCCATTGGCATACACAGTGCAAATAGCACTCGGGTCTGTTCCCAGCAAGTACAGTGTATTGGACTGAAGAGGAGCTACTGTTCTTGTCAGTTTCCTAAGCAGATTGAACTAGATATGGCCCGTGTGTGTAGGAAGCACAGTTCTTTTGTTCTGAGCAAGCTCACTGTTATGGCCCTATAGGAAACACAGTAGAGTAGATGAGTGCTCTTTTCTCTAAAGCAGAATGTGTTTCTTGTAAGGCGAGCTACCGTTTGTTTCCCAGTCTTAAATGGAGTTGAATCACATACAGTTTCTGGTCCTATGTGCAAGAGTTGTTTTATGGTAAGAAGAGTTACTATTGCGCAGCCATTGTCATGCACAGGACAAATTGCCCTGGCGTCTGTTCCCAGCAAGTACAGTGTATTGGACTGAAGAGGATCTACTGTTCTTGTCAGGTTCCTAAGCAGAATTGAACTAGATATGGCCGTGTGTGCAGGAAGCACAGTTCTTTTGTTCTGAGCAATCTCACTGTTCGGACCCCATAGGAAACACAGTAGAGTAGAAGAGTGCTCTTTTCTCAAAAGCAGAGTGTGTTTCTTGTAAGGCGAGCTAGCGTTTGTTTCCCAGTCCTAAATGGAGTTGAGTCACAGGCAGTTTTTTGTCCTATGAGGAAGAGTTGTTTTCTGGTAAGATGAGTCACTATTGTGCTCCAATTGTCATACACAGTGCAAATAGCACTCGCGTCTCTTCCCAGAAAGTACAGAGTATTGGACTGAATAGGTGCTAATGTTCTTGTCAGTTTCCTAAGCAGACTTGAACTAGATATGGCCGTGTGTGTAGGAAGCACAGTTTTTTTTGTTCTGAGCAAGCTCACTGTTCGGACCCCATTGAAAACACAGTAGAGTAGAAGAGTGCTCTTTTCTCAAAAGCAGAGTGTGTTTCTTGTAAGGCGAGCTAGCGTTTGTTTCCCAGTCCTAAATGGAGTTGAATCACATGCAGTTTCTGGTCCTACGAGCAAGAGTTGTTTTCTGGTAAGGAAAGTCACTATTGCGCTCCCATTGCCATACACAGTGCAAATAGCCCTCCCGTCTGTTCCCAGCAAGTACAGTGTATCAGACTGAAGAGGAGCTACTGTTCTTCTCAGTTTCCTAAGCAGAGTTGAACTAGATATGGCCCGTGTGTGTAGGAAGCACAGTTCTTTTGTTCTGAGCAAGCTCACTGTTTGGACCCCATAGGAAACACAGTAGAGTAGAAGAGTGCTCATTTCTCAGAAGCAGAGTGTGTTTCTTGTAAGGCGTGCTAGCATTTGTTTCCCAGTCCTAAATGGCGTTGAATCACATGCAGTGTGTGGTCCTACGAGCAAGAGTTGTTTTCTGGTAAGGAAAGTCACTATTGCGCTCTCATTGCCATACACAGTGCAAATAGCACTCGCCTCTGTTCCCAACAAGTACAGTGTATTGGACTGAAGAGGAGCTACTGTTCTTGTCAGTCTCCTAAGCAGAGTTGAACTAGATATGGCCTGTGTGTCTAGGAAGTACAGTTCATTTGTTCTGAGCAAGCACACTGTTCTGGCCCTATAGGACATACAGTAGAGTAGAAGAGTGCCCTTTTCTCAAAAGCAGAGTGTGTTTCTTGTAAGGCGAGCTAGAGTTTGTTTCCCAGTCCTAAATGGAGTTGGGTCACATGCAGTTTCTGGTCCTACGAGCAAGAGTTGTTTTCTGGTAAGACGAGTCACTATTGTGCTCCAATTGCCATACACAGTGCAAGTAGCACTCGCGTCTGCTCTCAGCAAGTACAGTGTATCAGACTGAAGAGGAGCTACTGTTCCTGTCAGTTTCCTAAGCAGAGTTGAACTAGATATGGCCCGTGTGTGTAGGAAGCACAGTTCTTTTGTTCTGAGCAAGCTCACTGTTCTGGCCCTATAAGAAACACAGTAGAGTAGAAGAGTGCTCTTTTCTCTAAAGCAGAGTGTGTTTCTTGTAAGGCGAGCTCACGTTTGTTTCCCAGTCCTAAATGGAGTTGAATCACATGCAGTTTCTGGTCCTACGAGCAAGAGTTGTTTTCTGGTAGGAAAGTCACTATTGCGCTCATATTGGCATACACAGTGCAAATAGCACTCGCGTCTGTTCCCAGCAAGTACAGTGTATCGGACTGAAGAGGAGCTACTGTTCTTCTCAGTTTCCTAAGCAGAGTGGAACTAGATATGGCCCGTGTGTGTAGGAAGCACATTTCTTTTTTTCTGAGCAAAGTCACTGTTCTGGCCCTATAGGAAAAAAAGTATAGTAGAAGAGTGCTCTTTTCTCAAAACAGAGTGTGTTTCTTGTAAAGCGAGCTGGAGTTTGTTTCCCAGTCCTAAATGGAGTTGAATCACATGCAGTTTCTGATCCTACGAGCAAGAGTTGTTTTCTGGTAAGAAGAGTCACTATTGCCCTGCCATTGCCATACACAGGACAAATAGCACTGGCGTCTGTTCCCAGCAAGTACAGTGTATTGGACTGAAGAGGATCTACTGTTCTTGTCAGGTTCCTAAGCAGAGTTGAACTAGATATGGCCGTGTTTGTAGGAAGCACAGTTTTTTTTGTTCTGAGCATGCTCCCTGTTCCGAACACATAGGAAACACAGTAGAGTAGAAGAGTGCTCTTTTCTCAAAAGCAGAGTGTGTTTCTTGGAAAGCGAGCTAGCATTTGTTTCCCAGTCCTAAATGGAGTTGAGTCACAAGCAATTTTGTCCTACGAGCAAGAGTTGTTTTCTGGTAAGGAAAGACACTATTGTGCTCTCATTGCCATACACAGTGCAAATAGCACTCGCGTCTGTTCCCAGCAAATACAGTGTATTGGTCTGAAGAGGAGCTACTGTTCTTGTCAGGTTCCTAAGCAGAGTTGAACTACATATGGTCCGTGTGTGTAGGAAGCACAGTTCTTTTGTTCTGAGCAAGCTCTCTGTTTGGACCCCATAGGAAACACAGTAGAGTAGAAGTGTGCTCTTTTCTCTAAAGCAGAGTGTGTCTCTTGTAAGGCGAGCTAGGGTTTGTTTCCCAGTCCTAAATGGAGTTGAATCACATGCAGTTTCTGGTCCTACGAGCAAGAGTGGTTTTCTGGTAAGGAAAGTCACTATTGCGCTCCCATTGCCATACACAGTGCAAATAGCACTCCCGTCTGTTCCCAGCAAGTACAGTGTATTTGACTGAAGAGGAGCTACTGTTCTTGTCAGTCTCCTAAGCAGAGTTGAACTAGATATGGTCCGTGTGTGTAGGAAGCACAGTTCTTTTGTTCTGAGCAAGCTCACTCTTCGGACCCCATAGGAAACACAGTAGAGTAGAAGAGTGCTCTTTTCTCAAAAGCAGAGTGTGTTTCATGAAAGGCGAGCTAGCATTTGTTTCCCAGTCCTAAATGGAGTTGAATCACATGCAGTTTCTGGTCCTACGAGCAAGAGTTGTTTTCTGGTAGGAAAGTCACTATTGCGCTCCCATTGGCATACACAGTGCAAATAGCACTCGCGTCTGTTCCCAGCAAGTACAGTGTATTGGACTGAAGAGGAGCTACTGTTCTTGTCAGTTTCCTAAGCAGATTGAACTAGATATGGCCCGTGTGTGTAGGAAGCACAGTTCTTTTGTTCTGAGCAAGCTCACTGTTATGGCCCTATAGGAAACACAGTAGAGTAGATGAGTGCTCTTTTCTCTAAAGCAGAATGTGTTTCTTGTAAGGCGAGCTACCGTTTGTTTCCCAGTCTTAAATGGAGTTGAATCACATACAGTTTCTGGTCCTATGTGCAAGAGTTGTTTTATGGTAAGAAGAGTTACTATTGCGCAGCCATTGTCATGCACAGGACAAATTGCCCTGGCGTCTGTTCCCAGCAAGTACAGTGTATTGGACTGAAGAGGATCTACTGTTCTTGTCAGGTTCCTAAGCAGAATTGAACTAGATATGGCCGTGTGTGCAGGAAGCACAGTTCTTTTGTTCTGAGCAATCTCACTGTTCGGACCCCATAGGAAACACAGTAGAGTAGAAGAGTGCTCTTTTCTCAAAAGCAGAGTGTGTTTCTTGTAAGGCGAGCTAGCGTTTGTTTCCCAGTCCTAAATGGAGTTGAGTCACAGGCAGTTTTTTGTCCTATGAGGAAGAGTTGTTTTCTGGTAAGATGAGTCACTATTGTGCTCCAATTGTCATACACAGTGCAAATAGCACTCGCGTCTCTTCCCAGAAAGTACAGAGTATTGGACTGAATAGGTGCTAATGTTCTTGTCAGTTTCCTAAGCAGACTTGAACTAGATATGGCCGTGTGTGTAGGAAGCACAGTTTTTTTTGTTCTGAGCAAGCTCACTGTTCGGACCCCATTGAAAACACAGTAGAGTAGAAGAGTGCTCTTTTCTCAAAAGCAGAGTGTGTTTCTTGTAAGGCGAGCTAGCGTTTGTTTCCCAGTCCTAAATGGAGTTGAATCACATGCAGTTTCTGGTCCTACGAGCAAGAGTTGTTTTCTGGTAAGGAAAGTCACTATTGCGCTCCCATTGCCATACACAGTGCAAATAGCCCTCCCGTCTGTTCCCAGCAAGTACAGTGTATCAGACTGAAGAGGAGCTACTCTTCTTCTCAGTTTCCTAAGCAGAGTTGAACTAGATATGGCCCGTGTGTGTAGGAAGCACAGTTCTTTTGTTCTGAGCAAGCTCACTGTTTGGACCCCATAGGAAACACAGTAGAGTAGAAGAGTGCTCATTTCTCAGAAGCAGAGTGTGTTTCTTGTAAGGCGTGCTAGCATTTGTTTCCCAGTCCTAAATGGCGTTGAATCACATGCAGTGTGTGGTCCTACGAGCAAGAGTTGTTTTCTGGTAAGGAAAGTCACTATTGCGCTCTCATTGCCATACACAGTGCAAATAGCACTCGCGTCTGTTCCCAACAAGTACAGTGTATTGGACTGAAGAGGAGCTACTGTTCTTGTCAGTCTCCTAAGCAGAGTTGAACTAGATATGGCCTGTGTGTCTAGGAAGCACAGTTCATTTGTTCTGAGCAAGCACACTGTTCTGGCCCTATAGGACATACAGTAGAGTAGAAGAGTGCCCTTTTCTCAAAAGCAGAGTGTGTTTCTTGTAAGGCGAGCTAGAGTTTGTTTCCCAGTCCTAAATGGAGTTGGGTCACATGCAGTTTTTTGTCCTACGAGCAAGAGTTGTTTTCTGGTAAGACGAGTCACTATTGTGCTCCAATTGCCATACACAGTGCAAGTAGCACTCGCGTCTGCTCTCAGCAAGTACAGTGTATCAGACTGAAGAGGAGCTACTGTTCCTGTCAGTTTCCTAAGCAGAGTTGAACTAGATATGGCCCGTGTGTGTAGGAAGCACAGTTCTTTTGTTCTGAGCAAGCTCACTGTTCTGGCCCTATAATAAACACAGTAGAGTAGAAGAGTGCTCTTTTCTCTAAAGCAGAGTGTGTTTCTTGTAAGGCGAACTCACGTTTGTTTCCCAGTCCTAAATGGAGTTGAATCACATGCAGTTTCTGGTCCTACGAGCAAGAGTTGTTTTCTGGTAGGAAAGTCACTATTGCGCTCATATTGGCATACACAGTGCAAATAGCTCTCGCGTCTGTTCCAAGCAAGTAAAGTGTATCGGACTGAAGAGGAGCTACTGTTCTTCTCAGTTTCCTAAGCAGAGTGGAACTAGATATGGCCCGTGTGTGTAGGAAGCACATTTCTTTTTTTCTGAGCAAGGTCACTGTTCTGGCCCTATAGGAAAAAAAGTATAGTAGAAGAGTGCTCTTTTCTCAAAACAGAGTGTGTTTCTTGTAAAGCGAGCTGGAGTTTGTTTCCCAGTCCTAAATGGAGTTGAATCACATGCAGTTTCTGATCCTACGAGCAAGAGTTGTTTTCTGGTAAGAAGAGTCACTATTGCCCTGCCATTGCCATACACAGGACAAATAGCACTGGCGTCTGTTCCCAGCAAGTACAGTGTATTGGACTGAAGAGGATCTACTGTTCTTGTCAGGTTCCTAAGCAGAGTTGAACTAGATATGGCCGTGTTTGTAGGAAGCACAGTTTTTTTTGTTCTGAGCATGCTCCCTGTTCCGAACACATAGGAAACACAGTAGAGTAGAAGAGTGCTCTTTTCTCAAAAGCAGAGTGTGTTTCTTGGAAAGCGAGCTAGCATTTGTTTCCCAGTCCTAAATGGAGTTGAGTCACAAGCAATTTTGTCCTACGAGCAAGAGTTGTTTTCTGGTAAGGAAAGACACTATTGTGCTCTCATTGCCATACACAGTGCAAACAGCACTCGCGTCTGTTCCCAGCAAATACAGTGTATTGGTCTGAAGAGGAGCTACTGTTCTTGTCAGGTTCCTAAGCAGAGTTGAACTACATATGGTCCGTGTGTGTAGGAAGCACAGTTCTTTTGTTCTGAGCAAGCTCTCTGTTTGGACCCCATAGGAAACACAGTAGAGTAGAAGAGTGCTCTTTTCTCTAAAGCAGAGTGTGTCTCTTGTAAGGCGAGCTAGGGTTTGTTTCCCAGTCCTAAATGGAGTTGAATCACATGCAGTTTCTGGTCCTACGAGCAAGAGTGGTTTTCTGGTAAGGAAAGTCACTATTGCGCTCCCATTGCCATACACAGTGCAAATAGCACTCCCGTCTGTTCCCAGCAAGTACAGTGTATTTGACTGAAGAGGAGCTACTGTTCTTGTCAGTCTCCTAAGCAGAGTTGAACTAGATATGGTCCGTGTGTGTAGGAAGCACAGTTCTTTTGTTCTGAGCAAGCTCACTCTTCGGACCCCATAGGAAACACAGTAGAGTAGAAGAGTGCTCTTTTCTCAAAAGCAGAGTGTGTTTCATGAAAGGCGAGCTAGCATTTGTTTCCCAGTCCTAAATGGAGTTGAATCACATGCAGTTTCTGGTCCTACAAGCAAGAGTTGTTTTCTGGTAGGAAAGTCACTATTGCGCTCCCATTGGCATACACAGTGCAAATAGCACTCGCGTCTGTTCCCAGCAAGTACAGTGTATTGGACTGAAGAGGAGCTACTGTTCTTGTCAGTTTCCTAAGCAGATTGAACTAGATATGGCCCGTGTGTGTAGGAAGCACAGTTCTTTTGTTCTGAGCAAGCTCACTGTTATGGCCCTATAGGAAACACAGTAGAGTAGATGAGTGCTCTTTTCTCTAAAGCAGAATGTGTTTCTTGTAAGGCGAGCTACCGTTTGTTTCCCAGTCTTAAATGGAGTTGAATCACATACAGTTTCTGGTCCTATGTGCAAGAGTTGTTTTATGGTAAGAAGAGTTACTATTGCGCAGCCATTGTCATGCACAGGACAAATTGCCCTGGCGTCTGTTCCCAGCAAGTACAGTGTATTGGACTGAAGAGGATCTACTGTTCTTGTCAGGTTCCTAAGCAGAATTGAACTAGATATGGCCGTGTGTGCAGGAAGCACAGTTCTTTTGTTCTGAGCAATCTCACTGTTCGGACCCCATAGGAAACACAGTAGAGTAGAAGAGTGCTCTTTTCTCAAAAGCAGAGTGTGTTTCTTGTAAGGCGAGCTAGCGTTTGTTTCCCAGTCCTAAATGGAGTTGAGTCACAGGCAGTTTTTTGTCCTACGAGGAAGAGTTGTTTTCTGGTAAGATGAGTCACTATTGTGCTCCAATTGTCATACACAGTGCAAATAGCACTCGCGTCTCTTCCCAGAAAGTACAGAGTATTGGACTGAATAGGTGCTAATGTTCTTGTCAGTTTCCTAAGCAGACTTGAACTAGATATGGCCGTGTGTGTAGGAAGCACAGTTTTTTTTGTTCTGAGCAAGCTCACTGTTCGGACCCCATTGAAAACACAGTAGAGTAGAAGAGTGCTCTTTTCTCAAAAGCAGAGTGTGTTTCTTGTAAGGCGAGCTAGCGTTTGTTTCCCAGTCCTAAATGGAGTTGAATCACATGCAGTTTCTGGTCCTATGAGCAAGAGTTGTTTTCTGGTAAGGAAAGTCACTATTGCGCTCCCATTGCCATACACAGTGCAAATAGCCCTCCCGTCTGTTCCCAGCAAGTACAGTGTATCAGACTGAAGAGGAGCTACTGTTCTTCTCAGTTTCCTAAGCAGAGTTGAACTAGATATGGCCCGTGTGTGTAGGAAGCACAGTTCTTTTTTTCTGAGCAAGCTCACTGTTCTGGCCCTATAGGAAACAAAGTAGAGTAGAAGAGTGCTCTTTTCTCAAAAGCAGAGTGTCTTTCTTGTAAAGCGAGCTGGAGTTTGTTTCCCAGTCCTAAATGGAGTTGAATCACATGCAGTTTCTGGTCCTACGAGCAAGAGTTGTTTTCTGGTAAGAAGAGTCACTATTGCGCTGCCATTGCCATACACAGGACAAATAGCACTGGCGTCTGTTCCCAGCAAGTACAGTGTATTGGACTGAAGAGGATCTACTGTTCTTGTAAGGTTCCTAAGCAGATTTGAACTAGATATGGCCGTGTTTGTAGGAAGCACAGTTTTTTTGTTCTGAGCAAGCTCACTGTTCCGAACACAGAGGAAACACAGTAGAGTAGAAGAGTGCTCTTTTCTCAAAAGCAGAGTGTGTTTCTTGGAAAGCGAGCTAGCGTTTGTTTCCCAGTCCTAAATGGAGTTGACTCACATGCAGTTTTTTGTCCTACGAGCAAGAGTTGTTTTCTGGTAAGGAAAGTCACTATTGTGCTCTCATTGCCATACATAGTGCAAATAGCACTCGCGTCTGTTCCCAGCAAATACAGTGTATTGTTCGGAAGAGGAGCTACTGTTCTTGTCAGGTTCCTAAGCAGAGTTGAACTACATATGGTCCGTGTGTGTAGGAAGCACAGTTCTTTTGTTCTGAGCAAGCTCTCTGTTTGGACCCCATAGGAAACACAGTAGAGTAGAAGAGCGCTCTTTTATCTAAAGCAGAGTGTGTTTCTTGTAAGGCGAGCTAGCGTTTGTTTCCCAGTCCTAAATGGAGTTGAATCACATGAAGTTTCTGGTCCTACGAGCAAGAGTTGTTTTCTGGTAAGGAAAGTAACTATTGCGCTCCCATTGCCATGCACAGTGCAAATAGCTCTCCCGTCTGTTCCCAGCATGTACAATGTATTTGACAGAAGAGGAGCTACTGTTCTTGTTAGTCTCCTAAGCAGAGTTGAACTAGATATGGCCCGTGTGTCGAGGAAGCACAGTTCATTTGTTCTGAGCAAGCTCACTGTTCTGGCCCCATGGGAAACACAGTAGAGTAGAAGAGTGCTATTTTCTCAAAAACAGAGTGTGTTTCTTGTAAGGCGAGCTAGAGTTTGTTTCCCAGTCCTAAATGGAGTTGAGTCACATGCAGTTTTTTGTCCTAAGAGCAAGAGTTGTTTTCTGGTAAGACGAGTCACTATTGTGCTCCAATTGCCATACACAGTGCAAGTAGCACTGGCGTCTGTTCTCAGCAAGTACAGTGTATCGGACTGAAGAGGAGCTACTGTTCTTGTCAGTTTCCTAAGCAGAGTTGAACTAGATATGTCCCGTGTGTGTAGGAAGGACAGTTCTTATGTTCTGAGCAAGCTCACTGTTCTGGCCCTATAGGAAACACAGTAGAGTAGAAGAGTGCTCTTTTATCTAAAGCAGAGTGTTTTTTTTTTTGTAAGGCGAGCTCGCGTTTGTTTCCCTGTCCTAAATGGAGTTGAATCACATGCAGTTTTTGGTCCTACGAGCAAGAGTTGTTTTATGGTAAGAAGAGTCACTATTGCGCTCCAAATGCCATACACAGTGCAAATAGCACTCGCGTCTGTTCCCAGCAAGTACAGTGTATCAGACTGAAGAGGAGCTACTGTTCTTGTCAGTTTCCTAAGCAGAGTTGAACTAGATATGGTCCATGTGTGTAGGAAGCACAGTTCTTTTGTTCTGAGCAAGCTCACTCTTTGGACCCCATAGGAAACACAGTAGAGTAAAAGAGTGCTCTTTTATCAAAAGCAGAGTGTGTCTCTTGTAAGGCGAGCTAGCGTTTCTTTCCCAGTCTCAAATGGAGTTGAATCACATGCAGTTTCTGGTCCTACGAGCAAGAGTTGTTTTCTGGTAAGGAAAGTTACTATTGTGCGCCAAATGCCCTACACAGTGCAAATAGCACTTGCGTCTGTTCCCAGCAAGTACTGTGTATTGGACTGAAGAGGATCTACTGTTCTTGTCAGTTTCCTAAGCAGTGTTGAACTAGATATGGCCGTTTGTGTAGGAATCACAGTTCTTTTGTTCTGAGCAAGCTCACTGTTCGGTCCCCATAGGAAACACAGTAGAGTAGAAGAGTTCTCTTTTCTCAAAAGCAGGGTGTGTTTCATGTGATGCGAGCTAGCATTTGTTTCCCAGTCTTAAATGGAGTTGCATCACATGCTGTTTCTGGTCCTACGAGCAAGAGTTGTTTTCTGGTATGAAGAGTCACTATTGCGCACCCATTGTCTTACACAGGGCAAATAGCACTCGCGTCTGTTCCCATCAAGTACAGTGTATTGGACTGAAGAGGAGCTACTGTTCTTGTCAGTTTCCTAAGCAGAGTTGAACTAGATATGGCCCGTGTGTGTAGGAAGCACAGTTCTTTTGTTCTGAGCAAGCTCACTGTTCGGACACCATAGGAAACACTGTAGATTAGAAGATTGCTCTTTTCTCAAAAGCAGAGTGTGTTTCTTGAAAGGCAAGCTACTCTTTGTTTCCCAGTCAGAAATGGAATTGAATCCCGTGCAGTTTCTGGTCCTACGAGCAAGAGTTTTTTTCTGGTAATAAGAGTCACTATTGCGCTCCCATTGCCATACACAGTGCATATAGCACTGCCGTCTGTTCCCAGCATGTACAGAGTATTGGACTGAAGAGGAGCTACTGTTCTTGTCAGTCTCCTAAGCAGAGTTGAACTAGATATGGGCCCTGTGTTTAGGAAGCACAGTTCATTTGTTCTGAGCAAGTTCACTGTTCTGGCCCAATAGGAAACACAGTAGAGTAGAAGAGTTCTCTTTTCTCAAAAGCAGGGTGTGATTCATGTGAGGCGAGCTAGCATTTGTTGCCCAGTCCTATATGGAGTTGAATTACATGCAGTTTCTGGTCCTACGAGCAAGAATTGTTTTCTAGTAAGGAAAGTCACTATTGCGCTCCCATTGCCATACACAGTGCAAATAGCACTCGCGTCTGTTCCCAGCAAGTACAGTGTATCGGACTGAAGAGGAGCTACTGTTTTTGTCAGTTTCCTAAGCAGAATTGAACTAGGTATGGCCGCATGTGTAGGAAGCACAGTTCCTTTGTTCAGAGCAAGCTCACTGTTCGGACCCCATAGGAAACACAATAGAGTAGAAGAGTGCTCTTTTCTCAAAAGCAGAGTGTGTTTCTTGTACGGCAAGCTAGCGTTTGTTTGCCAGTCCTAAATGGAGTTGAATCACATGCAGTTTCTGGTCCTACGAGCAAGAGTTGTTTTCTGGTAAGGAAAGTCACTATTGTGCTCCCATTGCCATACACAGTGCAAATAGCACTCGCATCTGTTCCTAGCAAGTACAGTGTATCAGACTGAAGAGGAGCTACTGTTCTTGTCAGTTTCCTAAGCAGAGTTGAACTAGATATGGCCCGTGTGTGTAGGAAGCACAGTTATAATGTTCTGAGCAAGCTCACTGTTTTGGCCCTGTAGGAAACAGAGTAGAGGAGAAGAGTGCTCTTTTCTCTAAAGCAGAGTGTGTTTCTTGTAAGGCGAGCTCGCGTTTGATTCCCAGTCCTAAATGGAATTGAGTCACAGGCAGTTTTTGGTCCTACGAGCAAGAGTTGTTTTCTACTAAGAAGAGTCACTATTGCGCCCCAAATGCCATACACAGTGCAAATAGCACTCGCGTCTGTTCCCAGCAAGTACAGTGTATTGGATTGAAGAGGAGCTACTGTTCTTCTCAGTTTCCTAAGCAGAGTTGAACTAGATATGGTCCATGTGTGTAGGAAGCACAGATCTTTTGTTCTGAGCAAGCTCACTGTTTGGACCCCATAGGAAACGCAGTAGAGTAGAAGAGTGCTCTTTTCTAAAAAACAGAGTGTGTTTCTTGTAAGGCGAGCTAGCGTTTGTTTTGTAGTCCTAAATGGATTTGAATCACATGCAGTTTGTGGTCTTACGAGCAAGCGTGGTTTTCTGGTAAGAAGAGTCAATATAGCGCTCCCATTGTCATACACAGGGCAAATAGCACTGGCGTCGGTTCCCAGCATGTACAGTGTATTGGACTGAAGAGAATCTAATGTTCTTGTCAGGTTCCTAAGCAGAATTGAACTAGATATGGCCGTGTGTGTAGGAAGCACAGTTCTTTTGATCTGAGCAAGCTCACTCTTCGGACTCCATAGGAAACAATATAGAGTAGAAGAGTGCTCTTTTCTCAAAAGCAGATGTGTGTTTATTGTAAGGCGAGCTAGCATTTGTTTCCCAGTCCTAAATGGAGTTGAATCACATGCAGTTTCTGGTCCTACGATCAAGAGTTGTTTTCTGGTAAGGAAAGTAACTATTGCGCTCCCATTGCCATGCACAGTGCATATAGCTCTCCCGTCTGTTCCCAGCATGTACAATGTATTTGACTGAAGAGGAGCTACTGTTCTTGTTAGTCTCCTAAGCAGAGTTGAACTAGATATGGCCCGTGTGTCGAGGAAGCACAGTTCATTTGTTCTGAGCAAGCTCACTGTTCTGGCCCCATGGGAAACACAGTAGAGTAGAAGAGTGCTATTTTCTCAAAAACAGAGTGTGTTTCTTGTAAGGCGAGCTAGAGTTTGTTTCCCAGTCCTAAATGGAGTTGAGTCACATGCAGTTTTTTGTCCTAAGAGCAAGAGTTGTTTTCTGGTAAGACCAGTCACTATTGTGCTCCAATTGCCATACACAGTGTAAGTAGCACTCGCGTCTGTTCTCAGCAAGTACAGTGTATCGGACTGAAGAGGAGCTACTGTTCTTGTCAGTTTCCTAAGCAGAGTTGAACTAGATATGTCCCGTGTGTGTAGGAAGGACAGTTCTTATGTTCTGAGCAAGCTCACTGTTCTGGCCCTGTAGGAAACAGAGTAGAGGAGAAGAGTGCTCTTTTCTCTAAAGCAGAGTGTGTTTCTTGTAAGGCGAGCTCGCGTTTGATTCCCAGTCCTAAATGGAATTGAGTCACAGGCAGTTTTTGGTCCTACGAGCAAGAGTTGTTTTCTACTAAGAAGAGTCACTATTGTGCCCCAAATGCCATACACAGTGCAAATAGCACTCGCTTCTGTTCCCAGCAAGTACAGTGTATTGCACTGAAGAGGAGCTACTGTTCTTCTCAGTTTCCTAAGCAGAGTTGAACTAGATATGGTCCATGTGTGTAGGAAGCACAGATCTTTTGTTCTGAGCAAGCTCACTGTTTGGACCCCATAGGAAACGCAGTAGAGTAGAAGAGTGCTCTTTTCTAAAAAACAGAGTGTGTTTCTTGTAAGGCGAGCTAGCGTTTGTTTTGTAGTCCTAAATGGAGTTGAATCACATGCAGTTTGTGGTCCTACGAGCAAGCGTGGTTTTCTGGTAAGAAGAGTCAATATAGCGCTCCCATTGTCATACACAGGGCAAATAGCACTGGCGTCGGTTCCCAGCATGTACAGTGTATTGGACTGAAGAGAATCTACTGTTCTTGTCAATTTCCTAAGCAGAATTGAACTAGATATAGCCGTGTGTGTAGGAAGCACAGTTCTTTTGTTCTGAGCAAGCTCACTGTTCGGACTCCATAGGAAACAATATAGAGTAGAAGAGTGCTCTTTTCTCAAAAGCAGATGTGTGTTTATTGTAAGGCGAGCTAGCATTTGTTTCCCAGTCAAAAATGGATTTGAATCACATGCAGTTTCTGGTCCTACGAGCAAGAGTTGTTTTCTGGTAAGGAAAGTCACTATTGTGCTCCCTTTGCCATACACAGTGCTAATAGCACTTGCGTCTGTTCCCAGCAAGTACAGTGTATTGGACTGAATAGGAGCTACTGTTCTTGTCAGTTTCCTAAGCAGAGTTGAACCAGATATGGCCCGTGTGTTTAGGAAGCACAGTTCTTTTGTTCTGAACAAGCTCACTGTTCTGGCCCTATAGGAAACACAGTAGAGTAGAATAGTGGTCTTTTGTCAAAAGCAGAGTGTGTTTCTTGTAAGGCTAGCTAACGTTTGTTTCCCAGTCCTAAATGGAGTTGAGTCACATGCAGTTTTTGGTCCTACGAGCAAGAGTAGTTTTCTGGTAAGGAGAGTCACTATTGGGCTCCCATTGCCATACACAGTACAAATAGCACTCGCGTCTGTTCCCAGCATGTACAGTGTATTGGACTGAAAAGGATCTATTCTTCTTGTCAGTTTCCTAAGCAGAATTGAACTAGATATGGCCGTTTATGTAGGAAGCACAGTTCTTTTGTTCTGAGCAAGCTCTCTGTTCTGGCCCTACAGGAAACACAGTAGAGAAGAAGAGTGCTCTTTTCTCAATAGCAGAGTGTGTTTCTTGTAAGTCCAGCTAGTGTTTTTTTCCCAGTCCTATATGGAGTTGAATCACGTGCAGTTTTTGGTCCTACCAGCAAGAGTTGTTTTCTGGTAAGGAAAGTCACTATTGCGCTCCCTTTGCCACACACAGTGCAAAGAGCACTCGTGTCTGTTTCGAGCAAGTACAGTGTATTGGACTGAAGAGGAGCTACTGTTCTTGTCAATTTCCTAAGCAGAGTTGAACTAGATATGGCCCGTGTGTGTAGGAAGCAAAGTTCTTTTGTTCTGAGCAAGCTCACTGTTCGGACCCCATAGGAAACACAGTAGAGTAGAAGAGTGTTCTTTTCTCAAAAGCAGAGTGTGTTTCTTCTAAGGCGAGCTAGCGTTTGTTTCCCAGTCCTAAATGGAGTTGAATCACATGCAGTTTCTGGTCCTACGAGCAAGAGTTGTTTTCTGGTAAGGAAAGTTATTATTGTGCTCCCATTGCCATACATAGTGCAAATAGCACTCGCATCTGTTCCCAGCAAGTACAGTGTATTGGACTGAAGAGGAGCAACTGTTCTTGTCAGTTTCCTAAGCAGAGTTGAACTAGATATGGCCCCTGTGTGTAGGAAACACAGTTCTTTTGTTCTGAGCAAGTTCACTGTTCTGGCCCTATAGGAAACACAGTAGAGCAGAAGAGTGCTCTTTTCTCAAAAGGTGAGTGTGTTTCTTGTAAGGCAAGCTTGCGTTTCTTTCCCAGTCCTAAATGGAGTTGAGTCACATGCAGTTTCTGGTCCTACAAGCAAGAGTTGTTTTCTCGTAAGAAGAGTCACTATAGCGCTCCCATTGTCATACACAGGGCAAATAGCACTGGTGTCTGTTCCCAGCATGTGCAGTGTATTTGACTGAAGAGGGTATACTGTTCTTGTCAGTTTCCTAAGCTGAATTGAACTAGATATGGCAGTGTGTGTAGGAAGCATACTTCTTTTGTTCTGTGCAAGCTTACTGTTCTGGCCTTATAGGAAACACAGTAGAGTAGAAGGGTGCTCTTTTCTCAAAAGCAGAGTGTGTTTCTTGTAAGGCGAGCTAGCATTTATTTCCCAGTTCTAATGGAGTTGAATCACATGCAGTTTTTGGTCCTATGAGCAAGAGTTGTTTTCTGGTAAGGAATGTCACTATCGTGCTCTCATTGCCATACACAGTGCAAATTGCACTCGCGTCTGTTCCCAGCATGTACAGTGTATTGGCATGAAGAAGAGCTACTTTTCTTCTCAGTTTCCTAAGCAGAGTTGAACTAAATATGGCCCGTGTGTGTAGGAAGTACAGTTCTTTTGTTCTGAGCAAGCTCACTGTTCGGACCCCATAGGAAACACAGTAGAGTAGAAGAGTGCTCTTTTCTCAAAAGCAGAATGTGTTTCTTGTAAGGTGAGCTGGCGTTTGTTAACCAGTCTTAAATGGAGTTGAATCACATAAAGTTTCTGGTCCTACGAGCAAGAGTTGTTTTCTGATAAGAAGAGTCACTATTGCGCTCCCATTGCCATACACAATTCAAATAGCACTGGCTTCTGTTCCCAGCAAGTACAGTGTATCGGACTGAAGAGGAGCTACTGTTCTTGTCAGTTTCCTAAGCAGAGTTGAACTAGATATGGCCCGTGTGTGCAGGAAGCACAGTTCTTTTGTTCTGAGCAAGCTCACTGTTCGGTCCCCATAGGAAACACAGTAGAGTAGAAGAGTTCTCTTTTCTCAAAAGCAGGGTGTGTTTCATGTGATGCGAGCTAGCATTTGTTTCCCAGTCTTAAATGGAGTTGCATCACATGCTGTTTCTGGTCCTACGAGCAAGAGTTGTTTTCTGGTATGAAGAGTCACTATTGCGCACCCATTGTCTTACACAGGGCAAATAGCACTCGCGTCTGTTCCCATCAAGTACAGTGTATTGGACTGAAGAGGAGCTACTGTTCTTGTCAGTTTCCTAAGCAGAGTTGAACTAGATATGGCCCGTGTGTGTAGGAAGCACAGTTCTTTTGTTCTGAGCAAGCTCACTGTTCGGACACCATAGGAAACACTGTAGATTAGAAGAGTGCTCTTTTCTCAAAAGCAGAGTGTGTTTCTTGAAAGGCAAGCTACTCTTTGTTTCCCAGTCAGAAATGGAATTGAATCCCGTGCAGTTTCTGGTCCTACGAGCAAGAGTTTTTTTCTGGTAATAAGAGTCACTATTGCGCTCCCATTGCCATACACAGTGCATATAGCACTGCCGTCTGTTCCCAGCATGTACAGAGTATTGGACTGAAGAGGAGCTACTGTTCTTGTCAGTTTCCTAAGCAGAGTTGAACTAGATATGGGCCCTGTGTTTAGGAAGCACAGTTCATTTGTTCTGAGCAAGTTCACTGTTCTGGCCCAATAGGAAACACAGTAGAGTAGAAGAGTTCTCTTTTCTCAAAAGCAGGGTGTGTTTCATGTGAGGCGAGCTAGCATTTGTTGCCCAGTCCTATATGGAGTTGAATTACATGCAGTTTCTGGTCCTACGAGCAAGAATTGTTTTCTAGTAAGGAAAGTCACTATTGCGCTCCCATTGCCATACACAGTGCAAATAGCACTCGCGTCTGTTCCCAGCAAGTACAGTGTATCGGACTGAAGAGGAGCTACTGTTTTTGTCAGTTTCCTAAGCAGAATTGAACTAGGTATGGCCGCATGTGTAGGAAGCACAGTTCCTTTGTTCAGAGCAAGCTCACTGTTCGGACCCCATAGGAAACACAATAGAGTAGAAGAGTGCTCTTTTCTCAAAAGCAGAGTGTGTTTCTTGTACGGCAAGCTAGCGTTTGTTTGCCAGTCCTAAATGGAGTTGAATCACATGCAGTTTCTGGTCCTACGAGCAAGAGTTGTTTTCTGGTAAGGAAAGTCACTATTGTGCTCCCATTGCCATACACAGTGCAAATAGCACTCGCATCTGTTCCTAGCAAGTACAGTGTATCAGACTGAAGAGGAGCTACTGTTCTTGTCAGTTTCCTAAGCAGAGTTGAACTAGATATGGCCCGTGTGTGTAGGAAGCACAGTTATAATGTTCTGAGCAAGCTCACTGTTTTGGCCCTGTAGGAAACAGAGTAGAGGAGAAGAGTGCTCTTTTCTCTAAAGCAGAGTGTGTTTCTTGTAAGGCGAGCTCGCGTTTGATTCCCAGTCCTAAATGGAATTGAGTCACAGGCAGTTTTTGGTCCTACGAGCAAGAGTTGTTTTCTACTAAGAAGAGTCACTATTGCGCCCCAAATGCCATACACAGTGCAAATAGCACTCGCGTCTGTTCCCAGCAAGTACAGTGTATTGGATTGAAGAGGAGCTACTGTTCTTCTCAGTTTCCTAAGCAGAGTTGAACTAGATATGGTCCATGTGTGTAGGAAGCACAGATCTTTTGTTCTGAGCAAGCTCACTGTTTGTACCCCATTGGAAACGCAGTAGAGTAGAAGAGTGCTCTTTTCTAAAAAACAGAGTGTGTTTCTTGTAAGGCGAACTAGCGTTTGTTTTGTAGTCCTAAATGGATTTGAATCACATGCAGTTTGTGGTCTTACGAGCAAGCGTGGTTTTCTGGTAAGAAGAGTCAATATAGCGCTCCCATTGTCATACACAGGGCAAATAGCACTGGCGTCGGTTCCCAGCATGTACAGTGTATTGGACTGAAGAGAATCTAATGTTCTTGTCAGGTTCCTAAGCAGAATTGAACTAGATATGGCCGTGTGTGTAGGAAGCACAGTTCTTTTGATCTGAGCAAGCTCACTCTTCGGACTCCATAGGAAACAATATAGAGTAGAAGAGTGCTCTTTTCTCAAAAGCAGATGTGTGTTTATTGTAAGGCGAGCTAGCATTTGTTTCCCAGTCCTAAATGGAGTTGAATCACATGCAGTTTCTGGTCCTACGATCAAGAGTTGTTTTCTGGTAAGGAAAGTAACTATTGCGCTCCCATTGCCATGCACAGTGCATATAGCTCTCCCGTCTGTTCCCAGCATGTACAATGTATTTGACTGAAGAGGAGCTACTGTTCTTGTTAGTCTCCTAAGCAGAGTTGAACTAGATATGGCCCGTGTGTCGAGGAAGCACAGTTCATTTGTTCTGAGCAAGCTCACTGTTCTGGCCCCATGGGAAACACAGTAGAGTAGAAGAGTGCTATTTTCTCAAAAACAGAGTGTGTTTCTTGTAAGGCGAGCTAGAGTTTGTTTCCCAGTCCTAAATGGAGTTGAGTCACATGCAGTTTTTTGTCCTAAGAGCAAGAGTTGTTTTCTGGTAAGACCAGTCACTATTGTGCTCCAATTGCCATACACAGTGTAAGTAGCACTCGCGTCTGTTCTCAGCAAGTACAGTGTATCGGACTGAAGAGGAGCTACTGTTCTTGTCAGTTTCCTAAGCAGAGTTGAACTAGATATGTCCCGTGTGTGTAGGAAGGACAGTTCTTATGTTCTGAGCAAGCTCACTGTTCTGGCCCTGTAGGAAACAGAGTAGAGGAGAAGAGTGCTCTTTTCTCTAAAGCAGAGTGTGTTTCTTGTAAGGCGAGCTCGCGTTTGATTCCCAGTCCTAAATGGAATTGAGTCACAGGCAGTTTTTGGTCCTACGAGCAAGAGTTGTTTTCTACTAAGAAGAGTCACTATTGTGCCCCAAATGCCATACACAGTGCAAATAGCACTCGCTTCTGTTCCCAGCAAGTACAGTGTATTGCACTGAAGAGGAGCTACTGTTCTTCTCAGTTTCCTAAGCAGAGTTGAACTAGATATGGTCCATGTGTGTAGGAAGCACAGATCTTTTGTTCTGAGCAAGCTCACTGTTTGGACCCCATAGGAAACGCAGTAGAGTAGAAGAGTGCTCTTTTCTAAAAAACAGAGTGTGTTTCTTGTAAGGCGAGCTAGCGTTTGTTTTGTAGTCCTAAATGGAGTTGAATCACATGCAGTTTGTGGTCCTACGAGCAAGCGTGGTTTTCTGGTAAGAAGAGTCAATATAGCGCTCCCATTGTCATACACAGGGCAAATAGCACTGGCGTCGGTTCCCAGCATGTACAGTGTATTGGACTGAAGAGAATCTACTGTTCTTGTCAATTTCCTAAGCAGAATTGAACTAGATATAGCCGTGTGTGTAGGAAGCACAGTTCTTTTGTTCTGAGCAAGCTCACTGTTCGGACTCCATAGGAAACAATATAGAGTAGAAGAGTGCTCTTTTCTCAAAAGCAGATGTGTGTTTATTGTAAGGCGAGCTAGCATTTGTTTCCCAGTCAAAAATGGATTTGAATCACATGCAGTTTCTGGTCCTACGAGCAAGAGTTGTTTTCTGGTAAGGAAAGTCACTATTGTGCTCCCTTTGCCATACACAGTGCTAATAGCACTTGCGTCTGTTCCCAGCAAGTACAGTGTATTGGACTGAATAGGAGCTACTGTTCTTGTCAGTTTCCTAAGCAGAGTTGAACCAGATATGGCCCGTGTGTTTAGGAAGCACAGTTCTTTTGTTCTGAACAAGCTCACTGTTCTGGCCCTATAGGAAACACAGTAGAGTAGAATAGTGGTCTTTTGTCAAAAGCAGAGTGTGTTTCTTGTAAGGCTAGCTAACGTTTGTTTCCCAGTCCTAAATGGAGTTGAGTCACATGCAGTTTTTGGTCCTACGAGCAAGAGTAGTTTTCTGGTAAGGAGAGTCACTATTGGGCTCCCATTGCCATACACAGTACAAATAGCACTCGCGTCTGTTCCCAGCATGTACAGTGTATTGGACTGAAAAGGATCTATTCTTCTTGTCAGTTTCCTAAGCAGAATTGAACTAGATATGGCCGTTTATGTAGGAAGCACAGTTCTTTTGTTCTGAGCAAGCTCTCTGTTCTGGCCCTACAGGAAACACAGTAGAGAAGAAGAGTGCTCTTTTCTCAATAGCAGAGTGTGTTTCTTGTAAGTCCAGCTAGTGTTTTTTTCCCAGTCCTATATGGAGTTGAATCACGTGCAGTTTTTGGTCCTACCAGCAAGAGTTGTTTTCTGGTAAGGAAAGTCACTATTGCGCTCCCTTTGCCACACACAGTGCAAAGAGCACTCGTGTCTGTTTCGAGCAAGTACAGTGTATTGGACTGAAGAGGAGCTACTGTTCTTGTCAATTTCCTAAGCAGAGTTGAACTAGATATGGCCCGTGTGTGTAGGAAGCAAAGTTCTTTTGTTCTGAGCAAGCTCACTGTTCGGACCCCATAGGAAACACAGTAGAGTAGAAGAGTGTTCTTTTCTCAAAAGCAGAGTGTGTTTCTTCTAAGGCGAGCTAGCGTTTGTTTCCCAGTCCTAAATGGAGTTGAATCACATGCAGTTTCTGGTCCTACGAGCAAGAGTTGTTTTCTGGTAAGGAAAGTTATTATTGTGCTCCCATTGCCATACATAGTGCAAATAGCACTCGCATCTGTTCCCAGCAAGTACAGTGTATTGGACTGAAGAGGAGCAACTGTTCTTGTCAGTTTCCTAAGCAGAGTTGAACTAGATATGGCCCCTGTGTGTAGGAAACACAGTTCTTTTGTTCTGAGCAAGTTCACTGTTCTGGCCCTATAGGAAACACAGTAGAGCAGAAGAGTGCTCTTTTCTCAAAAGGTGAGTGTGTTTCTTGTAAGGCAAGCTTGCGTTTCTTTCCCAGTCCTAAATGGAGTTGAGTCACATGCAGTTTCTGGTCCTACAAGCAAGAGTTGTTTTCTCGTAAGAAGAGTCACTATAGCGCTCCCATTGTCATACACAGGGCAAATAGCACTGGTGTCTGTTCCCAGCATGTGCAGTGTATTTGACTGAAGAGGGTATACTGTTCTTGTCAGTTTCCTAAGCTGAATTGAACTAGATATGGCAGTGTGTGTAGGAAGCATACTTCTTTTGTTCTGTGCAAGCTTACTGTTCTGGCCTTATAGGAAACACAGTAGAGTAGAAGGGTGCTCTTTTCTCAAAAGCAGAGTGTGTTTCTTGTAAGGCGAGCTAGCATTTATTTCCCAGTTCTAATGGAGTTGAATCACATGCAGTTTTTGGTCCTATGAGCAAGAGTTGTTTTCTGGTAAGGAATGTCACTATCGTGCTCTCATTGCCATACACAGTGCAAATTGCACTCGCGTCTGTTCCCAGCATGTACAGTGTATTGGCATGAAGAAGAGCTACTTTTCTTCTCAGTTTCCTAAGCAGAGTTGAACTAAATATGGCCCGTGTGTGTAGGAAGTACAGTTCTTTTGTTCTGAGCAAGCTCACTGTTCGGACCCCATAGGAAACACAGTAGAGTAGAAGAGTGCTCTTTTCTCAAAAGCAGAATGTGTTTCTTGTAAGGTGAGCTGGCGTTTGTTAACCAGTCTTAAATGGAGTTGAATCACATAAAGTTTCTGGTCCTACGAGCAAGAGTTGTTTTCTGATAAGAAGAGTCACTATTGCGCTCCCATTGCCATACACAATTCAAATAGCACTGGCTTCTGTTCCCAGCAAGTACAGTGTATCGGACTGAAGAGGAGCTACTGTTCTTGTCAGTTTCCTAAGCAGAGTTGAACTAGATATGGCCCGTGTGTGCAGGAAGCACAGTTCTTTTGTTCTGAGCAAGCTCACTGTTCGGTCCCCATAGGAAACACAGTAGAGTAGAAGAGTTCTCTTTTCTCAAAAGCAGGGTGTGTTTCATGTGATGCGAGCTAGCATTTGTTTCCCAGTCTTAAATGGAGTTGCATCACATGCTGTTTCTGGTCCTACGAGCAAGAGTTGTTTTCTGGTATGAAGAGTCACTATTGCGCACCCATTGTCTTACACAGGGCAAATAGCACTCGCGTCTGTTCCCATCAAGTACAGTGTATTGGACTGAAGAGGAGCTACTGTTCTTGTCAGTTTCCTAAGCAGAGTTGAACTAGATATGGCCCGTGTGTGTAGGAAGCACAGTTCTTTTGTTCTGAGCAAGCTCACTGTTCGGACACCATAGGAAACACTGTAGATTAGAAGAGTGCTCTTTTCTCAAAAGCAGAGTGTGTTTCTTGAAAGGCAAGCTACTCTTTGTTTCCCAGTCAGAAATGGAATTGAATCCCGTGCAGTTTCTGGTCCTACGAGCAAGAGTTTTTTTCTGGTAATAAGAGTCACTATTGCGCTCCCATTGCCATACACAGTGCATATAGCACTGCCGTCTGTTCCCAGCATGTACAGAGTATTGGACTGAAGAGGAGCTACTGTTCTTGTCAGTTTCCTAAGCAGAGTTGAACTAGATATGGGCCCTGTGTTTAGGAAGCACAGTTCATTTGTTCTGAGCAAGTTCACTGTTCTGGCCCAATAGGAAACACAGTAGAGTAGAAGAGTTCTCTTTTCTCAAAAGCAGGGTGTGTTTCATGTGAGGCGAGCTAGCATTTGTTGCCCAGTCCTATATGGAGTTGAATTACATGCAGTTTCTGGTCCTACGAGCAAGAATTGTTTTCTAGTAAGGAAAGTCACTATTGCGCTCCCATTGCCATACACAGTGCAAATAGCACTCGCGTCTGTTCCCAGCAAGTACAGTGTATCGGACTGAAGAGGAGCTACTGTTTTTGTCAGTTTCCTAAGCAGAATTGAACTAGGTATGGCCGCATGTGTAGGAAGCACAGTTCCTTTGTTCAGAGCAAGCTCACTGTTCGGACCCCATAGGAAACACAATAGAGTAGAAGAGTGCTCTTTTCTCAAAAGCAGAGTGTGTTTCTTGTACGGCAAGCTAGCGTTTGTTTGCCAGTCCTAAATGGAGTTGAATCACATGCAGTTTCTGGTCCTACGAGCAAGAGTTGTTTTCTGGTAAGGAAAGTCACTATTGTGCTCCCATTGCCATACACAGTGCAAATAGCACTCGCATCTGTTCCTAGCAAGTACAGTGTATCAGACTGAAGAGGAGCTACTGTTCTTGTCAGTTTCCTAAGCAGAGTTGAACTAGATATGGCCCGTGTGTGTAGGAAGCACAGTTATAATGTTCTGAGCAAGCTCACTGTTTTGGCCCTGTAGGAAACAGAGTAGAGGAGAAGAGTGCTCTTTTCTCTAAAGCAGAGTGTGTTTCTTGTAAGGCGAGCTCGCGTTTGATTCCCAGTCCTAAATGGAATTGAGTCACAGGCAGTTTTTGGTCCTACGAGCAAGAGTTGTTTTCTACTAAGAAGAGTCACTATTGCGCCCCAAATGCCATACACAGTGCAAATAGCACTCGCGTCTGTTCCCAGCAAGTACAGTGTATTGGATTGAAGAGGAGCTACTGTTCTTCTCAGTTTCCTAAGCAGAGTTGAACTAGATATGGTCCATGTGTGTAGGAAGCACAGATCTTTTGTTCTGAGCAAGCTCACTGTTTGGACCCCATAGGAAACGCAGTAGAGTAGAAGAGTGCTCTTTTCTAAAAAACAGAGTGTGTTTCTTGTAAGGCGAACTAGCGTTTGTTTTGTAGTCCTAAATGGATTTGAATCACATGCAGTTTGTGGTCTTACGAGCAAGCGTGGTTTTCTGGTAAGAAGAGTCAATATAGCGCTCCCATTGTCATACACAGGGCAAATAGCACTGGCGTCGGTTCCCAGCATGTACAGTGTATTGGACTGAAGAGAATCTAATGTTCTTGTCAGGTTCCTAAGCAGAATTGAACTAGATATGGCCGTGTGTGTAGGAAGCACAGTTCTTTTGATCTGAGCAAGCTCACTCTTCGGACTCCATAGGAAACAATATAGAGTAGAAGAGTGCTCTTTTCTCAAAAGCAGATGTGTGTTTATTGTAAGGCGAGCTAGCATTTGTTTCCCAGTCCTAAATGGAGTTGAATCACATGCAGTTTCTGGTCCTACGATCAAGAGTTGTTTTCTGGTAAGGAAAGTAACTATTGCGCTCCCATTGCCATGCACAGTGCATATAGCTCTCCCGTCTGTTCCCAGCATGTACAATGTATTTGACTGAAGAGGAGCTACTGTTCTTGTTAGTCTCCTAAGCAGAGTTGAACTAGATATGGCCCGTGTGTCGAGGAAGCACAGTTCATTTGTTCTGAGCAAGCTCACTGTTCTGGCCCCATGGGAAACACAGTAGAGTAGAAGAGTGCTATTTTCTCAAAAACAGAGTGTGTTTCTTGTAAGGCGAGCTAGAGTTTGTTTCCCAGTCCTAAATGGAGTTGAGTCACATGCAGTTTTTTGTCCTAAGAGCAAGAGTTGTTTTCTGGTAAGACCAGTCACTATTGTGCTCCAATTGCCATACACAGTGTAAGTAGCACTCGCGTCTGTTCTCAGCAAGTACAGTGTATCGGACTGAAGAGGAGCTACTGTTCTTGTCAGTTTCCTAAGCAGAGTTGAACTAGATATGTCCCGTGTGTGTAGGAAGGACAGTTCTTATGTTCTGAGCAAGCTCACTGTTCTGGCCCTGTAGGAAACAGAGTAGAGGAGAAGAGTGCTCTTTTCTCTAAAGCAGAGTGTGTTTCTTGTAAGGCGAGCTCGCGTTTGATTCCCAGTCCTAAATGGAATTGAGTCACAGGCAGTTTTTGGTCCTACGAGCAAGAGTTGTTTTCTACTAAGAAGAGTCACTATTGTGCCCCAAATGCCATACACAGTGCAAATAGCACTCGCTTCTGTTCCCAGCAAGTACAGTGTATTGCACTGAAGAGGAGCTACTGTTCTTCTCAGTTTCCTAAGCAGAGTTGAACTAGATATGGTCCATGTGTGTAGGAAGCACAGATCTTTTGTTCTGAGCAAGCTCACTGTTTGGACCCCATAGGAAACGCAGTAGAGTAGAAGAGTGCTCTTTTCTAAAAAACAGAGTGTGTTTCTTGTAAGGCGAGCTAGCGTTTGTTTTGTAGTCCTAAATGGAGTTGAATCACATGCAGTTTGTGGTCCTACGAGCAAGCGTGGTTTTCTGGTAAGAAGAGTCAATATAGCGCTCCCATTGTCATACACAGGGCAAATAGCACTGGCGTCGGTTCCCAGCATGTACAGTGTATTGGACTGAAGAGAATCTACTGTTCTTGTCAATTTCCTAAGCAGAATTGAACTAGATATAGCCGTGTGTGTAGGAAGCACAGTTCTTTTGTTCTGAGCAAGCTCACTGTTCGGACTCCATAGGAAACAATATAGAGTAGAAGAGTGCTCTTTTCTCAAAAGCAGATGTGTGTTTATTGTAAGGCGAGCTAGCATTTGTTTCCCAGTCAAAAATGGATTTGAATCACATGCAGTTTCTGGTCCTACGAGCAAGAGTTGTTTTCTGGTAAGGAAAGTCACTATTGTGCTCCCTTTGCCATACACAGTGCTAATAGCACTTGCGTCTGTTCCCAGCAAGTACAGTGTATTGGACTGAATAGGAGCTACTGTTCTTGTCAGTTTCCTAAGCAGAGTTGAACCAGATATGGCCCGTGTGTTTAGGAAGCACAGTTCTTTTGTTCTGAACAAGCTCACTGTTCTGGCCCTATAGGAAACACAGTAGAGTAGAATAGTGGTCTTTTGTCAAAAGCAGAGTGTGTTTCTTGTAAGGCTAGCTAACGTTTGTTTCCCAGTCCTAAATGGAGTTGAGTCACATGCAGTTTTTGGTCCTACGAGCAAGAGTAGTTTTCTGGTAAGGAGAGTCACTATTGGGCTCCCATTGCCATACACAGTACAAATAGCACTCGCGTCTGTTCCCAGCATGTACAGTGTATTGGACTGAAAAGGATCTATTCTTCTTGTCAGTTTCCTAAGCAGAATTGAACTAGATATGGCCGTTTATGTAGGAAGCACAGTTCTTTTGTTCTGAGCAAGCTCTCTGTTCTGGCCCTACAGGAAACACAGTAGAGAAGAAGAGTGCTCTTTTCTCAATAGCAGAGTGTGTTTCTTGTAAGTCCAGCTAGTGTTTTTTTCCCAGTCCTATATGGAGTTGAATCACGTGCAGTTTTTGGTCCTACCAGCAAGAGTTGTTTTCTGGTAAGGAAAGTCACTATTGCGCTCCCTTTGCCACACACAGTGCAAAGAGCACTCGTGTCTGTTTCGAGCAAGTACAGTGTATTGGACTGAAGAGGAGCTACTGTTCTTGTCAATTTCCTAAGCAGAGTTGAACTAGATATGGCCCGTGTGTGTAGGAAGCAAAGTTCTTTTGTTCTGAGCAAGCTCACTGTTCGGACCCCATAGGAAACACAGTAGAGTAGAAGAGTGTTCTTTTCTCAAAAGCAGAGTGTGTTTCTTCTAAGGCGAGCTAGCGTTTGTTTCCCAGTCCTAAATGGAGTTGAATCACATGCAGTTTCTGGTCCTACGAGCAAGAGTTGTTTTCTGGTAAGGAAAGTTATTATTGTGCTCCCATTGCCATACATAGTGCAAATAGCACTCGCATCTGTTCCCAGCAAGTACAGTGTATTGGACTGAAGAGGAGCAACTGTTCTTGTCAGTTTCCTAAGCAGAGTTGAACTAGATATGGCCCCTGTGTGTAGGAAACACAGTTCTTTTGTTCTGAGCAAGTTCACTGTTCTGGCCCTATAGGAAACACAGTAGAGCAGAAGAGTGCTCTTTTCTCAAAAGGTGAGTGTGTTTCTTGTAAGGCAAGCTTGCGTTTCTTTCCCAGTCCTAAATGGAGTTGAGTCACATGCAGTTTCTGGTCCTACAAGCAAGAGTTGTTTTCTCGTAAGAAGAGTCACTATAGCGCTCCCATTGTCATACACAGGGCAAATAGCACTGGTGTCTGTTCCCAGCATGTGCAGTGTATTTGACTGAAGAGGGTATACTGTTCTTGTCAGTTTCCTAAGCTGAATTGAACTAGATATGGCAGTGTGTGTAGGAAGCATACTTCTTTTGTTCTGTGCAAGCTTACTGTTCTGGCCTTATAGGAAACACAGTAGAGTAGAAGGGTGCTCTTTTCTCAAAAGCAGAGTGTGTTTCTTGTAAGGCGAGCTAGCATTTATTTCCCAGTTCTAATGGAGTTGAATCACATGCAGTTTTTGGTCCTATGAGCAAGAGTTGTTTTCTGGTAAGGAATGTCACTATCGTGCTCTCATTGCCATACACAGTGCAAATTGCACTCGCGTCTGTTCCCAGCATGTACAGTGTATTGGCATGAAGAAGAGCTACTTTTCTTCTCAGTTTCCTAAGCAGAGTTGAACTAAATATGGCCCGTGTGTGTAGGAAGTACAGTTCTTTTGTTCTGAGCAAGCTCACTGTTCGGACCCCATAGGAAACACAGTAGAGTAGAAGAGTGCTCTTTTCTCAAAAGCAGAATGTGTTTCTTGTAAGGTGAGCTGGCGTTTGTTAACCAGTCTTAAATGGAGTTGAATCACATAAAGTTTCTGGTCCTACGAGCAAGAGTTGTTTTCTGATAAGAAGAGTCACTATTGCGCTCCCATTGCCATACACAATTCAAATAGCACTGGCTTCTGTTCCCAGCAAGTACAGTGTATCGGACTGAAGAGGAGCTACTGTTCTTGTCAGTTTCCTAAGCAGAGTTGAACTAGATATGGCCCGTGTGTGCAGGAAGCACAGTTCTTTTGTTCTGAGCAAGCTCACTGTTTGGACCCCATAGGAAACACAGTAGAGTAGAAGAGTGCTCTTTTCTCAAAAGCAGAGTGTGTTTCATGAAAGGCAAGCGAGCATTTGTTTCCCAGTCCTAAATGGAGTTGAATCACATGCAGTTTCTGGTCCTACCAGCAAGAGTTGTTTTCTGGTAGGAAAGTCACTATTGCGCTCCCATTGCAATACACAGTGCAAATAGTACTCGCGTCGGTTCCCAGCAAGTACAGTGTATTGGACTGAAGAGGAGCTACTGTTTTTGTCAGTTTTCTAAGCAGAGTTGAAATAGATACAGCCCGTGTGTAGGAAGCACAGTTATTTTGTTCTGAGCAAGCTCACTGTTCTGGCCCTATAGGAAACACAGTAGAGTAGAAGAGTGCTCTTTTATCTAAAGCAGAGTGTTTTTTTTTTGTAAGGCGAGCTCGCGTTTGTTTCCCAGTCCTAAATGGAGTTGAATCACATGCAGTTTTTGGTCCTACGAGCAAGAGTTGTTTTATGGTAAGAAGAGTCACTAATGCGCTCCAAATGCCATACACAGTGCAAATAGCACTCGCGTCTGTTCCTAGCAAGTACAGTGTATCAGACTGAAGAGGAGCTACTGTTCTTGTCAGTTTCCTAAGCAGAGTTGAACTAGATATGGTCCATGTGTGTAGGAAGCACAGTTCTTTTGTTCTGAGCAAGCTCACTCTTTGGACCCCATAGGAAACACAGTAGAGTAAAAGAGTGCTCTTTTATCAAAAGCAGAGTGTGTCTCTTGTAAGGCGAGCTAGCGTTTCTTTCCCAGTCTCAAATGGAGTTGAATCACATGCAGTTTCTGGTCCTACGAGCAAGAGTTGTTTTCTGGTAAGGAAAGTTACTATTGTGCGCCAAATGCCCTACACAGTGCAAATAGCACTTGCGTCTGTTCCCAGCAAGTACTGTGTATTGGACTGAAGAGGATCTACTGTTCTTGTCAGTTTCCTAAGCAGTGTTGAACTAGATATGGCCGTTTGTGTAGGAATCACAGTTCTTTTGTTCTGAGCAAGCTCACTGTTCGGTCCCCATAGGAAACACAGTAGAGTAGAAGAGTTCTCTTTTCTCAAAAGCAGGGTGTGTTTCATGTGATGCGAGCTAGCATTTGTTTCCCAGTCTTAAATGGAGTTGCATCACATGCTGTTTCTGGTCCTACGAGCAAGAGTTGTTTTCTGGTATGAAGAGTCACTATTGCGCACCCATTGTCTTACACAGGGCAAATAGCACTCGCGTCTGTTCCCATCAAGTACAGTGTATTGGACTGAAGAGGAGCTACTGTTCTTGTCAGTTTCCTAAGCAGAGTTGAACTAGATATGGCCCGTGTGTGTAGGAAGCACAGTTCTTTTGTTCTGAGCAAGCTCACTGTTCGGACACCATAGGAAACACTGTAGATTAGAAGAGTGCTCTTTTCTCAAAAGCAGAGTGTGTTTCTTGAAAGGCAAGCTACTCTTTGTTTCCCAGTCAGAAATGGAATTGAATCCCGTGCAGTTTCTGGTCCTACGAGCAAGAGTTTTTTTCTGGTAATAAGAGTCACTATTGCGCTCCCATTGCCATACACAGTGCATATAGCACTGCCGTCTGTTCCCAGCATGTACAGAGTATTGGACTGAAGAGGAGCTACTGTTCTTGTCAGTTTCCTAAGCAGAGTTGAACTAGATATGGGCCCTGTGTTTAGGAAGCACAGTTCATTTGTTCTGAGCAAGTTCACTGTTCTGGCCCAATAGGAAACACAGTAGAGTAGAAGAGTTCTCTTTTCTCAAAAGCAGGGTGTGTTTCATGTGAGGCGAGCTAGCATTTGTTGCCCAGTCCTATATGGAGTTGAATTACATGCAGTTTCTGGTCCTACGAGCAAGAATTGTTTTCTAGTAAGGAAAGTCACTATTGCGCTCCCATTGCCATACACAGTGCAAATAGCACTCGCGTCTGTTCCCAGCAAGTACAGTGTATCGGACTGAAGAGGAGCTACTGTTTTTGTCAGTTTCCTAAGCAGAATTGAACTAGGTATGGCCGCATGTGTAGGAAGCACAGTTCTTTTGTTCAGAGCAAGCTCACTGTTCGGACCCCATAGGAAACACAATAGAGTAGAAGAGTGCTCTTTTCTCAAAAGCAGAGTGTGTTTCTTGTACGGCAAGCTAGCGTTTGTTTGCCAGTCCTAAATGGAGTTGAATCACATGCAGTTTCTGGTCCTACGAGCAAGAGTTGTTTTCTGGTAAGGAAAGTCACTATTGTGCTCCCATTGCCATACACAGTGCAAATAGCACTCGCATCTGTTCCTAGCAAGTACAGTGTATCAGACTGAAGAGGAGCTACTGTTCTTGTCAGTTTCCTAAGCAGAGTTGAACTAGATATGGCCCGTGTGTGTAGGAAGCACAGTTATAATGTTCTGAGCAAGCTCACTGTTTTGGCCCTGTAGGAAACAGAGTAGAGGAGAAGAGTGCTCTTTTCTCTAAAGCAGAGTGTGTTTCTTGTAAGGCGAGCTCGCGTTTGATTCCCAGTCCTAAATGGAATTGAGTCACAGGCAGTTTTTGGTCCTACGAGCAAGAGTTGTTTTTTACTAAGAAGAGTCACTATTGTGCCCCAAATGCCATACACAGTGCAAATAGCACTCGCGTCTGTTCCCAGCAAGTACAGTGTATTGGATTGAAGAGGAGCTACTGTTCTTCTCAGTTTCCTAAGCAGAGTTGAACTAGATATGGTCCATGTGTGTAGGAAGCACAGATCTTTTGTTCTGAGCAAGCTCACTGTTTGGACCCCATAGGAAACGCAGTAGAGTAGAAGAGTGCTCTTTTCTAAAAAACAGAGTGTGTTTCTTGTAAGGCGAGCTAGCGTTTGTTTTGTAGTCCTAAATGGATTTGAATCACATGCAGTTTGTGGTCTTACGAGCAAGCGTGGTTTTCTGGTAAGAAGAGTCAATATAGCGCTCCCATTGTCATACACAGGGCAAATAGCACTGGCGTCGGTTCCCAGCATGTACAGTGTATTGGACTGAAGAGAATCTAATGTTCTTGTCAGGTTCCTAAGCAGAATTGAACTAGATATGGCCGTGTGTGTAGGAAGCACAGTTCTTTTGATCTGAGCAAGCTCACTCTTCGGACTCCATAGGAAACAATATAGAGTAGAAGAGTGCTCTTTTCTCAAAAGCAGATGTGTGTTTATTGTAAGGCGAGCTAGCATTTGTTTCCCAGTCCTAAATGGAGTTGAATCACATGCAGTTTCTGGTCCTACGATCAAGAGTTGTTTTCTGGTAAGGAAAGTAACTATTGCGCTCCCATTGCCATGCACAGTGCATATAGCTCTCCCGTCTGTTCCCAGCATGTACAATGTATTTGACTGAAGAGGAGCTACTGTTCTTGTTAGTCTCCTAAGCAGAGTTGAACTAGATATGGCCCGTGTGTCGAGGAAGCACAGTTCATTTGTTCTGAGCAAGCTCACTGTTCTGGCCCCATGGGAAACACAGTAGAGTAGAAGAGTGCTATTTTCTCAAAAACAGAGTGTGTTTCTTGTAAGGCGAGCTAGAGTTTGTTTCCCAGTCCTAAATGGAGTTGAGTCACATGCAGTTTTTTGTCCTAAGAGCAAGAGTTGTTTTCTGGTAAGACCAGTCACTATTGTGCTCCAATTGCCATACACAGTGTAAGTAGCACTCGCGTCTGTTCTCAGCAAGTACAGTGTATCGGACTGAAGAGGAGCTACTGTTCTTGTCAGTTTCCTAAGCAGAGTTGAACTAGATATGTCCCGTGTGTGTAGGATGGACAGTTCTTATGTTCTGAGCAAGCTCACTGTTCTGGCCCTGTAGGAAACAGAGTAAAGGAGAAGAGTGCTCTTTTCTCTAAAGCAGAGTGTGTTTCTTGTAAGGCGAGCTCGCGTTTGATTCCCAGTCCTAAATGGAATTGAGTCACAGGCAGTTTTTGGTCCTACGAGCAAGAGTTGTTTTCTACTAAGAAGAGTCACTATTGCGCCCCAAATGCCATACACAGTGCAAATAGCACTCGCTTCTGTTCCCAGCAAGTACAGTGTATTGCACTGAAGAGGAGCTACTGTTCTTCTCAGTTTCCTAAGCAGAGTTGAACTAGATATGGTCCATGTGTGTAGGAAGCACAGATCTTTTGTTCTGAGCAAGCTCACTGTTTGGACCCCATAGGAAACACAGTAGAGTAGAAGAGTGCTCTTTTCTAAAAAACAGAGTGTGTTTCTTGTAAGGCGAGCTAGCGTTTGTTTTGTAGTCCTAAATGGAGTTGAATCACATGCAGTTTGTGGTCCTACGAGCAAGCGTGGTTTTCTGGTAAGAAGAGTCAATATAGCGCTCCCATTGTCATACACAGGGCAAATAGCACTGGCGTCGGTTCCCAGCATGTACAGTGTATTGGACTGAAGAGAATCTACTGTTCTTGTCAATTTCCTAAGCAGAATTGAACTAGATATAGCCGTGTGTGTAGGAAGCACAGTTCTTTTGTTCTGAGCAAGCTCACTGTTCGGACTCCATAGGAAACAATATAGAGTAGAAGAGTGCTCTTTTCTCAAAAGCAGATGTGTGTTTATTGTAAGGCGAGCTAGCATTTGTTTCCCAGTCAAAAATGGATTTGAATCACATGCAGTTTCTGGTCCTACGAGCAAGAGTTGTTTTCTGGTAAGGAAAGTCACTATTGTGCTCCCTTTGCCATACACAGTGCTAATAGCACTTGCGTCTGTTCCCAGCAAGTACAGTGTATTGGACTGAATAGGAGCTACTGTTCTTGTCAGTTTCCTAAGCAGAGTTGAACCAGATATGGCCCGTGTGTTTAGGAAGCACAGTTCTTTTGTTCTGAACAAGCTCACTGTTCTGGCCCTATAGGAAACACAGTAGAGTAGAATAGTGGTCTTTTGTCAAAAGCAGAGTGTGTTTCTTGTAAGGCTAGCTAACGTTTGTTTCCCAGTCCTAAATGGAGTTGAGTCACATGCAGTTTTTGGTCCTACGAGCAAGAGTAGTTTTCTGGTAAGGAGAGTCACTATTGGGCTCCCATTGCCATACACAGTACAAATAGCACTCGCGTCTGTTCCCAGCATGTACAGTGTATTGGACTGAAAAGGATCTATTCTTCTTGTCAGTTTCCTAAGCAGAATTGAACTAGATATGGCCGTTTATGTAGGAAGCACAGTTCTTTTGTTCTGAGCAAGCTCTCTGTTCTGGCCCTACAGGAAACACAGTAGAGAAGAAGAGTGCTCTTTTCTCAATAGCAGAGTGTGTTTCTTGTAAGTCCAGCTAGTGTTTTTTTCCCAGTCCTATATGGAGTTGAATCACGTGCAGTTTTTGGTCCTACCAGCAAGAGTTGTTTTCTGGTAAGGAAAGTCACTATTGCGCTCCCTTTGCCACACACAGTGCAAAGAGCACTCGTGTCTGTTTCGAGCAAGTACAGTGTATTGGACTGAAGAGGAGCTACAGTTCTTGTCAATTTCCTAAGCAGAGTTGAACTAGATATGGCCCGTGTGTGTAGGAAGCAAAGTTCTTTTGTTCTGAGCAAGCTCACTGTTCGGACCCCATAGGAAACACAGTAGAGTAGAAGAGTGTTCTTTTCTCAAAAGCAGAGTGTGTTTCTTCTAAGGCGAGCTAGCGTTTGTTTCCCAGTCCTAAATGGAGTTGAATCACATGCAGTTTCTGGTCCTACGAGCAAGAGTTGTTTTCTGGTAAGGAAAGTTATTATTGTGCTCCCATTGCCATACATAGTGCAAATAGCACTCGCATCTGTTCCCAGCAAGTACAGTGTATTGGACTGAAGAGGAGCAACTGTTCTTGTCAGTTTCCTAAGCAGAGTTGAACTAGATATGGCCCCTGTGTGTAGGAAACACAGTTCTTTTGTTCTGAGCAAGTTCACTGTTCTGGCCCTATAGGAAACACAGTAGAGCAGAAGAGTGCTCTTTTCTCAAAAGGTGAGTGTGTTTCTTGTAAGGCAAGCTTGCGTTTCTTTCCCAGTCCTAAATGGAGTTGAGTCACATGCAGTTTCTGGTCCTACAAGCAAGAGTTGTTTTCTCGTAAGAAGAGTCACTATAGCGCTCCCATTGTCATACACAGGGCAAATAGCACTGGTGTCTGTTCCCAGCATGTGCAGTGTATTTGACTGAAGAGGGTATACTGTTCTTGTCAGTTTCCTAAGCTGAATTGAACTAGATATGGCAGTGTGTGTAGGAAGCATACTTCTTTTGTTCTGTGCAAGCTTACTGTTCTGGCCTTATAGGAAACACAGTAGAGTAGAAGGGTGCTCTTTTCTCAAAAGCAGAGTGTGTTTCTTGTAAGGCGAGCTAGCATTTATTTCCCAGTTCTAATGGAGTTGAATCACATGCAGTTTTTGGTCCTATGAGCAAGAGTTGTTTTCTGGTAAGGAATGTCACTATCGTGCTCTCATTGCCATACACAGTGCAAATTGCACTCGCGTCTGTTCCCAGCATGTACAGTGTATTGGCATGAAGAAGAGCTACTTTTCTTCTCAGTTTCCTAAGCAGAGTTGAACTAAATATGGCCCGTGTGTGTAGGAAGTACAGTTCTTTTGTTCTGAGCAAGCTCACTGTTCGGACCCCATAGGAAACACAGTAGAGTAGAAGAGTGCTCTTTTCTCAAAAGCAGAATGTGTTTCTTGTAAGGTGAGCTGGCGTTTGTTAACCAGTCTTAAATGGAGTTGAATCACATAAAGTTTCTGGTCCTACGAGCAAGAGTTGTTTTCTGATAAGAAGAGTCACTATTGCGCTCCCATTGCCATACACAATTCAAATAGCACTGGCTTCTGTTCCCAGCAAGTACAGTGTATCGGACTGAAGAGGAGCTACTGTTCTTGTCAGTTTCCTAAGCAGAGTTGAACTAGATATGGCCCGTGTGTGCAGGAAGCACAGTTCTTTTGTTCTGAGCAAGCTCACTGTTCGGACCCCATAGGAAACACAGTAGAGTAGAAGAGTGCTCTTTTCTCAAAAGCAGAGTGTGTTTCATGTAAGGCAAGCGAGAATTTGTTTCCCAGTCCTAAATGGAGTTGAATCACATGCAGTTTCTGGTCCTACCAGCAAGAGTTGTTTTCTGGTAGGAAAGTCACTATTGCGCTCCCATTGCAATACACAGTGCAAATAGTACTCGCGTCGGTTCCCAGCAAGTACAGTGTATTGGACTGAAGAGGAGCTACTGTTTTTGTCAGTTTTCTAAGCAGAGTTGAAATAGATACAGCCCGTGTGTAGGAAGCACAGTTATTTTGTTCTGAGCAAGCTCACTGTTCGGACCCCATAGGAAACACAGTAGAGTAGAAGAGTGCTCTTTTCTCAAAAGCAGAGCGTGTTTCTTGTAAGGCCAGCTAGTGTTTTTTTCCCAGCCTTATATGGAGTTGAATTACATGCTGTTTCTGGTCCTACGAGCAAGAGTTGTTTTCTGGTAAGGAAAGTCACTATTGCTATCCCATTGCCATACATAGTGCAATAGCCCTCGCGTCTGTTCCCAGCATGTACAGTGTATTGGACTGAAAAGGATCTATTGTTCTTGTCAGTTTCCTAAGCATAATTGAACTAGATATGGCCGTGTATGTAGGAAGCACAGTTCTTTTGTTTTGAGCAAGCTCTCTTCTGGCCCTATAGGAAACACAGTAGAGTACAAGAGTGCTCTTTTCTCAAAAGCAGAGTGTGTTTTTTGTAAGGCGAGCTAGCGTTTGTTTCCCAGTCCTAAATGGAGTTGAATCACATGCAGTTTCTGGTCCTACGAGCAAGAGTTGTTTTCTGGATAGGAAAGTCATTATTGCGCTCCCATTGCCAACATAGTGCAAATAGCACTCGCGTCTGTTCCCAACAAGTACAGTGTATTGGACTGAAGAGGAGCTACTGTTCTTGTCAGTTTCCTAAGCAGAGTTGAACTAGATATGGCCCGTGTGTGTAGGAAGCACAGTTCTTTTGTTCTGAGCAAGCTCACTGTTCGGACACCATAGGAAACACTGTAGAGTAGAAGAGTGCTCTTTTCTCAAAAGCAGAGTGTGTTTCTATAAAGGCAAGCTAGTGTTTGTTTCCCAGTCAGAAATGGAATTGAATCCCGTGCAGTTTCTGGTCCTATGAGCAAGAGTTTTTTTCTGGTAATAAGAGTCACTATTGCGCTCCCATTGCCATACACTTTGCATATAGCACTGGCGTCTGTTCCCTGCATGTACAGTGTATTGGACTGAAGAGGTTCCACTGTTCTTGTCAGTTTCCTAAGAAGAATTGAACTAGATATGGCCCGTGTGTGTAGGAAGCACAGTTCTTTTGTTCTGAGCAAGCTCACTGTTCTGGCCCTATAGGAAACACAGTAGAGTAGAAGAGTGCTCTTTTCTCAAAAGCAGAGTGTCTTTCTTGTAAGGCTAGCTAGCATTTGTTTCCCAGTCCTAAATGGAGTTGAGTCACATGCAGTTTCTGGTCCTACGAGCAAGAGTAGTTTTCTCGTAAGAAGAGTCACTATTGGGCTCCCATTGCCATACACAGTACAAATAGCACTGGCGTCTGTTCCCAGCATGTACAGTGTATTGGACTGAAAAGTATCTATTGTTCTTGTCAGTTTCCGAAGCAGAATTGAACTAGATATGGCCGTGTATGTAGGAAGCACAGTTCTTTTGTTCTGAGCAGGCTCTCTGTTCAGGCCCTATAGGAAACACAGTAGAGTAGAAGAGTGCTCTTTTCTCAAAAGCAGAGTGTGTTTCTTGTAAGGAGAGCTAGCATTTATTTCCCAGTTCTAAATGGAGTTGAATCACATGCAGTTTTTGGTCCTATGAGCAAGAGTTTTTTTCTGGTAAGGAATGTCACTATTGCGCTCCCATTGGCATATACAGTGCAAATAGCACTCGTGTCTGTTCCCAGCAAGTACAGTGTATTGGACTGAAGAGGAGCTACTGTTCTTGTCAGTTTCCTAAGCAGTGTTGAACTAGATATGGCACGTGTGTGTAGGAAGCACAGTACTTTTTTTCTGAGCAAGCTCTCTGTTCTGGCCCTATAGGAAAAACATTAGAGTAGAAGAGTGCTCTTTTCTCAAAAGCAGAGTGTGTTTCTTGTAAGTCCAGCTAGTGTTTTTTTACCAGTCCTATATGGAGTTGAATCACATGCAGTTTCTGGTCCTACGAGCAAGAGTTGTTTTCTGGTAAGAAGAGTCACTATTGCGCTCCCATTGTAATACACAGGGCAAATAGCACTCGCGTCTGTTCCCAGCATTTACAGTGTATTGGACTGAAAAGGATCTATTGTTCTTGTCAGTTTCCTAAGCAGAATTGAACTAGATATGGCCCTGTATGTAGGAAGGACATGTCTTTTGTTCTGAGCAAGCTCCCTGTTCTGGCCCTATAGGAAACACAGTAGAGTAGAAGAGTGCTCTTTTCTCAAAAGCAGAGTGTGTTTCTTGTAAGGCGAGCTAGTGTTTGTTTCCCAGTCCTAAATGGAGTTGAATCACATGCAGTTTTTGGTCCTACCAGCAAGAGTTGTTTTCTAGTAAGGAAAGTCACTATTGCGCTCCCTTTGCCATACACAGTGCAAATAGCACTCGCGTCTGTTTCCAGCAAGTACAGTGTATTGGACTGAAGAGGAGCTACTGTTCTTGTCAGTTTCCTAAGCAGAGTTGAACTAGATATGGCATGTGTGTGTAGGAAGCACAGTTCTTTTTTTCTGAGCAAGCTCACTGTTCGGACGCCATAGGAAACACAGTAGAGTAGGAGAGTGCTCTTTTCTCAAAAGCATAGTGTGTTTCTTGTAAGGCGAGCTAGCGTTTGTTTCCCAGTCTGAAATGGAGTTGAATCACATGCACTTTCTGGTCCTACGAGCAAGATTTGTTTTCTGGTAAGAAGAGACACTATTGCGCTCCCATTGTCATACACATGGCAAAAAGCACTGGAATTGGTTCCCAGCAAGTACAGTGTATTGGACTGAAGAGGAGCTACTGTTCTTGTCAGATTCCTAAGCAGAATTGAACTAGATATGGCCATGTGTGTAGAAAGCACAGTTCTTTTGTTCTGAGCAAGCTCACTGTTTGGACCCCATAGGAAACACAGTAGAGTAGAAGAATGCTCTTTTCTCAAAAGCAGAGTGTGTTTCTTGTAAGGCCAGCTAGCGTTTTTTTCCCAGTCCTATATGGAGTTGAATCACATGCAGTTTCTGGTCCTACGAGCAAGAGTTGTTTTCTGGTAAGAAGAGTCACTATTGCGCTCCCATTGTCATACACAGGGCAAATAGCGCTCGCGTCTGTTCCCAGCATGTACAGTGTATTGGACTGAAAAGGATCTATTTTCTTGTCAGTTTCCTAAGCAGAATTGAACTAGATATGGCCCTGTATGTAGGAAGCACAGTTCTTTTGTTCTGAGCAATCTCTCTGTTCTGGCCCTCTAGGAAACACAGTAGAGTAGAAGAGTGCTATTTTCTCAAAAGCAGAGTGTGTTTATTGAAAGGAGAGCTAGTGTTTGTTTCCAAGTCAGAAATGGAATTGAATCCCGTGCAGTTTCTGGTCCAACGAGCATGAGTTTTTTTCTTGTAAGAAGAGTCACTATTGTGCTCCCATTGCCATACTCAGTGTAAATAGCACTCGCGTCTGTTCCCAGCATGTGCAGTGTATTTGACTGAAGAGGGTATACTGTTCTTGTCAGTTTCCTAAGCTGAATTGAACTAGTAATGGCCGTGTGTGTAGGAGGCACACTTCTTTTGTTCTGTGCAAGCTTACTGTTCTGGCCCTATAGGAAACACAGTAGAGTAGAAGAGTGCTCTTTTCTCAAAAGCAGAGTGTGTTTCTTGTAAGGCGAGCTAGCATTTATTTCCCAGTTCTAAATGGAGTTGAATCAAATGCAGTTTTTTTTCCTATGAGCAAGAGTTGTTTTCTGGTAAGGAATGTCACTATTGTGCTCTCATTGCCATACACAGTGCAAATAGCACTCGCGTCTGTTCCCAGCAAGTACAGTGTATTGGACTGAAGAGGAGCTACTGTTCTTGTCAGTTTTCTAAGCAGAGTTGAACTAGATATGGCCCGTGTATGTAGGAAGCACAGTTCTCTTGTTCTGATAAAGCTCACTGTTCGGAATCCATAGGAAACACAGTAGAGTAGAAGAGTGCTCTTTTCTCAAAAGCAGAGTTTGTTTCTTGTAAGGCGAGCTAGCGTTTGTTTCCCAGTCCTAAATGGAGTTGAATCACATGCAGTTTCTGGTCCTACGAGCAAGATTTGTTTTCTAGTACTAAGAGTCACTATTGCGCTCCCATTGTCATACACAGGGCAAATAGCACTCGCGTCTGTTCCCAGCATGTACAGTGTATTGGACTGAAAAGGATCTATTGTTCTTGTCAGTTTCCTAAGCAGAATTGAACTAGATATGGCCGTGTATGTAGGAAGTACAGTTCTTTTGTTCTGAGCAAGCTCTCTGTTCAGGCCCTACAGGAAACACAGTAGAGTAGAAGAGTGCTCTTTTCTCAAAAGCAGAGTGTGTTTCTATAAAGGCAAGCTAGTGTTTGTTTCCCAGTCAGAAATGGAATTGAATCCCGTGCAGTTTCTGGTCCTATGAGCAAGAGTTTTTTTCTGGTAATAAGAGTCACTATTGCGCTCCCATTGCCATACACTTTGCATATAGCACTGGCGTCTGTTCCCTGCATGTACAGTGTATTGGACTGAAGAGGTTCCACTGTTCTTGTCAGTTTCCTAAGAAGAATTGAACTAGATATGGCCCGTGTGTGTAGGAAGCACAGTTCTTTTGTTCTGAGCAAGCTCACTGTTCTGGCCCTATAGGAAACACAGTAGAGTAGAAGAGTGCTCTTTTCTCAAAAGCAGAGTGTCTTTCTTGTAAGGCTAGCTAGCATTTGTTTCCCAGTCCTAAATGGAGTTGAGTCACATGCAGTTTCTGGTCCTACGAGCAAGAGTAGTTTTCTCGTAAGAAGAGTCACTATTGGGCTCCCATTGCCATACACAGTACAAATAGCACTGGCGTCTGTTCCCAGCATGTACAGTGTATTGGACTGAAAAGTATCTATTGTTCTTGTCAGTTTCCGAAGCAGAATTGAACTAGATATGGCCGTGTATGTAGGAAGCACAGTTCTTTTGTTCTGAGCAGGCTCTCTGTTCAGGCCCTATAGGAAACACAGTAGAGTAGAAGAGTGCTCTTTTCTCAAAAGCAGAGTGTGTTTCTTGTAAGGAGAGCTAGCATTTATTTCCCAGTTCTAAATGGAGTTGAATCACATGCAGTTTTTGGTCCTATGAGCAAGAGTTTTTTTCTGGTAAGGAATGTCACTATTGCGCTCCCATTGGCATATACAGTGCAAATAGCACTCGTGTCTGTTCCCAGCAAGTACAGTGTATTGGACTGAAGAGGAGCTACTGTTCTTGTCAGTTTCCTAAG
The DNA here is from genome assembly GCF_949786415.1 of Peromyscus eremicus. Taxonomy (NCBI): domain Eukaryota; kingdom Metazoa; phylum Chordata; class Mammalia; order Rodentia; family Cricetidae; genus Peromyscus; species Peromyscus eremicus. The sequence continues at coordinate 1,591,259 of NW_026734293.1, forward strand.
CAGTGTTGAACTAGATATGGCACGTGTGTGTAGGAAGCACAGTACTTTTTTTCTGAGCAAGCTCTCTGTTCTGGCCCTATAGGAAAAACATTAGAGTAGAAGAGTGCTCTTTTCTCAAAAGCAGAGTGTGTTTCTTGTAAGTCCAGCTAGTGTTTTTTTACCAGTCCTATATGGAGTTGAATCACATGCAGTTTCTGGTCCTACGAGCAAGAGTTGTTTTCTGGTAAGAAGAGTCACTATTGCGCTCCCATTGTAATACACAGGGCAAATAGCACTCGCGTCTGTTCCCAGCATTTACAGTGTATTGGACTGAAAAGGATCTATTGTTCTTGTCAGTTTCCTAAGCAGAATTGAACTAGATATGGCCCTGTATGTAGGAAGGACATGTCTTTTGTTCTGAGCAAGCTCCCTGTTCTGGCCCTATAGGAAACACAGTAGAGTAGAAGAGTGCTCTTTTCTCAAAAGCAGAGTGTGTTTCTTGTAAGGCGAGCTAGTGTTTGTTTCCCAGTCCTAAATGGAGTTGAATCACATGCAGTTTTTGGTCCTACCAGCAAGAGTTGTTTTCTAGTAAGGAAAGTCACTATTGCGCTCCCTTTGCCATACACAGTGCAAATAGCACTCGCGTCTGTTTCCAGCAAGTACAGTGTATTGGACTGAAGAGGAGCTACTGTTCTTGTCAGTTTCCTAAGCAGAGTTGAACTAGATATGGCATGTGTGTGTAGGAAGCACAGTTCTTTTTTTCTGAGCAAGCTCACTGTTCGGACGCCATAGGAAACACAGTAGAGTAGGAGAGTGCTCTTTTCTCAAAAGCATAGTGTGTTTCTTGTAAGGCGAGCTAGCGTTTGTTTCCCAGTCTGAAATGGAGTTGAATCACATGCACTTTCTGGTCCTACGAGCAAGATTTGTTTTCTGGTAAGAAGAGACACTATTGCGCTCCCATTGTCATACACATGGCAAAAAGCACTGGAATTGGTTCCCAGCAAGTACAGTGTATTGGACTGAAGAGGAGCTACTGTTCTTGTCAGATTCCTAAGCAGAATTGAACTAGATATGGCCATGTGTGTAGAAAGCACAGTTCTTTTGTTCTGAGCAAGCTCACTGTTTGGACCCCATAGGAAACACAGTAGAGTAGAAGAATGCTCTTTTCTCAAAAGCAGAGTGTGTTTCTTGTAAGGCCAGCTAGCGTTTTTTTCCCAGTCCTATATGGAGTTGAATCACATGCAGTTTCTGGTCCTACGAGCAAGAGTTGTTTTCTGGTAAGAAGAGTCACTATTGCGCTCCCATTGTCATACACAGGGCAAATAGCGCTCGCGTCTGTTCCCAGCATGTACAGTGTATTGGACTGAAAAGGATCTATTTTCTTGTCAGTTTCCTAAGCAGAATTGAACTAGATATGGCCCTGTATGTAGGAAGCACAGTTCTTTTGTTCTGAGCAATCTCTCTGTTCTGGCCCTCTAGGAAACACAGTAGAGTAGAAGAGTGCTATTTTCTCAAAAGCAGAGTGTGTTTATTGAAAGGAGAGCTAGTGTTTGTTTCCAAGTCAGAAATGGAATTGAATCCCGTGCAGTTTCTGGTCCAACGAGCATGAGTTTTTTTCTTGTAAGAAGAGTCACTATTGTGCTCCCATTGCCATACTCAGTGTAAATAGCACTCGCGTCTGTTCCCAGCATGTGCAGTGTATTTGACTGAAGAGGGTATACTGTTCTTGTCAGTTTCCTAAGCTGAATTGAACTAGTAATGGCCGTGTGTGTAGGAGGCACACTTCTTTTGTTCTGTGCAAGCTTACTGTTCTGGCCCTATAGGAAACACAGTAGAGTAGAAGAGTGCTCTTTTCTCAAAAGCAGAGTGTGTTTCTTGTAAGGCGAGCTAGCATTTATTTCCCAGTTCTAAATGGAGTTGAATCAAATGCAGTTTTTTTTCCTATGAGCAAGAGTTGTTTTCTGGTAAGGAATGTCACTATTGTGCTCTCATTGCCATACACAGTGCAAATAGCACTCGCGTCTGTTCCCAGCAAGTACAGTGTATTGGACTGAAGAGGAGCTACTGTTCTTGTCAGTTTTCTAAGCAGAGTTGAACTAGATATGGCCCGTGTATGTAGGAAGCACAGTTCTCTTGTTCTGATAAAGCTCACTGTTCGGAATCCATAGGAAACACAGTAGAGTAGAAGAGTGCTCTTTTCTCAAAAGCAGAGTTTGTTTCTTGTAAGGCGAGCTAGCGTTTGTTTCCCAGTCCTAAATGGAGTTGAATCACATGCAGTTTCTGGTCCTACGAGCAAGATTTGTTTTCTAGTACTAAGAGTCACTATTGCGCTCCCATTGTCATACACAGGGCAAATAGCACTCGCGTCTGTTCCCAGCATGTACAGTGTATTGGACTGAAAAGGATCTATTGTTCTTGTCAGTTTCCTAAGCAGAATTGAACTAGATATGGCCGTGTATGTAGGAAGTACAGTTCTTTTGTTCTGAGCAAGCTCTCTGTTCAGGCCCTACAGGAAACACAGTAGAGTAGAAGAGTGCTCTTTTTCAAAAGCAGAGTGTTTTTCTTGTAAGGCGAGCTAGCGTTTGTTTCCCAGTCCTAAATGGAGTTGAATCACATGCAGTTTTTGGTCCTACCAGCAAGAGTTGTTTTCTGGTAAGGAAAGTCACTATTGTGCTCCCTTTGCCATACACAGTGCAAATAGCACTCGCGTCTGTTTCCAGCAAGTACAGTGTATTAGTCTGAAGAGGAGCTACTGTTCTTGTCAGTTTCCTAAGCAGAGTTGAACTAGATACAGCCCGTGTGTGTAGGAAGCACAGTTCTTTTGTTCTGAACAAGCTCACTGTTCGGACCCCATAGGAAACACAGTAGAGTAGAAGAGTGCTCTTTTCTCAAAAGCAGAGTGTGTTTCTTGTAAGGCGAGCTAGCGTTTGATTCCCAGTCCTAAATGGAGTTGAATCACATGCAGTTTTTGGTCCTACCAGCAAGAGTTGTTTTCTAGTAAGGAAAGTCACTATTGCGCTTCCTTTGCCATACACAGTGCAAATAGCACTCGCGTCTGTTTCCAGCAAGTACAGTGTATTGGACTGAAGAGGAGCTACTGTTCTTGTCAGTTTCCTAAGCAGAGTTGAACTAGATATGGCATGTGTGTGTAGGAAGCACAGTTCTTTTTTTCTGAGCAAGCTCACTGTTCGGACCCCATAGGAAACACAGTAGAGTAGGAGAGTGCTATCTTCTCAAAAGCAGAGTGTGTTCCTTGTAAGGCGAGCTAGCGTTTGTTTCCCAGTCCTAAATGGAGTTGAATCACATGCACTTTCTGGTCCTACGAGCAAGATTTGTTTTCTGGTAAGAAGAGACACTATTGCGCTCCCATTGTCATACACAGGGCAAATAGCACTGGCATTGGTTCCCAGCAAGTACAGTGTATTGGAATGAAGAGGAGCTACTGTTCTTGTCAGGTTCCTAAGCAGAATTGAACTAGATATGGCCATGTGTGTAGAAAGCACAGTTCTTTTGTTCTGAGCAAGCTCACTGTTTGGACCCCATAGGAAACACAGTCGAGTAGAAGAGTGCTATTTTCTCAAAAGCAGAGTGTGTTTATTGAAAGGCGAGCTAGTGTTTGTTTCCCAGTCAGAAATGGAATTGAATCCCGTGCAGTTTCTGGTCCAATGAGCAAGAGTTTTTTTCTTGTAAGAAGTGTCACTTTTGCGCTCCCATTGCCATACTCAGTGTAAATAGCACTCACGTCTGTTCCCAGCATGTGCAGTGTATTTGACTGAAGAGGGTATACTGTTCTTGTCAGTTTCCTAAGCTGAATTGAACTAGATATGGCCGTGTGGGTAGGAAGCACACTTCTTTTGTTCTGTGCAAGCTTATTGTTCTGGCCCTATAGGAAACACAGTAGAGTAGAAGAGTGCTCTTTTCTCAAAAGCAGAGTGTGTTTCTTGTAAGGCGAGCTAGCATTTATTTCCCAGTTCTAAATGGAGTTGAATCAAATGCAGTTTTTTTTCCTATGAGCAAGAGTTGTTTTCTGGTAAGGAATGTCACTATTGTGCTCTCATTGCCATACACAGTGCAAATAGCACTCGCGTCTGTTCCCAGCAAGTACAGTGTATTGGACTGAAGAGGAGCTACTGTTCTTGTCAGTTTTCTAAGCAGAGTTGAACTATATATGGCCCGTGTATGTAGGAAGCACAGTTCTCTTGTTCTGATAAAGCTCACTGTTAGGACTCCATAGGAAACACAGTAGAGTAGAAGAGTGCTCTTTTCTCAAAAGCAGAGTGTGTTTCTTGTAAGGCCAGCCAGCGTTTTTTTCCCAGTCCTATATGGAGTTGAATCACATGCAGTTTCTGGTCCTACGAGCAAGAGTTGTTTTCTGGTAAGAAGAGTCACTATTGTGCTCCCATTGTCATACACAGGGCAAATAGCGCTCGCGTCTGTTCCCAGCATGTACAGTGTATTGGACTGAAAAGGATCTATTTTCTGGTCAGTTTCCTAAGCAGAATTGAACTAGATATGGCCCTGTATGTAGGAAGCACAGTTCTTTTGTTCTGAGCAATCTCTCTGTTCTGGCCCTCTAGGAAACACAGTAGAGTAGAAGAGTGCTCTTTTCTCAAAAGCAGAGTGTGTTTCTTGAAAGGCGAGCTAGCGTTTGTTTCCCAGTCCTAAATTGAGTTGAATCACATGCAGTTTCTAATCCTACGAGCAAGAGTTCTTTTATGGTAAGAATAGTCACTATTGCTCTGCCATTGACATACACGGGACAAATAGCACTGGCGTCTGTTCCCAGCAAGTACGGTGTATTGGACTGAAGAGGATCTACTGTTCTTGTCAGGTTGCTAAGCAGAATTGAACTAGATATGGCCGTGTGTGTAGGAAGCACAGTTCTTTTGTTCAGAGCAAGCTCACTGTTCGGACCCTATAGGAAACACAGTAGAGTAGAAGAGTGCTCTGTTCTCAAAAGCAGAGTGTGTTTCTTGTACGGCAAGCTAGCGTTTGTTTCCCAGTCCTAAATGGAGTTGAATCACATGCAGTTTCTGGTCCTATGAGCAAGAGTTTATTTCTGGTAAGGAAAGTCACTATTGTGCTCCCATTGCCACACAGGGCAAATAGCACTGGCGTCTGTTCCCAGCATGTACAGTGTATTGGACTGAAGAGGTTCCACTGTTCTTGTCAGTTTCCTAAGAAGAATTGAACTAGATTTGGCCCGTGTGTGTTGGAAGCTCAGTTCTTTTGTTCTGAGCAAGCTCACTGTTCTGGCCCTATAGGAAACACAGTAGAGTAGAAGAGTGCTCTTTTCTCAAAAGCAGAGTGTGTTTCTTGTAAGGCGAGCTAGCGTTTCTTTCCCAGTCCTAAGTGGAGTTGAGTCACATGCAGTTTCTGGTTCTACGAGCAAGAGTTGTTTTCTGGTAAGAAGAGTCACTATTGAGCTCCCATTGTCATACACAGGGCAAATAGCACTGCTGTCTGTTCCCAGCATGTGCAGTGTATTTGACTGAAGAGGGTATACAGTTCTTGTCAGTTTCCTAAGCTGAATTGAACTAGATATGGCACGTGTGTGTAGGAAGCACAGTACTTTTTTTCTGAGCAAGCTCTCTGTTCTGGCCCTATAGGAAACACAGTAGAGTAGAAGAGTGCTCTTTTCTCAAAAGCAGAGTGTGTTTCTTGTAAGTCCAGCTAGTGTTTTTTTCCCAGTCCTATATGGAGTTGAATCACATGCAGTTTCTGGTCCTACGAGCAAGAGTTGTTTTCTGGTAAGAAGAGTCACTATTGCGCTCCCATTGTAATACACAGGGCAAATAGCACTCGCGTCTGTTCCCAGCATTTACAGTGTATTGGACTGAAAAGGATCTATTGTTCTTGTCAGTTTCCTAAGCAGAATTGAACTAGATATGGCCCTGTATGTAGGAAGCACAGGTCTTTTGTTCTGAGCAAGCTCCCTGTTCTGGCCCTATAGGAAACACAGTAGAGTAGAAGAGTGCTCTTTTCTCAAAAGCAGAGTGTGTTTCTTGTAAGGCGAGCTAGCGTTTGTTTCCCAGTCCTAAATGGAGTTGAATCACATGCAGTTTTTGGTCCTACCAGCAAGAGTTGTTTTCTAGTAAGGAAAGTCACTATTGCGCTCCCTTTGCCATACACAGTGCAAATAGCACTCGCGTCTGTTTCCAGCAAGTACAGTGTATTGGACTGAAGAGGAGCTACTGTTCTTGTCAGTTTCCTAAGCAGAGTTGAACTAGATATGGCACGTGTGTGTAGGAAGCACAGTTCTTTTTTTCTGAGCAAGCTCACTGTTCGGACCCCATAGGAAACACAGTAGAGTAGGAGAGTGCTCTTTTCTCAAAAGCAGAGTGTGTTTCTTGTAAGGCGAGCTAGCGTTTGTTTCCCAGTCCTAAATGGAGTTGAATCACATGCACTTTCTGGTCCTACGAGCAAGATTTGTTTTCTGGTAAGAAGAGACACTATTGCACTCCCATTGTCATACACATGGCAAATAGCACTGGCATTGGTTCCCAGCAAGTACAGTGTATTGGACTGAAGAGGAGCTACTGTTCTTGTCAGATTCCTAAGCAGAATTGAACTAGATATGGCCATGTGTGTAGAAAGCACAGTTCTTTTGTTCTGAGCAAGCTCACTGTTTGGACCCCATAGGAAACACAGTAGAGTAGAAGAATGCTCTTTTCTCAAAAGCAGAGTGTGTTTCTTGTAAGGCCAGCTAGCGTTTTTTTCCCAGTCCTATATGGAGTTGAATCACATGCAGTTTCTGGTCCTACCAGCAAGAGTTGTTTTCTGGTAAGAAGAGTCACTATTGCGCTCCCATTGTCATACACAGGGCAAATAGCGCTCGCGTCTGTTCCCAGCATGTGCAGTGTATTGGACTGAAAAGGATCTATTTTCTTGTCAGTTTCCTAAGAAGAATTGAACTAGATATGGCCCTGTATGTAGGAAGCACAGTTCTTTTGTTCTGAGCAATCTCTCTGTTCTGGTCCTCTGGGTAACACAGTAGAGTAGAAGAGTGCTCTTTTCTCAAAAGCAGAGTGTGTTTCTTGAAAGGCCAGCTAGCATTTGTTTCCCAGTCGTAAATGGAGTTGAATTACATGCAGTTTCTAATCCTACGAGCAAGAGTTCTTTTATGGTAAGAATAGTCACTATTGCGCTGCCATTGCCATACACGGGACAAATAGCACTGGCGTCTGTTCCCAGAAAGTAAGGTGTATTGGACTGAAGAGGATCTACTGTTCTTGTGAGGTTCCTAAGCAGAATTGAACTAGATATGGCCGTGTGTGTAGGAAGCACAGTTCTTTTGTTCAGAGCAAGCTCACTGTTCGGACCCTATAGGAAACACAGTAGAGTAGAAGAGTGCTCTGTTCTCAAAAGCAGAGTGTGTTTCTTGTACGGCAAGCTAGCATTTGTTTCCCAGTCCTAAATGGAGTTGAATCACATGCAGATTCTGGTCCTACGAGCAAGAGTTTATTTCTGGTAAAGAAAGTCACTATTGTGCTCCCATTGCCACACAGGGCAAATAGCACTGGCGTCTGTTCCCAGCATGTACAGTGTATTGGACTGAAGAGGTTCCACTGTTCTTGTCAGTTTCCTAAGAAGAATTGAACTAGATATGGCCCGTGTGTGTAGGAAGCACAGTTCTTTTGTTCTGAGCAAGCTCACTGTTCTGGCCGTATAGGAAACACAGTAGAGTAGAAGAGTGCTCTTTTCTCAAAAGCAGAGTGTGTTTCTTGTAAGGTTAGCTAGCGTTTGTTTCCCAGTCATAAATGGAGTTGAGTCACATGCAGTTTCTGGTCCTACGAGCAAGAGTAGTTTTCTCGTAATAAGAGTCACTATTGGGCTCCCATTGCCATACACAGTACAAATAGCTCTGGCGTCTGTTCCCAGCATGTACAGTGTATTGGACTGAAAAGGATCTATTGTTCTTGTCAGTTTCCGAAGCAGAATTGAACTAGATATGGCCGTGTATGTAGGAAGCACAGTTCTTTTGTTCTGAGCAGGCTCTCTGTTCAGGCCCTATAGGAAACACAGTAGAGTAGAAGAGTGCTCTTTTTCAAAAGCAGAGTGTTTTTCTTGTAAGGCAAGCTAGCGTTTGTTTCCCAGTCCAAAATGGAGTTGAATCACATGCAGTTTTTGGTCCTACCAGCAAGAGTTGTTTTCTGGTAAGGAAAGTCACTATTGCGCTCCCTTTGCCATACACAGTGCAAATAGCACTCGTGTCTGTTTCCAGCAAGTACAGTGTATTGGACTGAAGAGGAGCTACTGTTCTTGTCAGTTTCCTAAGCAGAGTTGAACTAGATACAGCCCGTGTGTGTAGGAAGCACAGTTCTTTTGTTCTGAGCAAGCTCACTGTTCGGACCCCATAGGAAACACAGTAGAGTAGAAGAGTGCTCTTTTCTCAAAAGCAGAGTTTTTTTCTTGTAAGGTGAGCTAGCATTTGTTTCCCAGTCCTAAATGGAGTTGAATCACATGCAGTTTTTGGTCCTACCAGCAAGAGTTGTTTTCTGGTAATTAAAGTCACTGTTGCGCTCCCTTTGCCATACACAGTGCAAATAGCACTCGTGTCTGTTTCCAGCAAGTACAGTGTATTGGACTGAAGAGGTTCCACTGTTCTTGTCAGTTTCCTAAGAAGAATTGAACTAGATATGGCCCGTGTGTGTAGGAAGCTCAGTTCTTTTGTTCGGATTAAGTTCACTGTTCTGGCCCTATAGGAAACACAGTAGAGTAGAAGAGTGCTCTTTTCTCAAAAGCAGAGTGTGTTTCTTGTTAGGCGAGCTAGCGTTTGTTTCCCAGTCCTAAATGGAGTTGAATCACATGCACTTTCTGGTCCTACGAGCAAGATTTGTTTTCTGGTAAGAAGAGACACTATTGCGCTCCCATTGTCATACACAGGGCAAATAGCACTGGCATTGGTTCCCAGCAAGTACAGTGTATTGGACTGTGGAGGAGCTACTGTTCTTGTCAGGTTCCTAAGCAGAATTGAACTAGATATGGCCATGTGTGTAGAAAGCACAGTTCTTTTGTTCTGAGCAAGCTCACTGTTTGGACCCCTTAGGAAACACAGTAGAGTAGAAGAGTGCTATTTTCTCAAAAGCAGAGTGTGTTTATTGAAAGGCAAGCTAGTGTTTGTTTCCCAGTCAGAAATGGAATTGAATCCCGTGCAGTTTCTGGTCCAATGAACAAGAGTTTTTTTCTTGTAAGAAGTGTCACTTTTGTGCTCCCATTGCCATACTCAGTGTAAATAGCACTCACATCTGTTCCCAGCATGTGCAGTGTATTTGACTGAAGAGGGTATACTGTTCTTGTCAGTTTCCTAAGCTGAATTGAACTAGATATGGCCGTGTGTGTAGGAAGCATACTTCTTTTGTTCTGTGCAAGCTTATTGTTCTGGCCCTATAGGAAACACAGTAGAGTAGAAGAGTGCTCTTTTCTCAAAAGCAGAGTGTGTTTCTTGTAAGGCGAGCTAGCATTTATTTCCCAGTTCTAAATGGAGTTGAATCAAATGCAGTTTTTTTTCCTATGAGCAAGAGTTGTTTTCTGGTAAGGAATGTCACTATTGTGCTCTCATTGCCATACACAGTGCAAATAGCACTCGCGTCTTTTCCCAGCAAGTACAGTGTATTGTACTGAAGAGGAGCTACTGTTCTTGTCAGTTTTCTAAGCAGAGTTGAACTATATATGGCCCGTGTATGTAGGAAGCACAGTTCTCTTGTTCTGATAAAGCTCACTGTTCGGACTCCATAGGAAACACAGTAGAGTAGAAGAGTGCTCTTTTCTCAAAAGCAGAGTGTGTTTTTTGTAAGGCCAGCCAGCGTTTTTTTCCCAGTCCTATATGGAGTTGAATCACATGCAGTTTCTGGTCCTACGAGCAAGAGTTGTTTTCTGGTAAGAAGAGTCACTATTGCGCTCCCATTGTCATACACAGGGCAAATAGCGCTCGCGTCTGTTCCCAGCATGTACAGTGTATTGGACTGAAAAGGATCTATTGTTCTTGTCAGTTTCCTAAGCAGAATTGAACTAGATATGGCCCTGTATGTAGGAAGCACAGTTCTTTTGTTCTGAGCAATCTCTCTGTTCTGGCCCTCTAAGAAACACAGTAGAGTAGAAGAGTGCTCTTTTCTCAAAAGCAGAGTGTGTTTCTTGAAAGGCCAGCTAGCGTTTGTTTCCCAGTCCTAAATTGAGTTGAATCACATGCAGTTTCTAATCCTACGAGCAAGAGTTCTTTTATGGTAAGAATAGTCACTATTGCGCTGCCATTGACATACACGGGACAAATAGCACTGGCGTCTGTTCCCAGCAAGTACGGTGTATTGGACTGAAGAGGACATACTGTTCTTGTCAGGTTCCTAAGCAGAATTGAACTAGATATGGCCGTGTGTGTAGGAAGCACAGTTCTTTTGTTCAGAGCAAGCTCACTGTTCGGACCCTATAGGAAACACAGTAGAGTAGAAGAGTGCTCTGTTCTCAAAAGCAGAGTGTGTTTCTTGTACGGCAAGCTAGCGTTTGTTTCCCAGTCCTAAATGGAGTTGAATCACATGCAGTTTCTGGTCCTATGAGCAAGAATTTATTTCTGGTAAGGAAAGTCACTATTGTGCTCCCATTGCCACACAGGGCAAATAGCACTGGCGTCTGTTCCCAGCATGTACAGTGTATTGGACTGAAGAGGTTCCACTGTTCTTGTCAGTTTCCTAAGAAGAATTGAACTAGATATGGCCCGTGTGTGTAGGAAGCTCAGTTCTTTTGTTCTGAGCAAGCTCACTGTTCTGGCCCTATAGGAAACACAGTAGAGTAGAAGAGTGCTCTTTTCTCAAAAGCAGAGTGTGTTTCTTGTAAGGCGAGCTAGCGTTTCTTTCCCAGTCCTAAATGGAGTTGAGTCACATGCAGTTTCTGGTCCTACGAGCAAGAGTTGTTTTCTGGTAAGAAGAGTCACTATTGCGCTCCCATTGTCATACACAGGGCAAATAGCACTGCTGTCTGTTCCCAGCATGTGAAGTGTATTTGACTGAAGAGGGTATACAGTTCTTGTCAGTTTCCTAAGCTGAATTGAACTAGATATGGCCCGTGTGTGTAGGAAGCACACTTCATTTGTGTTGTGCAAGCTTACTGTTCTGGCCCTATAGGAAACACAGTAGAGTAGAAGAGTGCTCTTTTCTCAAAAGCAGAGTGTGTTTCTTGTAAGGAGAGCTAGCATTTATTTCCCAGTTCTAAGTGGAGTTGAATCACATGCAGTTTTTGGTCCTATGAGCAAGAGTTATTTTCTGGTAAGGAATGTCACTATTGCGCTCCCATTGGCATATACAGTGCAAATAGCACTCGCGTCTGTTCCCAGCAAGTACAGTGTATTGGACTGAAGACGAGCTACTGTTCTTGTCAGTTTCCTGAGCAGTGTTGAACTAGATATGGCACGTGTGTGTAGGAAGCACAGTACTTTTTTTCTGAGCAAGCTCTCTGTTCTGGCCCTATAGGAAACACAGTAGAGTAGAAGAGTGCTCTTTTCTCAAAAGCAGAGTGTGTTTCTTGTAAGTCCAGCTAGTTTTTTTTTCCCAGTCCTATATGGAGTTGAATCACATGCAGTTTCTGGTCCTACGAGCAAGAGTTGTTTTCTGGTAAGAAGAGTCACTATTGCGCTCCCATTGTAATACACAGGGCAAATAGCACTCGCGTCTGTTCCCAGCATTTACAGTGTATTGGACTGAAAAGGATCTATTGTTCTTGTCAGTTTCCTAAGCAGAATTGAACTAGATATGGCCCTGTATGTAGGAAGCACAGGTCTTTTGTTCTGAGCAAGCTCCCTGTTCTGGCCCTACAGGAAACACAGTAGAGTAGAAGAGTGCTCTTTTCTCAAAAGCAGAGTGTGTTTCTTGTAAGGCGAGCTAGCGTTTGTTTCCCAGTCCTGAATGGAGTTGAATCACATGCAGTTTTTGGTCCTACCAGCAAGAGTTGTTTTCTAGTAAGGAAAGTCACTATTGCGCTCCCTTTGCCATACACAGTGCAAATAGCACTCGCGTCTGTTTCCAGCAAGTACAGTGTATTGGACTGAAGAGGAGCTACTGTTCTTGTCAGTTTCCTAAGCAGAGTTGAACTAGATATGGCACGTGTGTGTAGGAAGCACAGTTCTTTTTTTCTGAGCAAGCTCACTGTTCAGACCCCATAGGAAACACAGTAGAGTAGGAGAGTGCTCTTTTCTCAAAAGCAGAGTGTGTTTCTTGTTAGGCGAGCTAGCGTTTGTTTCCCAATCCTAAATGGAGTTGAATCACATGCACTTTCTGGTCCTACGAGCAAGATTTGTTTTCTGGTAAGAAGAGACACTATTGCGCTCCCATTGTCATACACATGGCAAATAGCACTGGCATTGGTTCCCAGCAAGTACAGTGTATTGGACTGAAGAGGAGCTACTGTTCTTGTCAGATTCCTAAGCAGAATTGAACTAGATATGGCCATGTGTGTAGAAATTACAGTTCTTTTGTTCTGAGCAAGCTCACTGTTTGGACCCCATAGGAAACACAGTAGAGTAGAAGAGTGCTCTTTTCTCAAAAGCAGAGTGTGTTTCTTGTAAGGCGAGCTAGCGTTTCTTTCCCAGTCCTAAATGGAGTTGAGTCACATGCAGTTTCTGGTCCTACGAGCAAGAGTTGTTTTCTGGTAAGAAGAGTCACTATTGCGCTCCCATTGTCATACACAGGGCAAATAGCACTGCTGTCTGTTCCCAGCATGTGCAGTGTATTTGACTGAAGAGGGTATACAGTTCTTGTCAGTTTCCTAAGCTGAATTGAACTAGATATGGCCCGTGTGTGTAGGAAGCACACTTCATTTGTGTTGTGCAAGCTTACTGTTCTGGCCCTATAGGAAACACAGTAGAGTAGAAGAGTGCTCTTTTCTCAAAAGCAGAGTGTGTTTCTTGTAAGGAGAGCTAGCATTTATTTCCCAGTTCTAAGTGGAGTTGAATCACATGCAGTTTTTGGTCCTATGAGCAAGAGTTATTTTCTGGTAAGGAATGTCACTATTGCGCTCCCATTGGCATATACAGTGCAAATAGCACTCGCGTCTGTTCCCAGCAAGTACAGTGTATTGGACTGAAGAGGAGCTACTGTTCTTGTCAGTTTCCTAAGCAGTGTTGAACTAGATATGGCACGTGTGTGTAGGAAGCACAGTACTTTTTTTCTGAGCAAGCTCTCTGTTCTGGCCCTATAGGAAACACAGTAGAGTAGAAGAGTGCTCTTTTCTCAAAAGCAGAGTGTGTTTCTTGTAAGTCCAGCTAGTGTTTTTTTCCCAGTCCTATATGGAGTTGAATCACATGCAGTTTCTGGTCCTACGAGCAAGAGTTGTTTTCTGGTAAGAAGAGTCACTATTGCGCTCCCATTGTAATACACAGGGCAAATAGCACTCGCGTCTGTTCCCAGCATTTACAGTGTATTGGACTGAAAAGGATCTATTGTTCTTGTCAGTTTCCTAAGCAGAATTGAACTAGATATGGCCCTGTATGTAGGAAGCACAGGTCTTTTGTTCTGAGCAAGCTCCCTGTTCTGGCCCTATAGGAAACACAGTAGAGTAGAAGAGTGCTCTTTTCTCAAAAGCAGAGAGTGTTTCTTGTAAGGCGAGCTAGCGTTTGTTTCCCAGTCCTGAATGGAGTTGAATCACATGCAGTTTTTGGTCCTACCAGCAAGAGTTGTTTTCTAGTAAGGAAATACACTATTGCGCTCCCTTTGCCATACACAGTGCAAATAGCACTCGCGTCTGTTTCCAGCAAGTACAGTGTATTGGACTGAAGAGGAGCTACTGTTCTTGTCAGTTTCCTAAGCAGAGTTGAACTATATATGGCCCGTGTATGTAGGAAGCACAGTTCTCTTGTTCTGATAAAGCTCACTGTTCGGACTCCATAGGAAACACAGTAGAGTAGAAGAGTGCTCTTTTCTCAAAAGCAGAGTGTGTTTTTTGTAAGGCCAGCCAGCGTTTTTTTCCCAGTCCTATATGGAGTTGAATCACATGCAGTTTCTGGTCCTACGAGCAAGAGTTGTTTTCTGGTAAGAAGAGTCACTATTGCGCTCCCATTGTCATACACAGGGCAAATAGCGCTCGCGTCTGTTCCCAGCATGTACAGTGTATTGGACTGAAAAGGATCTATTGTTCTTGTCAGTTTCCTAAGCAGAATTGAACTAGATATGGCCCTGTATGTAGGAAGCACAGTTCTTTTGTTCTGAGCAATCTCTCTGTTCTGGCCCTCTAAGAAACACAGTAGAGTAGAAGAGTGCTCTTTTCTCAAAAGCAGAGTGTGTTTCTTGAAAGGCCAGCTAGCGTTTGTTTCCCAGTCCTAAATTGAGTTGAATCACATGCAGTTTCTAATCCTACGAGCAAGAGTTCTTTTATGGTAAGAATAGTCACTATTGCGCTGCCATTGACATACACGGGACAAATAGCACTGGCGTCTGTTCCCAGCAAGTACGGTGTATTGGACTGAAGAGGATCTACTGTTCTTGTCAGGTTCCTAAGCAGAATTGAACTAGATATGGCCGTGTGTGTAGGAAGCACAGTTCTTTTGTTCAGAGCAAGCTCACTGTTCGGACCATATAGGAAACACAGTAGAGTAGAAGAGTGCTCTGTTCTCAAAAGCAGAGTGTGTTTCTTGTACGGCAAGCTAGCGTTTGTTTCCCAGTCCCAAATGGAGTTGAATCACATGCAGTTTCTGGTCCTATGAGCAAGAATTTATTTCTGGTAAGGAAAGTCACTATTGTGCTCCCATTGCCACACAGGGCAAATAGCACTGGCGTCTGTTCCCAGCATGTACAGTGTATTGGACTGAAGAGGTTCCACTGTTCTTGTCAGTTTCCTAAGAAGAATTGAACTAGATATGGCCCGTGTGTGTAGGAAGCTCAGTTCTTTTGTTCTGAGCAAGCTCACTGTTCTGGCCCTATAGGAAACACAGTAGAGTAGAAGAGTGCTCTTTTCTCAAAAGCAGAGTGTGTTTCTTGTAAGGCGAGCTAGCGTTTCTTTCCCAGTCCTAAATGGAGTTGAGTCACATGCAGTTTCTGGTCCTACGAGCAAGAGTTGTTTTCTGGTAAGAAGAGTCACTATTGCGCTCCCATTGTCATACACAGGGCAAATAGCACTGCTGTCTGTTCCCAGCATGTGAAGTGTATTTGACTGAAGAGGGTATACAGTTCTTGTCAGTTTCCTAAGCTGAATTGAACTAGATATGGCCCGTGTGTGTAGGAAGCACACTTCTTTTGTGTTGTGCAAGCTTACTGTTCTGGCCCTATAGGAAACACAGTAGAGTAGAAGAGTGCTCTTTTCTCAAAAGCAGAGTGTGTTTCTTGTAAGGAGAGCTAGCATTTATTTCCCAGTTCTAAATGGAGTTGAATCACATGCAGTTTTTGGTCCTATGAGAAAGAGTTTTTTTCTGGTAAGGAATGTCACTATTGCGCTCCCATTGGCATATACAGTGCAAATAGCACTCGCGTCTGTTCCCAGCAAGTACAGTGTATTGGACTGAAGAGGAGCTACTGTTCTTGTCAGTTTCCTGAGCAGTGTTGAACTAGATATGGCACGTGTGTATAGGAAGCACAGTACTTTTTTTCTGAGCAAGCTCTCTGTTCTGGCCCTATAGGAAACACAGTAGAGTAGAAGAGTGCTCTTTTCTCAAAAGCAGAGTGTGTTTCTTGTAAGTCCAGCTAGTTTTTTTTTCCCAGTCCTATATGGAGTTGAATCACATGCAGTTTCTGGTCCTACGAGCAAGAGTTGTTTTCTGGTAAGAAGAGTCACTATTGCGCTCCCATTGTAATACACAGGGCAAATAGCACTCGCGTCTGTTCCCAGCATTTACAGTGTATTGGACTGAAAAGGATCTATTGTTCTTGTCAGTTTCCTAAGCAGAATTGAACTAGATATGGCCCTGTATGTAGGAAGCACAGGTCTTTTGTTCTGAGCAAGCTCCCTGTTCTGGCCCTACAGGAAACACAGTAGAGTAGAAGAGTGCTCTTTTCTCAAAAGCAGAGTGTGTTTCTTGTAAGGCGAGCTAGCGTTTGTTTCCCAGTCCTGAATGGAGTTGAATCACATGCAGTTTTTGGTCCTACCAGCAAGAGTTGTTTTCTAGTAAGGAAAGTCACTATTGCGCTCCCTTTGCCATACACAGTGCAAATAGCACTCGCGTCTGTTTCCAGCAAGTACAGTGTATTGGACTGAAGAGGAGCTACTGTTCTTGTCAGTTTCCTAAGCAGAGTTGAACTAGATATGGCACGTGTGTGTAGGAAGCACAGTTCTTTTTTTCTGAGCAAGCTCACTGTTCAGACCCCATAGGAAACACAGTAGAGTAGGAGAGTGCTCTTTTCTCAAAAGCAGAGTGTGTTTCTTGTTAGGCGAGCTAGCGTTTGTTTCCCAATCCTAAATGGAGTTGAATCACATGCACTTTCTGGTCCTACGAGCAAGATTTGTTTTCTGGTAAGAAGAGACACTATTGCGCTCCCATTGTCATACACATGGCAAATAGCACTGGCATTGGTTCCCAGCAAGTACAGTGTATTGGACTGAAGAGGAGCTACTGTTCTTGTCAGATTCCTAAGCAGAATTGAACTAGATATGGCCATGTGTGTAGAAAGCACAGTTCTTTTGTTCTGAGCAAGCTCACTGTTTGGACCCCATAGGAAACACAGTAGAGTAGAAGAGTGCTCTTTTCTCAAAAGCAGAGTGTGTTTCTTGTAAGGCGAGCTAGCGTTTCTTTCCCAGTCCTAAATGGAGTTGAGTCACATGCAGTTTCTGGTCCTACGAGCAAGAGTTGTTTTCTGGTAAGAAGAGTCACTATTGCGCTCCCATTGTCATACACAGGGCAAAAAGCACTGCTGTCTGTTCCCAGCATGTGCAGTGTATTTGACTGAAGAGGGTATACAGTTCTTGTCAGTTTCCTAAGCTGAATTGAACTAGATATGGCCCGTGTGTGTAGGAAGCACACTTCTTTTGTGTTGTGCAAGCTTACTGTTCTGGCCCTATAGGAAACACAGTAGAGTAGAAGAGTGCTCTTTTCTCAAAAGCAGAGTGTGTTTCTTGTAAGGAGAGCTAGCATTTATTTCCCAGTTCTAAATGGAGTTGAATCACATGCAGTTTTTGGTCCTATGAGCAAGAGTTTTTTTCTGGTAAGGAATGTCACTATTGCGCTCCCATTGGCATATACAGTGCAAATAGCACTCGCGTCTGTTCCCAGCAAGTACAGTGTATTGGACTGAAGAGGAGCTACTGTTCTTGTCAGTTTCCTGAGCAGTGTTGAACTAGATATGGCACGTGTGTGTAGGAAGCACAGTACTTTTTTTCTGAGCAAGCTCTCTGTTCTGGCCCTATAGGAAACACAGTAGAGTAGAAGAGTGCTCTTTTCTCAAAAGCAGAGTGTGTTTCTTGTAAGTCCAGCTAGTTTTTTTTTCCCAGTCCTATATGGAGTTGAATCACATGCAGTTTCTGGTCCTACGAGCAAGAGTTGTTTTCTGGTAAGAAGAGTCACTATTGCGCTCCCATTGTAATACACAGGGCAAATAGCACTCGCGTCTGTTCCCAGCATTTACAGTGTATTGGACTGAAAAGGATCTATTGTTCTTGTCAGTTTCCTAAGCAGAATTGAACTAGATATGGCCCTGTATGTAGGAAGCACAGGTCTTTTGTTCTGAGCAAGCTCCCTGTTCTGGCCCTACAGGAAACACAGTAGAGTAGAAGAGTGCTCTTTTCTCAAAAGCAGAGTGTGTTTCTTGTAAGGCGAGCTAGCGTTTGTTTCCCAGTCCTGAATGGAGTTGAATCACATGCAGTTTTTGGTCCTACCAGCAAGAGTTGTTTTCTAGTAAGGAAAGTCACTATTGCGCTCCCTTTGCCATACACAGTGCAAATAGCACTCGCGTCTGTTTCCAGCAAGTACAGTGTATTGGACTGAAGAGGAGCTACTGTTCTTGTCAGTTTCCTAAGCAGAGTTGAACTAGATATGGCACGTGTGTGTAGGAAGCACAGTTCTTTTTTTCTGAGCAAGCTCACTGTTCAGACCCCATAGGAAACACAGTAGAGTAGGAGAGTGCTCTTTTCTCAAAAGCAGAGTGTGTTTCTTGTTAGGCGAGCTAGCGTTTGTTTCCCAATCCTAAATGGAGTTGAATCACATGCACTTTCTGGTCCTACGAGCAAGATTTGTTTTCTGGTAAGAAGAGACACTATTGCGCTCCCATTGTCATACACATGGCAAATAGCACTGGCATTGGTTCCCAGCAAGTACAGTGTATTGGACTGAAGAGGAGCTACTGTTCTTGTCAGATTCCTAAGCAGAATTGAACTAGATATGGCCATGTGTGTAGAAAGCACAGTTCTTTTGTTCTGAGCAAGCTCACTGTTTGGACCCCATAGGAAACACAGTAGAGTAGAAGAGTGCTCTTTTCTCAAAAGCAGAGTGTGTTTCTTGTAAGGCGAGCTAGCGTTTCTTTCCCAGTCCTAAATGGAGTTGAGTCACATGCAGTTTCTGGTCCTACGAGCAAGAGTTGTTTTCTGGTAAGAAGAGTCACTATTGCGCTCCCATTGTCATACACAGGGCAAATAGCACTGCTGTCTGTTCCCAGCATGTGCAGTGTATTTGACTGAAGAGGGTATACAGTTCTTGTCAGTTTCCTAAGCTGAATTGAACTAGATATGGCCCGTGTGTGTAGGAAGCACACTTCATTTGTGTTGTGCAAGCTTACTGTTCTGGCCCTATAGGAAACACAGTAGAGTAGAAGAGTGCTCTTTTCTCAAAAGCAGAGTGTGTTTCTTGTAAGGAGAGCTAGCATTTATTTCCCAGTTCTAAGTGGAGTTGAATCACATGCAGTTTTTGGTCCTATGAGCAAGAGTTATTTTCTGGTAAGGAATGTCACTATTGCGCTCCCATTGGCATATACAGTGCAAATAGCACTCGCGTCTGTTCCCAGCAAGTACAGTGTATTGGACTGAAGAGGAGCTACTGTTCTTGTCAGTTTCCTAAGCAGTGTTGAACTAGATATGGCACGTGTGTGTAGGAAGAACAGTACTTTTTTTCTGAGCAAGCTCTCTGTTCTGGCCCTATAGGAAACACAGTAGAGTAGAAGAGTGCTCTTTTCTCAAAAGCAGAGTGTGTTTCTTGTAAGTCCAGCTAGTGTTTTTTTCCCAGTCCTATATGGAGTTGAATCACATGCAGTTTCTGGTCCTACAAGCAAGAGTTGTTTTCTGGTAAGAAGAGTCACTATTGCGCTCCCATTGTAATACACAGGGCAAATAGCACTCGCGTCTGTTCCCAGCATTTACAGTGTATTGGACTGAAAAGGATCTATTGTTCTTGTCAGTTTCCAAAGCAGAATTGAACTAGATATGGCCCTGTATGTAGGAAGCACAGGTCTTTTGTTCTGAGCAAGCTCCCTGTTCTGGCCCTATAGGAAACACAGTAGAGTAGAAGAGTGCTCTTTTCTCAAAAGCAGAGAGTGTTTCTTGTAAGGCGAGCTAGCGTTTGTTTCCCAGTCCTGAATGGAGTTGAATCACATGCAGTTTTTGGTCCTACCAGCAAGAGTTGTTTTCTAGTAAGGAAATACACTATTGCGCTCCCTTTGCCAAACACAGTGCAAATAGCACTCGCGTCTGTTTCCAGCAAGTACAGTGTATTGGACTGAAGAGGAGCTACTGTTCTTGTCAGTTTCCTAAGCAGAGTTGAACTATATATGGCCCGTGTATGTAGGAAGCACAGTTCTCTTGTTCTGATAAAGCTCACTGTTCGGACTCCATAGGAAACACAGTAGAGTAGAAGAGTGCTCTTTTCTCAAAAGCAGAGTGTGTTTTTTGTAAGGCCAGCCAGCGTTTTTTTCCCAGTCCTATATGGAGTTGAATCACATGCAGTTTCTGGTCCTACGAGCAAGAGTTGTTTTCTGGTAAGAAGAGTCACTATTGCGCTCCCATTGTCATACACAGGGCAAATAGCGCTCGCGTCTGTTCCCAGCATGTACAGTGTATTGGACTGAAAAGGATCTATTGTTCTTGTCAGTTTCCTAAGCAGAATTGAACTAGATATGGCCCTGTATGTAGGAAGCACAGTTCTTTTGTTCTGAGCAATCTCTCTGTTCTGGCCCTCTAAGAAACACAGTAGAGTAGAAGAGTGCTCTTTTCTCAAAAGCAGAGTGTGTTTCTTGAAAGGCCAGCTAGCGTTTGTTTCCCAGTCCTAAATTGAGTTGAATCACATGCAGTTTCTAATCCTACGAGCAAGAGTTCTTTTATGGTAAGAATAGTCACTATTGCGCTGCCATTGACATACACGGGACAAATAGCACTGGCGTCTGTTCCCAGCAAGTACGGTGTATTGGACTGAAGAGGATCTACTGTTCTTGTCAAGTTCCTAAGCAGAATTGAACTAGATATGGCCGTGTGTGTAGGAAGCACAGTTCTTTTGTTCAGAGCAAGCTCACTGTTCGGACCCTATAGGAAACACAGTAGAGTAGAAGAGTGCTCTGTTCTCAAAAGCAGAGTGTGTTTCTTGTACGGCAAGCTAGCGCTTGTTTCCCAGTCCTAAATGGAGTTGAATCACATGCAGTTTCTGGTCCTATGAGCAAGAATTTATTTCTGGTAAGGAAAGTCACTATTGTGCTCCCATTGCCACACAGGGCACATAGCACTGGCGTCTGTTCCCAGCATGTACAGTGTATTGGACTGAAGAGGTTCCACTGTTCTTGTCAGTTTCCTAAGAAGAATTGAACTAGATATGGCCCGTGTGTGTAGGAAGCTCAGTTCTTTTGTTCTGAGCAAGCTCACTGTTCTGGCCCTATAGGAAACACAGTAGAGTAGAAGAGTGCTCTTTTCTCAAAAGCAGAGTGTGTTTCTTGTAAGACGAGCTAGCGTTTCTTTCCCAGTCCTAAATGGAGTTGAGTCACATGCAGTTTCTGGTCCTACGAGCAAGAGTTGTTTTCTGGTAAGAAGAGTCACTATTGCGCTCCCATTGTCATACACAGGGCAAATAGCACTGCTGTCTGTTCCCAGCATGTGAAGTGTATTTGACTGAAGAGGGTATACAGTTCTTGTCAGTTTCCTAAGCTGAATTGAACTAGATATGGCCCGTGTGTGTAGGAAGCACACTTCATTTGTGTTGTGCAAGCTTACTGTTCTGGCCCTATAGGAAACACAGTAGAGTAGAAGAGTGCTCTTTTCTCAAAAGCAGAGTGTGTTTCTTGTAAGGAGAGCTAGCATTTATTTCCCAGTTCTAAGTGGAGTTGAATCACATGCAGTTTTTGGTCCTATGAGCAAGAGTTTTTTTCTGGTAAGGAATGTCACTATTGCGCTCCCATTGGCATATACAGTGCAAATAGCACTCGCGTCTGTTCCCAGCAAGTACAGTGTATTGGACTGAAGACGAGCTACTGTTCTTGTCAGTTTCCTGAGCAGTGTTGAACTAGATATGGCACGTGTGTGTAGGAAGCACAGTACTTTTTTTCTGAGCAAGCTCTCTGCTCTGGCCCTATAGGAAACACAGTAGAGTAGAAGAGTGCTCTTTTCTCAAAAGCAGAGTGTGTTTCTTGTAAGTCCAGCTAGTGTTTTTTTCCCAGTCCTATATGGAGTTGAATCACATGCAGTTTCTGGTCCTACGAGCAAGAGTTGTTTTCTGGTAAGAAGAGTCACTATTGCGCTCCCATTGTAATACACAGGGCAAATAGCACTCGCGTCTGTTCCCAGCATTTACAGTGTATTGGACTGAAAAGGATCTATTGTTCTTGTCAGTTTCCTAAGCAGAATTGAACTAGATATGGCCCTGTATGTAGGAAGCACAGGTCTTTTGTTCTGAGCAAGCTCCCTGTTCTGGCCCTATAGGAAACACAGTAGAGTAGAAGAGTGCTCTTTTCTCAAAAGCAGAGAGTGTTTCTTGTAAGGCGAGCTAGCGTTTGTTTCCCAGTCCTGAATGGAGTTGAATCACATGCAGTTTTTGGTCCTACCAGCAAGAGTTGTTTTCTAGTAAGGAAATACACTATTGCGCTCCCTTTGCCAAACACAGTGCAAATAGCACTCGCGTCTGTTTCCAGCAAGTACAGTGTATTGGACTGAAGAGGAGCTACTGTTCTTGTCAGTTTCCTAAGCAGAGTTGAACTATATATGGCCCGTGTATGTAGGAAGCACAGTTCTCTTGTTCTGATAAAGCTCACTGTTCGGACTCCATAGGAAACACAGTAGAGTAGAAGAGTGCTCTTTTCTCAAAAGCAGAGTGTGTTTTTTGTAAGGCCAGCCAGCGTTTTTTTCCCAGTCCTATATGGAGTTGAATCACATGCAGTTTCTGGTCCTACGAGCAAGAGTTGTTTTCTGGTAAGAAGAGTCACTATTGCGCTCCCATTGTCATACACAGGGCAAATAGCGCTCGCGTCTGTTCCCAGCATGTACAGTGTATTGGACTGAAAAGGATCTATTGTTCTTGTCAGTTTCCTAAGCAGAATTGAACTAGATATGGCCCTGTATGTAGGAAGCACAGTTCTTTTGTTCTGAGCAATCTCTCTGTTCTGGCCCTCTAAGAAACACAGTAGAGTAGAAGAGTGCTCTTTTCTCAAAAGCAGAGTGTGTTTCTTGAAAGGCCAGCTAGCGTTTGTTTCCCAGTCCTAAATTGAGTTGAATCACATGCAGTTTCTAATCCTACGAGCAAGAGTTCTTTTATGGTAAGAATAGTCACTATTGCGCTGCCATTGACATACACGGGACAAATAGCACTGGCGTCTGTTCCCAGCAAGTACGGTGTATTGGACTGAAGAGGATCTACTGTTCTTGTCAAGTTCCTAAGCAGAATTGAACAAGATATGGCCGTGTGTGTAGGAAGCACAGTTCTTTTGTTCAGAGCAAGCTCACTGTTCGGACCCTATAGGAAACACAGTAGAGTAGAAGAGTGCTCTGTTCTCAAAAGCAGAGTGTGTTTCTTGTACGGCAAGCTAGCGCTTGTTTCCCAGTCCTAAATGGAGTTGAATCACATGCAGTTTCTGGTCCTATGAGCAAGAATTTATTTCTGGTAAGGAAAGTCACTATTGTGCTCCCATTGCCACACAGGGCAAATAGCACTGGCGTCTGTTCCCAGCATGTACAGTGTATTGGACTGAAGAGGTTCCACTGTTCTTGTCAGTTTCCTAAGAAGAATTGAACTAGATATGGCCCGTGTGTGTAGGAAGCTCAGTTCTTTTGTTCTGAGCAAGCTCACTGTTCTGGCCCTATAGGAAACACAGTAGAGTAGAAGAGTGCTCTTTTCTCAAAAGCAGAGTGTGTTTCTTGTAAGACGAGCTAGCGTTTCTTTCCCAGTCCTAAATGGAGTTGAGTCACATGCAGTTTCTGGTCCTACGAGCAAGAGTTGTTTTCTGGTAAGAAGAGTCACTATTGCGCTCCCATTGTCATACACAGGGCAAATAGCACTGCTGTCTGTTCCCAGCATGTGAAGTGTATTTGACTGAAGAGGGTATACAGTTCTTGTCAGTTTCCTAAGCTGAATTGAACTAGATATGGCCCGTGTGTGTAGGAAGCACACTTCATTTGTGTTGTGCAAGCTTACTGTTCTGGCCCTATAGGAAACACAGTAGAGTAGAAGAGTGCTCTTTTCTCAAAAGCAGAGTGTGTTTCTTGTAAGGAGAGCTAGCATTTATTTCCCAGTTCTAAGTGGAGTTGAATCACATGCAGTTTTTGGTCCTATGAGCAAGAGTTTTTTTCTGGTAAGGAATGTCACTATTGCGCTCCCATTGGCATATACAGTGCAAATAGCACTCGCGTCTGTTCCCAGCAAGTACAGTGTATTGGACTGAAGACGAGCTACTGTTCTTGTCAGTTTCCTGAGCAGTGTTGAACTAGATATGGCACGTGTGTGTAGGAAGCACAGTACTTTTTTTCTGAGCAAGCTCTCTGTTCTGGCCCTATAGGAAACACAGTAGAGTAGAAGAGTGCTCTTTTCTCAAAAGCAGAGTGTGTTTCTTGTAAGTCCAGCTAGTTTTTTTTTCCCAGTCCTATATGGAGTTGAATCACATGCAGTTTCTGGTCCTACGAGCAAGAGTTGTTTTCTGGTAAGAAGAGTCACTATTGCGCTCCCATTGTAATACACAGGGCAAATAGCACTCGCGTCTGTTCCCAGCATTTACAGTGTATTGGACTGAAAAGGATCTATTGTTCTTGTCAGTTTCCTAAGCAGAATTGAACTAGATATGGCCCTGTATGTAGGAAGCACAGGTCTTTTGTTCTGAGCAAGCTCCCTGTTCTGGCCCTACAGGAAACACAGTAGAGTAGAAGAGTGCTCTTTTCTCAAAAGCAGAGTGTGTTTCTTGTAAGGCGAGCTAGCGTTTGTTTCCCAGTCCTGAATGGAGTTGAATCACATGCAGTTTTTGGTCCTACCAGCAAGAGTTGTTTTCTAGTAAGGAAAGTCACTATTGCGCTCCCTTTGCCATACACAGTGCAAATAGCACTCGCGTCTGTTTCCAGCAAGTACAGTGTATTGGACTGAAGAGGAGCTACTGTTCTTGTCAGTTTCCTAAGCAGAGTTGAACTAGATATGGCACGTGTGTGTAGGAAGCACAGTTCTTTTTTTCTGAGCAAGCTCACTGTTCAGACCCCATAGGAAACACAGTAGAGTAGGAGAGTGCTCTTTTCTCAAAAGCAGAGTGTGTTTCTTGTTAGGCGAGCTAGCGTTTGTTTCCCAATCCTAAATGGAGTTGAATCACATGCACTTTCTGGTCCTACGAGCAAGATTTGTTTTCTGGTAAGAAGAGACACTATTGCGCTCCCATTGTCATACACATGGCAAATAGCACTGGCATTGGTTCCCAGCAAGTACAGTGTATTGGACTGAAGAGGAGCTACTGTTCTTGTCAGATTCCTAAGCAGAATTGAACTCGATATGGCCATGTGTGTAGAAAGCACAGTTCTTTTGTTCTGAGCAAGCTCACTGTTTGGACCCCATAGGAAACACAGTAGAGTAGAAGAGTGCTCTTTTCTCAAAAGCAGAGTGTGTTTCTTGTAAGGCGAGCTAGCGTTTCTTTCCCAGTCCTAAATGGAGTTGAGTCACATGCAGTTTCTGGTCCTACGAGCAAGAGTTGTTTTCTGGTAAGAAGAGTCACTATTGCGCTCCCTTTTGTCATACACAGGGCAAATAGCACTGCTGTCTGTTCCCAGCATGTGCAGTGTATTTGACTGAAGAGGGTATACAGTTCTTGTCAGTTTCCTAAGCTGAATTGAACTAGATATGGCCCGTGTGTGTAGGAAGCACACTTCATTTGTGTTGTGCAAGCTTACTGTTCTGGCCCTATAGGAAACACAGTAGAGTAGAAGAGTGCTCTTTTCTCAAAAGCAGAGTGTGTTTCTTGTAAGGAGAGCTAGCATTTATTTCCCAGTTCTAAGTGGAGTTGAATCACATGCAGTTTTTGGTCCTATGAGCAAGAGTTTTTTTCTGGTAAGGAATGTCACTATTGCGCTCCCATTGGCATATACAGTGCAAATAGCACTCGCGTCTGTTCCCAGCAAGTACAGTGTATTGGACTGAAGAGGAGCTACTGTTCTTGTCAGTTTCCTAAGCAGTGTTGAACTAGATATGGCACGTGTGTGTAGGAAGAACAGTACTTTTTTTCTGAGCAAGCTCTCTGTTCTGGCCCTATAGGAAACACAGTAGAGTAGAAGAGTGCTCTTTTCTCAAAAGCAGAGTGTGTTTCTTGTAAGTCCAGCTAGTGTTTTTTTCCCAGTCCTATATGGAGTTGAATCACATGCAGTTTCTGGTCCTACGAGCAAGAGTTGTTTTCTGGTAAGAAGAGTCACTATTGCGCTCCCATTGTAATACACAGGGCAAATAGCACTCGCGTCTGTTCCCAGCATTTACAGTGTATTGGACTGAAAAGGATCTATTGTTCTTGTCAGTTTCCTAAGCAGAATTGAACTAGATATGGCCCTGTATGTAGGAAGCACAGGTCTTTTGTTCTGAGCAAGCTCCCTGTTCTGGCCCTATAGGAAACACAGTAGAGTAGAAGAGTGCTCTTTTCTCAAAAGCAGAGAGTGTTTCTTGTAAGGCGAGCTAGCGTTTGTTTCCCAGTCCTGAATGGAGTTGAATCACATGCAGTTTTTGGTCCTACCAGCAAGAGTTGTTTTCTAGTAAGGAAATACACTATTGCGCTCCCTTTGCCATACACAGTGCAAATAGCACTCGCGTCTGTTTCCAGCAAGTACAGTGTATTGGACTGAAGAGGAGCTACTGTTCTTGTCAGTTTCCTAAGCAGAGTTGAACTATATATGGCCCGTGTATGTAGGAAGCACAGTTCTCTTGTTCTGATAAAGCTCACTGTTCGGACTCCATAGGAAACACAGTAGAGTAGAAGAGTGCTCTTTTCTCAAAAGCAGAGTGTGTTTTTTGTAAGGCCAGCCAGCGTTTTTTTCCCAGTCCTATATGGAGTTGAATCACATGCAGTTTCTGGTCCTACGAGCAAGAGTTGTTTTCTGGTAAGAAGAGTCACTATTGCGCTCCCATTGTCATACACAGGGCAAATAGCGCTCGCGTCTGTTCCCAGCATGTACAGTGTATTGGACTGAAAAGGATCTATTGTTCTTGTCAGTTTCCTAAGCAGAATTGAACTAGATATGGCCCTGTATGTAGGAAGCACAGTTCTTTTGTTCTGAGCAATCTCTCTGTTCTGGCCCTCTAAGAAACACAGTAGAGTAGAAGAGTGCTCTTTTCTCAAAAGCAGAGTGTGTTTCTTGAAAGGCCAGCTAGCGTTTGTTTCCCAGTCCTAAATTGAGTTGAATCACATGCAGTTTCTAATCCTACGAGCAAGAGTTCTTTTATGGTAAGAATAGTCACTATTGCGCTGCCATTGACATACACGGGACAAATAGCACTGGCGTCTGTTCCCAGCAAGTACGGTGTATTGGACTGAAGAGGATCTACTGTTCTTGTCAAGTTCCTAAGCAGAATTGAACTAGATATGGCCGTGTGTGTAGGAAGCACAGTTCTTTTGTTCAGAGCAAGCTCACTGTTCGGACCCTATAGGAAACACAGTAGAGTAGAAGAGTGCTCTGTTCTCAAAAGCAGAGTGTGTTTCTTGTACGGCAAGCTAGCGCTTGTTTCCCAGTC
This sequence comes from Peromyscus eremicus, assembly GCF_949786415.1. Lineage (NCBI taxonomy): Eukaryota > Metazoa > Chordata > Mammalia > Rodentia > Cricetidae > Peromyscus > Peromyscus eremicus. The sequence continues at coordinate 1,618,281 of NW_026734293.1, forward strand.
CTAAATGGAGTTGAATCACATGCAGTTTCTGGTCCTATGAGCAAGAATTTATTTCTGGTAAGGAAAGTCACTATTGTGCTCCCATTGCCACACAGGGCACATAGCACTGGCGTCTGTTCCCAGCATGTACAGTGTATTGGACTGAAGAGGTTCCACTGTTCTTGTCAGTTTCCTAAGAAGAATTGAACTAGATATGGCCCGTGTGTGTAGGAAGCTCAGTTCTTTTGTTCTGAGCAAGCTCACTGTTCTGGCCCTATAGGAAACACAGTAGAGTAGAAGAGTGCTCTTTTCTCAAAAGCAGAGTGTGTTTCTTGTAAGACGAGCTAGCGTTTCTTTCCCAGTCCTAAATGGAGTTGAGTCACATGCAGTTTCTGGTCCTACGAGCAAGAGTTGTTTTCTGGTAAGAAGAGTCACTATTGCGCTCCCATTGTCATACACAGGGCAAATAGCACTGCTGTCTGTTCCCAGCATGTGAAGTGTATTTGACTGAAGAGGGTATACAGTTCTTGTCAGTTTCCTAAGCTGAATTGAACTAGATATGGCCCGTGTGTGTAGGAAGCACACTTCATTTGTGTTGTGCAAGCTTACTGTTCTGGCCCTATAGGAAACACAGTAGAGTAGAAGAGTGCTCTTTTCTCAAAAGCAGAGTGTGTTTCTTGTAAGGAGAGCTAGCATTTATTTCCCAGTTCTAAGTGGAGTTGAATCACATGCAGTTTTTGGTCCTATGAGCAAGAGTTTTTTTCTGGTAAGGAATGTCACTATTGCGCTCCCATTGGCATATACAGTGCAAATAGCACTCGCGTCTGTTCCCAGCAAGTACAGTGTATTGGACTGAAGACGAGCTACTGTTCTTGTCAGTTTCCTGAGCAGTGTTGAACTAGATATGGCACGTGTGTGTAGGAAGCACAGTACTTTTTTTCTGAGCAAGCTCTCTGCTCTGGCCCTATAGGAAACACAGTAGAGTAGAAGAGTGCTCTTTTCTCAAAAGCAGAGTGTGTTTCTTGTAAGTCCAGCTAGTGTTTTTTTCCCAGTCCTATATGGAGTTGAATCACATGCAGTTTCTGGTCCTACGAGCAAGAGTTGTTTTCTGGTAAGAAGAGTCACTATTGCGCTCCCATTGTAATACACAGGGCAAATAGCACTCGCGTCTGTTCCCAGCATTTACAGTGTATTGGACTGAAAAGGATCTATTGTTCTTGTCAGTTTCCTAAGCAGAATTGAACTAGATATGGCCCTGTATGTAGGAAGCACAGGTCTTTTGTTCTGAGCAAGCTCCCTGTTCTGGCCCTATAGGAAACACAGTAGAGTAGAAGAGTGCTCTTTTCTCAAAAGCAGAGAGTGTTTCTTGTAAGGCGAGCTAGCGTTTGTTTCCCAGTCCTGAATGGAGTTGAATCACATGCAGTTTTTGGTCCTACCAGCAAGAGTTGTTTTCTAGTAAGGAAATACACTATTGCGCTCCCTTTGCCAAACACAGTGCAAATAGCACTCGCGTCTGTTTCCAGCAAGTACAGTGTATTGGACTGAAGAGGAGCTACTGTTCTTGTCAGTTTCCTAAGCAGAGTTGAACTATATATGGCCCGTGTATGTAGGAAGCACAGTTCTCTTGTTCTGATAAAGCTCACTGTTCGGACTCCATAGGAAACACAGTAGAGTAGAAGAGTGCTCTTTTCTCAAAAGCAGAGTGTGTTTTTTGTAAGGCCAGCCAGCGTTTTTTTCCCAGTCCTATATGGAGTTGAATCACATGCAGTTTCTGGTCCTACGAGCAAGAGTTGTTTTCTGGTAAGAAGAGTCACTATTGCGCTCCCATTGTCATACACAGGGCAAATAGCGCTCGCGTCTGTTCCCAGCATGTACAGTGTATTGGACTGAAAAGGATCTATTGTTCTTGTCAGTTTCCTAAGCAGAATTGAACTAGATATGGCCCTGTATGTAGGAAGCACAGTTCTTTTGTTCTGAGCAATCTCTCTGTTCTGGCCCTCTAAGAAACACAGTAGAGTAGAAGAGTGCTCTTTTCTCAAAAGCAGAGTGTGTTTCTTGAAAGGCCAGCTAGCGTTTGTTTCCCAGTCCTAAATTGAGTTGAATCACATGCAGTTTCTAATCCTACGAGCAAGAGTTCTTTTATGGTAAGAATAGTCACTATTGCGCTGCCATTGACATACACGGGACAAATAGCACTGGCGTCTGTTCCCAGCAAGTACGGTGTATTGGACTGAAGAGGATCTACTGTTCTTGTCAAGTTCCTAAGCAGAATTGAACAAGATATGGCCGTGTGTGTAGGAAGCACAGTTCTTTTGTTCAGAGCAAGCTCACTGTTCGGACCCTATAGGAAACACAGTAGAGTAGAAGAGTGCTCTGTTCTCAAAAGCAGAGTGTGTTTCTTGTACGGCAAGCTAGCGCTTGTTTCCCAGTCCTAAATGGAGTTGAATCACATGCAGTTTCTGGTCCTATGAGCAAGAATTTATTTCTGGTAAGGAAAGTCACTATTGTGCTCCCATTGCCACACAGGGCAAATAGCACTGGCGTCTGTTCCCAGCATGTACAGTGTATTGGACTGAAGAGGTTCCACTGTTCTTGTCAGTTTCCTAAGAAGAATTGAACTAGATATGGCCCGTGTGTGTAGGAAGCTCAGTTCTTTTGTTCTGAGCAAGCTCACTGTTCTGGCCCTATAGGAAACACAGTAGAGTAGAAGAGTGCTCTTTTCTCAAAAGCAGAGTGTGTTTCTTGTAAGACGAGCTAGCGTTTCTTTCCCAGTCCTAAATGGAGTTGAGTCACATGCAGTTTCTGGTCCTACGAGCAAGAGTTGTTTTCTGGTAAGAAGAGTCACTATTGCGCTCCCATTGTCATACACAGGGCAAATAGCACTGCTGTCTGTTCCCAGCATGTGAAGTGTATTTGACTGAAGAGGGTATACAGTTCTTGTCAGTTTCCTAAGCTGAATTGAACTAGATATGGCCCGTGTGTGTAGGAAGCACACTTCATTTGTGTTGTGCAAGCTTACTGTTCTGGCCCTATAGGAAACACAGTAGAGTAGAAGAGTGCTCTTTTCTCAAAAGCAGAGTGTGTTTCTTGTAAGGAGAGCTAGCATTTATTTCCCAGTTCTAAGTGGAGTTGAATCACATGCAGTTTTTGGTCCTATGAGCAAGAGTTTTTTTCTGGTAAGGAATGTCACTATTGCGCTCCCATTGGCATATACAGTGCAAATAGCACTCGCGTCTGTTCCCAGCAAGTACAGTGTATTGGACTGAAGACGAGCTACTGTTCTTGTCAGTTTCCTGAGCAGTGTTGAACTAGATATGGCACGTGTGTGTAGGAAGCACAGTACTTTTTTTCTGAGCAAGCTCTCTGTTCTGGCCCTATAGGAAACACAGTAGAGTAGAAGAGTGCTCTTTTCTCAAAAGCAGAGTGTGTTTCTTGTAAGTCCAGCTAGTTTTTTTTTCCCAGTCCTATATGGAGTTGAATCACATGCAGTTTCTGGTCCTACGAGCAAGAGTTGTTTTCTGGTAAGAAGAGTCACTATTGCGCTCCCATTGTAATACACAGGGCAAATAGCACTCGCGTCTGTTCCCAGCATTTACAGTGTATTGGACTGAAAAGGATCTATTGTTCTTGTCAGTTTCCTAAGCAGAATTGAACTAGATATGGCCCTGTATGTAGGAAGCACAGGTCTTTTGTTCTGAGCAAGCTCCCTGTTCTGGCCCTACAGGAAACACAGTAGAGTAGAAGAGTGCTCTTTTCTCAAAAGCAGAGTGTGTTTCTTGTAAGGCGAGCTAGCGTTTGTTTCCCAGTCCTGAATGGAGTTGAATCACATGCAGTTTTTGGTCCTACCAGCAAGAGTTGTTTTCTAGTAAGGAAAGTCACTATTGCGCTCCCTTTGCCATACACAGTGCAAATAGCACTCGCGTCTGTTTCCAGCAAGTACAGTGTATTGGACTGAAGAGGAGCTACTGTTCTTGTCAGTTTCCTAAGCAGAGTTGAACTAGATATGGCACGTGTGTGTAGGAAGCACAGTTCTTTTTTTCTGAGCAAGCTCACTGTTCAGACCCCATAGGAAACACAGTAGAGTAGGAGAGTGCTCTTTTCTCAAAAGCAGAGTGTGTTTCTTGTTAGGCGAGCTAGCGTTTGTTTCCCAATCCTAAATGGAGTTGAATCACATGCACTTTCTGGTCCTACGAGCAAGATTTGTTTTCTGGTAAGAAGAGACACTATTGCGCTCCCATTGTCATACACATGGCAAATAGCACTGGCATTGGTTCCCAGCAAGTACAGTGTATTGGACTGAAGAGGAGCTACTGTTCTTGTCAGATTCCTAAGCAGAATTGAACTCGATATGGCCATGTGTGTAGAAAGCACAGTTCTTTTGTTCTGAGCAAGCTCACTGTTTGGACCCCATAGGAAACACAGTAGAGTAGAAGAGTGCTCTTTTCTCAAAAGCAGAGTGTGTTTCTTGTAAGGCGAGCTAGCGTTTCTTTCCCAGTCCTAAATGGAGTTGAGTCACATGCAGTTTCTGGTCCTACGAGCAAGAGTTGTTTTCTGGTAAGAAGAGTCACTATTGCGCTCCCTTTTGTCATACACAGGGCAAATAGCACTGCTGTCTGTTCCCAGCATGTGCAGTGTATTTGACTGAAGAGGGTATACAGTTCTTGTCAGTTTCCTAAGCTGAATTGAACTAGATATGGCCCGTGTGTGTAGGAAGCACACTTCATTTGTGTTGTGCAAGCTTACTGTTCTGGCCCTATAGGAAACACAGTAGAGTAGAAGAGTGCTCTTTTCTCAAAAGCAGAGTGTGTTTCTTGTAAGGAGAGCTAGCATTTATTTCCCAGTTCTAAGTGGAGTTGAATCACATGCAGTTTTTGGTCCTATGAGCAAGAGTTTTTTTCTGGTAAGGAATGTCACTATTGCGCTCCCATTGGCATATACAGTGCAAATAGCACTCGCGTCTGTTCCCAGCAAGTACAGTGTATTGGACTGAAGAGGAGCTACTGTTCTTGTCAGTTTCCTAAGCAGTGTTGAACTAGATATGGCACGTGTGTGTAGGAAGAACAGTACTTTTTTTCTGAGCAAGCTCTCTGTTCTGGCCCTATAGGAAACACAGTAGAGTAGAAGAGTGCTCTTTTCTCAAAAGCAGAGTGTGTTTCTTGTAAGTCCAGCTAGTGTTTTTTTCCCAGTCCTATATGGAGTTGAATCACATGCAGTTTCTGGTCCTACGAGCAAGAGTTGTTTTCTGGTAAGAAGAGTCACTATTGCGCTCCCATTGTAATACACAGGGCAAATAGCACTCGCGTCTGTTCCCAGCATTTACAGTGTATTGGACTGAAAAGGATCTATTGTTCTTGTCAGTTTCCTAAGCAGAATTGAACTAGATATGGCCCTGTATGTAGGAAGCACAGGTCTTTTGTTCTGAGCAAGCTCCCTGTTCTGGCCCTATAGGAAACACAGTAGAGTAGAAGAGTGCTCTTTTCTCAAAAGCAGAGAGTGTTTCTTGTAAGGCGAGCTAGCGTTTGTTTCCCAGTCCTGAATGGAGTTGAATCACATGCAGTTTTTGGTCCTACCAGCAAGAGTTGTTTTCTAGTAAGGAAATACACTATTGCGCTCCCTTTGCCATACACAGTGCAAATAGCACTCGCGTCTGTTTCCAGCAAGTACAGTGTATTGGACTGAAGAGGAGCTACTGTTCTTGTCAGTTTCCTAAGCAGAGTTGAACTATATATGGCCCGTGTATGTAGGAAGCACAGTTCTCTTGTTCTGATAAAGCTCACTGTTCGGACTCCATAGGAAACACAGTAGAGTAGAAGAGTGCTCTTTTCTCAAAAGCAGAGTGTGTTTTTTGTAAGGCCAGCCAGCGTTTTTTTCCCAGTCCTATATGGAGTTGAATCACATGCAGTTTCTGGTCCTACGAGCAAGAGTTGTTTTCTGGTAAGAAGAGTCACTATTGCGCTCCCATTGTCATACACAGGGCAAATAGCGCTCGCGTCTGTTCCCAGCATGTACAGTGTATTGGACTGAAAAGGATCTATTGTTCTTGTCAGTTTCCTAAGCAGAATTGAACTAGATATGGCCCTGTATGTAGGAAGCACAGTTCTTTTGTTCTGAGCAATCTCTCTGTTCTGGCCCTCTAAGAAACACAGTAGAGTAGAAGAGTGCTCTTTTCTCAAAAGCAGAGTGTGTTTCTTGAAAGGCCAGCTAGCGTTTGTTTCCCAGTCCTAAATTGAGTTGAATCACATGCAGTTTCTAATCCTACGAGCAAGAGTTCTTTTATGGTAAGAATAGTCACTATTGCGCTGCCATTGACATACACGGGACAAATAGCACTGGCGTCTGTTCCCAGCAAGTACGGTGTATTGGACTGAAGAGGATCTACTGTTCTTGTCAGGTTCCTAAGCAGAATTGAACTAGATATGGCCGTGTGTGTAGGAAGCACAGTTCTTTTGTTCAGAGCAAGCTCACTGTTCGGACCCTATAGGAAACACAGTAGAGTAGAAGAGTGCTCTGTTCTCAAAAGCAGAGTGTGTTTCTTGTACGGCAAGCTAGCGCTTGTTTCCCAGTCCTAAATGGAGTTGAATCACATGCAGTTTCTTGTCCTATGAGCAAGAATTTATTTCTGGTAAGGAAAGTCACTATTGTGCTCCCATTGTCATACACAGGGCAAATAGCACTGGCGTCTGTTCCCAGCATGTACAGTGTATTGGACTGAAGAGGTTCCACTGTTCTTGTCAGTTTCCTAAGAAGAATTGAACTAGATATGGCCCGTGTGTGTAGGAAGCTCAGTTCTTTTGTTCTGAGCAAGCTCACTGTTCTGGCCCTATAGGAAACACAGTAGAGTAGAAGAGTGCTCTTTTCTCAAAAGCAGAGTGTGTTTCTTGTAAGGCGAGCTAGCGTTTCTTTCCCAGTCCTAAATGGAGTTGAGTCACATGCAGTTTCTGGTCCTACGAGCAAGAGTTGTTTTCTGGTAAGAAGAGTCACTATTGCGCTCCCATTGTCATACACAGGGCAAATAGCACTGCTGTCTGTTCCCAGCATGTGCAGTGTATTTGACTGAAGAGGGTATACAGTTCTTGTCAGTTTCCTAAGCTGAATTGAACTAGATATGGCCCGTGTGTGTAGGAAGCACACTTCTTTTGTGTTGTGCAAGCTTACTGTTCTGGCCCTATAGGAAACACAGTAGAGTAGAAGAGTGCTCTTTTCTCAAAAGCAGAGTGTGTTTCTTGTAAGGAGAGCTAGCATTTATTTCCCAGTTCTAAGTGGAGTTGAATCACATGCAGTTTTTGGTCCTATGAGCAAGAGTTTTTTTCTGGTAAGGAATGTCACTATTGCGCTCCCATTGGCATATACAGTGCAAATAGCACTCGCGTCTGTTCCCAGCAAGTACAGTGTATTGGACTGAAGAGGAGCTACTGTTCTTGTCAGTTTCCTAAGCAGTGTTGAACTAGATATGGCACGTGTGTGTAGGAAGCACAGTACTTTTTTTCTGAGCAAGCTCTCTGTTCTGGCCCTATAGGAAACACAGTAGAGTAGAAGAGTGCTCTTTTCTCAAAAGCAGAGTGTGTTTCTTGTAAGTCCAGCTAGTGTTTTTTTCCCAGTCCTATATGGAGTTGAATCACATGCAGTTTCTGGTCCTACGAGCAAGAGTTGTTTTCTGGTAAGAAGAGTCACTATTGCGCTCCCATTGTAATACACAGGGCAAATAGCACTCGCGTCTGTTCCCAGCATTTACAGTGTATTGGACTGAAAAGGATCTATTGTTCTTGTCAGTTTCCTAAGCAGAATTGAACTAGATATGGCCCTGTATGTAGGAAGCACAGGTCTTTTGTTCTGAGCAAGCTCCCTGTTCTGGCCCTACAGGAAACACAGTAGAGTAGAAGAGTGCTCTTTTCTCAAAAGCAGAGTGTGTTTCTTGTAAGGCGAGCTAGCGTTTGTTTCCCAGTCCTGAATGGAGTTGAATCACATGCAGTTTTTGGTCCTACCAGCAAGAGTTGTTTTCTAGTAAGGAAAGTCACTATTGCGCTCCCTTTGCCATACACAGTGCAAATAGCACTCGCGTCTGTTTCCAGCAAGTACAGTGTATTGGACTGAAGAGGAGCTACTGTTCTTGTCAGTTTCCTAAGCAGAGTTGAACTAGATATGGCACGTGTGTGTAGGAAGCACAGTTCTTTTTTTCTGAGCAAGCTCACTGTTCAGACCCCATAGGAAACACAGTAGAGTAGGAGAGTGCTCTTTTCTCAAAAGCAGAGTGTGTTTCTTGTTAGGCGAGCTAGCGTTTGTTTCCTAATCCTAAATGGAGTTGAATCACATGCACTTTCTGGTCCTACGAGCAAGATTTGTTTTCTGGTAAGAAGAGACACTATTGCGCTCCCATTGTCATACACATGGCAAATAGCACTGGCATTGGTTCCCAGCAAGTACAGTGTATTGGACTGAAGAGGAGCTACTGTTCTTGTCAGATTCCTAAGCAGAATTGAACTAGATATGGCCATGTGTGTAGAAAGCACAGTTCTTTTGTTCTGAGCAAGCTCACTGTTTGGACCCCATAGGAAACACAGTAGAGTAGAAGAGTGCTCTTTTCTCAAAAGCAGAGTGTTTTTCTTGTAAGGCGAGCTAGCGTTTCTTTCCCAGTCCTAAATGGAGTTGAGTCACATGCAGTTTCTGGTCCTACGAGCAAGAGTTGTTTTCTGGTAAGAAGAGTCACTATTGCGCTCCCATTGTCATACACAGGGCAAATAGCACTGCTGTCTGTTCCCAGCATGTGCAGTGTATTTGACTGAAGAGGGTATACAGTTCTTGTCAGTTTCCTAAGCTGAATTGAACTAGATATGGCCCGTGTGTGTAGGAAGCACACTTCTTTTGTGTTGTGCAAGCTTACTGTTCTGGCCCTATAGGAAACACAGTAGAGTAGAAGAGTGCTCTTTTCTCAAAAGCAGAGTGTGTTTCTTGTAAGGAGAGCTAGCATTTATTTCCCAGTTCTAAATGGAGTTGAATCACATGCAGTTTTTGGTCCTATGAGCAAGAGTTTTTTTCTGGTAAGGAATGTCACTATTGCGCTCCCATTGGCATATACAGTGCAAATAGCACTCGCGTCTGTTCCCAGCAAGTACAGTGTATTGGACTGAAGAGGAGCTACTGTTCTTTTCAGTTTCCTGAGCAGTGTTGAACTAGATATGGCACGTGTGTGTAGGAAGCACAGTACTTTTTTTCTGAGCAAGCTCTCTGTTCTGGCCCTATAGGAAACACAGTAGAGTAGAAGAGTGCTCTTTTCTCAAAAGCAGAGTGTGTTTCTTGTAAGTCCAGCTAGTTTTTTTTTCCCAGTCCTATATGGAGTTGAATCACATGCAGTTTCTGGTCCTACGAGCAAGAGTTGTTTTCTGGTAAGAAGAGTCACTATTGCGCTCCCATTGTAATACACAGGGCAAATAGCACTCGCGTCTGTTCCCAGCATTTACAGTGTATTGGACTGAAAAGGATCTATTGTTCTTGTCAGTTTCCTAAGCAGAATTGAACTAGATATGGCCCTGTATGTAGGAAGCACAGGTCTTTTGTTCTGAGCAAACTCCCTGTTCTGGCCCTACAGGAAACACAGTAGAGTAGAAGAGTGCTCTTTTCTCAAAAGCAGAGAGTGTTTCTTGTAAGGCGAGCTAGCGTTTGTTTCCCAGTCCTGAATGGAGTTGAATCACATGCAGTTTTTGGTCCTACCAGCAAGAGTTGTTTTCTAGTAAGGAAAGTCACTATTGTGCTCCCTTTGCCATACACAGTGCAAATAGCACTCGCGTCTGTTTCCAGCAAGTACAGTGTATTGGACTGAAGAGGAGCTACTGTTCTTGTCAGTTTCCTAAGCAGAGTTGAACTAGATATGGCACGTGTGTGTAGGAAGCACAGTTCTTTTTTTCTGAGCAAGCTCACTGTTCGGACCCCATAGGAAACACAGTAGAGTAGGAGATGATCTTTTCTAAAAAGCAGAGTGTGTTTCTTGTAAGGCGAGCTAGCGTTTGTTTCCCAGTCCTAAATGGAGTTGAATCACATGCACTTTCTGGTCCTACGAGCAAGATTTGTTTTCTGGTAAGAAGAGACACTATTGTGCTCCCATTGTCATACACATGGCAAATAGCACTGGCATTGGTTCCCAGCAAGTACAGTGTATTGGACTGAAGAGGAGCTACTGTTCTTGTCAGATTCCTAAGCAGAATTGAACTAGATATGGCCATGTGTGTAGAAAGCACAGTTCTTTTGTTCTGAGCAAGCTCACTGTTTGGACCCCATAGGAAACACAGTAGAGTAGAAGAGTGCTCTTTTCTCAAAAGCAGAGTGTGTTTCTTGTAAGGCGAGCTAGCGTTTCTTTCCCAGTCCTAAATGGAGTTGAGTCACATGCAGTTTCTGGTCCTACGAGCAAGAGTTGTTTTCTGGTAAGAAGAGTCACTATTGCGCTCCCATTGTCATACACAGGGCAAATAGCACTGCTGTCTGTTCCCAGCATGTGCAGTGTATTTGACTGAAGAGGGTATACAGTTCTTGTCAGTTTCCTAAGCTGAATTGAACTAGATATGGCCCGTGTGTGTAGGAAGCACACTTCTTTTGTGTTGTGCAAGCTTACTGTTCTGGCCCTATAGGAAACACAGTAGAGTAGAAGAGTGCTCTTTTCTCAAAAGCAGAGTGTGTTTCTTGTAAGGAGAGCTAGCATTTATTTCCCAGTTCTAAGTGGAGTTGAATCACATGCAGTTTTTGGTCCTATGAGCAAGAGTTTTTTTCTGGTAAGGAATGTCACTATTGCGCTCCCATTGGCATATACAGTGCAAATAGCACTCGCGTCTGTTCCCAGCAAGTACAGTGTATTGGAATGAAGAGGAGCTACTGTTCTTGTCAGTTTCCTAAGCAGTGTTGAACTAGATATGGCACGTGTGTGTAGGAAACACAGTACTTTTTTTCTGAGCAAGCTCTCTGTTCTGGCCCTATAGGAAACACAGTAGAGTAGAAGAGTGCTCTTTTCTCAAAAGCAGAGTGTGTTTCTTGTAAGTCCAGCTAGTGTTTTTTTCCCAGTCCTATATGGAGTTGAATCACATGCAGTTTCTGGTCCTACGAGCAAGAGTTGTTTTCTGGTAAGAAGAGTCACTATTGCGCTCCCATTGTAATACACAGGGCAAATAGCACTCGCGTCTGTTCCCAGCATTTACAGTGTATTGGACTGAAAAGGATCTATTGTTCTTGTCAGTTTCCTAAGCAGAATTGAACTAGATATGGCCCTGTATGTAGGAAGCACAGGTCTTTTGTTCTGAGCAAGCTCCCTGTTCTGGCCCTATAGGAAACACAGTAGAGTAGAAGAGTGCTCTTTTCTCAAAAGCAGAGAGTGTTTCTTGTAAGGCGAGCTAGCGTTTGTTTCCCAGTCCTGAATGGAGTTGAATCACATGCAGTTTTTGGTCCTACCAGCAAGAGTTGTTTTCTAGTAAGGAAATACACTATTGCGCTCCCTTTGCCATACACAGTGCAAATAGCACTCGCGTCTGTTTCCAGCAAGTACAGTGTATTGGACTGAAGAGGAGCTACTGTTCTTGTCAGTTTCCTAAACAGAGTTGAACTATATATGGCCCGTGTATGTAGGAAGTACAGTTCTCTTGTTCTGATAAAGCTCACTGTTCGGACTCCATAGGAAACACAGTAGAGTAGAAGAGTGCTCTTTTCTCAAAAGCAGAGTGTGTTTTTTGTAAGGCCAGCCAGCGTTTTTTTCCCAGTCCTATATGGAGTTGAATCACATGCAGTTTCTGGTCCTACGAGCAAGAGTTGTTTTCTGGTAAGAAGAGTCACTATTGCGCTCCCATTGTCATACACAGGGCAAATAGCGCTCGCGTCTGTTCCCAGCATGTACAGTGTATTGGACTGAAAAGGATCTATTGTTCTTGTCAGTTTCCTAAGCAGAATTGAACTAGATATGGCCCTGTATGTAGGAAGCACAGTTCTTTTGTTCTGAGCAATCTCTCTGTTCTGGCCCTCTAAGAAACACAGTAGAGTAGAAGAGTGCTCTTTTCTCAAAAGCAGAGTGTGTTTCTTGAAAGGCCAGCTAGCGTTTGTTTCCCAGTCCTAAATTGAGTTGAATCACATGCAGTTTCTAATCCTACGAGCAAGAGTTCTTTTATGGTAAGAATAGTCACTATTGCGCTGCCATTGACATACACGGGACAAATAGCACTGGCGTCTGTTCCCAGCAAGTACGGTGTATTGGACTGAAGAGGACATACTGTTCTTGTCAGGTTCCTAAGCAGAATTGAACTAGATATGGCCGTGTGTGTAGGAAGCACAGTTCTTTTGTTCAGAGCAAGCTCACTGTTCGGACCCTATAGGAAACACAGTAGAGTAGAAGAGTGCTCTGTTCTCAAAAGCAGAGTGTGTTTCTTGTACGGCAAGCTAGCGCTTGTTTCCCAGTCCTAAATGGAGTTGAATCACATGTAGTTTCTGGTCCTATGAGCAAGAATTTATTTCTGGTAAGGAAAGTCACTATTGTGCTCCCATTGCCACACAGGGCAAATAGCACTGGCGTCTGTTCCCAGCATGTACAGTGTATTGGACTGAAGAGGTTCCACTGTTCTTGTCAGTTTCCTAAGAAGAATTGAACTAGATATGGCCCGTGTGTGTAGGAAGCTCAGTTCTTTTGTTCTGAGCAAGCTCACTGTTCTGGCCCTATAGGAAACACAGTAGAGTAGAAGAGTGCTCTTTTCTCAAAAGCAGAGTGTGTTTCTTGTAAGGCGAGCTAGCGTTTCTTTCCCAGTCCTAAATGGAGTTGAGTCACATGCAGTTTCTGGTCCTACGAGCAAGAGTTGTTTTCTGGTAAGAAGAGTCACTATTGCGCTCCCATTGTCATACACAGGGCAAATAGCACTGCTGTCTGTTCCCAGCATGTGAAGTGTATTTGACTGAAGAGGGTATACAGTTCTTGTCAGTTTCCTAAGCTGAATTGAACTAGATATGGCCCGTGTGTGTAGGAAGCACACTTCTTTTGTGTTGTGCAAGCTTACTGTTCTGGCCCTATAGGAAACACAGTAGAGTAGAAGAGTGCTCTTTTCTCAAAAGCAGAGTGTGTTTCTTGTAAGGAGAGCTAGCATTTATTTCCCAGTTCTAAATGGAGTTGAATCACATGCAGTTTTTGGTCCTATGAGAAAGAGTTTTTTTCTGGTAAGGAATGTCACTATTGCGCTCCCATTGGCATACACAGTGCAAATAGCACTCGCGTCTGTTCCCAGCAAGTACAGTGTATTGGACTGAAGAGGAGCTACTGTTCTTGTCAGTTTCCTAAACAGTGTTGAACTAGATATGGCACGTGTGTGTAGGAAGCACAGTACTTTTTTTCTGAGCAAGCTCTCTGTTCTGGCCCTATAGGAAACACAGTAGAGTAGAAGAGTGCTCTTTTCTCAAAAGCAGAGTGTGTTTCTTGTAAGTCCAGCTAGTGTTTTTTTCCCAGTCCTATATGGAGTTGAATCACATGCAGTTTCTGGTCCTACGAGCAAGAGTTGTTTTCTGGTAAGAAGAGTCACTATTGCGCTCCCATTGTAATACACAGGGCAAATAGCACTCGCGTCTGTTCCCAGCATTTACAGTGTATTGGACTGAAAAGGATCTATTGTTCTTGTCAGTTTCCTAAGCAGAATTGAACTAGATATGGCCCTGTATGTAGGAAGCACAGGTCTTTTGTTCTGAGCAAGCTCCCTGTTCTGGCCCTACAGGAAACACAGTAGAGTAGAAGAGTGCTCTTTTCTCAAAAGCAGAGTGTGTTTCTTGTAAGGCGAGCTAGCGTTTGTTTCCCAGTCCTGAATGGAGTTGAATCACATGCAGTTTTTGGTCCTACCAGCAAGAGTTGTTTTCTAGTAAGGAAAGTCACTATTGCGCTCCCTTTGCCATACACAGTGCAAATAGCACTCGCGTCTGTTTCCAGCAAGTACAGTGTATTGGACTGAAGAGGAGCTACTGTTCTTGTCAGTTTCCTAAGCAGAGTTGAACTAGATATGGCACGTGTGTGTAGGAAGCACAGTTCTTTTTTTCTGAGCAAGCTCACTGTTCAGACCCCATAGGAAACACAGTAGAGTAGGAGAGTGCTCTTTTCTCAAAAGCAGAGTGTGTTTCTTGTTAGGCGAGCTAGCGTTTGTTTCCCAATCCTAAATGGAGTTGAATCACATGCACTTTCTGGTCCTACGAGCAAGATTTGTTTTCTGGTAAGAAGAGACACTATTGCGCTCCCATTGTCATAAACATGGCAAATAGCACTGGCATTGGTTCCCAGCAAGTACAGTGTATTGGACTGAAGAGGAGCTACTGTTCTTGTCAGATTCCTAAGCAGAATTGAACTAGATATGGCCATGTGTGTAGAAAGCACAGTTCTTTTGTTCTGAGCAAGCTCACTGTTTGGACCCCATAGGAAACACAGTAGAGTAGAAGAGTGCTCTTTTCTCAAAAGCAGAGTGTGTTTCTTGTAAGGCGAGCTAGCGTTTCTTTCCCAGTCCTAAATGGAGTTGAGTCACATGCAGTTTCTGGTCCTACGAGCAAGAGTTGTTTTCTGGTAAGAAGAGTCACTATTGCGCTCCCATTGTCATACACAGGGCAAATAGCACTGCTGTCTGTTCCCAGCATGTGCAGTGTATTTGACTGAAGAGGGTATACAGTTCTTGTCAGTTTCCTAAGCTGAATTGAACTAGATATGGCCCGTGTGTGTAGGAAGCACACTTCATTTGTGTTGTGCAAGCTTACTGTTCTGGCCCTATAGGAAACACAGTAGAGTAGAAGAGTGCTCTTTTCTCAAAAGCAGAGTGTGTTTCTTGTAAGGAGAGCTAGCATTTATTTCCCAGTTCTAAATGGAGTTGAATCACATGCAGTTTTTGGTCCTATGAGCAAGAGTTTTTTTCTGGTAAGGAATGTCACTATTGCGCTCCCATTGGCATATACAGTGCAAATAGCACTCGCGTCTGTTCCCAGCAAGTACAGTGTATTGGACTGAAGAGGAGCTACTGTTCTTGTCAGTTTCCTGAGCAGTGTTGAACTAGATATGGCACGTGTGTGTAGGAAGCACAGTACTTTTTTTCTGAGCAAGCTCTCTGTTCTGGCCCTATAGGAAACACAGTAGAGTAGAAGAGTGCTCTTTTCTCAAAAGCAGAGTGTGTTTCTTGTAAGTCCAGCTAGTTTTTTTTTCCCAGTCCTATATGGAGTTGAATCACATGCAGTTTCTGGTCCTACGAGCAAGAGTTGTTTTCTGGTAAGAAGAGTCACTATTGCGCTCCCATTGTAATACACAGGGCAAATAGCACTCGCGTCTGTTCCCAGCATTTACAGTGTATTGGACTGAAAAGGATCTATTGTTCTTGTCAGTTTCCTAAGCAGAATTGAACTAGATATGGCCCTGTATGTAGGAAGCACAGGTCTTTTGTTCTGAGCAAGCTCCCTGTTCTGGCCCTACAGGAAACACAGTAGAGTAGAAGAGTGCTCTTTTCTCAAAAGCAGAGTGTGTTTCTTGTAAGGCGAGCTAGCGTTTGTTTCCCAGTCCTGAATGGAGTTGAATCACATGCAGTTTTTGGTCCTACCAGCAAGAGTTGTTTTCTAGTAAGGAAAGTCACTATTGCGCTCCCTTTGCCATACACAGTGCAAATAGCACTCGCGTCTGTTTCCAGCAAGTACAGTGTATTGGACTGAAGAGGAGCTACTGTTCTTGTCAGTTTCCTAAGCAGAGTTGAACTAGATATGGCACGTGTGTGTAGGAAGCACAGTTCTTTTTTTCTGAGCAAGCTCACTGTTCAGACCCCATAGGAAACACAGTAGAGTAGGAGAGTGCTCTTTTCTCAAAAGCAGAGTGTGTTTCTTGTTAGGCGAGCTAGCGTTTGTTTCCCAATCCTAAATGGAGTTGAATCACATGCACTTTCTGGTCCTACGAGCAAGATTTGTTTTCTGGTAAGAAGAGACACTATTGCGCTCCCATTGTCATACACATGGCAAATAGCACTGGCATTGGTTCCCAGCAAGTACAGTGTATTGGACTGAAGAGGAGCTACTGTTCTTGTCAGATTCCTAAGCAGAATTGAACTAGATATGGCCATGTGTGTAGAAAGCACAGTTCTTTTGTTCTGAGCAAGCTCACTGTTTGGACCCCATAGGAAACACAGTAGAGTAGAAGAGTGCTCTTTTCTCAAAAGCAGAGTGTGTTTCTTGTAAGGCGAGCTAGCGTTTCTTTCCCAGTCCTAAATGGAGTTGAGTCACATGCAGTTTCTGGTCCTACGAGCAAGAGTTGTTTTCTGGTAAGAAGAGTCACTATTGCGCTCCCATTGTCATACACAGGGCAAATAGCACTGCTGTCTGTTCCCAGCATGTGCAGTGTATTTGACTGAAGAGGGTATACAGTTCTTGTCAGTTTCCTAAGCTGAATTGAACTAGATATGGCCCGTGTGTGTAGGAAGCACACTTCATTTGTGTTGTGCAAGCTTACTGTTCTGGCCCTATAGGAAACACAGTAGAGTAGAAGAGTGCTCTTTTCTCAAAAGCAGAGTGTGTTTCTTGTAAGGAGAGCTAGCATTTATTTCCCAGTTCTAAGTGGAGTTGAATCACATGCAGTTTTTGGTCCTATGAGCAAGAGTTTTTTTCTGGTAAGGAATGTCACTATTGCGCTCCCATTGGCATATACAGTGCAAATAGCACTCGCGTCTGTTCCCAGCAAGTACAGTGTATTGGACTGAAGAGGAGCTACTGTTCTTGTCAGTTTCCTGAGCAGTGTTGAACTAGATATGGCACGTGTGTGTAGGAAGCACAGTACTTTTTTTCTGAGCAAGCTCTCTGTTCTGGCCCTATAGGAAACACAGTAGAGTAGAAGAGTGCTCTTTTCTCAAAAGCAGAGTATGTTTCTTGTAAGTCCAGCTAGTGTTTTTTTCCCAGTCCTATATGGAGTTGAATCACATGCAGTTTCTGGTCCTACGAGCAAGAGTTGTTTTCTGGTAAGAAGAGTCACTATTGCGCTCCCATTGTAATACACAGGGCAAATAGCACTCGCGTCTGTTCCCAGCATTTACAGTGTATTGGACTGAAAAGGATCTATTGTTCTTGTCAGTTTCCTAAGCAGAATTGAACTAGATATGGCCCTGTATGTAGGAAGCACAGGTCTTTTGTTCTGAGCAAGCTCCCTGTTCTGGCCCTACAGGAAACACAGTAGAGTAGAAGAGTGCTCTTTTCTCAAAAGCAGAGTGTGTTTCTTGTAAGGCGAGCTAGCGTTTGTTTCCCAGTCCTGAATGGAGTTGAATCACATGCAGTTTTTGGTCCTACCAGCAAGAGTTGTTTTCTAGTAAGGAAAGTCACTATTGCGCTCCCTTTGCCATACACAGTGCAAATAGCACTCGCGTCTGTTTCCAGCAAGTACAGTGTATTGGACTGAAGAGGAGCTACTGTTCTTGTCAGTTTCCTAAGCAGAGTTGAACTAGATATGGCACGTGTGTGTAGGAAGCACAGTTCTTTTTTTCTGAGCAAGCTCACTGTTCAGACCCCATAGGAAACACAGTAGAGTAGGAGAGTGCTCTTTTCTCAAAAGCAGAGTGTGTTTCTTGTTAGGCGAGCTAGCGTTTGTTTCCCAATCCTAAATGGAGTTGAATCACATGCACTTTCTGGTCCTACGAGCAAGATTTGTTTTCTGGTAAGAAGAGACACTATTGCGCTCCCATTGTCATACACATGGCAAATAGCACTGGCATTGGTTCCCAGCAAGTACAGTGTATTGGACTGAAGAGGAGCTACTGTTCTTGTCAGATTCCTAAGCAGAATTGAACTAGATATGGCCATGTGTGTAGAAAGCACAGTTCTTTTGTTCTGAGCAAGCTCACTGTTTGGACCCCATAGGAAACACAGTAGAGTAGAAGAGTGCTCTTTTCTCAAAAGCAGAGTGTGTTTCTTGTAAGGCGAGCTAGCGTTTCTTTCCCAGTCCTAAATGGAGTTGAGTCACATGCAGTTTCTGGTCCTACGAGCAAGAGTTGTTTTCTGGTAAGAAGAGTCACTATTGCGCTCCCATTGTCATACACAGGGCAAATAGCACTGCTGTCTGTTCCCAGCATGTGCAGTGTATTTGACTGAAGAGGGTATACAGTTCTTGTCAGTTTCCTAAGCTGAATTGAACTAGATATGGCCCGTGTGTGTAGGAAGCACACTTCATTTGTGTTGTGCAAGCTTACTGTTCTGGCCCTATAGGAAACACAGTAGAGTAGAAGAGTGCTCTTTTCTCAAAAGCAGAGTGTGTTTCTTGTAAGGAGAGCTAGCATTTATTTCCCAGTTCTAAGTGGAGTTGAATCACATGCAGTTTTTGGTCCTATGAGCAAGAGTTTTTTTCTGGTAAGGAATGTCACTATTGCGCTCCCATTGGCATATACAGTGCAAATAGCACTCGCGTCTGTTCCCAGCAAGTACAGTGTATTGGACTGAAGAGGAGCTACTGTTCTTGTCAGTTTCCTGAGCAGTGTTGAACTAGATATGGCACGTGTGTGTAGGAAGCACAGTACTTTTTTTCTGAGCAAGCTCTCTGTTCTGGCCCTATAGGAAACACAGTAGAGTAGAAGAGTGCTCTTTTCTCAAAAGCAGAGTATGTTTCTTGTAAGTCCAGCTAGTGTTTTTTTCCCAGTCCTATATGGAGTTGAATCACATGCAGTTTCTGGTCCTACGAGCAAGAGTTGTTTTCTGGTAAGAAGAGTCACTATTGCGCTCCCATTGTAATACACAGGGCAAATAGCACTCGCGTCTGTTCCCAGCATTTACAGTGTATTGGACTGAAAAGGATCTATTGTTCTTGTCAGTTTCCTAAGCAGAATTGAACTAGATATGGCCCTGTATGTAGGAAGCACAGGTCTTTTGTTCTGAGCAAGCTCCCTGTTCTGGCCCTACAGGAAACACAGTAGAGTAGAAGAGTGCTCTTTTCTCAAAAGCAGAGTGTGTTTCTTGTAAGGCGAGCTAGCGTTTGTTTCCCAGTCCTGAATGGAGTTGAATCACATGCAGTTTTTGGTCCTACCAGCAAGAGTTGTTTTCTAGTAAGGAAAGTCACTATTGCGCTCCCTTTGCCATACACAGTGCAAATAGCACTCGCGTCTGTTTCCAGCAAGTACAGTGTATTGGACTGAAGAGGAGCTACTGTTCTTGTCAGTTTCCTAAGCAGAGTTGAACTAGATATGGCACGTGTGTGTAGGAAGCACAGTTCTTTTTTTCTGAGCAAGCTCACTGTTCAGACCCCATAGGAAACACAGTAGAGTAGGAGAGTGCTCTTTTCTCAAAAGCAGAGTGTGTTTCTTGTTAGGCGAGCTAGCGTTTGTTTCCCAATCCTAAATGGAGTTGAATCACATGCACTTTCTGGTCCTACGAGCAAGATTTGTTTTCTGGTAAGAAGAGACACTATTGCGCTCCCATTGTCATACACATGGCAAATAGCACTGGCATTGGTTCCCAGCAAGTACAGTGTATTGGACTGAAGAGGAGCTACTGTTCTTGTCAGATTCCTAAGCAGAATTGAACTAGATATGGCCATGTGTGTAGAAAGCACAGTTCTTTTGTTCTGAGCAAGCTCACTGTTTGGACCCCATAGGAAACACAGTAGAGTAGAAGAGTGCTCTTTTCTCAAAAGCAGAGTGTGTTTCTTGTAAGGCGAGCTAGCGTTTCTTTCCCAGTCCTAAATGGAGTTGAGTCACATGCAGTTTCTGGTCCTACGAGCAAGAGTTGTTTTCTGGTAAGAAGAGTCACTATTGCGCTCCCATTGTCATACACAGGGCAAATAGCACTGCTGTCTGTTCCCAGCATGTGCAGTGTATTTGACTGAAGAGGGTATACAGTTCTTGTCAGTTTCCTAAGCTGAATTGAACTAGATATGGCCCGTGTGTGTAGGAAGCACACTTCATTTGTGTTGTGCAAGCTTACTGTTCTGGCCCTATAGGAAACACAGTAGAGTAGAAGAGTGCTCTTTTCTCAAAAGCAGAGTGTGTTTCTTGTAAGGAGAGCTAGCATTTATTTCCCAGTTCTAAGTGGAGTTGAATCACATGCAGTTTTTGGTCCTATGAGCAAGAGTTTTTTTCTGGTAAGGAATGTCACTATTGCGCTCCCATTGGCATATACAGTGCAAATAGCACTCGCGTCTGTTCCCAGCAAGTACAGTGTATTGGACTGAAGAGGAGCTACTGTTCTTGTCAGTTTCCTAAGCAGTGTTGAACTAGATATGGCACGTGTGTGTAGGAAGAACAGTACTTTTTTTCTGAGCAAGCTCTCTGTTCTGGCCCTATAGGAAACACAGTAGAGTAGAAGAGTGCTCTTTTCTCAAAAGCAGAGTGTGTTTCTTGTAAGTCCAGCTAGTGTTTTTTTCCCAGTCCTATATGGAGTTGAATCACATGC
This sequence comes from Peromyscus eremicus, assembly GCF_949786415.1. Classification (NCBI taxonomy): domain Eukaryota; kingdom Metazoa; phylum Chordata; class Mammalia; order Rodentia; family Cricetidae; genus Peromyscus; species Peromyscus eremicus. The sequence continues at coordinate 1,638,630 of NW_026734293.1, forward strand.
AGTTTCTGGTCCTACGAGCAAGAGTTGTTTTCTGGTAAGAAGAGTCACTATTGCGCTCCCATTGTAATACACAGGGCAAATAGCACTCGCGTCTGTTCCCAGCATTTACAGTGTATTGGACTGAAAAGGATCTATTGTTCTTGTCAGTTTCCTAAGTAGAATTGAACTAGATATGGCCCTGTATGTAGGAAGCACAGGTCTTTTGTTCTGAGCAAGCTCCCTGTTCTGGCCCTATAGGAAACACAGTAGAGTAGAAGAGTGCTCTTTTCTCAAAAGCAGAGAGTGTTTCTTGTAAGGCGAGCTAGCGTTTGTTTCCCAGTCCTGAATGGAGTTGAATCACATGCAGTTTTTGGTCCTACCAGCAAGAGTTGTTTTCTAGTAAGGAAATACACTATTGCGCTCCCTTTGCCATACACAGTGCAAATAGCACTCGCGTCTGTTTCCAGCAAGTACAGTGTATTGGACTGAAGAGGAGCTACTGTTCTTGTCAGTTTCCTAAGCAGAGTTGAACTATATATGGCCCGTGTATGTAGGAAGCACAGTTCTCTTGTTCTGATAAAGCTCACTGTTCGGACTCCATAGGAAACACAGTAGAGTAGAAGAGTGCTCTTTTCTCAAAAGCAGAGTGTGTTTTTTGTAAGGCCAGCCAGCGTTTTTTTCCCAGTCCTATATGGAGTTGAATCACATGCAGTTTCTGGTCCTACGAGCAAGAGTTGTTTTCTGGTAAGAAGAGTCACTATTGCGCTCCCATTGTCATACACAGGGCAAATAGCGCTCGCGTCTGTTCCCAGCATGTACAGTGTATTGGACTGAAAAGGATCTATTGTTCTTGTCAGTTTCCTAAGCAGAATTGAACTAGATATGGCCCTGTATGTAGGAAGCACAGTTCTTTTGTTCTGAGCAATCTCTCTGTTCTGGCCCTCTAAGAAACACAGTAGAGTAGAAGAGTGCTCTTTTCTCAAAAGCAGAGTGTGTTTCTTGAAAGGCCAGCTAGCGTTTGTTTCCCAGTCCTAAATTGAGTTGAATCACATGCAGTTTCTAATCCTACGAGCAAGAGTTCTTTTATGGTAAGAATAGTCACTATTGCGCTGCCATTGACATACACGGGACAAATAGCACTGGCGTCTGTTCCCAGCAAGTACGGTGTATTGGACTGAAGAGGATCTACTGTTCTTGTCAGGTTCCTAAGCAGAATTGAACTAGATATGGCCCGTGTGTGTAGGAAGCACAGTTCTTTTGTTCAGAGCAAGCTCACTGTTCGGACCCTATAGGAAACACAGTAGAGTAGAAGAGTGCTCTGTTCTCAAAAGCAGAGTGTGTTTCTTGTACGGCAAGCTAGCGCTTGTTTCCCAGTCCTAAATGGAGTTGAATCACATGTAGTTTCTGGTCCTATGAGCAAGAATTTATTTCTGGTAAGGAAAGTCACTATTGTGCTCCCATTGCCACACAGGGCAAATAGCACTGGCGTCTGTTCCCAGCATGTACAGTGTATTGGACTGAAGAGGTTCCACTGTTCTTGTCAGTTTCCTAAGAAGAATTGAACTAGATATGGCCCGTGTGTGTAGGAAGCTCAGTTCTTTTGTTCTGAGCAAGCTCACTGTTCTGGCCCTATAGGAAACACAGTAGAGTAGAAGAGTGCTCTTTTCTCAAAAGCAGAGTGTGTTTCTTGTAAGGCGAGCTAGCGTTTCTTTCCCAGTCCTAAATGGAGTTGAGTCACATGCAGTTTCTGGTCCTACGAGCAAGAGTTGTTTTCTGGTAAGAAGAGTCACTATTGCGCTCCCATTGTCATACACAGGGCAAATAGCACTGCTGTCTGTTCCCAGCATGTGAAGTGTATTTGACTGAAGAGGGTATACAGTTCTTGTCAGTTTCCTAAGCTGAATTGAACTAGATATGGCCCGTGTGTGTAGGAAGCACACTTCTTTTGTGTTGTGCAAGCTTACTGTTCTGGCCCTATAGGAAACACAGTAGAGTAGAAGAGTGCTCTTTTCTCAAAAGCAGAGTGTGTTTCTTGTAAGGAGAGCTAGCATTTATTTCCCAGTTCTAAATGGAGTTGAATCACATGCAGTTTTTGGTCCTATGAGCAAGAGTTATTTTCTGGTAAGGAATGTCACTATTGCGCTCCCATTGGCATATACAGTGCAAATAGCACTCGCGTCTGTTCCCAGCAAGTACAGTGTATTGGACTGAAGAGGAGCTACTGTTCTTGTCAGTTTCCTAAACAGTGTTGAACTAGATATGGCACGTGTGTGTAGGAAGCACAGTACTTTTTTTCTGAGCAAGCTCTCTGTTCTGGCCCTATAGGAAACACAGTAGAGTAGAAGAGTGCTCTTTTCTCAAAAGCAGAGTGTGTTTCTTGTAAGTCCAGCTAGTGTTTTTTTCCCAGTCCTATATGGAGTTGAATCACATGCAGTTTCTGGTCCTACGAGCAAGAGTTGTTTTCTGGTAAGAAGAGTCACTATTGCGCTCCCATTGTAATACACAGGGCAAATAGCACTCGCGTCTGTTCCCAGCATTTACAGTGTATTGGACTGAAAAGGATCTATTGTTCTTGTCAGTTTCCTAAGCAGAATTGAACTAGATATGGCCCTGTATGTAGGAAGCACAGGTCTTTTGTTCTGAGCAAGCTCCCTGTTCTGGCCCTACAGGAAACACAGTAGAGTAGAAGAGTGCTCTTTTCTCAAAAGCAGAGTGTGTTTCTTGTAAGGCGAGCTAGCGTTTGTTTCCCAGTCCTGAATGGAGTTGAATCACATGCAGTTTTTGGTCCTACCAGCAAGAGTTGTTTTCTAGTAAGGAAAGTCACTATTGCGCTCCCTTTGCCATACACAGTGCAAATAGCACTCGCGTCTGTTTCCAGCAAGTACAGTGTATTGGACTGAAGAGGAGCTACTGTTCTTGTCAGTTTCCTAAGCAGAGTTGAACTAGATATGGCACGTGTGTGTAGGAAGCACAGTTCTTTTTTTCTGAGCAAGCTCACTGTTCAGACCCCATAGGAAACACAGTAGAGTAGGAGAGTGCTCTTTTCTCAAAAGCAGAGTGTGTTTCTTGTTAGGCGAGCTAGCGTTTGTTTCCCAATCCTAAATGGAGTTGAATCACATGCACTTTCTGGTCCTACGAGCAAGATTTGTTTTCTGGTAAGAAGAGACACTATTGCGCTCCCATTGTCATACACATGGCAAATAGCACTGGCATTGGTTCCCAGCAAGTACAGTGTATTGGACTGAAGAGGAGCTACTGTTCTTGTCAGATTCCTAAGCAGAATTGAACTAGATATGGCCATGTGTGTAGAAAGCACAGTTCTTTTGTTCTGAGCAAGCTCACTGTTTGGACCCCATAGGAAACACAGTAGAGTAGAAGAGTGCTCTTTTCTCAAAAGCAGAGTGTTTTTCTTGTAAGGCGAGCTAGCGTTTCTTTCCCAGTCCTAAATGGAGTTGAGTCACATGCAGTTTCTGGTCCTACGAGCAAGAGTTGTTTTCTGGTAAGAAGAGTCACTGTTGCGCTCCCATTGTCATACACAGGGCAAATAGCACTGCTGTCTGTTCCCAGCATGTGCAGTGTATTTGACTGAAGAGGGTATACAGTTCTTGTCAGTTTCCTAAGCTGAATTGAACTAGATATGGCCCGTGTGTGTAGGAAGCACACTTCATTTGTGTTGTGCAAGCTTACTGTTCTGGCCCTATAGGAAACACAGTAGAGTAGAAGAGTGCTCTTTTCTCAAAAGCAGAGTGTGTTTCTTGTAAGGAGAGCTAGCATTTATTTCCCAGTTCTAAATGGAGTTGAATCACATGCAGTTTTTGGTCCTATGAGCAAGAGTTTTTTTCTGGTAAGGAATGTCACTATTGCGCTCCCATTGGCATATACAGTGCAAATAGCACTCGCGTCTGTTCCCAGCAAGTACAGTGTATTGGACTGAAGAGGAGCTACTGTTCTTGTCAGTTTCCTGAGCAGTGTTGAACTAGATATGGCACGTGTGTGTAGGAAGCACAGTACTTTTTTTCTGAGCAAGCTCTCTGTTCTGGCCCTATAGGAAACACAGTAGAGTAGAAGAGTGCTCTTTTCTCAAAAGCAGAGTGTGTTTCTTGTAAGTCCAGCTAGTTTTTTTTCCCAGTCCTATATGGAGTTGAATCACATGCAGTTTCTGGTCCTACGAGCAAGAGTTGTTTTCTGGTAAGAAGAGTCACTATTGCGCTCCCATTGTAATACACAGGGCAAATAGCACTCGCGTCTGTTCCCAGCATTTACAGTGTATTGGACTGAAAAGGATCTATTGTTCTTGTCAGTTTCCTAAGCAGAATTGAACTAGATATGGCCCTGTATGTAGGAAGCACAGGTCTTTTGTTCTGAGCAAGCTCCCTGTTCTGGCCCTACAGGAAACACAGTAGAGTAGAAGAGTGCTCTTTTCTCAAAAGCAGAGAGTGTTTCTTGTAAGGCGAGCTAGCGTTTGTTTCCCAGTCCTGAATGGAGTTGAATCACATGCAGTTTTTGGTCCTACCAGCAAGAGTTGTTTTCTAGTAAGGAAAGTCACTATTGTGCTCCCTTTGCCATACACAGTGCAAATAGCACTCGCGTCTGTTTCCAGCAAGTACAGTGTATTGGACTGAAGAGGAGCTACTGTTCTTGTCAGTTTCCTAAGCAGAGTTGAACTAAATATGGCACGTGTGTGTAGGAAGCACAGTTCTTTTTTTCTGAGCAAGCTCACTGTTCGGACCCCATAGGAAACACAGTAGAGTAGGAGATGATCTTTTCTAAAAAGCAGAGTGTGTTTCTTGTAAGGCGAGCTAGCGTTTGTTTCCCAGTCCTAAATGGAGTTGAATCACATGCACTTTCTGGTCCTACGAGCAAGATTTGTTTTCTGGTAAGAAGAGACACTATTGCGCTCCCATTGTCATACACATGGCAAATAGCACTGGCATTGGTTCCCAGCAAGTACAGTGTATTGGACTGAAGAGGAGCTACTGTTCTTGTCAGATTCCTAAGCAGAATTGAACTAGATATGGCCATGTGTGTAGAAAGCACAGTTCTTTTGTTCTGAGCAAGCTCACTGTTTGGACCCCATAGGAAACACAGTAGAGTAGAAGAGTGCTCTTTTCTCAAAAGCAGAGTGTGTTTCTTGTAAGGCGAGCTAGCGTTTCTTTCCCAGTCCTAAATGGAGTTGAGTCACATGCAGTTTCTGGTCCTACGAGCAAGAGTTGTTTTCTGGTAAGAAGAGTCACTATTGCGCTCCCATTGTCATACACAGGGCAAATAGCACTGCTGTCTGTTCCCAGCATGTGCAGTGTATTTGACTGAAGAGGGTATACAGTTCTTGTCAGTTTCCTAAGCTGAATTGAACTAGATATGGCCCGTGTGTGTAGGAAGCACACTTCTTTTGTGTTGTGCAAGCTTACTGTTCTGGCCCTATAGGAAACACAGTAGAGTAGAAGAGTGCTCTTTTCTCAAAAGCAGAGTGTGTTTCTTGTAAGGAGAGCTAGCATTTATTTCCCAGTTCTAAATGGAGTTGAATCACATGCAGTTTTTGGTCCTATGAGCAAGAGTTTTTTTCTGGTAAGGAATGTCACTATTGCGCTCCCATTGGCATATACAGTGCAAATATCACTCGCGTCTGTTCCCAGCAAGTACAGTGTATTGGACTGAAGAGGAGCTACTGTTCTTGTCAGTTTCCTAAGCAGTGTTGAACTAGATATGGCACGTGTGTGTAGGAAGAACAGTACTTTTTTTCTGAGCAAGCTCTCTGTTCTGGCCCTATAGGAAACACAGTAGAGTAGAAGAGTGCTCTTTTCTCAAAAGCAGAGTGTGTTTCTTGTAAGTCCAGCTAGTGTTTTTTTCCCAGTCCTATATGGAGTTGAATCACATGCAGTTTTTGGTCCTACGAGCAAGAGTTGTTTTCTGGTAAGAAGAGTCACTATTGCGCTCCCATTGTAATACACAGGGCAAATAGCACTCGCGTCTGTTCCCAGCATTTACAGTGTATTGGACTGAAAAGGATCTATTGTTCTTGTCAGTTTCCTAAGCAGAATTGAACTAGATATGGCCCTGTATGTAGGAAGCACAGGTCTTTTGTTCTGAGCAAGCTCCCTGTTCTGGCCCTATAGGAAACACAGTAGAGTAGAAGAGTGCTCTTTTCTCAAAAGCAGAGAGTGTTTCTTGTAAGGCGAGCTAGCGTTTGTTTCCCAGTCCTGAATGGAGTTGAATCACATGCAGTTTTTGGTCCTACCAGCAAGAGTTGTTTTCTAGTAAGGAAATACACTATTGCGCTCCCTTTGCCATACACAGTGCAAATAGCACTCGCGTCTGTTTCCAGCAAGTACAGTGTATTGGACTGAAGAGGAGCTACTGTTCTTGTCAGATTCCTAAGCAGAATTGAACTAGATATGGCCATGTGTGTAGAAAGCACAGTTCTTTTGTTCTGAGCAAGCTCACTGTTTGGACCCCATAGGAAACACAGTAGAGTAGAAGAATGCTCTTTTCTCAAAAGCAGAGTGTGTTTCTTGTAAGGCCAGCTAGCGTTTTTTTCCCAGTCCTATATGGAGTTGAATCACATGCAGTTTCTGGTCCTACCAGCAAGAGTTGTTTTCTGGTAAGAAGAGTCACTATTGCGCTCCCATTGTCATACACAGGGCAAATAGCGCTCGCGTCTGTTCCCAGCATGTGCAGTGTATTGGACTGAAAAGGATCTATTTTCTTGTCAGTTTCCTAAGCAGAATTGAACTAGATATGGCCCTGTATGTAGGAAGCACAGTTCTTTTGTTCTGAGCAATCTCTCTGTTCTGGTCCTCTGGGTAACACAGTAGAGTAGAAGAGTGCTCTTTTCTCAAAAGCAGAGTGTGTTTCTTGAAAGGCCAGCTAGCATTTGTTTCCCAGTCCTAAATGGAGTTGAATTACATGCAGTTTCTAATCCTACGAGCAAGAGTTCTTTTATGGTAAGAATAGTCACTATTGCGCTGCCATTGCCATACACGGGACAAATAGCACTGGCGTCTGTTCCCAGAAAGTAAGGTGTATTGGACTGAAGAGGATCTACTGTTCTTGTCAGGTTCCTAAGCAGAATTGAACTAGATATGGCCGTGTGTGTAGGAAGCACAGTTCTTTTGTTCAGAGCAAGCTCACTGTTCGGACCCTATAGGAAACACAGTAGAGTAGAAGAGTGCTCTGTTCTCAAAAGCAGAGTGTGTTTCTTGTACGGCAAGCTAGCATTTGTTTCCCAGTCCTAAATGGAGTTGAATCACATGCAGATTCTGGTCCTACGAGCAAGAGTTTATTTCTGGTAAAGAAAGTCACTATTGTGCTCCCATTGCCACACAGGGCAAATAGCACTGGCGTCTGTTCCCAGCATGTACAGTGTATTGGACTGAAGAGGTTCCACTGTTCTTGTCAGTTTCCTAAGCAGTGTTGAACTAGATATGGCCCGTGTGTGTAGGAAGCACAGTTCTTTTGTTCTGAGCCAGCTCACTGTTCGGACACCATAGGAAACACTGTAGAGTAGAAGAGTGCTCTTTTCTCAAAAGCAGAGTGTGTTTCTTGAAAGGCAAGCTAGTGTTTGTTTTCCAGTCAGAAATGGAATTGAATCCCGTGCAGTTTCTGGTCCTACGAGCAAGAGTTGTTTTCTGGTAATAAGAGTCACTATTGCGCTCCGATTGCCATACACAGTGCATATAGCACTGGCGTCTGTTCCCTGCATGTACAGAGTATTGGACTGAATAGGAGCTACTGTTCTTGTCAGTTTCCTAAGCAGAGTTAAACTAGATATGGCCTGTGTGTGTAGGAAGCACAGTTCTTTTGTTCTGAGCAAGTTCACTGTTCTGGCCCTTTAGGAAACACAGTAGAGTAGAAGAGTGCTCTTTTCTCAAAAGTAGAGTCTGTTTCTTGTAAGGCGAGCTTGCGTTTCTTTCCCAGTCCTAAATGGAGAGGAGTCACATGCAGTTTCTGGTCCTATGAGCAAGAGTTGTTTTCTGGTAAGGAATGTCACTATTGTGCTCCCTTTGCCATACACAGTGCAAATAGCACTCGCGTCTGTTCCCAGCAAGTACAGTGTATTGGACTGAAGAGGAGCTACTGTTCTTGTCAGTTTCCTAAGTAGGGTTGAACTAGATATGGCACGTGTGTGTAGGAAGCACAGTTCTTTTTTTCTGAGCAAGCTCACTGTTCGGACCCCATAGGAAACACAGTAGAGTAGGAGAGTGCTCTTTTCTCAAAAGCAGAGTTTGTTTCTTGTAAGGCGAGCTAGCGTTTGTTTCCCAGTCCTAAATGGAGTTGAATCACATGCAGTTTCTGGTCCTACGAGCAAGATTTGTTTTCTGGTACTAAGAGTCACTATTGAGCTCCCATTGTCATGCACAGGGCAAATAGCACTCGCGTCTGTTCCCAGCAAGTACAGTGTATTGGAATGAGGAGGAGCTACTGTTCTTGTCAGTTTCCGAAAGCAGAATTGAACTAGATATGGCCGTGTATGTAGGAAGCACAGTTCTTTTGTTCTGAGCAAGCTCTCTGTTCAGGCCCTATAGGAAACACAGTAGAGTAGAAGAGTGCTCTTTTTCAAAAGCAGAGTGTTTTTCTTGTAAGGCGAGCTAGTGTTTGTTTCCCAGTCCTAAATGGAGTTGAATCACATGCAGTTTTTGGTCCTACCAGCAAGAGTTGTTTTCTGGTAAGGAAAGTCACTATTGCGCTCCCTTTGCCATACACAGTGCAAATAGCACTCGCGTCTGTTTCCAGCAAGTACAGTGTATTAGTCTGAAGAGGAGCTACTGTTCTTGTCAGTTTCCTAAGCAGAGTTGAACTAGATACAGCCCGTGTATGTAGGAAGCACAGTTCTTTTGTTCTGAGCAAGCTCACTGTTCGAACCCCATAGGAAACACAGTAGAGTAGAAGAGTGCTCTTTTCTCAAAAGCAGAGTGTGTTTCTTGTAAGGCGAGCTAGCGTTTGTTTCCCAGTCCTAAATGGAGTTGAATCACATGCAGTTTTTGGTCCTACCAGCAAGAGTTGTTTTCTAGTAAGGAAAGTCACTATTGCGCTCCCTTTGCCATACACAGTGCAAATAGCACTCGCGTCTGTTTCCAGCAAGTACAGTGTATTGGACTGAAGAGGAGCTACTGTTCTTGTCAGTTTCCTAAGCAGAGTTGAACTAAATATGGCACGTGTGTGTAGGAAGCACAGTTCTTTTTTTCTGAGCAAGCTCACTGTTCGGACCCCATAGGAAACACAGTAGAGTAGGAGAGTGCTCTTTTCTCAAAAGCAGAGTGTGTTTCTTGTTAGGTGAGCTAGCGTTTGTTTCCCAGTCCTAAATGGAGTTGAATCACATGCACTTTCTGGTCCTAGGAGCAAGAGTTGTTTTCTGGTAAGAAGAGACACTATTGCGCTCCCATTGTCATACACAGGGCAAATAGCACTGGCATTGGTTCCCAGCAAGTACAGTGTATTGGAATGAAGAGGAGCTACTGTTCTTGTCAGGTTCCTAAGCAGAATTGAACTAGATATGGCCATGTGTGTAGAAAGCACAGTTCTTTTGTTCTGAGCAAGCTCACTGTTTGGACCCCATAGGAAACACAGTAGAGTAGAAGATTGCTATTTTCTCAGAAGCAGAGTGTGTTTATTGAAAGGCGAGCTAGTGTTTGTTTCACAGTCAGAAATGGAATTGAATCCCGTGCAGTTTCTGGTCCAATGAGCAAGAGTTTTTTTCTTGTAAGAAGTGTCACTATTGCGCTCCCATTGCCATACTCAGTGTAAATAGCACTCGCGTCTGTTCCCAGCATGTGCAGTGTATTTGACTGAAGAGGGTATACTGTTCTTGTCAGTTTCCTAAGCTGAATTGAACTAGATATGGCCGTGTGTGTAGGAAGCACACTTCTTTTGTTCTGTGCAAGCTTATTGTTCTGGCCCTATAGGAAACACAGTAGAGTAGAAGAGTGCTCTTTTCTCAAAAGCAGAGTGTGTTTCTTGTAAGGCGAGCTAGCATTTATTTCCCAGTTCTAAATGGAGTTGAATCAAATGCAGTTTTTTTTCCTATGAGCAAGAGTTGTTTTCTGGTAAGGAATGTCACTATTGTGCTCTCATTGCCGTACACAGTGCAAATAGCACTCGCGTCTGTTCCCAGCAAGTACAGTGTATTGGACTGAAGAGGAGCTACTGTTCTTGTCAGTTTTCTAAGCAGAGTTGAACTATATATGGCCCGTGTATGTAGGAAGCACAGTTCTCTTGTTCTGATAAAGCTCACTGTTCGGACTCCATAGGAAACACTGTAGAGTAGAAGAGTGCTCTTTTCTCAAAAGCAGAGTGTGTTTCTTGTAAGGCCAGACAGCGTTTTTTTCCCAGTCCTATATGGAGTTGAATCACATGCAGTTTCTGGTCCTACGAGCAAGAGTTGTTTTCTGGTAAGAAGAGTCACTATTGCGCTCCCATTGTCATACACAGGGCTAATAGCGCTCGCGTCTGTTCCCAGCATGTACAGTGTATTGGACTGAAAAGGATCTATTTTCTTGTCAGTTTCCTAAGCAGAATTGAACTAGATATGGCCCTGTATGTAGGAAGCACAGTTCTTTTGTTCTGAGCAATCTCTCTGTTCTGGCCTTCTAGGAAACACAGTAGAGTAGAAGAGTGCTCTTTTCTCAAAAGCAGAGTGTGTTTCTTGAAAGGCGAGCTAGCGTTTGTTTCCCAGTCTTAAATTGAGTTGAATCACATGCAGTTTCTAATCCTACGAGCAAGAGTTCTTTTATGGTAAGAATAGTCACTATTGCGCTGCCATTGACATACACGGGACAAATAGCACTGGCGTCTGTTCCCAGCAAGTACGGTGTATTGGACTGAAGAGTATCTACTGTTCTTGTCAGGTTCCTAAGCAGAATTGAACTAGATACGGCCGTGTGTGTAGGAAGCACAGTTCTTTTGTCCAGAGCAAGCTCACTGTTCGGACCCTATAGGAAACACAGTAGACTAGAAGAGTGCTCTGTTCTCAAAAGCAGAGTGTGTTTCTTGTACGGCAAGCTAGCGTTTGTTTCCCAGTCCTAAATGGAGTTGAATCACATGCAGTTTCTGGTCCTACGAGCAAGAGTTTATTTCTGGTAAGGAAAGTCACTATTGTGCCCCCATTGCCACACAGGGCAAATAGCACTGGCGTCTGTTCCCAGCATGTACAGTGTATTGGACTGAAGAGGTTCCACTGTTCTTTTCAGTTTCCTAAGAAGAATTGAACTAGATATGGCCCGTGTGTGTAGGAAGCTCAGTTCTTTTGTTCTGAGCAAGCTCACTGTTCTGGCCTTATAGGAAACACAGTAGAGTAGAAGAGTGCTCTTTACTCAAAAGCAGAGTGTGTTTCTTGTAAGGCTAGCTAGAGTTTGTTTCCCATTCCTAAATGGAGTTGAGTCACATGCAGTTTTTGGTCCTACGAGCAAGAGTAGTTTTCTCGTAAGAAGAGTCACTATTGGGCTCCCATTGCAATACACAGTACAAAAAGCACTGGCGTCTGTTCCCAGCATGTACAGTGTATTGGACTGAAAAGGATCTATTGTTCTTGTCAGTTTCCTAAGCAGAATTGAACTAGATATGGCCGTGTATGTAGGAAGCACAGTTCTTTTCTTCTGAGCAAGCTCTCTTTTCAGGCCCTATAGAAAACACAGTGGAGAAGAAGAGTGCTCTTTTTCAAAAGCAGAGTGTTTTTCTTGTAAGGCGAGCTAGCGTTTGTTTCCCAGTCCAAAATGGAGTTGAATCACATGCAGTTTTTGGTCCTACCAGCAAGAGTTGTTTTCTGGTAAGGAAAGTCACTATTGCGCTCCCTTTGCCATACACAGTGCAAATAGCACTCGCGTCTGTTTCCAGCAAGTACAGTGTATTGGACTGAAGAGGAGCTACTGTTCTTGTCAGTTTCCTAAGCAGAGTTGAACTAGATACAGCCCGTGTGTAGGAAGCACAGTTCTTTTTTTCTGAGCAAGCTCACTGTTCGGACCCCATAGGAAACACAGTAGAGTAGGAGAGTGCTCTTTTCTCAAAAGCAGAGTGTGTTTCTTGTAAGGCGAGCTAGCGTTTGTTTCCCAGTCCTAAATGGAGTTGAATCACATGCACTTTCTGATCCTATGAGCAAGATTTGTTTTCTGGTAAGAAGAGACACTATTGCGCTCCCATTGTCATACACAGGGCAAATAGCACTGGCATTGGTTCCCAGCAAGTACAGTGTATTGGAATGAAGAGGAGCTACTGTTCTTGTCAGGTTCCTAAGCAGAATTGAACTAGATATAGCCATGTGTAGAAAGCACAGTTCTTTTGTTCTGAGCAAGCTCACTGTTTGGACCCCATAGGAAACACAGTAGAGTAGAAGAGTGCTATTTTCTCAAAAGCAGAGTGTGTTTATTGAAAGGAGAGCTAGTGTTTGTTTCCCAGTCAGAAATGGAATTGAATCCCGTGCAGTTTCTGGTCCAACGAGCATGAGTTTTTTTCTTATAAGAAGAGTCACTATTGTGCTCCCATTGCCATACTCAGTGTAAATAGCACTCACGTCTGTTCCCAGCATGTGCAGTGTATTTGACTGAAGAGGGTATACTGTTCTTGTCAGTTTCCTAAGCTGAATTGAACTAGATATGGCCGTGTGTGTAGGAGGCACACTTCTTTTGTTCTGTGCAAGCTTACTGTTCTGGCCCTATAGGAAACACAGTAGAGTAGAAGAGTGCTCTTTTCTCAAAAGCAGAGTGTGTTTCTTGTAAGGCGAGCTAGCATTTATTTCCCAGTTCTAAATGGAGTTGAATCAAATGCAGTTTTTTTTCCTATGAGCAAGAGTTGTTTTCTGGTAAGGAATGTCACTATTGTGCTCTCATTGCCATACACAGTGCAAATAGCCCTCGCGTCTGTTCCCAGCAAGTACAGTGTATTGGACTGAAGAGGAGCTACTGTTCTTGTCAGTTTCCTAAGCAGGGATGAACTAGATATGGCACGTGTGTGTAGGAAGCACAGTTCTTTTTTTCTGAGCAAGCTCACTGTTCGGACCCCATAGGAAACACAGTAGAGTAGGAGAGTGCTCTTTTCTCAAAAGCAGAGTTTGTTTCTTGTAAGGCGAGCTAGCGTTTGTTTCCCAGTCCTAAATGGAGTTGAATCACATGCAGTTTCTGGTCCTACGAGCAAGATTTGTTTTCTGGTACTAAGAGTCACTATTGAGCTCCCATTTTCATGCACAGGGCAAATAGCACTGGCGTCTGTTCCCAGCAAGTACAGTGTATTGGACTGAAGAGGAGCTACTGTTCTTGTCAGTTTCCTAAGCAGAATTGAACTAGATATGGCCGTGTATGTAGGAAGCACAGTTCTTTTGTTCTGAGCAAGCTCTCTGTTCAGGCCCTATAGGAAACACAGTAGAGTAGAAGAGTGCTCTTTTCTCAAAAGCAGAGTGTGTTTCTTGTAAGGCGAGCCAGCGTTTGTTTCCCAGTTCTAAATGGAGTTGAATCACATGCAGTTTCTGGTCCTACGAGCAAGAGATGTTTTCTGGTAAGGAAAGTCACTATTGCGCTCCCATTGACATACACAGTTCAAATAGCACTTGCGTCTGTTCCCAGCAAGTACAGTGTATTGGACTGAAGAGGAGCTACTGTTCTTGTAAGTTTCCTAAGCAGAGTTGAACCAGATATGGCCCGTGTGTGTAGGAAGCAAAGTTCTTTTGTTCTGAGCAAGCTCACTGTTCTGGCCCTATAGGAAACACAGTACAGTAGATGAGTGCTCTTTTCTCAAAAGCAGAGTGTGTTTCTTGTAAGGCGAGCTAGCGTTTGTTTCCCAGTCCTAAATGGAGTTGAATCACATGCAGTTTCTGGTCGTATGAGCAAGAGTTGTTTTCTGGTAAGAAGAGTCACTGTTGCTCTCCCATTGTCATACACAGGGCAAATAGCACTGGTGTCTGTTCCCAGCATATACAGTGTATTTTGACTGAAGAGGACATACTGTTCTTGTCAGTTTCCTAAGGAGAATTCAACTAGATATGGCCCGTGTGTGTAGGAAGCACAGTTCTTTTGTTCTGAGCAAGCTTTCTGTTCTGGCCTTCAGGAAACACAGTAGAGTAGAAGAGTGCTCTTTACTCAAAAGCAGAGTGTTTTTCTTGTAAGGCGAGCTAGTTTTTCTTTCCCAGTCCAAAATGGAGTGGAGTTACATGAGGTTTCTGGTTCTATGAGCAAGAGTTTTTTTCTGGAAACAAGAGTCACTATTGTGCTCCCATTGTCATACACAGGGCAAATAGCACTGGTGTATGTTCCCAGCATATACAGTGTATTTTAACAGAAGACGAGATACTGTTCTTGTCAGTGTCCTAAGCAGAATTGAACTAGATATGGCCGTGTGTGTAGGAAGCACAGTTCTTTTGTTCTGAACAAGCTCTCTGTTCTTTTCATATATGAAACACAGTAGAGTAGAAGAGTGCTCTTTTCTCAAAAGCAGAGTGTGTTTCTTGTAAGGCGAGCTAGCGTTTGTTTCCCAGTCCTAAATGGAGTTGAATCACATGCAGTTTGCGGTCCTACGAGCAAGAGTTCTTTTCTGGTAAGAAGAGTCACTATTGTGCTCCCATTGCCATACACAGTGCAAATAGCACTCGCGTCTGTTCCCAGCAAGTACAGTGTATTGGACTGAAGAGGAGCTACTGTTCTTGTCAGTTTCCTAAGCAGAATTGAACTATATATGGCCCGTGTGTGTAGGAAGCACAGTTCTTTTGTTCTGAGCAAGCTTACTGTTCTGGCCCTATAGGAAACCCAGTAGAGTAGAAAGTGCTCTTTTCTCAAATGCAGAGTGTGTTCCTTGTAAGACAAGCTAGCGTTTGTTTCCCAGTGCTAAATGGATTTGAGTCACATGCAGTTTGCGGTCCTACGAGCAAGAGTTGTTTTCTGGTAAGAAGAGTCACTATTGCCATCCCATTTCCATACAAAGTGCAAATAGCACACACGTCTGTTCCTAGCAAGTACAGTGTATTGGACTGAAGAGGAGCTACTGTTCTTGTCAGTGTCCTAAGCAGAGTTGAACTAGATATGGCGCTTGTGTAGGAAGCACAGATTTTTTGTTCTGAGCAAGCTCACTGTTCGATCCCCATAGGAAACACAGTAGAGTAGAAGAGTGCTCTTTTCTCAAAAGCAGAGTGTGTTCCTTGTAAGGCGAGCTAGCGTTTGTTTCCCAGTCCTAAATGGAGTTCAATCACATGCAGTTTCTGGTCCTACGAGCAAGAGTTGTTTTCTGGTAAGAAGAGTCACTATTGCACTCCCATTGACATACACAGGGCAAATAGCACTGGCATCTGTTCCCAGCACGTACAGTGTATTGGACAGAAGAGGATCTACTGTTCTTGTCAGTTTCCTAAGCAGAATTGAACTAGATAAGGCCATGTGTGTAGGAAGCACAGTTCTTTTGTTCTGAGCAAGCTCACTGTTCTTTTCATATATGAAACACAGAATAGAAGTAGAGTGCTCTTTTCTCAAAAGCAGAGTGTGTTTCTTGTAAGACGAGCTAGCGTTTGTTTCCCAGTCCTAAATGGAGTTGAATCATATGCAGTTTCTGGTCCTACGAGCAAGAGATGTTTTCTGTTAAGGAAAGTCACTACTGTGCTCCCATTGCCACACACAGTGCAAATAGCACTCACGTCTGTTCCCAGAAGTACAGTGTATTGGACTGAAGAGGTGCTACTTGTCAGTTTCCTAAGCAGAGTTGAACTAGATATGGCCCGGGTGTGTAGGAAGCACAGTTCTTTTGTTCTGAGCAAGCTCACTGTTCTGGGCCTAAAGGAAACACAGTAGAGTAGAAGAGTGCTCTTTTCTCAAAAGCAGATTGTGTTTCTTGGAAGGCGAGATAGCGTTTGTTCCCCAGTCCTAAATGGAGTTGAATCACATGCAGTTTCTGGTCCTACAAGCAAGAGTTGTTTTCTAGTAAGGAAAGTCACTATTGCGCTCCCTTTGCCATACACAGTGCAAATAGCACTCGCGTCTGTTTCCAGCAAGTACAGTGTATTAGTCTGAAGAGGAGCTACTGTTCTTGTCAGATTCCTAATCAGAGTTGAACTAGATACAGCCCGTGTGTGTAGGAAGCACAGTTCTTTTGTTCTGAGCAAGCTCACTGTTCGGACCCCATAGGAAACACAGTAGAGTAGAAGAGTGCTCTTTTCTCAAAAGCAGAGTGTGTTTCATGTAAGGCGAGCTAGCGTTTGATTCCCAGTCCTAAATGGAGTTGAATCACATGCAGTTTTTGGTCCTACCAGCAAGAGTTGTTTTCTAGTAAGGAAAGTCACTATTGCGCTCCCTTTGCCATACACAGTGCAAATAGCACTCGCGTCTGTTTCCAGCAAGTACAGTGTATTGGACTGAAGAGGAGCTACTGTTCTTGTCAGTTTCCTAAGCAGAGTTGAACTAGATATGGCACGTGTGTGTAGGAAGCACAGTTCTTTTTTTCTGAGCAAGCTCACTGTTCGGACCCCATAGGAAACACAGTAGAGTAGGAGAGTGCTCTTTTCTCAAAAGCAGAGTGTGTTTCTTGTTAGGCGAGCTAGCGTTTGTTTCCCAGTCCTAAATGGAGTTGAATAACATGCACTTTCTGGTCCTACGAGCAAGATTTGTTTTCTGGTAAGAAGAGACACTATTGCGCTCCCATTGTCATACACAGGGCAAATAGCACTGGCATTGGTTCCCAGCAAGTACAGTGTATTGGAATGAAGAGGAGCTACTGTTCTTGTCAGGTTCCTAAGCAGAATTGAACTAGATATGGCCATGTGTGTAGAAAGCACAGTTCTTTTGTTCTGAGCAAGCTCACTGTTTGGACCCCATAGGAAAAACAGTAGAGTAGAAGAGTGCTCTTTTCTCAAAAGCAGAGTGTGTTTATTGAAAGGCGAGCTAGTGTTTGTTTCCCAGTCAGAAATGGAATTGAATCCCGTGCAGTTTCTGGTCCAATGAGCAAGAGTTTTTTTCTTGTAAGAAGTGTCACTTTTGCGCTCCCATTGCCATACTCAGTGTAAATAGCACTCACGTCTGTTCCCAGCATGTGCAGTGTATTTGACTGAAGAGGGTATACTGTTCTTGTCAGTTTCCTAAGCTGAATTGAACTAGATATGGCCGTGTGTGTAGGAAGCACACTTCTTTTGTTCTGTGCAAGCTTATTGTTCTGGCCCTATAGGAAACACAGTAGAGTAGAAGAGTGCTCTTTTCTCAAAAGCAGAGTGTGTTTCTTGTAAGGCGAGCTAGCATTTATTTCCCAGTTCTAAATGGAGTTGAATCAAATGCAGTTTTTTTTCCTATGAGCAAGAGTTGTTTTCTGGTAAGGAATGTCACTATTGTGCTCTCATTGCCATACACAGTGCAAATAGCACTCGCGTCTGTTCCCAGCAAGTACAGTGTATTGGACTGAAGAGGAGCTACTGTTCTTGTCAGTTTTCTAAGCAGAGTTGAACTATATATGGCCCGTGTATGTAGGAAGCACAGTTCTCTTGTTCTGATAAAGCTCACTGTTCGGACTCCATAGGAAACACAGTAGAGTAGAAGAGTGCTCTTTTCTCAAAAGCAGAGTGTGTTTCTTGTAAGGCCAGCCAGCGTTTTTTTCCCAGTCCTATATGGAGTTGAATCACATGCTTTTTCTGGTCCTACGAGCAAGAGTTGTTTTCTGGTAAGAAGAGTCACTATTGCGCTCCCATTGTCATACACAGCGCAAATAGCGCTCGCGTCTGTTCCCAGCATGTACAGTGTATTGGACTGAAAAGGATCTATTTTCTTGTCAGTTTCCTAAGCAGAATTGAACTAGATATGGCCCTGTATGTAGGAAGCACAGTTCTTTTGTTCTGAGCAATCTCTCTGTTCTGGCGCTCTAGAAAACACAGTAGAGTAGAAGAGTGCTCTTTTCTCAAAAGCAGAGTGTGTTTCTTGAAAGGCGAGCTAGCGTTTGTTTCCCAGTCCTAAATTGAGTTGAATCACATGCAGTTTCTAATCCTACGAGCAAGAGTTCTTTTATTAAGAATAGTCACTATTGCGCTGCCATTGACATACACGGGACAAATAGCACTGGCGTCTGTTCCCAGCAAGTACGGTGTATTGGACTGAAGAGGATCTACTGTTCTTGTCAGGTTCCTAAGCAGAATTGAACTAGATATGGCCGTGTGTGCAGGAAGCACAGTTCTTTTGTTCAGAGCAAGCTCACTCTTCGGACCCTATAGGAAACACAGTAGAGTAGAAGAGTGCTCTGTTCTCAAAAGCAGAGTGTGTTTCTTGTAAGGCCAGGCAGCGTTTTTTTCCCAGTCCTATATGGAGTTGAATCACATGCAGTTTCTGGTCCTACGAGCAAGAGTTGTTTTCTGGTAAGAAGAGTCACTATTGCGCTCCCATTGTCATACACAGGGCAAATAGCGCTCGCGTCTGTTCCCAGCATGTACAGTGTATTGGACTGAAAAGGATCTATTTTCTTGTCAGTTTCCTAAGGAGAATTGAACTAGATATGGCCCTGTATGTAGGAAGCACAGTTCTTTTGTTCTGAGCAATCTCTCTGTTCTGGCCCTCTAGGAAACACAGTAGAGCAGAAGAGTGCTCTTTTCTCAAAAGCAGAGTGTGTTTCTTGAAAGGCGAGCTAGCGTTTGTTTCCCAGTCCTAAATTGAGTTGAATCACATGCAGTTTCTAATCCTACGAGCAAGAGTTCTTTTATGGTAAGAATAGTCACTATTGCGCTGCCATTGACATACACGGGACAAATAGCACTAGCGTCTGTTCCCAGCAAGTACGGTGTATTGGACTGAAGAGGATCTACTGTTCTTGTCAAGTTCCTAAGCAGAATTGAACTAGATATGGCCGTGTG
Organism: Peromyscus eremicus; assembly: GCF_949786415.1. Taxonomy (NCBI): domain Eukaryota; kingdom Metazoa; phylum Chordata; class Mammalia; order Rodentia; family Cricetidae; genus Peromyscus; species Peromyscus eremicus. The sequence goes on from NW_026734293.1 coordinate 1,657,390, forward strand.
TGTAGGAAGCACAGTTCTTTTGTTCAGAGCAAGCTCACTGTTCGGACCCTATAGGAAACACAGTAGAGTAGAAGAGTGCTCTGTTCTCAAAAGCAGAGTGTGTTTCTTGTAAGGCGAGCTAGCGTTTGTTTCCCAGTCCTAAATGGAGTTGAATCACATGCAGTTTCTGGTCCTACGAGCAAGAGTTTATTTCTGGTAAGGAAAGTCACTATTGTGCTCCCATTGCCACACAGGGCAAATAGCACTGGCGTCTGTTCCCAGCATGTACAGTGTATTGGACTGAAGAGGTTCCACTGTTCTTGTCAGTTTCCTAAGAAGAATTGAACTAGATATGGCACGTGTGTGTAGGAAGCTCAGTTCTTTTGTTCTGAGCAAGCTCACTGTTCTGGCCCTATAGGAAACACAGTAGAGTAGAAGAGTGCTCTTTTCTCAAAAGCAGAGTGTGTTTCTTGTAAGACTAGCTAGCGTTTGTTTCCCAGTCCTAAATGGAGTTGAGTCACATGCAGTTTTTGGTCCTACGAGCAAGAGTAGTTTTCTAGTAAGAAGAGTCACTATTGGGCTCCCATTGCCATACACAGTACAAAAAGCACTGGCGTCTGTTCCCAGCATGTACAGTGTATTGGACTAAAAAGGATCTATTGTTCTTGTCAGTTTCCTAAGCAGAATTGAACTAGATATGGCCGTGTATGTAGGAAGCACAGTTCTTTTGTTCTGAGCAAGCTCACTGTTCGGACCCCATAGGAAACACAGTAGAGTAGGAGAGTGCTCTTTTCTCAAAAGCAGAGTGTGTTTCTTGTTAGGCGAGCTAGCGTTTGTTTCCCAGTCCTAAATGGAGTTGAATCACATGCACTTTCTGATCCTACGAGCAAGATTAGTTTTCTGGTAAGAAGAGACACTATTGCGCTCCCATTGTCATACACAGGGCAAATAGCACTGGCATTGGTTCCCAGCAAGTACAGTGTATTGGAATGAAGAGGAGCTACTGTTCTTGTCAGGTTCCTAAGCAGAATTGAACTAGATATAGCCATGTGTGTAGAAAGCACAGTTCTTTTGTTCTGAGCAAGCTCACTGTTTGGACCCCATAGGAAACACAGTCGAGTAGAAGAGTGCTATTTTCTCAAAAGCAGAGTGTGTTTATTGAAAGGAGAGCTAGTGTTTGTTTCCCAGTCAGAAATGGAATTGAATCCCGTGCAGTTTCTGGTCCAATGAGCAAGAGTTTTTTTCTTGTAAGAAGTGTCACTTTTGCGCTCCCATTGCCATACTCAGTGTAAATAGCACTCACGTCTGTTCCCAGCATGTGCAGTGTATTTGACTGAAGAGGGTATACTGTTCTTGTCAGTTTCCTAAGCTGAATTGAACTAGATATGGCCGTGTGTGTAGGAAGCACACTTCTTTTGTTCTGTGCAAGCTTATTGTTCTGGCCCTATAGGAAACACAGTAGAGTAGAAGAGTGCTCTTTTCTCAAAAGCAGAGTGTGTTTCTTGTAAGGCGAGCTAGCATTTATTTCCCAGTTCTAAATGGAGTTGAATCAAATGCAGTTTTTTTTCCTATGAGCAAGAGTTGTTTTCTGGTAAGGAATGTCACTATTGTGCTCTCATTGCCATACACAGTGCAAATAGCACTCGCGTCTGTTCCCAGCAAGTACAGTGTATTGGACTGAAGAGGAGCTACTGTTCTTGTCAGTTTTCTAAGCAGAGTTGAACTATATATGGCCCGTGTATGTAGGAAGCACAGTTCTCTTGTTCTGATAAAGCTCACTGTTCGGACTCCATAGGAAACACAGTAGAGTAGAAGAGTGCTCTTTCTCAAAAGCAGAGTGTGTTTCTTGTAAGGCCAGCCAGCGTTTTTTTCCCAGTCCTATATGGAGTTGAATCACATGCAGTTTCTGGTCCTACGAGCAAGAGTTGTTTTCTGGTAAGAAGAGTCACTATTGCGCTCCCATTGTCATACACAGCGCAAATAGCGCTCGCGTCTGTTCCCAGCATGTACAGTGTATTGGACTGAAAAGGATCTATTTTCTTGTCAGTTTCCTAAGCAGAATTGAACTAGATATGGCCGTGTGTGCAGGAAGCACAGTTCTTTTGTTCAGAGCAAGCTCACTGTTCTGGCCCTATAGGAAACACAGTAGAGTAGAAGAGTGCTCTTTTCTCAAAAGCAGAGTGTCTTTCTTGTAAGGCTAGCTAGCGTTTGTTTCCCAGTCCTAAATGGAGTTGAGTCACATGCAGTTTTTGGTCCTATGAGCAAGAGTAGTTTTCTCGTAAGAAGAGTCACTATTGGGCTCCCATTGCCATACACAGTACAAAAAGCACTGGCGTCTGTTCCCAGCATGTACAGTGTATTGGACTGAAAAGGATCTATTGTTCTTGTCAGTTTCCTAAGCAGAATTGAACTAGATATGGCCGTGTATGTAGGAAGCACAGTTCTTTTCTTGTGAGCAAGAACTCTGTTCAGGCCCTATAGGAAACACAGTGGAGAAGAAGAGTGCTCTTTTCTCAAAAGCAGAGTGTATTTCTTGTAAGGTGAGCTAGCGTTTGTTTCCCAGTCCTAAATGGAGTTGAATCACATGCAGTTTTTGGTCCTACCAGCAAGAGTTGTTTTCTAGTAAGGAAAGTCTCTATTGTGCTCCCATTGCCATACACAGGGCAAATAGCACACGCGTCTGTTCCCAGCAAATACACTGTATTGGACTGAAGAGGAGCTACTGTTCCTGTCAGTTTCCTAAGCAGAGTTGAATTAGATATGGCCCATGTGTATAGGAAGCACAGTTCTTTTGTTCTGAGCAAGCTCACTGTTCGGACCCCATAGGAAACACAGTAGAGTAGAAGAGTGCTCTTTTCTCAAAAGCAGAGTGTGTTTCTTGTAAGGCAAGCTAGAGTTTGTTTCCCAGTGCTAAATGGAGTTGAATCCCATGCAGTTTCTTGTCCAACGAGCAAGAGCTGTTTTCTGGTAAGAAGAGTCACTATTGCACTCCCATTGTCATACACAGGGCAAATAGCACTCGCGTCTGTTCCCAGCATGTACAGTCTATTGGACTGAAGAGGATCTACTGTTATTGTCAGTTTCCTAAGCAGAATTGAACTAGATATGGCCGTGTGTGTAGGAAGCACAGTTCTCTTGTTCTGATCAAGCTCACTGTTCTGGCTCTATAGGAAGCACAGTAGAGTAGAAGGGTGCTCTTTTCTCAAAAGCAGAGTGTGTTTCTTTTAAGGCGAGCTAGCGTTTGTTTCCCAGTCCTAAATGGAGTTGAATCACATGCAGTTTCTGGTCCTATGAGCAAGAGTTTTTTTCTGGTAAGGAAAGTCACTATTGCGCCCCCATTGCCATACATAGTGAAAATAGCACTCGCGTCTGTTCCCAGCAAGTACAGTGTATTGGACTGAAGAGGAGCTACTGTTCTTGTCATTTTCCTAAGAGGAGTTGAAATAGATATGTCCCGTGTGTGTAGGAAACACAGTTCTTTTGTTCTGAGAAAGCACACTGTGCAGACACCATAGGAAACACAGTAGAGTAGATGAGTGCTCTTTTCTCAAAATTAGATTGTGTTTCTTGAAAGGCGAGCTAGTATTTGCTTCCCAGTCAGAAATGGAGTTGAATCCCATGCAGTTTCTGGTCCTACGAGCAAGAGTTGTTTTCTGGTAAGAAGAGTCACTATTGCGCTCCCATTGCCATACACAGAGCAAATAGCACTGGCGCCTGTTCCCAGCAAGTACAGTGTATTGGACTGAAGAGCAGCTACTGTTCTTGTCAGTTTTCTAAGCAGAGTTGAACTAGATGTGGCCCGTGTGTGTAGGAAGCACAGTTCTTTTGTTCTGAGCAAGCTCACTGTTCGGACACCATAGGAAACACAGTAGAGTAGAAGAGTGCTCTTTTCTGAAAAGCAGAGTGTGTTTTTTGTAAGGCGAGCTAGCGTTTGTTTCACAGTCTTAAATGGAGTTGAATCACATGCAGTTTCTGGTCCCATGAGCAAGAGTTGTTTTCTGGTAAGAAGAGTCACTATTGTGCTCCCATTGTCATACACAGGGCAAATAGCACTGGCATCGGTTCCCAGCATGTACAAAGTACTGAACTGAAGACGATATACTTTTCTTGTCAGGTTCCTAAGCAGAATTGAATTAGATATGGCCTGTGTGTAGGAAGCACAGTTCTTTTGTTCTGAGCAAGCTCACTGTGCGGACCCCATAGGAAACAGAGTAGAGTAGAAGAGTGCTCTTTTCACAAAAGCAGAGTGTGTTTCTTGGAAGGTGAGCTAGCGTTTGTTTCCCTGTCCTAAATGGAGTTGAGTCACATGCAGTTTGTGGTCCTATGAGCAAGAGTTGTTTTCTGGTAAGAAGAGTCACTATTGTGCTCCCATTGCCATACACAGGGCAAATAGCTCACGCGTCTGTTCCCAGCAAATACACTGTATTGGACTGAAGAGGAGCTACTGTTCCTGTCAGTTTCCTAAGCAGAGTTGAATTAGATATGGCCCATGTGTATAGGAAGCACAGTTCTTTTGTTCTGAGCAAGCTCACTGTTCGGACCACATAGGAAATACAGTAGAGTAGAAGAGTGCTTTTTTCTGAGAAGCAGAGTGTGTATCTTGTAAGGCAAGCTAGAGTTTGTTTCCCAGTCCTAAATGGAGTTGAATCCCATGCAGTTTCTTGTCCAACGAGCAAGAGCTGTTTTCTGGTAAGAAGAGTCACTATTGCGCTCCCATTGTCGTACACAGGGCAAATAGCACTCGCGTCTGTTCCCAGCATGTACAGTCTATTGGACTGAAGAGGATCTACTGTTCTTGTCAGTTTCCTAAGCAGAGTTGAACTAGATATGGCCGTGTGTGTAGGAAGCACAGTTCTCTTGTTCTGATCAAGCTCACTGTTCTGGCCCTATAGGAAGCACAGTAGAGTAGAAGAGTGCTCTTTTCTCAAAAGCAGAGTGTGTTTCTTGTGAGCAGAGCTAGCGTTTGTTTCCAGTCCTAAATGGAGTTGAGTCACATGCACTTTGTGGTCCTAAGAGCAAGAGTTTTTCTGGTAAGAAGAGTCACTATTGCGCTCCCATTGCCATACACACTGCAAATAGCACTGGCGTCTGTATCCAGCAAGTACAGTGTATTGGACTGAAGAGGAGCTACTGTTCTTGTCAGTTTCCTAAGCAGAGTTGAACTAGATATGGCCCGTGTGTGTAGGAAGCACAGTTATTTTGTTCTGAGCAAGCTCTCTGTTTTGGCCCTATAGGAAACACAGTAGAGTAGAAGAGTGCTCTTTTCTCAAAAGCAGAGTGTGTTTCTTGTAAGGCGAGCCAGCGTTTGTTTCCCAGTTCTAAATGGAGTTGAATCACATGCAGTTTCTGGTCCTACGAGCAAGAGATGTTTTCTGGTAAGGAAAGCCACTATTGCGCTCCCATTGCCATACACAGTTCAAATAGCACTTGCGTCTGTTCCCAGCAAGTACAGTGTATTGGACTGAAGAGGAGCTACTGTTCTTGTAAGTTTCCTAAGCAGAGTTGAACCAGATATGGCCCGTGTGTGTAGGAAGCAAAGTTCTTTTGTTCTGAGCAAGCTCACTGTTCTGGCCCTATAGGAAACACAGTACAGTAGATGAGTGCTCTTTTCTCAAAAGCAGAGTGTGTTTCTTGTAAGGCGAGCTAGCGTTTGTTTCCCAGTCCTAAATGGAGTTGAATCACATAGAGTTTCTGGTCGTATGAGCAAGAGTTGTTTTCTGGTAAGATGAGTCACTGTTGCTCTCCCATTGTCATACACAGGGCAAATAGCACTGGTGTCTGTTCCCAGCATATACAGTGTATTTTGACTGAAGAGGACATACTGTTCTTGTCAGTTTCCTAAGGAGAATTCAACTAGATATGGCCCGTGTGTGTAGGAAGCACAGTTCTTTTGTTCTGAGCAAGCTTTCTGTTCTGGCCCTACAGGAAACACAGTAGAGTAGAAGAGTGCTCTTTACTCAAAAGCAGAATGTGTTTCTTGTAAGGCGAGCTAGTGTTTCTTTCCCAGTCCAAAATGGAGTGGAGTTACATGAGGTTTCTGGTTCTATGAGCAAGAGTTTTTTTCTGGAAACAAGAGTCACTATTGTGCTCCCATTGTCATACACAGGGCAAATAGCACTGGTGTATGTTCCCAGCATATACAGTGTATTTTAACAGAAGACGAGATACTGTTCTTGTCAGTGTCCTAAGCAGAATTGAACTAGATATGGCCGTGTGTGTAGGAAGCACAGTTCTTTTGTTCTGAACAAGCTCTCTGTTCTTTTCATATATGAAACACAGTAGAGTAGAAGAGTGCTCTTTTCTCAAAAGCAGAGTGTGTTTCTTGTAAGGCGAGCTAGCGTTTGTTTCCCAGTCCTAAATGGAGTTGAATCACATGCAGTTTGCGGTCCTACGAGCAAGAGTTCTTTTCTGGTAAGAAGAGTCACTAATGTGCTCCCATTGCCATACACAGTGCAAATAGCACTCGCGTCTGTTCCCAGCAAGTACAGTGTATTGGACTGAAGAGGAGCTACTGTTCTTGTCAGTTTCCTAAGCAGAATTGAACTATATATGGCCCGTGTGTGTAGGAAGCACAGTTCTTTTGTTCTGAGCAAGCTTACTGTTCTGGCCCTATAGGAAACCCAGTAGAGTAGAAAGTGCTCTTTTCTCAAAAGCAGAGTGTGTTCCTTGTAAGACAAGCTAGCGTTTGTTTCCCAGTGCTAAATGGATTTGAGTCACATGCAGTTTGCGGTCCTACGAGCAAGAGTTGTTTTCTGGTAAGAAGAGTCACTATTGCCATCCCATTGCCATACAAAGTGCAAATAGCACACACGTCTGTTCCCAGCAAGTACAGTGTATTGGACTGAAGAGGAGCTACTGTTCTTGTCAGTGTCCTAAGCAGAGTTGAACTAGATATGGCGCTTGTGTAGGAAGCACAGATTTTTTGTTCTGAGCAAGCTCACTGTTCGATCCCCATAGGAAACACAGTAGAGTAGAAGAGTGCTCTTTTCTCAAAAGCAGAGTGTGTTCCTTGTAAGGCGAGCTAGCGTTTGTTTCCCAGTCCTAAATGGAGTTCAATCACATGCAGTTTCTGGTCCTACGAGCAAGAGTTGTTTTCTGGTAAGAAGAGTCACTATTGCGCTCCAATTGTCATACACAGGGCAAATAGCACTGGCATCTGTTCCCAGCACGTACAGTGTATTGGACAGAAGAGGATCTACTGTTCTTGTCAGTTTCCTAAGCAGAATTGAACTAGATAAGGCCATGTGTGTAGGAAGCACAGTTCTTTTGTTCTGAGCAAGCTCACTGTTCTTTTCATATATGAAACACAGAAGAGTAGTAGAGTGCTCTTTTCTCAAAAGCAGAGTGTGTTTCTTTTAAGTCGAGCTAGCGTTTGTTTCCCAGTCCTAAATGGAGTTGAATCATATGCAGTTTCTGGTCCTACGAGCAAGAGATGTTTTCTGTTAAGGAAAGTCACTACTGCGCTCCCATTGCCACACACAGTGCAAATAGCACTCACGTCTGTTCCCAGAAGTACAGTGTATTGGACTGAAGAGGAGCTACTTGTCAGTTTCCTAAGCAGAGTTGAACTAGATATGGCCCGGGTGTGTAGGAAGCACAGTTCTTTTGTTCTGAGCAAGCTCACTGTTCTGGGCCTAAAGGAAACACAGTAGAGTAGAAGAGTGCTCTTTTCTCAAAAGCAGAGTGTGTTTCTTGTAAGGCGAGATAGCGTTTGTTCCCCAGTCCTAAATGGAGTTGAATCACATGCAGTTTCTGGTCCTACAAGCAAGAGTTGTTTTCTCGTAAGGAAAGTCACTATTGCGCTCCCATTGCCATACACAGTGCAAATAGCACTCTTGTCTGTTCCCAGCAAGTACAGTGTATTTGACTGAAGTGGAGCTACTGTCCTTGTCAGTTTCCTAAGCAGAGTTGAACTAGATATGGCCCGTGTGTAGGAAGCACAGTTCTTTTGTTCTGAGCAAGCTCACTCTTCGGACCCCATAGGAAAACCAGTAGAGTAGAAGAGTGCCCTTTTCTGAAAAGCACAGTGTGTTTCTTGTAAGGCGAGCTAGCGTTTGTTTCCCAGTCGTAATGGAGTAAAATCACATGCAGTTTCTGCTCCTGCGAGCAAGAGTTGTTTTCTGGTAAGAAGAGTCACTATTGTGCTCCCATTGCCATACACAGTACAAATAGCACTCGCGTCTGTTCCCACAATGTACAGAGTATTGGACAGAAGAGGAGCCACTGTTCTTGTCAGTTTCCTAAGGAGAGTTGAACTGGATATGGCACGTGTGTGTAGGAAGCACAGTTCTTTTGTTCTGAGCAAGCTCACTGTTCTGGACCTATGGGAAACACAGAAGAGTAGAAGAGTGCTATTTACTCAAAGCCGAGTGTGTTTCTTGTAAGGCGAGCAAGCGTTAGTTTCCTAGTCCTAAATGGAGTTGAATCACATGCAGTTTTTGGTCCTACGATCAAGAGATCTTTTCTGGTAAGGAAAGTCACTATTGTGGTCCCACTGCCATACACAGTGCAAATAGCACTCGCGTCTGTTCCCACCAAGTACAGGGTATTGGACTGAAGAGGAGCTACTATTCTTGTCAGTTTCCTAAGCAGAGTTGAACTAGATATGGCCCGTGTGTGTAGGAAGCACAGTTCTTTTGTTCTGAGCAAGCTCACTGTTCGGATTCCATAGGGAACACAGTAGAGTAGAAGGGTGGTCTTTTCTCAGAAGCAGAGTGTGTTTCTTGTAAGGCGAGCTAGTGTTTGTTTCCCAGTAAGAAATGGAGTTGAATCACAAGCAGTTTTTGGTCCTACGATCAAGAGTTGTTTTCTGGTAAGGAAAGTCACTATTGCGCTCCCTTTGCCATACACAGTGCAAATAGCACTCGCGTCTGTTCCCAGTAAGTACAGTGTATTGGACTGAAGAGGAGCTACTGTTCTTGTCAGTTTCCTAAGCAGAGTTGATGTAGATATGGCCCGTGTGTGTAGGAAGCACAGTTCTTTTGTTCTGAGCAAGCTCACTGTTCGGACCCCATAGGAAACACAGTAGTGTAGAAGAGTGCTCTTTTCTCAAAAGCAAAGTGTGTTTCTTGTAATCGAGCTAGCGTTTGTTTCCCAGTACTAAATGGAGTTGAGTCACATGCAGTTTCTGGTCCTACGAGCAAGAGTTGTTTTCTGGTAAGAAGAGTCACTATTGCGCTCCAATTGTCATACACAGTGCAAATAGCACTATCGTCTATTCCCAGCAAGTACAGTGTATTGGACTGAAGAGGATCTACTATTCTTGCCAGTTTCCTAAGCAGAGTTGAACTAGATATGGCCCGTGTGTGTAGGATGCACAGTTCTTTTGTTCTGAGCAAGTTCACTGTTCGGATCACATAGAAAACACAGTAGAGTAGAAGAGTGCTCTTTTCTCAAAAGCAGAGTGTTTCTTGTAAGGCAGCTAGTATTTGTTTCCCAGTCAGAAATGGAGTTGAATCCCATGCAGTTTCTGGTCCTACGAGCAAGAGTTGTTTTCTGGTAAGAAGAGTCACTATTGCGCTCCCATTGTTATACACAGGGCAAATAGCACTGGCGTTTGTTCCCAGCACGTACAGTGTATTGGACAGAAGAGGATCTACTGTTCTTGTCAGTTTCCTAAGCAGAATTGAACTAGATAAGGCCATGTGTGTACAAGCACAGTTCTTTTGTTCTGAGCAAGCTCTCTGCTCTGGCCTTATATGAAACACAGTAGAGTAGAAGAGTGCTCTTTTCTCAAAAGCAGAGTGTGTTTCTTGTAAGGCCAGCTAGCGTTTGTTTCCCAGTCCTAAATGGAGTTGAATCATATGCAGTTTCTGGTCCTATGAGCAAGAGATGTTTTCTGTTAAGGAAAGTCACTATTGTGCTCCCATTGCCACACACAGTGCAAATAGCACTCGCGTCTGTTCCCAGCGAGTACAGTGTATTGGACTGAAGAGGAGCTTCTTGTCATTTTCCTAAGCAGAGTTGAACTAGATATGGCCGTGTGTGTAGGAAGCACAGTTCTTTTGTTCTGAGCAAGCTCACAGTTCGGACCCCATAGGAAAACCAGTAGAGTAGAAGAGTGCCCTTTTCTCAAAAACAGAGTGTGTTTCTTGTAAGGCGAGCTAGCGTTTGTTCCCCAGTCCTAAATGGAGTTGAATCCCATGCAGTTTCCGGTCCTACGAGCAAGAGTTGTTTTCTGGTAAAAAGAGTCACTATTATGTTCCCATTGCCATACACAGTGCAAATAGAACTCGCGTCTGTTCCCAGCAAGTACAGTGTATTGGACTGAAGAGGAGCTACTGTTCTTGTCAGTTTCATAAGCAGAGTTGAACTAGATATGGCCCGTGTCTGTAAGAAGCACAGTTCTTTTGTTCTGAGCAAGCTCATTGTTCGGACCCCATAGGAAACACAGTAGAGTAGAAGAGTGCTCTTTTCTCAAAAGCAGAGTGTGTTTCTTGTAAGGCGAACTAGCGTTTGTTTCCCAGTCCTAAATGGAGTTGAATCACATGCAGTTTCTGGTCCTACGAGCAAGAGTTGTTTTCTGGTAAGAAGAGACACTAGTGTGCTCCCATTGCCATACACCGTACAAATAGCAATCGCGTCTGTTCGCAGCATGTACAGTGTATTGGACTGAAAAGGATCTACTGTTCTTGTCAGTTTCCTAAGCTGAATTGAACTAGTTATGGCCGTGTATGTAGGAAGCACAATTCTTTTGTTCTGAGCAAGCTTTCTGTTCTGGCCCTATAGGAAACACAGAAGAGTAGAAGAGTGCTCTTTTCTCAAAAGCAGAGTGTGTTTCTTGTAAGGCGAGCTAGGGTTTGTTTCGCAGTCCTAAATGGAGTTGAATCATATGCAGTTTTTGGTCCTACGAGCATGATTTGTTTTCTGGTAAGGAAAGTCACTATTGTGCTCCCTTTGCCATACACAGTGCAAAAAGCACTCCCCTCTGATCCCAGCAAGTACAGTGTATTGGACTGAAGAGGATTTACTGTTCTTGTAAGTTTCCTAAGCAGAGTTGAACAAGATATGGCCCGTGTGTGTAGGAAGCACAGTTCTTTTGTTCTGAGCAAGATCACTGTTTTGGCCCTATAGGAAACACAGTAGAGTAGAAGAGTGCTCTTTTCTCAAAAGCAGAGTGTGTTTCTTGTAAGGCGAGCTAGCGTTTGTTTCCCAGTCCTATATGGAGTTGAATCACATGCAGTTTCATGTCCTACGAACAAGAGATGTTTTCTGGTAAGAAGAGTCACTATTGTGGTCCCATTACCATACACAGTGCAAATAGCACTCGCGTCTGTTCCCAGGAAGTACAGTGTATTGGAATGAGGAGGAGCTACTGTTCTGGTCAGTTTCCCAAGCAGAGTTGAATTAGATATGGCGCATGTGTGTAGGAAGCACACTTCTTTTGTTCTGAGCAAGCTCACTATTCGGACCCCATAGGAAACACAGTTGGGTAGAAGAGTGCTCTTTTCTCAAAATCAGAGTGTGTTTCTTGTAAGGCGAGCTAGTGTTTGTTTCCCAGTCCTAAATGGAGTTGAATCACATGCAGATTCTGGTTCTACGAGCAAGAGTTGTTTTCTGGTAAGGAGAGTCACTATTGAGTTCCCATTGTCATACACAGGGCAAATAGCACTGGCGTCTATTCCCAGAAGGAAAGTGTATTGGACTGAAGAGGAGCTACTGTTCTTGTCAGTTTACTAAGCAGAGTTGAACCAGATATAGCCCGTGTGTGTAGGAAGCACAGTTCTTTTGTTCTGAGCAAGTTCACTATTCTGGCCCTATAGGAAACACAGCAGACTAGAAGTGTGCTCTTTTCTCAAAAGCAGAGTGTGTTCCTTGTAAGGCTAGCTAGCGTTTGTTTCCCAGTCTTAAATGGAGTTGAGTCACATGCAATTTCTGGTCCTACGAGCAAAAGTTTTTTTCTGGTAGGGAAAGTCACTATTGCGCTACCATTGTCATTCACAGGGCAAATAGCACTGGCGTCTGTTCCTAGCAAGTACAGTGTATTGGACTGAGGAGGAGCTACTGTTCTTGTCAGTTTTCTAAGCAGAGTTGAACTAGATATAACCCGTGTGTGTAGGAAGCACAGTTCTTTTGTTCTGAGCAAGCTCACTATTCTGGCCCTATAAGAATCACAGTAGAGTAGAAGAGTGCTCTTTTCTCAAATCAGAGTGTGTTTCTTGTAATGCGAGCTAGCATTTGTTTCCCAGTCCTACATGTAGTTTAATCACATGCAGTTTTTGATCCTACGAGCAAGAGTTGTTTTCTGGTAAGGAAAGTCACTATTGTGCTCCCATTGCCATACACAGTGCAAATAGCACTGGCGTCTGTTCCCAGCATGTACAGTGTATTGGCCTGAAAAGGAGCTACTGTTCTTGTCAGTTTGCTAAACAGAGTTGAACTAGACACGGCCCGTGTGTGTAGGAAGCACAGTTCTTTTGTTCTGAGCAAGCTCACTGTTCTGGCCCTATAGGAAACACAGTAGAGTAGAAGAGTGCTCTTTTCTCAGAAGCAGAGTGTGTTTCTTGTAAGGCGAGCTAGCGTTTGTTTCCCAGTCCTAAATGGAGTTGAATCACATGCAGTTTCTGGTCCTACGAGCAAGAGTTGTTTTCTGGTAAGAAGAGTCACTATTATGCTCCCATTGTCATACACAGGGCAAATAGCACTCGCGTCTGTTCCCAGCATGTACAGTGTATTGGACTGAAGAGGATCTACTGTTCTTGTCAGTTTCCTAAGAAGAATTGAACTAGATATGGCTGTGTGTGTAGGAAATACAGTTCTTTTGTTCTGAGCAAGCTCACTGTTTTGGCCCTATAGGAAACACAGTAGAGTAGAAGAGTGCTCTTTTCTCAAAAGCAGAGTGTGTTTCTTGTAAGGCGAGATAGCGTTTGTTTCCCAGGTCTAAATGGAGTTGGATCACATGTAGTTTTTGATCCTACGAGCAAGAGATTTTTCTGGTAAGGAAAGTCACTATTGCGCTCCCATTGCCATACATAGTACAAATAGCACTCGCGTCTTTTCCCAGCAAGTACACTGTATTGGACTGAAAATGAGCTACTGTTCTTCTCAGTTTCCTAAGCAGAGGTGAACTAGATATGGCCCCTGTGTGTAGGAAACACAGTTATTTTGTTCTGAGTAAGCTCACTATTCTGGCCCTATAGGAAACACAGTAGAGTAGAAGAGTGCTCTTTTCTCAAAAGCAGAGTGTGTTTCTTGTAAGGCAAGCTAGCGTTTGGTTCCCAGTCCTAAATGGAGTTGAATCACATGCAGTTTCTGGTCCTACGAGCTAGAGTGTTTTTCTGGTAATAAAAGACACTATTGCGCTCCCATTGACATACACAGTGCAAATAGCACTCGCGTCTGTTCCCTTCAAGTACAGTGTATGGGACTGAAGAGGAGCTACTGTTCTTGTTAGTTTCCTAAGCAAAATTGAACTAGATATGGCCGTGTGTGTAGGAAGCACAGTTTTTTGTTCTGAGTAAGCTCACTGTTCTGGCCCTACAGGAAACACAGTAGAGTAGAAGAGTGCTCTTTTCTCAAAAGCAGAGTGTGTTTCTTGTAAGGCGAGCTAGCATTTGTTTCCCAGTCCTAAATGGAGTTGAATCACATGCAGTTTGCGGTCCTACGAGCAAGAGTTCTTTTCTGGTAAGAAGAGTCACTATTGTGCTCCCATTGCCATACACAGTGCAAATAGCACTCGCGTCTGTTCCCAGCAAGTACAGTGTATTGGACTGAAGAGGAGCTACTGTTCTCGTCAGTTTCCTAAGCAGAGTTGAACTAGGTATGGCCCGTGTGTGTAGGAAGCAAAGTTTTTTTGTTCTGAGCAAGCTCACTGTTCGGACCCCATAGGAAACACAGTAGAGTACAAGAGTGCTCTTTTCTCAAAAGGAGAATATGTTTCTTGTAAGGTGAGCTAGTGTTTGTTTCCCAGTCCTAAATGGAGTTGAATCACATGCAGTTTCTGGTCCTACGAGCAAGAGTTGTTTTCTGGTAAGAAGAATCAATATTGCGCTCGCGTTGTCATACACAGGGCAAATAGCACTGGCATCTGTTCCAAGAATGTACAGTGTATTGGACTGAAGAGGATCTACTATTCTTGTCTGTTTCCTAAGCAGAATTGAACTAGATATGGCCGTGTGTGTAGGAAGCACAGTTATTTTATTCTGAGCAAGCTCACTGTTTTGGCCCTATAGGAAACACAGTAGAGTAGAAGAGTGCTCTTTTCTCAAAAGCAGAGTGTGTTTCTTGTAATCGAGCTAGCGTTTGTTTCCCAGTCCTAAATGGAGTTGTGTCACATGCAGTTTCTGGTCCTATGAGCAAGAGTTGTTTTCTGGTAAGAAGAGTCATTATTGTGCTCCCATTACCATACACAGGGCAAATAGCACTGGCGTCTGTTCCCAGCATATACAGTGTATTGGACTGAAGAAGAGCTACTGTTCTTGTCAGTTTCTTAAGCAGAGTTGAATTAGATATAACCCGTGTGTGTAGGAAGCACTGTAGAGTAGAAGAGTGTCGGTGTGTGTAGGAAGCACAGTTCTTTTGTTCTGAGCAAGCTCACTATTCTGGCCCTACAAAAAACACATTAGACTAGAAGAGTGCTCTTTTCTCATAAGCAGAGTGTGTTTCTTGTAAGGCGAGCTGGCGTTTGTTTCACAGTCCTAAATGGAGTTGAATCACATGCAGTTTCTGGTCCTACGAGCAAGAGTTTTTTTCTGGTAAGAAGAGTCACTATTGAGCTCCCATTGTCATACACAGGGCAAATAGCACTGGCGTCTGTTCCCACCAAGTACAGTGTATTGGACTGAAGAGGAGCTACTGTTCTTGTCAGTTTCCTAAGCAGAGTTGAACTAGATATAGCCCGTGTGTGTAGGAAGCACAGTTCTTTTGTTCTGAGCAAGCTCACTATTCTGGTCCTATAGGAAATACAGTAGAGTAGAAGAGTGCTCTTTTCTCAAAAGCAGAGAGTGTTTCTTGTAAGGCAAGCTAGCGTTTGTTTCCCGTCCTAAAAGGAGTTGAATCACGTGCAGTTTCTGTTCCTACTAGCAAGATTTGTTTTTGGTAAGAAGAGTCACTATCTCCCTCCCATTGCCATATACAGTGCAAATAGCACTCGCGTCTGTTCCCAGCAAGTACAGTGTATGGGACTGAAGAGGATCTACTGTTCTTGTTAGTTTCCTAAGCAAAATTGAACTAGATATGGCCGTGTGTGTAGGAAGCACAGTTCTTTTGTTCTGAGTAAGCTCACTGTTCTGGCCCTATAGGAAACACAGTAAAGAAGAGTGATCTTTTCCCAAAAGCAGAGTGTGTTTCTTGTAAGGGGAGCTAGCATTTGTTTCCCAGTTTTAAATGGAGTTGAATCACGTGCAGTTTTTGATCCTACGAGCAAGAGTTGTTTTCTTGTAAGGAAAATCACTATTGCGCTCCCATTGCCACACACAGTGCAAAGAGGACTCGCGTCTGTTCCCATCAAATACAGTGTATTGGACTGAAGAGGAGCTACTGTTCTTGTCAGTTTCCTAAGCAGAGTTGAACTAGATATGGCCCATGTGTGTAGGAAGCACAGTTCTTTTGTACTGTAAGCTCACTGATCGAACCCATCGGAAACACATTAGAGTAGAAGAGTGCCCTTTTCTCAATAGCAGAGTGTTTTTCTTGTAAGGCAAGCTAGCGTTTGTTGCGCAGTCCTAAATGGAGTTGAATCACATGCAGTTCCTGGTCCTACGATCAAGAGTTTTTTTTCTGGTAAGAAGAGTCACTATTGAACTCCCATTGTCATACACAGGGCAAATAGCACTGGCGTCTGTTCCCATCAAGTACAGTGTATTGGACTGAAGAGGAGCTACTGTTCTGGTCAGTTTCCTAAGCAGAGTTGAACAAGATATACCCCGTGTGTCTAGGAAGCACAGTTCTTTGGTTCTGAGCAAGCTCACTGTTTGGACCCCAAAGGAAAAACAGTAGAGTAGAAGAGTGCTCTTTTCTCAAAAACAGAGTGTTTTTCTTGTAAGGCGAGCTAGCGTTTTTTTCGCAGTCCTAAATGGAGTTGAATCACATGCAGTTTGTGGTCCTATGAGCAAGAGATGTTTTCTGGTAAGAAGAGTCACTATTGCGGTCCCATTGTCATACACATTGCAAATAGCACTAGCATCTTTCCCCTGCATGTACAGTGTATTGGACTGAAGAGGATCTACTGTTCTTGTCAGTTTCCTAAGCAGAATTGAACTGGATATGTCCCGTGTGTTTAGGAAGCACAGTTCTTTTGTTCTCAGCAAGCTCCCTGTTCAGACCCCATAGGAATCACTGTAGAGTAGAAGAGTGCTCTTTTCTCAAAAGCAGAGTGTGTTTCTTGTAAGGCGAGCTAGCGTTTCTTTCGCAGTCCTAAATGGAGTTGAATCCCATGCAGTTTCTGGTCCTACGAGCAAGAGTTGTTTTCTGGTAAGAAGAGTCACTATTGTGCTCCCATTGTCATACACAGGGCAAATAGCACTGGCGTCTGTTCCCAGCATGTACAGTGTATTGGACTGAAGAGGAGCTACTGTTCTTGTCAGTTTCCTAAGCAGAGTTGAACTAGATATAGTCGGTGTGTGTAGGAAGCACAGTTCTTTTGTTCTGAGCAAGCTCACTATTCTGGCCCTACAAAAAACACATTAGACTAGAAGAGTGCTCTTTTCTCAAAAGCAGAGTGTGTTTATTGTAAGGCGAGCTAGCGTTTGTTTCCCAGTTATAAATGGAGTTGAATCACATGCAGTGTCTGGTCCTACGAGCAAGAGTTGTTTTCTGGTAAGAAGAGTCACTATTGCGCTCCCATTATCATACACAGGGCAAACAGCACTGGCGTCTGTTCCCAGCATGTACAGTGTATTGGACTGAAGAGGAGCTACTGTTCTTGTCAGTTTCCTAAGCAGAGTTGAACTAGATATAGCCCGTGTGTGTAGGAAGCACAGTTCTTTTGTTCTGAGCAAGCTCACTATTCTGGCCCTATAGGAAACACAGTAGAGTAGAAGAGTGCTCTTTTCTCAAAAGCAGAGTGTTTTTCTTGTAAAGCGAGCTAGCGTTTGTTTCCCAGTCCTAAATGGAGTTGAATCACATGCAGTTTCTGGTCCTACAAGCAAGAGTAGTTTTCTGGTAAGAAGAGTCACTATTGTGCTCCCATTGTCATTCACAGGGCAAATAGCACTGGCGTCTGTTCCCAGCAAGTACAGTGTATGGGACGGAAGAGGATCTACTGTTCTTGTCAGTTTCCTAAGCAGAATTGACCTAGATATGGCGCGTGTGTTCAGGAAGCACAGTTCTTTTGTTCTGAGCAAGCTCACTATTCTGGCCCTATAGGAAACACAGTAGAGTAGAAGAGTGCTTTTTTCTGAGAAGCAGAGTGTGTTTCTTGTTAGGCGGGCTAGCGTTTGTTTCCCAGTCCTAAATGGAGTTGAATCCCATGCAGTTTCTGGTCCTACGAGCAAGAGTTGTTTTTTGTAAGAAGAGTCACTATTGCACTCCCATTGTCATACACATGGCAAATAGCACTGGCGTCTGTTCCCACCATGTACAGTGTATTGGACTGAAGAGGAGCTTCTGTTCTGGTCAGTTTCCTAAGCAGAATTGAATTTGATATGGCCATGTGTGTAGGAAGCACAGTTCTTTTGTTCTGAGCAAGCTCACTCTTTTGGCCCTATAGGAAACACAGTAGAGTAGAAGAGTGCTCTTTTCTCAAAAGCAGAGTGTGTTTCTTGTAAGGCGAGCTAGCGTTTGTTTCCCAGTCCTAAATGGAGTTGAATCACATGCAGTTTCTGGTCCTACGAGCAAGAGTTGTTTTCTGGTAAGAAGAGTCACTATTGCGCTCCCATTGACATACACAGGGCAAATAGCACTGGCGTCTGTTCCCAGCATGTACAGTGTATTGGACTGAAGAGGAGCTACTGTTCTTGTCAGTTTCCTAAGCAGAGTTGAACTAGATAGAGTCGGTGTGTGTAGGAAGCACAGTTCTTTTGTTCTGAGCAAGCTCACTATTCTGGCCCTACAAAAAACACATCAGACTAGAAGAGTGCTCTTTTCTCAAAAGCAGAGTGTGTTTTTTGTAAGGCGAGCTAGCGTTTGTTTCCCAGTCCTAAATGGAGTTGAGTCACATGCAGTTTCTGGTCCTACGAGCAAGAGTTGTTTTCTGGTAAGAAGAGTCACTATTGCGCTCCCATTATCATACACAGGGCAAATAGCACTGGCGTCTGTTCCCAGCATGTACAGTGTATTGGACTGAAGAGGAGCTACTGTTCTTGTCAGTTTCCTAAGCAGAGTTGAACTAGATATATCCCGTGTGTGTAGGAATCACAGTTCTTTTGTTCTGAGCAAGCTCACTATTCTGGCCCTATAAAAAACACAGTAGAGTAGAAGAGTATTCTTTTCTCAAAAGCAGAGTGTTTTTCTTGTAAAGCGAGCTAGCGTTTGTTTCCCAGTCCTAAATGGAGTTGAATCACATGCAGTTTCTGGTCCTACAAGTAAGAGTTGTTTTCTGGTAAGAAGAGTCACTATTGTGCTCCCATTGTCATACACAGGGCAAATAGCACTGGCGTCTGTTCCCAGCAAGTACAGTGTATGGGACGGAAGAGGATCTACAGTTCTTGTCAGTTTCCTAAGCAGATTTGACCTAGATATGGCGCGTGTGTGTAGGAAGCACAGTTCTTTTGTTCTGAGCAAGCTCCCTACTCTGGCCCTATAGGAAACACAGTAGAGTAGAAGAGTGCTCTTTTCTGAGAAGCAGAGTGTGTTTCTTGTAAGGCGAGCTAGCATTTGTTTCCCAGTCCTAAATGGAGTTGAATCACATGCAGTTTTTGGTCCTACAAGCTAGAGTTGTTTTCTGGTAAGGAAAGTCACTATTGCGCTCCCATTGACACACACAGTGCAAAGAGGACTCGCGTCTGTTCCCATCAAGTACAGTGTATTGGACTGAAGAGGAGCTACTGTTCTTGTCCGTTTCCTAAGCAGAGTTGAACTAGATATGGCCCGTGTGTGTAGGAAGCCCAGTTCTTTTGTACTGTAAGCTCACTAATCGAACCCATAGGAAACAGAGTAGAGTAGAAGAGTGCTCTTTTCTCAAAAGCAGAGTGTGTTTCTTGTAAGGCGAGCTAGCATTTGTTTCCCAGTCCTAAATGGAGTTGAATCACATGCAGTTTCTGGTCCTAAGAGCAAGAGTTGTTTTCTGGTAAGAAGAGTCACTATTGTGCTCCCATTGTCATACACAGGGCAAATAACACTGGCGTCTGTTCCCAGCATGTACAGTGTATTGGACTGAAGAAGATCTACTGTTCTTGTCAGTTTCCTAAGCAGAATTGAACTAGATATAGCCCGTGTGTGTAGGAAGCACAGTTCTTTTGTTCTGAGCAAGCTCACTGTTTTGGCTCTATAGGAAACACAGTAGAGTAGAAGAGTGCTCTTTTCTCAAAAGCAGAGTGTGTTTCTTGTAAGGCGAACTAGTGCTTGTTTCCCAGTCTGAAATGGAGTTGAATCCCATGCAGTTTCTGGTCCTACGAGCAAGAGATGTTAACTGGTATGAAGAGTCACTATTGCGCTCCCATTGCCATATACAGTGCAAATAGCTCTCGTGTCTGTTCCCAGCAAGTACAGTGTATTGGACTGAAGAGGAGCTACTGTTCTTGTCAGTTTCCTAAGCGGAGTTAAACTAGATATGGCCCGTGTGTGTAGGAAGCACAGTTCTTTTGTTCTGAGCAAGCTCACTGTTCGAACCCATAGTAAACACAGTAGATTAGAAGAGTGCTCTTTTCTCAAAAGCAGAGTGTGTTTCTTATAAGGCGAGCTAGCATTTGTTTCCCAGTCCTAATTGGAGTTGAATCACATGCAGTTTCTGGTCCTACGAGCAAGAGTTGTTTTCTGGTAAGAAGAGTGACTGTTGCGCTCCCTTTGTCATACACAGGGCAAATAGCACTGGCATCTGTTCCCAGCATGTACAGTGTATTGGACTGAAGAGGATCTACTGTTCTTGTCAGTTTCCTCAGCAGAATTGAACTAGATATGGCCGTGTGTGTAGGACGCACAGTTCTTTTGTTCTGAGTAAGCTCACTGGTCTGACCCTATAGCAAATACCGTAGAGTAGAAGAGTGATCTTTTCTCAAAAGCAGAGTGTGTTTCTTGTAAGGGGAGCTAGCATTTGTTTCCCAGTCCTAAATGGAGTTGAATCACATGCAGTGTCTGGTCCTACGAGCAAGAGTTGTTTTCTGGTAAGGAAAGTCACTATTGCGCTCCCATTGCCACACACAGTGCAAAGAGGACTCGCGTCTGTTCCCATCAAGTACAGTTTATTGGACTGAAGAGGAGCTACTGTTCTTGTCAGTTTCCTAAACAGAGTTGAACTAGATATGGCCCGTGTGTGTAGGAAGCACAGTTCTTTTCTACTGTAAGCTCACTGATCGAACCCATAGGAAACACAGTAGCGTAGAAGAGTGCCCTTTTCTCAAAAACAGAGTGTGTTTCTTGTAAGGCGAGCTAGCATTTGTTTCCCAGTCCTAAATGGAGTTGAATCACATGCAGTTTCTGGTCCTACGAGCAAGAGTTGTTTTCTATTAAGAAGAGTCACTATTGTGCTCCCATTGACATACACAGTGCAAATATCACTCGCGTCTGTTATTATCAAGTACAGTGTATGGGACTGAAGAGGATCTACTGTTTTTGTTAGTTTCCTAAGCAAAATTGAACTAGATATGGCCGTGTGTGTAGGAAGCACAGTTCTTTTGTTCTGAGTAAGCTCACTGTTCTGGCCCTATAGGAAACACAGTAGAGTAGAAGAGTGCTCTTTTTTCAAAAGCAGAGTGTGTTTCTTGTAAGGCGAGCTAGCGTTTGTTTCCCAGTCCTAAATAGAGTTGAATCACATGCAGTTTGCGGTCCTACGAGCAAGAGTTCTTTTCTGGTAAGAAGAGTCACTATTGTGCTCCCTTTGCCATACATAGTGCAAATAGCACTCACGTCTGTTCCCAGCAAGTACAGTGTATTGGACTGAAGAGGAGCTACTGTTCTTCTCAGCTTCCTAAGCAGAGTTGAACTAGATATGGCCCCTGTGTGTAGGAAGCAAAGTTTTTTTGTTCTGAGCAAGCTCACTGTTCGGACTGCATAGGAAACACAGTAGAGTACAAGAGTGCTCTTTTCCAAAAGGAGAGTATGTTTCTTGTAAGGTGAGCTAGCGTTTGTTTCCCAGTCCTAAATGGAGTTGAATCACATGCAGTTTCTGGTCCTACAAGCTAGAGTTGTTTTCTGGTAAGGAAAGTCACTATTGCGCTCCCATTGACACACACAGTGCAAAGAGGACTCGCGTCTGTTCCCATCAAGTACAGTGTATTGGACTGAAGAGGAGCTACTGTTCTTGTCCGTTTCCTAAGCAGAGTTGAACTAGATATGGCCCGTGTGTGTAGGAAGCCCAGTTCTTTTGTACTGTAAGCTCACTAATCGAACCCATAGGAAACAGAGTAGAGTAGAAGAGTGCTCTTTTCTCAAAAGCAGAGTGTGTTTCTTGTAAGGCGAGCTAGCATTTGTTTCCCAGTCCTAAATGGAGTTGAATCACATGCAGTTTCTGGTCCTAAGAGCAAGAGTTGTTTTCTGGTAAGAAGAGTCACTATTGTGCTCCCATTGTCATACACAGGGCAAATAACACTGGCGTCTGTTCCCAGCATGTACAGTGTATTGGACTGAAGAAGATCTACTGTTCTTGTCAGTTTCCTAAGCAGAATTGAACTAGATATAGCCCGTGTGTGTAGGAAGCACAGTTCTTTTGTTCTGAGCAAGCTCACTGTTTTGGCTCTATAGGAAACACAGTAGAGTAGAAGAGTGCTCTTTTCTCAAAAGCAGAGTGTGTTTCTTGTAAGGCGAACTAGTGCTTGTTTCCCAGTCTGAAATGGAGTTGAATCCCATGCAGTTTCTGGTCCTACGAGCAAGAGATGTTAACTGGTATGAAGAGTCACTATTGCGCTCCCATTGCCATATACAGTGCAAATAGCTCTCGTGTCTGTTCCCAGCAAGTACAGTGTATTGGACTGAAGAGGAGCTACTGTTCTTGTCAGTTTCCTAAGCGGAGTTAAACTAGATATGGCCCGTGTGTGTAGGAAGCACAGTTCTTTTGTTCTGAGCAAGCTCACTGTTCGAACCCATAGTAAACACAGTAGATTAGAAGAGTGCTCTTTTCTCAAAAGCAGAGTGTGTTTCTTATAAGGCGAGCTAGCATTTGTTTCCCAGTCCTAATTGGAGTTGAATCACATGCAGTTTCTGGTCCTACGAGCAAGAGTTGTTTTCTGGTAAGAAGAGTGACTGTTGCGCTCCCTTTGTCATACACAGGGCAAATAGCACTGGCATCTGTTCCCAGCATGTACAGTGTATTGGACTGAAGAGGATCTACTGTTCTTGTCAGTTTCCTCAGCAGAATTGAACTAGATATGGCCGTGTGTGTAGGACGCACAGTTCTTTTGTTCTGAGTAAGCTCACTGGTCTGACCCTATAGCAAATACCGTAGAGTAGAAGAGTGATCTTTTCTCAAAAGCAG
Source organism: Peromyscus eremicus (assembly GCF_949786415.1). Lineage (NCBI taxonomy): Eukaryota > Metazoa > Chordata > Mammalia > Rodentia > Cricetidae > Peromyscus > Peromyscus eremicus. Next base: position 1,679,873 of record NW_026734293.1, read on the forward strand.
AGTGTGTTTCTTGTAAGGGGAGCTAGCATTTGTTTCCCAGTCCTAAATGGAGTTGAATCACATGCAGTGTCTGGTCCTACGAGCAAGAGTTGTTTTCTGGTAAGGAAAGTCACTATTGCGCTCCCATTGCCACACACAGTGCAAAGAGGACTCGCGTCTGTTCCCATCAAGTACAGTTTATTGGACTGAAGAGGAGCTACTGTTCTTGTCAGTTTCCTAAACAGAGTTGAACTAGATATGGCCCGTGTGTGTAGGAAGCACAGTTCTTTTCTACTGTAAGCTCACTGATCGAACCCATAGGAAACACAGTAGCGTAGAAGAGTGCCCTTTTCTCAAAAACAGAGTGTGTTTCTTGTAAGGCGAGCTAGCATTTGTTTCCCAGTCCTAAATGGAGTTGAATCACATGCAGTTTCTGGTCCTACGAGCAAGAGTTGTTTTCTATTAAGAAGAGTCACTATTGTGCTCCCATTGACATACACAGTGCAAATATCACTCGCGTCTGTTATTATCAAGTACAGTGTATGGGACTGAAGAGGATCTACTGTTTTTGTTAGTTTCCTAAGCAAAATTGAACTAGATATGGCCGTGTGTGTAGGAAGCACAGTTCTTTTGTTCTGAGTAAGCTCACTGTTCTGGCCCTATAGGAAACACAGTAGAGTAGAAGAGTGCTCTTTTTTCAAAAGCAGAGTGTGTTTCTTGTAAGGCGAGCTAGCGTTTGTTTCCCAGTCCTAAATAGAGTTGAATCACATGCAGTTTGCGGTCCTACGAGCAAGAGTTCTTTTCTGGTAAGAAGAGTCACTATTGTGCTCCCTTTGCCATACATAGTGCAAATAGCACTCACGTCTGTTCCCAGCAAGTACAGTGTATTGGACTGAAGAGGAGCTACTGTTCTTCTCAGCTTCCTAAGCAGAGTTGAACTAGATATGGCCCCTGTGTGTAGGAAGCAAAGTTTTTTTGTTCTGAGCAAGCTCACTGTTCGGACTGCATAGGAAACACAGTAGAGTACAAGAGTGCTCTTTTCCAAAAGGAGAGTATGTTTCTTGTAAGGTGAGCTAGCGTTTGTTTCCCAGTCCTAAATGGAGTTGAATCACATGCAGTTTCTGGTCCTACGAGCAAGAGTTGTTTTCTGGTAAGAAGAGTCACTATTGCCCTCCCATTGTCACACACAGGGCAAATAGCCCTCCCGTCTGTTCCCAGCAAGTACAGTGTATTGGACTGAAGAGGAGCTACTGTTCTTGTCAGTTTCCTAAGCAGAATTGAACTAGATATGGCACGTGTGGGTAGGAAGCACAGTTCTTTTGTTCTGAGCAAGCTCACTGTTCTGGCCATATAGAAAAAAAAGTAGATTAGAAGAGTGATCTTTTCTCAAAAGCAAAGTGTGTTTCTTCTAAGGCAAGCTAGTGTTTGTTTCCCAGTCCTAAATGGAGTTGAATCACATGCAGTGTCTGGTCCTACGAACAAGAGTTCTTTTCTGGTAAGGAAAGTCACTATTGCGCTCCCACTGCCATACACAGTGCAAATAGCACTGGCGTCTGTTCTCACCAAGTACAGTGTATTGGACTGAAGAGGAGCTACTGTTCTTGTCAGTTTCCTAAGCAGAGTTGAACTAGATATATCCCGTGTGTGTAGGAAGCACAGTTCTTTTGTTCTGAGCAAGCTCACTATTCTGGTCCTATAGGAAACACAGTAAAAACACATTAGACTAGAAGAGTGCTCTTTTCTCAAAAGCAAAGAGTTTTTATGTAAGGCGAGCTAGCATTTGTTTCCCGTCCCAAAAGGAGTTGAATCACATGCAGTTTCTGGTCCTACGAGCAAGAGTTGTTTTGTGGTAAGAAGAGTCACTATTTCGCTCCCATTGCCATATACAGTGCAAATAGCACTGGCGTCTGTTCCCAGCAAGTACAGTGTATGGGACTGAAGAGGATCTACTGTTCTTGTTAGTTTCCTAAGCAAAATTGAACTAGATATGGCCGTGTGTGTAGGAAGCACAGTTCTTTTGTTCTGAGTAAGCTCACTGTTCTGGCCCTATAGGAAACACAGTAGAGTAGAAGAGTGATATTTTCTCAAAAGCAGAGTGTGTTTCTTGTAAGGGGAGCTAGCATTTGTTTCCCAGTCCTAAGTGTAGTTGAATCACATGCAGTTTTTGATCCTACGGGCAGAGTTGTTTTCTGGTAAGGAAAATCACTATTGCCCTCCCATTGCCACACACAGTGCAAAGAGGACTCGCGTCTGTTCCCATCAAGTTCAGTGTGTTGGACTGAAGAGGAGCTACTGTTCTTGTCAGTTTCCTAAGAAGATTTGAACTAGACATGGCCCGTGTGTGTAGGAAGCACAGTTCTTTTGTATTGTAAGCTCACAGATCGAACCCATAGGAAACACATTAGAGTAGAAGAGTGCCCTTTTCTCAAAAGCAGAGTGTTTTTCTTGTAAGGCAAGCTAGCGTTTGTTGCGCAGTCCTAAATGGAGTTGAATCACATGCAGTTTCTGGTCCTACGAGCAAGAGTTTTTTTTCTGGTACGAAGAGTCACTATTGAACTCCCATTGTCATACACAGGGCAAATAGCACTGGCGTCTGTTCCCAGCAAGTACAGTGTATTGGACTGAAGAGGAGCTACTGTTCTTGTCAATTTCCTAAGCAGAGTTGAACTAGATATAGCCCGTGTGTGTAGGAAGCACAGTTCTTTCGTTCTGAGCAAGCTCACTGTTTGGTCCCCAAAGGAAACACAGTAGAGTAGATGAGTGCTCTTTTCTCAAAAGCAGAGTGTGTTTTTTGTAAGGCGAGCTAGCATTTGTTTCCCAGTCCTAAATGGAATTGAATCACATGCAGTTTGTGGTCCTATGAGCAAGAGATGTTTTCTGGTAAGAAGAGTCACTATTGCGGTCCCAATGTCATACACATTGCAAATAGCACTAGCATCTGTCCCCTGCATGTACAGTGTATTGGACTGAAGAGGATCTACTGTTCTTGCCAGTTTCCTAAGCAGAATTGAACTGGATATGGCCCGTGTGTGTAGGAAGCACAGTTCTTTTGTTCTGAGCAAGCTCACTGTTCAGACCCCATAGGAATCACTGTAGAGTAGAAGAGTGCTCTTTTCTGAAAAGCAGAGTGTGTTTCTTGTAAAGCGAGCTAGCGTTTGTTTCCCAGTCCTAAATGGAGTTGAATCACATGCAGTTTCTGGTCCTACGAGCAAGAGTTGTTTTCTGGTAAGAAGAGTCACTATTGCGCTCCCATTGACATACACAGGGCAAATAGCACTGGCGTCTGTTCCCAGCATTTACAGTGTATTGGAATGAAGAGGAGCTACTGTTCTTGTCAGTTTCCTAAGCAGAGTTGAACTAGATATAGTCGGTGTGTGTAGGAAGCACAGTTCTTTTGTTCTGAGCAAGCTCACTATTCTGGCCCTAGAAAAAACACATTAGACTAGAAGAGTGCTCTTTTCTCAAAAGCAGAGTGTGTTTATTGTAAGGCGAGCTAGCGTTTGTTTGCCAGTTATAAATGGAGTTGAATCACATGCAGTGTCTGGTCCTACGAGCAAGAGTTGTTTTCTGGTAAGAAGAGTCACTACTGCGCTCCCATTATCATACACAGGGCAAATAGCACTGGCGTCTGTTCCCAGCATGTACAGTGTATTGGACTGAAGAGGAGCTACTGTTCTTGGCAGTTTCCTAAGCAGAGTTGAACCAGATATAGCGCGTGTGTGTAGGAAGCACAGTTCTTTTGTTCTGAGCAAGCTCACTATTCTGGCCCTATAGGAAACACAGTAGAGTAGAAGAGTGCTCTTTTCTCAAAAGCAGAGTGTTTTTCTTGTAAAGCGAGCTAGCGTTTGATTCCCAGTCCTAAATGGAGTTGAATCACATGCAGTTTCTGGTCCTACAAGCAAGAGTTGTTTTCTGGTAAGAAGAGTCACTATTGTGCTCCCATTGTCATACACAGGGCAAATAGCACTGGCGTCTGTTCCCAGCATGTACATTGTATTGGACTAAATAGGAGCTACTGTTCTTGTCAGTTTCCTAAGCAGAATTGAACTTGATATGGCCATGAGTGTAGGAAGCACAGTTCTTTTGTTCTGAGCAAGCTCACTCTTTTGGCCCTATAGGAAACACAGTAGAGTAGAAGAGTGCTCTTTTCTCAAAAGCAGAGTGTGTTTCTTGGAAGGCGAGCTAGTGTTTGTTTCCCAGTCCTAAATGGAGTTGAGTCACATGCAGTTTTTTGTCTTACGAGCAAGAGTTGTTTTCTGGTAAGACGAGTCACTATTGTGCTCCAATTGCCATACACAGTGCAAATAGCACTCGCGTCTGTTCCGAGCAAGTACAGTGTATTGGACTGAAGAGGATCTACTGTTCTTGTCAGTTTCCTAAGCAGAGTTGAACTAGATATGGCCCGTGTGTGTAGGAAGCACAGTTCTTTTGTTCTGAGCAAGCTCACTGTTTGGACCCCATAGAAAACACAGTAGAGTAGAAGAGTGCTCTTTTCTCTAAAGCAGAGTGTGTTTCATCTAAGGCGAGCTAGCATTTGTTTCCCAGTCCTAAACGGAGTTGAATCACATGCAGTTTGTGGTCCTATGAGCAAGAGTTGTTTTCTGGTAAGGAAAGTCACTATTGCGCTCTCATTTCCATACACAGTGCAAATAGCCCTCCTGTCTGTTCCCAGCAAGTACAGTGTATCGGACTGAAGAGGATCTACTCTTCTTGTCAGGTTCCTAAGCAGACTTGAACTAGATGTGGCCGTGTTGGTAGGAAGCACAGTTTTTTTTATTCTGAGCAAGCTCACTGTTCGGAACACATAAGAAACAGTAGAGTAGAAGAGTGCTCTTTTCTCAAAAGCAGAGTGTGTTTCTGATAAGGCGAGCTAGCATTTGTTTCCCAGTCCTAAATGGAGTTGAATCACATGCAGTTTCTGGTCCTACAAGCAAGAGTTGTTTTGTGGTAAGAAGAGTGACTGTTGCGCTCCCTTTGTCATACACAAGCCAAATAGCACTGGCATCTGTTCCCAGCATGTACAGTGTATTGGACTGAAGAGGATCTACTGTTCTTGTCAGTTTCCTCAGCAGAATTGAACTAGATATGGCCGTGTGTGTAGGAAGCACAGTTCCTTTGTTCTGAGTAAGCTCACTGTTCTGACCCAATATGAAATACCGTAGAGTAGAAGAGTGATCTTTTCTCAAAAGCAGAGTGTGTTTCTTGTAAGGGGAGCTAGCATTTGTTTCCCAGTCCTAAATGGAGTTGAATCACATGCAGTTTTTGATCCTACGAGCAAGAGATTTTTTCTGGTAAGGAAAGTCACTTTTGCGCTCCCATTGCCACACACAGTGCAAAGAGGACTCACGTCTGTTCCCATCAAGTACAGTGTATTGGACTGAAGAGGAGATACTGTTCTTGTCACTTTCCTAAGCAGAGTTGAACTAGATATGGCCCGTGTGTGTAGAAAGCACAGTTCTTTTCTACTGTAAGCTCACTGATCGAACCCATAGGAAACACAGTAGAGTAGAAGAGTGCCCCTTTTTCAAAAACAGAGTGTGTTTCTTGTAAGGCGAGCTAGCATTTGTTTCCCAGTCCTAAATGGAGTTGAATCACATGCAGTTTCTGGTCCTACGAGCAAGAGTTGTTTTCTATTAAGAAGTGTCACTATTGTGCTCCCATTGTCATACACAGGGCAAATTACAGTGGCGTCTGTTCCCAGCATGTACAGTTTTTTGGACTGAAAATGATCTACTGTTCTTGTCAGTTTCCTAAGCAGAATTGAACTAGATTTGGCCATGTGTGTAGGAAGCACAGTTCTTTTGTTCTGAGCAAGCTCACTGTTCTGGCCCTATAGAAAACACAGTAGAGTAGAAGAGTGATCTTTTCTCAAAAGCAGAGTGTGTTTCTTGTAAGGCGAGCTAGCGTTTGTTTCCCAGTCCTAAATGGAGTTGAATCACATGCAGTTTTTGATCCTATGAGCAAGAGTTGTTTTCTGGTAAGGAAAGTCACTATTGCGCTCCCATTGCCAAACACAGTGCAAATAGCACTCGCCTCTGTTCCCAGCAATTACAGTGTATTCGACTGAAGAGGAGCTACTGTTCTTGTCAGTTTCGTAAGCAGAATTGACCTAGATATTGCCCGTGTGTGTGTGAAGCACAGTTCCATTTTTCTGAGCAAGCTCACTGTTCTTGCCCTATAGGAAACACAATAGAGTAGAAGAGTGCTCTTTTCTCAAAAGCAGAGTGTGTTTTTTGTAAGGTGAGCTATTGTTTGTTTCCCAGTATGAAATGGAGTTGAATCCCATGCAGTTTCTGGTCCTACAATCAAGAGTTGTTTTCTGGTAAGAAGAGTCACTATTGTGCTCCCATTGACATATACAGTGCAAATAGCACTCGCGTCTGTTCACAGCAAGTACAGTGTATTGGACTGAAGAGGAGCTACTGTTCTTGTCAGTTTCCTAAGCAGAGTTGAACTAGATATGGCCCGTGTGTGTAGGAAGCACAGTCCTTTTGTTCTCAGCAAGCTCACTGTTTGGACCCCACAGGAAACACAGTAGAGTGGAGAAGTTCTCTTTTCTCAAAAGCAGAGTATGTTTCTTGTAAGGCGAGCTAGCGTTTGTTTCCCAGTCCTAAATGGAGTTGAATCACATGCAGTTTTTGATCCTACGAGCAAGAGTTGTTTCCTGGTAAGGAAAGTCACTGTTGCACTCCCATTGCCATACACAGTGCAAATAGAACTCGCCTCTGTTCCCAGCAAGTACAGTGTATTGGACTGAAGAGGAGCTACTGTTCTTGTCAGTTTTGTAAGCAGAATTGACCTAGATATTGCCCGAGTGTAGGAAGCACAGTTCTTTTGTTCTGAGCAAGCTCACTGTTTTGGCCCTATAGGAAACACAGTAGAGTAGAAGAGTTCTCTTTTCTCAAAAGCAGAGTGTGTTTCTTGTAAGGCGAGCTAGCGTTTGTTTCCCAGTCCTAAATGGAGTTGAATCACATGCAGTTTTTGGTCCTACGAGCTAGAGTTGTTTTCTGGTAAGGAAAGTCACTATTGTGCTCCCATTGCCACACACAGTGCAAAGAGGACTCGTGTCTGTTCCCACCAAATACAGTGTATTGGACTGAAGAGGAGCTACTGTTCTTGTCAGTTTCCTAAGCAGAGTTGATCTAGATATGGCCCCTGTGTGTAGGAAGCAAAGTTCTTTTGTTCTGAGCAAGCTGACTGCTCGGATGCCATAGGAAACAAAGTAGAGTAGAAGAGTGCTCTTTTCTCAAAGCAGAGTGTGTTTCTTGTAAGGCGAACTAGTGCTTGTTTCCCAGTCTGAAATGGAGTTGAATCCCATGCAGTTTCTGGTCCTATGAGCAAGAGATGTTAACTGGTAAGAAGAGTCACTATTGCCCTCCCATTGCCATATACAGTGCAAATAGCTCTCGCGTTGTTCCCAGCAGGTACAGTGTATTGGACTGAAGAGGAGCTACTGTTCTTGTCAGTTTCCTAAGCGGAGTTAAACTAGATATGGCCCGTGTGTAGGAAGCACAGTTCTTTTGTTCTGAGCAAGCTCACTATTCTGGCCCTATAGGAAACACAGTAGAGTAGAAGAGTGCTCTTTTCTCAAAAGCAGAGTGTGTTTCTTGTAAGGCGAGCTAGCATTTGTTTCCCAGTCCTAAATGGAGTTGAATCACATGCAGTTTCTGGTTCTACGAGCAAGAGTTGTTTTCTGGTAAGAAGAGTCACTATTGCGCTCCCATTGTCATACACAGGGCAAATAGCACTGGCGTCTGTTCCCAGCATGTACAGTGTATTTGACTGAAGAGGATCTACTGTTCTTGTCAGTTTCCTAAGCAGAATTGAACGAGATATGGCCCGTGTGTGTAGGAAGCACAGTTCTTTTGTTCTGAGCAAGCTCACTGTTTTGGCCCTATACGAAACACAGTAGAGTAGAAGAGTGCTCTTTTCTCAAAAGCAGAGTGTGTTTCTTGTAAGGCGAGCTAGGGTTTGTTTCCCAGTCCTAAATGGAGTTGAATCACATGCAGTTTTTGGTCCTACAAGCTAGAGTTGTTTTCTGGTAAGGAAAGTCACTTTGTGCTCCCATTGCCACAAACAGTGCAAAGAGGACTCGCGTCTGCTCCCATCAAGTACAGTGTATTGGACTGAAGAGGAGCTACTGTTCTTGTCAGTTTCCTAAGCAGAGTTGAACTAGATATGGCCCCTGTGTGTAGGAAGCACAGTTCTTTTGTTCTGAGCAAACTGACTGTTCAGACACCGTAGGAAACACAGTAGAGTAGAAGAGTGCTCTTTTCTCAAAAGCAGAGAGTGTTTCTTGTAAGGCGAACTAGTGCTTGTTTCCCAGTCTGAAATGGAGTTGAATCCCATGCAGTTTCTGGTCCTACGAGCAAGAGATGTTAACTGGTAAGAAGAGTCACTATTGCGCTCCCATTGCCATATACAGTGCAAATAGCTCTCGCGTCTGTTCCCAGCAAGTACAGTGTATTGGACTGAAGAGGATCTACTGCTCTTGTTAGTTTCCTCAGCAGAATTGAACTAGATATGGCCATGTGTGTAGGAAGCACAGTTCTTTTGTTCTGAGTAAGCTCACTGTTCTGACCCTATAGGAAATACCGTAGAGTAGAAGAGTGATCTTTTCTCAAAAGCAGACTGTGTTTCTTGTAAGGGGAGCTAGCATTTGTTTCCCAGTCCTAAATGGAGTTGAATCACATGCAGTTTTTGATCCTACGAGCAAGAGTTGTTTTCTGGTAAGGAAAGTCACTATTGCGCTCCCATTGCCACACACAGTGCAAAGAGGACTCGCGTCTGTTCCCACCAAGTACAGTGTATTGGAATGAAGAGGAGCTACTGTTCTTATCAGTTTCCTAAGCAGAGTTGAACTATATGGCCCGTGTGTGTAAGAAGCACAGTTCTTTTCTACGGTAAGCTCACTGATCGAACCCATAGGAAACACAGTAGAGTAGAAGAGTGCTCTTTTTTCAAAAACAGAGTGTGTTTCTTGTAAGGCGAGCTAGCATTTGTTTCCCAGTCCTAAATGGAGTTGAATCACATGCAGTTTCTGGTCCTACGAGCAAGAGTTGTTTTCTATGAAAAAGAGTCACTATTGTGCTCCCATTGTCATACACAGGGCAAATTGCACTGGCGTCTGTTCCCAGCATGTACAGTTTATTGGACTGAAAAGGGTCTACTGTTCTTGTCAGTTTCCTAAGCAGAATTGAACTAGATATTTCCATGTGTGTAGGAAGCACAGTTCTTTTGTTCTGAGCAAGCTCACTGTTCTGGCCCTATAGAAAACACAGTAGAGTAGAAGAGTGATCTTTTCTCAAAAGCAGAGTGTGTTTCTTGTAAGGCGAGCTAGCGTTTGTTTCCCAGTCCTAAATGGAGTTGAATCACATGCAGTTTCTGGTCCTACGAGCAAGAGTTGTTTTCTGGTAAGAAGAGTCACTATTGCACTCCCATTGTCATACACAGGGCAAATAGCACTGGCGTCTGTTCCCAGCATGTACAGTGTATTGGACTGAAGAGGAGCTACTGTTCTTGTCAGTTTCCTAAGCAGAATTGAACTAGATATGGCCGTGTGTGTAGGAAGCACAGTTCTTTTGTTCTGAGCAAGCTCACTTTATTGGCCCTATAGGAAACACAGTAGAGTAGAAGATTGCTCTTTTCTCAAAAGTAGAGTGTGTTTCTTGTAAGGCGAGCTAGCGTTTGTTTCCCAGTCCTAAATTGAGTTCAGTCACATGCAGTTTTTGGTCCTACGAGCTAGAGTTGTTTTCTGGTAAGGAAAGTCACTATTGTGCTCCCATTGCCACACACAGTGCAAAGAGGACTCGTGTCTGTTCCCACCAAATACAGTGTATTGGACTGAAGAGGAGCTACTGTTCTTGTCAGTTTCCTAAGCAGAGTTGATCTAGATATGGCCCCTGTGTGTAGGAAGCAAAGTTCTTTTGTTCTGAGCAAGCTGACTGCTCGGATGCCATAGGAAACAAAGTAGAGTAGAAGAGTGCTCTTTTCTCAAAGCAGAGTGTGTTTCTTGTAAGGCGAACTAGTGCTTGTTTCCCAGTCTGAAATGGAGTTGAATCCCATGCAGTTTCTGGTCCTATGAGCAAGAGATGTTAACTGGTAAGAAGAGTCACTATTGCCGTCCCATTGCCATATACAGTGCAAATAGCTCTCGCGTTGTTCCCAGCAAGTACCGTGTATTGGACTGAAGAGGAGCTACTGTTCTTGTCAGTTTCCTAAGCGGAGTTAAACTACATATGGCCCGTGTGTGTAGGAAGCACAGTTCTTTTGTTCTGAGCAAGCTCACTATTCTGGCCCTATAGGAAACACAGTAGAGTAGATGAGTGATCTTTTCTGAGAAGCAGAGTGTGTTTCTTGTAAGGCGAGGTAGCATTTGTTTCCCAGTCCTAAATGGAGTTGAATCACATGCAGTTTCAGATCCTACGAGCAAGAGTTGTTTTCTGGTAAGAAGAGTCACTATTGCACTCCCATTGTCATACACAGGGCAAATAGCACTGGCGTCTGTTCCCAGCATGTACAGTGTATTGGACTGAAGAGGAGCTACTGTTCTTGTCAGTTTCCTAAGCAGAATTGAACTAGATATGGCCGTGTGTGTAGGAAGCACAGTTCTTTTGTTCTGAGCAAGCTCACTCTTTTGGCCCTATAGGAAACACAGTAGAGTAGAAGATTGCTCTTTTCTCAAAAGTAGAGTGTGTTTCTTGTAAGGCGAGCTAGCGTTTGTTTCCCAGTCCTAAATTGAGTTCAGTCACATGCAGTTTTTGGTCCTACGGCCTAGAGTTGTTTTCTGGTAAGGAAAGTCACTGTTGCGCTCCCATTGCCACACACAGTGCAAAGAGGACTCGCGTCTGTTCCCATCAAGTACAGTGTAATGGACTGAAGAGGAGCTACTGTTCTTGTCAGTTTCCTAAGCAGAGTTGAACTAGATATGACCCGTGTGTGTAGGAAGCCCAGTTCTTTTGTACTGTAAGCTCACTGATCAAACCCATAGGAAACAGAGTAGAGTAGAAGAGTGCTCTTTTCTCAAAAGCAGAGTGTGTTTCTTGTAAGGCGAGCTAGCATTTGTTTCCCAGTCCTAAATGGAGTTGAATCACATGCAGTTTCTGGTTCTACGAGCAAGAGTTGTTTTCTGGTAAGAAGAGTCACTATTGCGCTCCCATTGTCATACACAGGGCAAATAGCACTGGCGTCTGTTCCCAGCATGTACAGTGTATTGGACTGAAGAGGATCTACTGTTCTTGTCAGTTTCCTAAGCAGAATTGAACTAGATATGGCCCGTGTGTGTAGGAAGCACAGTTGTTTTGTTCTGAGCAAGCTCACTGTTTTGGCCCTATAAGAAACACAGTAGAGTAGAAGAGTGCTCTTTTCTCAAAAGCAGAGTGAGTTTCTTGTAAGGCGAGCTAGCGTTTGTTTCCCAGTCCTAAATGGAGTTGAATCACATGCAGTTTTTGGTCCTACGAGCTAGAGTTGTTTTCTCCTAAGGAAAGTCACTATTGTGCTCCCATTGCCACACACAGTGCAAAGAGGACTCGCGTCTGTTCCCATCAAGTACAGTGTATTGGACAGAAGAGGAGCTACTGTTCTTGTCAGTTTCCTAAGCAGAGTTGAACTAGATATGGCCCTTGTGTGTAGGAAGCACAGTTCTTTTGTTCTGAGCAAGCTGACTGTTCGGACCCCATAGGAAACTCAGTAGAGTAGAAGAGTGCTCTTTTCTCAAAAGCAGAGTGTGTTTCTTGTAAGGCGAACTAGTGCTTGTTTCCCAGTCTGAAATGGAGTTGAATCCCATGCAGTTTCTGGTCCTACGCGCAAGAGATGTTAACTGGTAAGAAGAGTCACTATTGCGCTCCCATTGACATATACAGTGCAAATAGCTCTCGCGTCTGTTCCCAGCAAGTACAGTGTATTGGACTGAAGTGGAGCTACTGTTCTTGTCAGTTTCCTAAGCGGAGTTAAACTAGATATGGCCCGTGTGTGTAGGAAGCACAGTTCTTTTGTTCTGTGCAAGCTCACTGTTCGAACCCATAGTAAACACAGTAGATTAGAAGAGTGCTCTATACTCAAAAGCAGAGTGTGTTCCTTATAAGGCGAGCTAGCCTTTGTTTCCCAGTCCTAAATGGAGTTGAATCACATGCAGTTTTTTGTCCTACGAGCAAGAGTTGTTTTCTGGTAAGAAGAGTGACTATTGCGCTCCCATTGTCATACACAGGGCAAATAGCACTGGCATCTGTTCCCAGCATGTACAGTGTATTGGACTGAAGAGGAGCTACTGTTCTTGTCAGTTTCCTAAGCAGAGTTGAACTATATATGGCCCGTGTGTCTAGAAAGCACAGTTCTTTTCTACTGTAAGCTCACTGATCGAACCCATAGGAAACACAGTAGAGTAGAAGAGTGCCCTTTTCTCAAAAACAGAGTGTGTTTCTTGTAAGGCGAGCTAGCATTTGTTTCCCAGTCCTAAATGGAGTTGAATCACATGCAGTTTCTGGTCCTACGAGCAAGAGTTGTTTTCTATTAAGAAGAGTCACTATTGTGGTCCCATTGTAATACACAGGGCAAATTGCACTGGCGTCTGTTCCCAGCATGTACAGTTTTTTGGACTGAAAATGATCTACTGTTCTTGTCAGTTTCCTAAGCAGAATTGAACTAGATATGGCCATGTGTGTACGAAGCACAGTTCTTTTGTTCTGAGCAAGCTCACTGTTCTGGCCCTATAGAAAACACAGTAGAGCAGAAGAGTGATCTTTTCTCAAAAGCAGAGTGTGTTTCTTGTAAGGCGAGCTAGCGTTTGTTTCCCAATCTGAAATGGAGTTGAATCACATGCAGTTTTTGATCCTACGAGCAAGAGTTGTTTCCTGGTAAGGAAAGTCACTGTTGCACTCCCATTGCCATACACAGTGCAAATAGAACTCGCCTCTGTTCCCAGCAAGTACAGTGTATTGGACTGAAGAGGAGCTACTGTTCTTGTCAGTTTTGTAAGCAGAATTGACCTAGATATTGCCCGTGTGTAGGAAGCACAGTTCTTTTGTTCTGAGCAAGCTCACTGTTTTGGCCCTATAGGAAACACAGTAGAGTAGAAGAGTTCTCTTTTCTCAAAAGCAGAGTGTGTTTCTTGTAAGGCGAGCTAGCGTTTGTTTCCCAGTCCTAAATGGAGTTGAATCACATGCAGTTTTTGGTCCTACGAGCTAGAGTTGTTTTCTGGTAAGGAAAGTCACTATTGTGCTCCCATTGCCACACACAGTGCAAAGAGGACTCGTGTCTGTTCCCACCAAATACAGTGTATTGGACTGAAGAGGAGCTACTGTTCTTGTCAGTTTCCTAAGCAGAGTTGATCTAGATATGGCCCCTGTGTGTAGGAAGCAAAGTTCTTTTGTTCTGAGCAAGCTGACTGCTCGGATGCCATAGGAAACAAAGTAGAGTAGAAGAGTGCTCTTTTCTCAAAGCAGAGTGTGTTTCTTGTAAGGCGAACTAGTGCTTGTTTCCCAGTCTGAAATGGAGTTGAATCCCATGCAGTTTCTGGTCCTATGAGCAAGAGATGTTAACTGGTAAGAAGAGTCACTATTGCCCTCCCATTGCCATATACAGTGCAAATAGCTCTCGCGTTGTTCCCAGCAGGTACAGTGTATTGGACTGAAGAGGAGCTACTGTTCTTGTCAGTTTCCTAAGCGGAGTTAAACTAGATATGGCCCGTGTGTGTAGGAAACACAGTTCTTTTGTTCTGAGCAAGCTCACTATTCTGGCCCTATAGGAAACACAGTAGAGTAGAAGAGTGCTCTTTTCTCAAAAGCAGAGTGTGTTTCTTGTAAGGCGAGCTAGCATTTGTTTCCCAGTCCTAAATGGAGTTGAATCACATGCAGTTTCTGGTTCTACGAGCAAGAGTTGTTTTCTGGTAAGAAGAGTCACTATTGCGCTCCCATTGTCATACACAGGGCAAATAGCACTGGCGTCTGTTCCCAGCATGTACAGTGTATTGGACTGAAGAGGATATACTGTTCTTGTCAGTTTCCTAAGCAGAATTGAACTAGATATGGCCCGTGTGTGTAGGAAGCACAGTTGTTTTGTTCTGAGCAAGCTCACTCTTTTGGCCCTATAGGAAACACAGTAGAGTAGAAGAGTGCTCTTTTCTCAAAAGCAGAGTGAGTTTCTTGTAAGGTGAGCTAGCGTTTGTTTCCCAGTCCTAAATGGAGTTGAATCACATGCAGTTTTTGGTCCTACGAGCTAGAGTTGTTTTCTGGTAAGGAAAGTCACTATTGCGCTCCCATTGCCACACACAGTGCAAAGAGGACTCGCGTCTGTTCCCATCAAGTACAATGTATTGGACAGAAGAGGAGCTACTGTTCTTGTCAGTTTCCTAAGCAGAGTTGAACTAGATATGGCCCTTGTGTGTAGGAAGCACAGTTCTTTTGTTCTGAGCAAGCTGACTGTTCGGACCCCATAGGAAAAACAGTAGAGTAGAAGAGTGCTCTTTTCTCAAAAGCAGAGTGTGTTTCTTGTAAGGCGAACTAGTGCTTGTTTCCCAGTCTGAAATGGAGTTGAATCCCATGCAGTTTCTGGTCCTACGCGCAAGAGATGTTAACTGGTAAGAAGAGTCACTATTGTGCTCCCATTGCCATATACAGTGCAAATAGCTCTCGCGTCTGTTCCAAGCAAGTACAGAGTATTGGCCTGAAGTGGAGCTACTGTTCTTGTCAGTTTCCTAAGTGGAGTTAAACTAGATATGGCCCGTGTGTGTAGGAAGCACAGTTCTTTTGTTCTGAGCAAGCTCACTGTTCGAATCCATAGTAAACACAGTAGATTAGAAGAGTGCTCTATACTCAAAAGCAGAGTGTGTTCCTTATAAGGCGAGCCATCCTTTGTTTCCCAGTCCTAAATGGAGTTGAATCACATGCAGTTTCTGGTCCTACGAGCAAGAGTTGTTTTCTGGTAAGAAGAGTGACTATTGCGCTCCCATTGTCATACACAGGGCAAATAGCACTGGCATCTGTTCCCAGCATGTACAGTGTATTGGACTGAAGATGATCTACTGTTCTTGTCAGTTTCCTCAGCAGAATTGAACTAGATATGGCCGTGTGTGTAGGAAGCACAGTTCTTTTGTTCTGAGCAAGCTCACTGTTCGGACACCATAGGAAATACCGTTTTGTAGAAGAGTGATCTTTTCTCAAAAGCAGAGTGTGTTTCTTGTAAGGGGAGCTAGCATTTGTTTCCCAGTCCTAAATGGAGTTGAATCACATGCAGTTTTTGCTCCTACGAGCAAGAGTTGTTTCCTGGTAAGGAAAGTCACTATTGGGCTCCTATTGCCACACACAGTGCAAAGAGGACTCGCGTCTGTTCCAATCAAGTACAGTGTATTGGACTGAAGAGGAGCTACTGTTCTTGTCAGTTTCCTAAGCAGAGTTGAACTAGATATGGCCCGTGTGTGTAGGAAGCACTGTTCTTTTCTACTGTAAGCTCACATATCGAACCCATGGAAACACAGTAGAGTAGAAGAGTGCCCTTTTCTGAAAAAGAGAGTGTGTTTCTTGTAAGGCGAGCTAGCATTTGTTTCCCAGTCCTAAATGGAGTTGAATCACATGCAGTTTCTGGTCCTACGAGCAAGAGTTGTTTTCTATTAAGAAGAGTCACTATTGTGCTCCCATTGTCATACACAGGGCAAATTGCACTGGTGTCTGTTCCCAGCATGTAGAGTTTATTGGACTGAAAAGGATCTACTGTTCTTGTCAGTTTCCTAAGCAGAATTGAACTAGATATGGCCATGTGTGTAGGAAGCACAGTTCTTTTGTTCTGAGCAAGCTCACTGTTCTGGCCCTATAGAAAACACAGTAGAGTAGAAGAGTGATCTTTTCTCAAAAGCAGAGTGTGTTTCTTGTAAGGCGAGCTAGCGTTTGTTTCCCAGTCCTAAATGGAGTTGAATCACATGCAGTTTTTGATCCTATGAGCAAAAGTTGTTTCCTGGTAAGGAAAGTCACTGTTGCACTCCCATTGCCATACACAGTGCAAATAGAACTCGCCTCTGTTCCCAGCAAGTACAGTGTATTGGACTGAAGAGGAGCTACTGTTCTTGTCAGTTTTGTAAGCAGAATTGACCTAGATATTGCCCGTGTGTAGGAAGCACAGTTCTTTTGTTCTGAGCAAGCTCACTGTTTTGGCCCTATAGGAAACACAGTAGAGTAGAAGAGTTCTCTTTTCTCAAAAGCAGAGTGTGTTTCTTGTAAGGCGAGCTAGCGTTTGTTTCCCAG
Organism: Peromyscus eremicus; assembly: GCF_949786415.1. Taxonomy (NCBI): domain Eukaryota; kingdom Metazoa; phylum Chordata; class Mammalia; order Rodentia; family Cricetidae; genus Peromyscus; species Peromyscus eremicus. The sequence continues at coordinate 1,696,081 of NW_026734293.1, forward strand.
TCCTAAATGGAGTTGAATCACATGCAGTTTTTGGTCCTACGAGCTAGAGTTGTTTTCTGGTAAGGAAAGTCACTATTGTGCTCCCATTGCCACACACAGTGCAAAGAGGACTCGAGTCTGTTCCCACCAAATACAGTGTATTGGACTGAAGAGGAGCTACTGTTCTTGTCAGTTTCCTAAGCAGAGTTGATCTAGATATGGCCCCTGTGTGTAGGAAGCAAAGTTCTTTTGTTCTGAGCAAGCTGACTGCTCGGATACCATAGGAAACAAAGTAGAGTAGAAGAGTGCTCTTTTCTCAAAACAGAGTGTGTTTCTTGTAAGGCGAACTAGTGCTTGTTTCCCAGTCTGAAATGGAGTTGAATCCCATGCAGTTTCTGGTCCTATGAGCAAGAGATGTTAACTGGTAAGAAGAGTCACTATTGCCCTCCCATTGCCATATACAGTGCAAATAGCTCTCGCGTTGTTCCCAGCAGGTACAGTGTATTGGACTGAAGAGGAGCTACTGTTCTTGTCAGTTTCCTAAGCGGAGTTAAACTAGATATGGCCCGTGTGTGTAGGAAGCACAGTTCTTTTGTTCTGAGCAAGCTCACTATTCTGGCCCTATAGGAAACACAGTAGAGTAGAAGAGTGCTCTTTTCTCAAATCAGAGTGTGTTTCTTGTAAGGCGAGCTAGCATTTGTTTCCCAGTCCTAAATGGAGTTGAATCACATGCAGTTTCTGGTTCTACGAGCAAGAGTTGTTTTCTGGTAAGAAGAGTCACTATTGCGCTCCCATTGTCATACACAGGGCAAATAGCACTGGCGTCTGTTCCCAGCATGTACAGTGTATTGGACTGAAGAGGATATACTGTTCTTGTCAGTTTCCTAAGCAGAATTGAACTAGATATGGCCCGTGTGTGTAGGAAGCACAGTTGTTTTGTTCTGAGCAAGCTCACTCTTTTGGCCCTATAGGAAACACAGTAGAGTAGAAGAGTGCTCTTTTCTCAAAAGCAGAGTGAGTTTCTTGTAAGGTGAGCTAGCGTTTGTTTCCCAGTCCTAAATGGAGTTGAATCACATGCAGTTTTTGGTCCTACGAGCTAGAGTTGTTTTCTGGTAAGGAAAGTCACTATTGCGCTCCCATTGCCACACACAGTGCAAAGAGGACTCGCGTCTGTTCCCATCAAGTACAGTGTATTGGACTGAAGAGGAGCTACTGTTCTTGTCAGTTTCCTAAGCAGAGTTGAACTAGATATGGCCCTTGTGTGTAGGAAGCACAGTTCTTTTGTTCTGAGCAAGCTGACTGTTCGGACCCCATAGGAAACACAGTAGAGTAGAAGAGTGCTCTTTTCTCAAAAGCAGAGTGTGTTTCTTGTAAGGCGAACTAGTGCTTGTTTCCCAGTCTGAAATGGAGTTGAATCCCATGCAGTTTCTGGTCCTACGCGCAAGAGATGTTAACTGGTAAGAAGAGTCACTATTGTGCTCCCATTGCCATATACAGTGCAAATAGCTCTCGCGTCTGTTCCAAGCAAGTACAGAGTATTGGCCTGAAGTGGAGCTACTGTTCTTGTCAGTTTCCTAAGTGGAGTTAAACTAGATATGGCCCGTGTGTGTAGGAAGCACAGTTCTTTTGTTCTGAGCAAGCTCACTGTTCGAACCCATAGTAAACACAGTAGATTAGAAGAGTGCTCTATACTCAAAAGCAGAGTGTGTTCCTTATAAGGCGAGCCATCCTTTGTTTCCCAGTCCTAAATGGAGTTGAATCACATGCAGTTTCTGGTCCTACGAGCAAGAGTTGTTTTCTGGTAAGAAGAGTGACTATTGCGCTCCCATTGTCATACACAGGGCAAATAGCACTGGCATCTGTTCCCAGCATGTACAGTGTATTGGACTGAAGATGATCTACTGTTCTTGTCAGTTTCCTCAGCAGAATTGAACTAGATATGGCCGTGTGTGTAGGAAGCACAGTTCTTTTGTTCTGAGCAAGCTCACTGTTCGGACACCATAGGAAATACCGTTTTGTAGAAGAGTGATCTTTTCTCAAAAGCAGAGTGTGTTTCTTGTAAGGGGAGCTAGCATTTGTTTCCCAGTCCTAAATGGAGTTGAATCACATGCAGTTTTTGATCCTACGAGCAAGAGTTGTTTCCTGGTAAGGAAAGTCACTATTGGGCTCCTATTGCCACACACAGTGCAAAGAGGACTCGCGTCTGTTCCAATCAAGTACAGTGTATTGGACTGAAGAGGAGCTACTGTTCTTGTCAGTTTCCTAAGCAGAGTTGAACTAGATATGGCCCGTGTGTGTAGGAAGCACTGTTCTTTTCTACTGTAAGCTCACATATCGAACCCATGGAAACACAGTAGAGTAGAAGAGTGCCCTTTTCTGAAAAAGAGAGTGTGTTTCTTGTAAGGCGAGCTAGCATTTGTTTCCCAGTCCTAAATGGAGTTGAATCACATGCAGTTTCTGGTCCTACGAGCAAGAGTTGTTTTCTATTAAGAAGAGTCACTATTGTGCTCCCATTGTCATACACAGGGCAAATTGCACTGGTGTCTGTTCCCAGCATGTACAGTTTATTGGACTGAAAAGGATCTACTGTTCTTGTCAGTTTCCTAAGCAGAATTGAAGTAGATATGGCCATGTGTGTAGGAAGCACAGTTCTTTTGTTCTGAGCAAGCTCACTGTTCTGGCCCTATAGAAAACACAGTAGAGTAGAAGAGTGATCTTTTCTCAAAAGCAGAGTGTGTTTCTTGTAAGGCGAGCTAGCGTTTGTTTCCCAGTCCTAAATGGAGTTGAATCACATGCAGTTTTTGATCCTATGAGCAAAAGTTGTTTCCTGGTAAGGAAAGTCACTGTTGCACTCCCATTGCCATACACAGTGCAAATAGAACTCGCCTCTGTTCCCAGCAAGTACAGTGTATTGGACTGAAGAGGAGCTACTGTTCTTGTCAGTTTCCTAAGCAGAATTGACATAGATATTGCCCGTGTGTAGGAAGCACAGTTCTTTTGTTCTGAGCAAGCTCACTGTTTTGGCCCTATAGAAAACACAGTAGAGTAGAAGAGTTCTCTTTTCTCAAAAGCAGAGTGTGTTTCTTGTAAGGCGAGCTAGCGTTTGTTTCCCAGTCCTAAATGGAGTTGAATCACATGCAGTTTTTGGTCCTACGAGCTAGAGTTGTTTTCTGGTAAGGAAAGTCACTATTGTGCTCCCATTGCCACACACAGTGCAAAGAGGACTCGTGTCTGTTCCCACCAAATACAGTGTATTGGACTGAAGAGGAGCTACTGTTCTTGTCAGTTTCCTAAGCAGAGTTGATCTAGATATGGCCCCTGTGTGTAGGAAGCAAAGTTCTTTTGTTCTGAGCAAGCTGACTGCTCGGATACCATAGGAAACAAAGTAGAGTAGAAGAGTGCTCTTTTCTCAAAGCAGAGTGTGTTTCTTGTAAGGCGAACTAGTGCTTGTTTCCCAGTCTGAAATGGAGTTGAATCCCATGCAGTTTCTGGTCCTATGAGCAAGAGATGTTAACTGGTAAGAAGAGTCACTATTGCCCTCCCATTGCCATATACAGTGCAAATAGCTCTCGCGTTGTTCCCAGCAGGTACAGTGTATTGGACTGAAGAGGAGCTACTGTTCTTGTCAGTTTCCTAAGCGGAGTTAAACTAGATATGGCCCGTGTGTGTAGGAAGCACAGTTCTTTTGTTCTGAGCAAGCTCACTATTCTGGCCCTATAGGAAACACAGTAGAGTAGAAGAGTGCTCTTTTCTCAAAAGCAGAGTGTGTTTCTTGTAAGGCGAGCTAGCATTTGTTTCCCAGTCCTAAATGGAGTTGAATCACATGCAGTTTCTGGTTCTACGAGCAAGAGTTGTTTTCTGGTAAGAAGAGTCACTATTGCGCTCCCATTGTCATACACAGGGCAAATAGCACTGGCGTCTGTTCCCAGCATGTACAGTGTATTGGACTGAAGAGGATCTACTGTTCTTGTCAGTTTCCTAAGCAGAATTGAACTAGATATGGCCCGTGTGTGTAGGAAGCACAGTTGTTTTGTTCTGAGCAAGCTCACTCTTTTGGCCCTATAGGAAACACAGTAGAGTAGAAGAGTGCTCTTTTCTCAAAAGCAGAGTGAGTTTCTTGCAAGGTGAGCTAGCGTTTGTTTCCCAGTCCTAAATGGAGTTGAATCACATGCAGTTTTTGGTCCTACGAGCTAGAGTTGTTTTCTGGTAAGGAAAGTCACTATTGCGCTCCCATTGCCACACACAGTGAAAAGAGGACTCGCGTCTGTTCCCATCAAGTACAGTGTATTGGACTGAAGAGGAGCTACTGTTCTTGTCAGTTTCCTAAGCAGAGTTGAACTAGATATGGCCCTTGTGTGTAGGAAGCACAGTTCTTTTGTTCTGAGCAAGCTGACTGTTCGGACCCCATAGGAAACACAGTAGAGTAGAAGAGTGCTCTTTTCTCAAAAGCAGAGTGTGTTTCTTGTAAGGCGAACTAGTGCTTGTTTCCCAGTCTGAAATGGAGTTGAATCCCATGCAGTTTCTGGTCCTACGCGCAAGAGATGTTAACTGGTAAGAAGAGTCACTATTGTGCTCCCATTGCTATATACAGTGCAAATAGCTCTCGCGTCTGTTCCAAGCAAGTACAGTGTATTGGACTGAAGTGGAGCTACTGTTCTTGTCAGTTTCCTAAGTGGAGTTAAACTAGGTATGGCCCGTGTGTGTAGGAAGCACAGTTCTTTTGTTCTGAGCAAGCTCACTGTTCGAACCCATAGTAAACACAGTAGATTAGAAGAGTGCTCTATACTCAAAAGCAGAGTGTGTTCCTTATAAGGCGAGCTATCCTTTGTTTCCCAGTCCTAAATGGAGTTGAATCACATGCAGTTTCAGGTCCTACGAGCAAGAGATTTTTCTGGTTAGAAGAGTCACTATTGAGCTCCCATTGTCATACACAGGGCAAATAGCACTGGCTTCTGTTCCCAGCAAGTACAGTGTATTGGACTGAAGTGGACCAACTGTTCTTGTCAGTTTCCTAAGCAGAATTGAACTAGATATAGCCAGTGTTTGTAGGATGCACAGTTCTTTTGTTCTGAGCAAGCTCACTATTCTGGCCCTATAGGAAACACAGTAGAGTAGAAGAGTGCTCTTTTCTCAAAAGCAGAGTGTGTTTCTTGTAAGGCGAACTAGCATTTGTTTCTCAGTCCAAAATGGAGTTGAATCACATGCAGTTTCTGGTCCTACAAGCAAGGGATGTATTCTGGTAAGGAAAGTCACTATTGTGCTCCCTTTGCGATAAACAGTGCAAATAGCACTCACGTCTGTTCCCAGGAAGTACAGTGTATTGGACTGAAGAGGAGCTGCTGTTCTTGTCAGTTTCCAAAGCAGAGTTGAACTAGATATGGCTCGTGTGTGTAGGAAGCACAGTTCTTTTGTTCTGAGCAAGCTCACTGTTCTGGCCGTATAGGAAACACAGAAGAGTAGAAGAGTGCTCTTTTCTCAGAAGCAGAGTGTGGTTCTTGTAAGGTGAGCGAGCGTTTGTTTCCCAGTCCTAAATGGAGTTGAATCACATGCAGTTTCTGGTCCTATGAGCAAGAGTTCTTTTCTAGTAAGAAGAGTCACTATTTTTCTACCATTGCTATACACAGTGCAAATAGCACTCGCGTCTGTTCCCAGCAAGTACAGTGTATTGGACAGAAGAGGAGCTACTGTTCTTGTCAGTTTCCTAAGCAGAGTTGAACTAGATATGGCACGTGTTTGTGAAGCACAGTTCTTTTGTTCTGAGCAAGCTCAATTTTCGGACCCCGTAGTAAACACAGTAGAGTCGAAGTGTTCTCTTTTCTCAAAAGCAGAGTGTGTTTCTTGTAAGGCTAGCTAGTGTTTGTTTCCCAGTCAGAAACGGAGTTGAATCCCATGCAGTTTCTGGTCCTACGAGCAAGAGTTGTTTTCTGGAAAGAAGAGTCACTATTTTGCTTTCTTTGCCATACACAGTGCAAATAGCACTCGCGTCTACTCCCAGCAAGTACAGTGTATTGGACTGAAGAGGAGCTACTGTTCTTGTCAGTTTCCTAAGCAAAGTTGAACTAGATATAGCCCGTGTGTGTAGGAAGCACAGTTCTTTTGTTTTGAGCAAGCTCACTGTTCTGGCCCTAAAGGAAACACAGTAAAGTAGAAGAGTGCTCTTTTCTCAAAAGCAGAGTGTGTTTCTTGTAAAGCGAGCTAGCGTTTGTTTCCCAGTCCTAAATGGAGTTGAATCACATGCAGTTTCTGATCCTAGGAGCAAGAGTTGTTTTCTGGTAAGAAGAGTCACTATTGCGCTCCCATTGTCGTACACAGGGCAAATAGCACTGGCGTCTGTTCCCAGCATGTAGAGTGTATTGGCCTGAAGATGATCTACTGTTCTTGTCAGTTTCCTAAGCAGAGTTAAACTAGATATTGCCCGTGTGTGTAGAAAGCACAGTTCTTTTGTTCTGAGCAAGCTCACTGTTCGGACCCCATAGGAAATACAGTAGAATAGAAGAGTGCTCTTTTCTCAAAAGTAGAGTGTGTTTCTTGTAAGGCGAGCTAGCGTTTGTTTCCCAGTCCAAAATGGAGTTGAATCACATGCAGTTTCTGGTCCTACGAGCAAGGGATGTATTCTTGTAAGGAAAGTCACTATTGTGCTCCCTTTGCCATAAACAGTGCAAATAGCACTCACGTCTGTTCTGAGAAAGTACAGTGTATTGGACTGAAGAGGAGCTACTGTTCTTGTCAGTTTCCTAAGCAGAGTTGAACTAGATATGGCCCGTGTGTGAAGCACAGTTCTTTTGTTATGAGCAAGCTCAATTTTCGGACCCCATAGTAAACACAGTAGAGTAGAACAGTGCCCTTTTCTCAAAAGCAGAGTGTGTTTCTTGTAAGGCTAGCTAGTGTTTGTTTCCCAGTCAGAAACAGAGTTGAATCCCATGGAGTTTCTGGTCCTACGAGCAAGAGTTGTTTTCTGGTAAGAAGAGTCACTATTTCGCTCCCTTTGCCATACACAGTGCAAACAGCACTCGCGTCTGCTCCCAGCAAGTACAGTGTATTGGATTGAAGAGGAGCTACTGTTCTTGTCAGTTTCCTAAGAAGAGTTGAACAAGATATAGCCCGTGTGTGTAGGAAGCACAGTTCTTTTGTTCTGAGCAAGCTCAATGTTCTGGTCCTATAGGAAACACAGAAGAGTAGAAGAGTGCTCTTTTCTCAAAAGCAGAGTGTGTTTCTTGTAAGGTGAGCTAGCGTTTGTTTCCCAGTCCTAAATGGAGTAGAATTACATGCAGTTTGTTGTCCTATGAGCAAGAGTTGTTTTCTGATAAGAAGAGTCACTATTGCCCTCCTATTGCCATACACAGTGCAAACAACACTTGCTACTGTTCTTTGCAAGTACAGTGTATTGGACAGAAGAGGAGCTATTGTTCTTGTCAGTTTCCTAAGCAGAGTTGAACTAGATATGGCTCGTGTGTGTAGGAAGCACAGTTCTTTTGTTCTGAGCAAGCTCACTGTTCGGACCCCATAGGAAACACAGTAGAATAGAAGAGTGCTCTTTTCTCAAAAGCAGAGTGTTTTTCTTGTAAAGCGAGCTAGCGTTTCTTTCACAGTCCTAAATGGAGTTGAATCACATGCAGTTTCTGGTCCTACGAGCAAGAGTTGTTTTCTGGTAAGAAGAGTCACTATTGTGCTCCCTTTGTCATACACAGGGCAAATAGCACTGGCGTATGTTCCCAGCATGTACAGTGTATTGGACTGAAGATAATCTACTGTTCTTGTCAGTTTCCTAAGCAGAGTTGAACTAGATATGGCCCGTGTGTGTAGGAAGCACAGTTCTTTTGTTCTCAGCAAGCTCACTGTTTTGGCCCTATGGAAAACTCAGTAGAGTAGAAGAGTGCTCCTTTCTCAAAAGCAGAGTGTGTTTCTTGTAAGGCGAGCTAGCTTTTGCTTCCCAGTCCTAAATGGAGTTGAATCACATGCAGTTTCTGGTCCTACAAACAAGAGTTGTTTTCTAGTAAGAAGAGTCACTATTGTGTTCCCATTGCCATACACAGGGCAAATAGGACTCGCGTCTGTTCCCAGGATGTACAGTGTATTGGACTGAAGAGGATCTACTGTTCTTGTCAGTTTCCTAAGCAGAGTTGAACTAGATATGATCCGTGTGTGTAGGAAGTACACTTCTTTTGTTCTGAGCAAGCTTACTCTTCTGGCCTTATAGGAAACACAGTAGAGTAGAAGAGTGCTCTTTTCTCAAAAGCAGAATGTGTTTCTTCTAAGGAGAGCTAGCGTTTGTTTCCCAGTCCTAAATGGAGTTCAATCACATGCAGTATCTGGTCCTACGAGCAATAGTTGTATTATGGTAAGAAGAGTCACTATTGTGCTCCCATTGTCATACACAGGGAAAATAGCACTGGCGTCTGTTCCCAGCATGTAAAGTGTATAGGACTGAAGAGGATCTACTGTTCTTGTCAGTTTCCTAAGCAGAGTTGAACTAGATATGGCCCGTGTGTGTAGGAAGCACAGTTCTTTTGTTCTGAGCAAGCTCACTGTTAGGACCCCAAAGAAAACACAGTAGAATAGAAGAGTGCTCTTTTCTCAAAAGCAGAGTGTGTTTCTTGTAAAGCGAGCTAGCGTTTGTTTCCCAGTCCTAAATGGAGTTGAATCACATGCAGTTTCTGGTCCTACAAGCAAGAGTTGTTTTTTGGTAAGAAGAGTCACTATTGCGCTCCCATTGTCATACACAGGGCAAATAGCACTCTCGTCTGTTCCCAGCATGTACAGTGTATTGGACTGAAGATGATCTACTGTTCTTGTCAGTTTCCTAAGCAGAGTTGAACTAGATATGGCCCGGGAGTGTTGGAAGCACAGTTCTTTTGTTCTGAGCAAGCTCACTGTTCGGACCCCATAGGAAACACAGTAGAATAGAAGAGTGCTCTTTTCTCAAAAGCAGAATGTGTTTCTTGTAAGGCGAGCTAGCGTTTGTTTCCCAGTCCAAAATGGAGTTGAATCACATGCAGTTTCTGGTCCTACGAGCAAGGGATGTATTCTGGTAAGGAAAGTCACTATTGTGCTCCTTTTGAGATAAACAGTGCAAATAGCACTCATGTCTGTTCCCAGCAAGTACAGTGTATTGGACTGAAGAGGAGCTACTGTTCTTGTCAGTTTCCTAAGCAGAGTTGAACTAGATATGGCCCGTGTGTGTGAACCACAGTTCTTTTGTTCTGAGCAAGCTCAATTTTTGGACCACATAGTAAACACAGTAGAGTAGAAGAGTGCTCTTTTCTCAAAAGCAGAGTGTGTTTCTTTTAATGCTAGCTAGTGTTTGTTTCCCAGTCAGAAACGGAGTTGAATCCCATGCAGTTTGTGGTCCTAGGAGCAAGAGTTGTTTTCTGGTAAGAAGAGTCACTATTTCGCTCCCTTTGCCATACACAGTGCAAATAGCACTCGCGTCTGCTCCCAGCAAGTACAGTGTATTGGACTGAAGAGGAGCTACTGCTCTTGTCAGTTTCCTAAGCAGAGTTGAACTAGATATAGCCTGTGTGTGGGAAGCACAGTTCTTTTGTTCTGAGCAAGCTCACTGTTCTGGCTCTATAGGAAACACAGTAGAGTAGAAGAGTGCTCATTTCTCAAAAGCAGATTGTGTTTCTTGTAAGGTGAGCTAGCGTTTGTTTCCCAGTCCTAAATGGAGTTGAATTACATGGAGGTTCTTGTCCTATGAGCAAGAGTTGTTTTCTGGTAAGAAGAGTCACTATTGCGCTCCTACTACCATACACAGTGCAAACAACACTTGCTACTGTTCTTTGCAAATACAGTGTATTGGACAGAAGAGGATCTACTGTTCTTGTCAGTTTCCTAAGCAGAGTTGAACTAGATATGGCCGGTGTGTGTAGGAAGCACAGTTCTTTTGTTCTGAGCAAGCTCACTGTTCGGACCCCATAGGAAACACAGTAGAGTAGAAGAGTGCTCTTTTCTCTAAAGCAGAGTGTGTTTCTTGTAAGGCGAGCTAGCATTTGTTTCCCAGTCCTAAATGGAGTTGAATCACATGCAGTTTCTGATCCTAGGAGCAAGAGTTGTTTTCTGGTAAGAAGAGTCACTATTGTGCTCCCATTGTCATACACAGGGCAAATAGCACTGGCGTCTGTTCCCAGCATGTACAGTGTATTGGACTGAAGAGGATCTACTGTTCTTGTCAGTTTCCTAAGCAGAGTTGAACTAGATATGGCCCGTGTGTGTAGGAAGCACAGTTCTTTTGTTCTGAGCAAGCTCACAGTTTTGGCCCTATAGGAAACACAGTAGAGTAGAAGAGTGCTCTTTTCTCAAAAGCAGAGCGTGTTTCTTGTAAGGCGAGCTAGCTTTTGTTTCCCAGTCCTAAATGGAGTTGAATCACATGCAGTTTCTGGGCCTACAAGCAAGAGTTGTTTTCTAGTAAGAAGAGTCACTATTGTGTTCCCATTGCCATACTTAGGGCAAATAGGACTCGCGTCTGTTCCCAGGATGTACAGTGTATTGGACTGAAGAGGAGCTACTGTTCTTGTCAGTTTCCTAAGCAAAGTTGAACTAGATATGGCCCATGTGTGTAGGAAGTACACTTCTCTTGTTCTGAGCAAGCTCACTCTTCTGGCCCTGTAGGAAACACAGTAAAGTAGAAGAGTGCTCTTTTCTCAAAAGCAGAATGTGTTTCTTGTAAGGCGAACTATCGTTTGTTTTCCTGTCCTAAATGGAGTTCAATCACATGCAGTTTCTGGTCCTATGAGCAAGAGTTGTTTTCTGGTAAGAAGAGTCACTGTTGCGCTCCCATTGTCATACACAGGGCAAATAGCACTGGCGTCTGTTCCCAGCATGTAAAGTGTATTGGACTGAAGAGGATCTACAGTTCTTGTCAGTTTCCTAAGCAGAGTTGAACTAGATATGGCCCGTGTGTGTAGGAAGCACAGTTCTTTTGTTCAGAGCAATCTCACTCTTATGGCCTATAGGAAACACAGTAGAGTAGAAGAGTGCTCTTTTCTCAAAAGCAGAGTGTGTTTCTTGTAAGGCGAGCTTGTGTTTGTTTCCCAGTCCTAAATGGAGTTGAATCACATGCAGTTTCTTGTCCTCCGAGCAAGAGTTTTTTTCTGGAAAGGAAAGTCATTATGTGCTCCTTTTGCCATACACAGTGCAAATAGCACTCGCGGCTGTTCCCAGCAAGTACAGTGTATTGGACTGAAGAGGAGCTACTGCTCTTGTCAGTTTCCTAACCAGAGTTGAACTAGATATGGCCCGTGTGTGTAGGAAACACAGTTCTTTTGTTCTGAGCAAGTTCACTGTTCGGACACCATAGGAAATACAGTAGAATAGAAGAGTGCTCTTTTCTCATAAGCAGAATGTGTTTTTTGTAAGGCGAGCTAGCGTGTGTTTCCCAGTCCAAAATGGAGTTGAATCACATGCAGTTTCTGGTCCAACCAACAAGGGATGTTTTCTGGAAAGGAAAGTCACTATTTTTCTCCCTTTGCCATAAACATTGCAAATAGCACTCACGTCTGTTCCCAGCACGTACAGTGTATCGGACTGAAGAGGAGCTACTGTTCTTGTCAGTTTCCTAAGCAGAGTTGAACTAGTTATGGCCCGTGTGGAGGAAGCACAGTTCTTTTGTTCTGAGCAAGCTCACTGTTCTGGCCCTATAGGAAACACAGAAGAGTAGAAGAGTGCTCTTTTCTCATAAGCAGAGTTTGTTTCCTGTAAGGCGAGCTAGCGTTTGTTTCCCAGTCCTAAATGGAGTTGAATCACATGCAATTTCTGGTCCTATGAGCAAGAGTTGTTTTCTGGTAAAAAGAGTCACTATTGTACTACCATTACCATACTCAGTGCAAATAGCACTCGCGTCTGTTCCCAGCAAGTACAGTGTATTGGACAGAAGAGGAGCTACTGTTCTTGTCAGTTTCCTAAGCAGAGTTGAACTACATATGGCCCGTGTGTGTGAAGCACAGTTCTTTTGTTCTGAGCAAGCTCAATTTTCGGGCCCCATAGTAAACACAGTAGAATAGAAGTGTGCTCTTTTCTCAAAAGCAGAGTGTGTTTCTTGTAAGGCTAGCTAGTGTTTGTTTCCCAGTCCTAAATGGAGTTGAATCACATGTAGTTTCTGATCCTAGGAGCAAGGGTTGTTTTCTGGTAAGAAGAGTCACTATTGCGCTCCCATTGTCATACACAGGGCAAATAGCACTGGCGTCTGTGCCCAGCATGTACAGTGTATTGGACTGAAAAGGATCTACTGTTCTTGTCAGTTTCCTAAGCAGAGTTGAACTAGATATAGCCCTTGTGTGTAGGAAGCACAGTTCTTTTGTTCTGAGTAAGCTCACTGTTCTGGCCCTACAGAAAACACAGTAGAGTAGAAGAGTGCTCTTTATTCAAAAGCAGAGTTTTTTTCTTGTAAGGTGAACTAGCGTTTGTTTCCCATTCCTAAATGGAGTTGAATCACATGCAGTTTTTGGTCCTACAAGCAAGGGATGTTTTCTGGTAAGGAAAGTCACTATTGTGCTCCCTTTGCCAAACAGTACAAATAGCACTCGCGTCAGTTCCCAGCAAGTACAGTGTATTGGACTGAAGAGGAGCTACTGTTCTTGTCAGTTTCCTAAGCAGAGTTGAACGAGATATGGCCCGTGTGTTTAGGAAGCACAGTTCTTTTGTTCTGAGCAAGCTCACTGTTCTGGCCCTACAGAAAATACAGTAGAGTAGAAGAGTGCTCTTTTCTCAAAAGCAGAGTTTTTTTCTTGTAAGGTGAACTAGCGTTTGTTTCCCAGTCCTAAATGGAGTTGAATCACATGCAGTTTTTGCTCCTACAAGCAAGGGATGTTTTCTGGTAAGGAAAGTCACTATTGTGCTCCCTTTGCCATAAAGAGTGCAAATAGCACTCACGTCTGTTCCGAGAAAGTACACTGTATTGGACTGAAGAGGAGCTACTGTTCTTGTCAGTTTCCTAAGCAGAGTTGAACTAGATATGGCCCGTGTGTGTGAAGCACAGTTCTTTTGTTATGAGCAAGCTCAATTTTCGGACCCCATAGTAAACACAGTAGAGTAGAAGAGTGCTCTTTTCTCAAAAGCAGAGTGTGTTTCTTGTAAGGCTAGCTAGTGTTTGTTTCCCAGTCAGAAACGGAGTTGAATCCCATGCAGTTTCTGGTCCTACGAGCAAGAGTTGTTTTCTGGTAAGAAGAGTCACTATTTCACTCCCTTTGCCATACACAGTGCAAATAGCACTCGCGTCTGCTCCCAGCAAGTACAGTGTATTGGATTGAAGAGGAGCTACTGTTCTTGTCAGTTTCCTAAGCAGAGTTGAACAAGATATAGCCCGTGTGTGTAGGAAGCACAGTTCTTTTGTTCTGAGCAAGCTCACTGTTCTGGTCCTATAGGAAACACAGAAGAGTAGAAGAGTGCTCTTTCCTCAAAAGCAGAGTGTGTTTCTTGTAAGGTGAGCTAGCGTTTGTTTCCCAGTCCTAAATGGAGTTGAATTACATGCAGTTTCTTGTCCTATGAGCAAGAGTTGTTTTCTGATAAGAAGAGTCACTATTGCCCTCCTATTGCCATACACAGTGAAAACAACACTTGCTAATGTTCTTTGCAAGTACAGTGTATTGGACAGAAGAGGAGCTACTGTTCTTATCAGTTTCCTAAGCAGAGTTGAACTAGATATGGCCCATGTGTGTAGGAAGCACAGTTCATTTGTTCTGAGCAAGCTCACTGTTCGGACCCCATAGGAAACACAGTGGAGTAGAACAGTGCTCTTTTCTCAAAAGTAGAGTGTGTTTCTTGTAAGACGAGCTAGCGTTTGTTTCCAAGTCCTAAATGGAGTTGAATCCCATGCAGTTTCTGATCCTAGGAGCAAGAATTGTTTTTTGATAAGAAGAGTCACTATTGTGCTCCCATTGTCATACACAGAGCAAATAGCACTGGCGTCTGTTCCCAGCATGTACAGTGTATTGGACTGAAGAGGATCTTCTGTTCTTGTCAGTTTCCGAGGCAGAGTTGAACTAGATATGGCCGGTGTCTGTAGGAAGCACAGTTCTTTTGTTCTGAGCAAGCTCACTGTTCTAGCCCTATAGGAAACACAGTAGAGTAGAAGAGTGCTCTTTTCTCAAAAGCAGAGTGTGTTTCTTGTAAGGCGAGCTAGCTTTTGCTTCCCAGTCCTAAATGGAGTTGCAACACATGCAGTTTCTGGTCCTACAAGCAAGAGTTGTTTTCTGGTATGAAGAGTCACTATTGTGTTCCCATTGCCATACACAGGGCAAATAGGACTCGCGTCTGTTCCCAGGATGTACAGTGTATTGGACTGAAGAGGATCTACTGTTCTTGTCAGTTTCCTAAGCAAAGTTGAACTAGATATGGCCCGTGTGTGTAGGAAGTACACTTCTTTTGTTCTGAGCAAGCTCACTCTTCTGGCCCTATAGGAAACACAGTAGAGTAGAAGAGTGCTCTTTTCTCAAAAGCGGAATGTGTTTCTTGTAAGGCGAGCTAGCATTTGTTTCCCAGTCCTAAATGGAGTTCAATCACATGCAATTTCTGGTCCACGAGCAAGAGTTGTTTTCTGGTAAGAAGAGTCACTATTGCGCTCCCATTGTCATACACAGGGCAAATAGCACTGGCGTCTGTTCCCAGCAAGTACAGTGTATTGGACTGAAGAGGATCTACGGTTCTTGTCAGTTTCCTAAGCAGAGTTGAACTAGATATGGCCCGTGTGTGTAGAAAGCACAGTTCTTTTGTTCTGAGCAAGCTCACTGTTCGGACCCCATAGGAAACACAGTAGAATAGAAGAGTGCTCTTTTCTCAAAAGCAGAGTGTGTTTCTTGTAACGCGAGCTAGCGTTTGTTTCCCAGTCCAAAATGGAGTTGAATCACATGCAGTTTCTGGTCCTACGAACAAGGGATGTATTCTGGTAAGGAAAGTCACTATTGTGCTCGCTTTGCGATAAACAGTGAAATAGCACTCACGTCTGTTCCCAGCAAGTACAGTGTATTGGACTGAAGAGGAGCTACTGTTCTTGTCAGTTTCCTAAGCAGAGTTGAACTAGATATGGCTCGTGTGTGTAGGAAGCACAGTTCTTTTGTTCTGATCAGGCTCACTGTTCTGGCCCTATAGGAAACACAGAAGAGTAGAAGAGTGCTCTTTTCTCAGAAGCAGAGTGTGTTTCTTGTAAGGTGAGCTAGCGTTGGTTTCCCAGTCCTAAATGGAGTTGAATCACATGCTGTTTCTGATCCTAGGAGCAAGAGTTGTTTTCTGGTAAGAAGAGTCACTATTGCGCTCCCATTGTCATACACAGGGCAAATAGCACTGGCTTCTGTTCTCAGCATGTACAGTGTATTGGACTGAAGCGGATCTACTGTTCTTGTCAGTTTCCTAAGCAGAGTTGAACTAGATATGGCCGGTGTGTGTAGGAAGCACAGTACTTTTGTTCTGAGCAAGCTCACTGTTCTGGCCCTTTAGGAAACACAGTAGAGTAGATGAGTGCTCTTTTCTCAAAAGCAGAGTGTGATTCTTGTAAGGTGAGCTAGCTTCTTTTTCCCAGTCCTAAATGGAGTTGAATCACATATAGTTTCTGATCCTAGGAGCAAGAGTTGTTTTCTAGTAAGAAGAGTCACTATTGTGTTCCCATTGCCATACACAGGGCAAATAGGACTCGCGTCTGTTCCCAGGATGTACAGTGTATTGGACTGAAGAGGATCTACTGTTCTTGTCAGTTTCCTAAGCAAAGTTGAACTAGATATGGCCCGTGTGTGTAGGAAGTACACTTCTTTTGTTCTGAGCAAGCTTACTCTTCTGGCCTTATTGGAAACACAGTAGAGTAGAAGAGTGCTCTTTTCTCAAAAGCAGAATGTGTTTCTTCTAAGGCGAGCTAGCGTTTGTTTCCCAGTCCTAAATGGAGTTCAGTCACATGCAGTTTCTGGTCCTACGAGCAAGAGTTGTATTATGGTAAGAGGAGTCACTATTGTGCTCCCATTTTCATACACAGGGCAAATAGCACTGGCGTCTGTTCCCAGCATGTAAAGTGTATTGGACTGAAGAGGATCTACTGTTCTTGTCAGTTTCCTAAGCAGAGTTGAACTAGATATGGCCCGTGTGTGTAGGAAGCACAGTTCTTTTGTTCTGAGCAAGCTCACTGTTCGGACCCCATAGGAAACACAGTAGAATAGAGGAGTGCTCTTTTCTCAAAAGCAGAGTGTGTTTCTTGTAAAGCGAGCTAGCGTTTGTTTCCCAGTCCTATATGGAGTTGAATCACACGCAGTTTCTGGTCCTACAAGCAAGAGTTGTTTTTTGGTAAGAAGAGTCACTATTGCGCTCCCATTGTCATACACAGGGCAAATAGCACTCGCGTCTGTCCCCAGCATGTACAGTGTATTGGACTGAAGATGATCTACTGTTCTTGTCAGTTTCCTAAGGAGAGTTGAACTAGATATGGTCGGTGTGTGTAGGAAGCACAGTTCTTTTGTTCTGAGCAAGCTCACTGTTTTGGCCCTATAGGAAACACAGTAGAGTAGAAGAGTGCTCTTTTCTCAAAAGCAGAGTGTGTTTCTTGTAAGGCGAGCTAGCTTTTGTTTCCCAGTCCTAAATGGAGTTGAATCACATGCAGTTTCTGGTCCTACAAGCAAGAGTTGTTTTCTAGTAAGAAGAGTCACTATTGTGTTCCCATTGCCATACTTAGGGCAAATAGGACTCGCGTCTGTTCCCAGGATATACAGTGTATTGGACTGAAGAGGATCTACTGTTCTTGTCAGTTTCCTAAGCAAAGTTGAACTAGATATGTCCCGTGTGTGTAGGAAGTACACTTCTTTTGTTCTGAGCAAGCTCACTCTTCTGGCCCTGCAGGAAACACAGTAGAGTAGAAGAGTGCTCTTTTCTCAAAAGCAGAATGTGTTTCTTGTAAGGCGAACTAGCGTTTGTTTTCCAGTCCTAAATGGAATTCAATCACATGCAGTTTCTGGTCCTATGAGCAAGAGTTGTTTTCTGGTAAGAAGTGTCACTGTTGCGCTCCCATTGTCATACACAGGGCAAATAGCACTGGCGTCTGTTCCCAGCATGTAAAGTGTATTGGACTGAAGAGGATCTACAGTTCTTGTCAGTTTCCTAAGCAGAGTTGAACTAGATATGACCCGTTTGTGTAGGAAGCACAGTTCTTTTGTTCTGAGCAATCTCACTCTTCTGGCCTATAGGAAACACAGTAGAGTAGAAGAGTGCTCTTTTCTCAAAAGCAGAGTGTGTTTCTTGTAAGGCGAGCTTGCGTTTGTTTCCCAGTCCTAAATGGAGTTGAATCACATGCAGTTTCTGGTCCTCCGAGCAAGAGTTGTTTTCTGGAAAGGAAAGTCACTATTGTGCTCCTTTTGCCATACACAGTGCAAATAGCACTAGCGTCTGTTCCCAGCAAGTACAGTGTATTGGAATGAAGAGGAGCTACTGCTCTTGTCAGTTTCCTAACCAGAGTTGAACTAGATATGGCCCGTGTGTGTAGGAAACACAGTTTTTTTTCTGAGCAAGCTCACTGTTCGGACACCATAGGAAATACAGTAGAATAGAAGAGTGCTCTTTTCAAAAAAGCAGAATGTGTTTTTTGTAAGGCAAGCTAGCGTGTGTTTCCCAGTCCAAAATGGAGTTGAATCACATGCAGTTTCTGGTCCAACCAACAAGGGATGTTTTCTGGAAAGGAAAGTCACTATTTTTCTCCCTTTGCCATAAACCGTGCAAATAGCACTCACGTCTGTTCCCAGCAAGTACAGTGTATTGGACTGAAGAGGAGCTACTGTTCTTGTCAGTTTGCTCAGCAGAGTTGAACTAGATATGGCCCGTGTGTGTAGGAAGCGCAGTTCTTTTGTTCTGAGCAAGCTCACTGTTCTGGCCCTATAGGAAACACAGAAGAGTAGAAGAGTGCTCTTTTCTCAGAAGCAGAGTTTGTTTCTTGTAAGGCGAGCTAGCGTTTGTTTCCCAGTCCTAAATGGAGTTGAATCACATGCAGTTTCTGGTCCTACGAGCAAGAGTTGTTTTCTGGTAAAAAGAGTCACTATTGTACTACCATTACCATACTCAGTGCAAATAGCATTCGCGTCTGTTCCCAGCAAGTACAGTGTATTGGACAGAAGAGGAGCTACTGTTCTTGTCAGTTTCCTAAGCAGAGTTGAACTACATATGGCCCGTGTGTGTGAAGCACAGTTCTTTTGTTCTGAGCAAGCTCACTCTTCTGGCCTATAAGAAACACAGTAGAGTAGTAGAGTGCTCTTTTCTCAAAAGCAGAGGGTTTTTCTTGTAAGGCGAGCTAGCGTTTGTTTCCCAGTCCTAAATGCAGTTGAATCACATGGAGTTTCTGTCTTATGAGCAAGACTTGTTTTCTGGAAAGGAAAGTCACTATTGTGCTCCCTTTGCCATACACAGTGCAAATAGCACTCGCGTCTGTTCCCAGCAAGTACAGTGTATTGGACTGAAGAGGAGCTACTGCTCTTGTCAGTTTCCTAAGCAGAGTTTACCTAGATATAGCCCGTGTGTGTAGGAAACACAGTTCTTTTGTTCTGAGCAAGCTCACTGTTTTGGCCCTATAGGAAACACAGTAGAGTAGAAGAGTGCTCTTTTCTCAAAAGCAGAGTGTGTTTCTTGTAAGGCGAGCTAGCTTTTGTTTCCCAGTCCTAAATGGAGTTGAATCACATGCAGTTTCTGGTCCTACAAGCAAGAGTTGTTTTCTAGTAAGAAGAGTCACTATTGTGTTCCCATTGCCATACTTAGGGCAAATAGGACTCGCGTCTGTTCCCAGGATATACAGTGTATTGGACTGAAGAGGATCTACTGTTCTTGTCAGTTTCCTAAGCAAAGTTGAACTAGATATGTCCCGTGTGTGTAGGAAGTACACTTCTTTTGTTCTGAGCAAGCTCACTCTTCTGGCCCTGTAGGAAACACAGTAGAGTAGAAGAGTGCTCTTTTCTCAAAAGCAGAATGTGTTTCTTGTAAGGCGAACTAGCGTTTGTTTTCCAGTCCTAAATGGAATTCAATCACATGCAGTTTCTGGTCCTATGAGCAAGAGTTGTTTTCTGGTAAGAAGTGTCACTGTTGCGCTCCCATTGTCATACACAGGGCAAATAGCACTGGCGTCTGTTCCCAGCATGTAAAGTGTATTGGACTGAAGAGGATCTACAGTTCTTGTCAGTTTCCTAAGCAGAGTTGAACTAGATATGACCCGTTTGTGTAGGAAGCACAGTTCTTTTCTTCTGAGCAATCTCACTCTTCTGGCCTATAGGAAACACAGTAGAGTAGAAGAGTGCTCTTTTCTCAAAAGCAGAGTGTGTTTCTTGTAAGGCGAGCTTGCGTTTGTTTCCCAGTCCTAAATGGAGTTGAATCACATGCAGTTTCTGGTCCTCCGAGCAAGAGTTGTTTTCTGGAAAGGAAAGTCACTATTGTGCTCCTTTTGCCATACACAGTGCAAATAGCACTAGCGTCTGTTCCCAGCAAGTACAGTGTATTGGACTGAAGAGGAGCTACTGCTCTTGTCAGTTTCCTAACCAGAGTTGAACTAGATATGGCCCGTGTGTGTAGGAAACACAGTTTTTTTTCTGAGCAAGCTCACTGTTCGGACACCATAGGAAATACAGTAGAATAGAAGAGTGCTCTTTTCAAAAAAGCAGAATGTGTTTTTTGTAAGGCAAGCTAGCGTGTGTTTCCCAGTCCAAACTGGAGTTGAATCACATGCAGTTTCTGGTCCAACCAACAAGGGATGTTTTCTGGAAAGGAAAGTCACTATTTTTCTCCCTTTGCCATAAACCGTGCAAATAGCACTCACGTCTGTTCCCAGCAAGTACAGTGTATTGGACTGAAGAGGAGCTACTGTTCTTGTCAGTTTGCTCAGCAGAGTTGAACTAGATATGGCCCGTGTGTGTAGGAAGCGCAGTTCTTTTGTTCTGAGCAAGCTCACTGTTCTGGCCCTATAGGAAACACAGAAGAGTAGAAGAGTGCTCTTTTCTCAGAAGCAGAGTTTGTTTCTTGTAAGGCGAGCTAGCGTTTGTTTCCCAGTCCTAAATGGAGTTGAATCACATGCAGTTTCTGGTCCTACGAGCAAGAGTTGTTTTCTGGTAAAAAGAGTCACTATTGTACTACCATTACCATACTCAGTGCAAATAGCATTCGCGTCTGTTCCCAGCAAGTACAGTGTATTGGACAGAAGAGGAGCTACTGTTCTTGTCAGTTTCCTAAGCAGAGTTGAACTACATATGGCCCGTGTGTGTGAAGCACAGTTCTTTTGTTCTGAGCCAGCTCACTCTTCTGGCCTATAAGAAACACAGTAGAGTAGTAGAGTGCTCTTTTCTCAAAAGCAGAGGGATTTTCTTGTAAGGCGAGCTAGCGTTTGTTTCCCAGTCCTAAATGCAGTTGAATCACATGGAGTTTCTGTCTTATGAGCAAGACTTGTTTTCTGGAAAGGAAAGTCACTATTGTGCTCCCTTTGCCATACACAGTGCAAATAGCACTCGCGTCTGTTCCCAGCAAGTACAGTGTATTGGACTGAAGAGGAGCTACTGCTCTTGTCAGTTTCCTAAGCAGAGTTTACCTAGATATAGCCCGTGTGTGTAGGAAACACAGTTCTTCTGTTCTGAGCAAGCTCACTGTTCGGACCCCATAGTAAACACAGTAGAGTAGAAGAGTGCTCTTTTCTCAAAAGCAGAGTGTGTTTCTTGTAAGGCTAGCTAGTGTTTGTTTCCCAGTCAGAAACGGAGTTGAGTCCCATGCTGTTTCTGGTCCTAGGAGCAAGAGTTGTTTTCTGGCAAGAAGAGTCACTATTTCGCTCCCATTGCCATACACAGTGCAAATAGCACTCGTGACTCTTCCCAGCAAGTACAGTGTATTGGACTGAATAGGAGCAACTGTTCTTGTCAGTTTCCTAAGCAGAGTTGAACTAGATATAGCCCGTGTGTGTAGGAAGCACAGTTCTTTTGTTCTGAGCAAGCTCACTGTACTGGCCCTATAGGAAACACAGTAGAGTAGAAGAGTGCTCTTTTCTCAAAAGCACAGTTTTTTTCTTGTAAGTTGAGCTAGCGTTTGTTTCCCAGTCCTAAATGGAGTTGAATCACATGCAGTTTTTGGTCCTACGAGCAAGGGATGTTTTCTGGTAAGGAAAGTCACTATTGTGCTCCCTTTGCCATAAACAGTGCAAATAGCACTCGCGTCTGTTCCCAGCAAGTACAGTGTATTGGACTGAAGAGGAGCTACTGTTCTTGTCAGTTTCCTAAGCAGAGTTGAACGAGATATGGCCCGTGTGTGTAGGAAGCACAGTTCTTTTGTTCTCAGCAAGCTCACTGTTCTGGTCCTATAGGAAACACAGAAGAGTAGAAGAGTGCTCTTCTCAAAAGCAGATTGTGTTTCTGGTAAGGTGAGCTAGCATTTTGTTCCCAGTCCTAAATGGAGTTGAATTACATGCAGTTTCTTGTCCTTTGAGCAAGAGTTGTTTTCTGGTAAGAAGCATAAAAATTGCGCTCCTATTGCCATACACAGTGCTAACAACTCTCGCTAATGTTCTTTGCAAGTACAGTGCATTGGACTGAAGGGGAGCTACTGCTCTTGTCAGTTTCCTAAGCAGAGTTGAACTAGATATGGCCCATGTGTGTAGGAAGCACAGTTCTTTTGTTCTGAGCAAGCTCACTGTTCTGGCACTATAGGAAACACAGTAGAGTAGAAGAGTGCTCTTTTCTCAAAAGCAGACTGTGTTTCTCCTAAGGTGAGCTAGCGTTTCTTTCCAAGTCCTAAATGGAGTTGAATCACATGCAGTTTCTGGTCCTACAAGCAAGAGTTGTTTTCTGCTAAGAAGAGTCACTATTGCGCTCCCATATTCATACACAGGGCAAATAGCACTGGCGTCTGTTCCCAGCATGTAAAGTGTATTGGACTGAAGAGGATCTACTGTTCTTGTCAGTTTCCTAAGCAGAGTTGAACTAGATATGGCCCGTGTGTGTAGAAAGCACAGTTCTTTTGTTCTCAGCAAGCTCACTGTTCGGACCCCATAGGAAACACAGTAGAATAGAAGAGTGCTCTTTTCTCAAAAGCAGAGTGTTTTTCTTGTAAAGCGAGCTAGCGTTTGTTTCCCAGTCCTAAATGGAGTTGAATCACATGCAGTTTCTGGTCCTACGAGCAAGAGTTGTTTTCTGGTAAGAAGAGTCACTATTGTGCTCCCTTTGTCATACACAGGGCAAAGAGCACTGGCGTATGTTCCCAGCATGTACAGTGTATTGGACTGAAGATAATCTACTGTTCTTGTCAGTTTCCTAAGCAGAGTTGAACTAGATATGGCCCGTGTGTGTAGGAAGCACAGTTCTTTTGTTCTGAGCAAGCTCACTGTTTTGGCCCTATAGAAAACTCAGTAGAGTAGAAGAGTGCTCCTTTCTCAAAAGCAGAGTGTGTTTCTTGTAAGGCGAGCTAGCTTTTGCTTCCCAGTCCTAAATGGAGTTGAATCACATGCAGTTTCTGGTCCTACAAACAAGAGTTGTTTTCTAGTAAGAAGAGTCACTATTGTGTTCCCATTGCCATACACAGGTCAAATAGGACTCGCGTCTGTTCCCAGGATGTACAGTGTATTGGACTGAGGAGGATCTACTGTTCTTGTCAGTTTCCTAAGCAGAGTTGAACTAGATATGGCCCGTGTGTGTAGGAAGTACACTTCTTTTGTTCTGAGCAAGCTCACTCTTCTGGCCTTATAGGAAACACAGTAGAGTAGAAGAGTGCTCTTTTCTCAAAAGCAGAATGTGTTTCTTCTAAGGCGAGCTAGCGTTTGTTTCCCAGTCCTAAATGGAGTTCAATCACATGCAGTATCTGGTCCTACGAGCAATAGTTGTATTATGGTAAGAACAGTCACTATTGTGCTCCCATTGTCATACACAGGGCAAATAGCACTGGCGTCTGTTCCCAGCATGTAAAGTGTATAGGACTGAAGAGGATCTACTGTTCTTGTCAGTTTCCTAAGCAGAGTTGAACTAGATATGGCCCGTGTGTGTAGGAAGCACAGTTCTTTTGTTCTGAGCAAGCTCACTCTTCGGACCCCAAAGGAAACACAGTAGAATAGAAGAGTGCTCTTTTCTCAAAAGCAGAGTGTGTTTCTTGTAAAGCGAGCTAGCGTTTGTTTCCCAGTCCTAAATGGAGTTGAATCACATGCAGTTTCTGGTCCTACAAGCAAGAGTTGTTTTTTGGTAAGAAGAGTCACTATTGCGCTCCCATTGTCATACACAGGGCAAATAGCACTCTCGTCTGTTCCCAGCATGTACAGTGTATTGGACTGAAGATGATCTACTGTTCTTGTCAGTTTCCTAAGCAGAGTTGAACTAGATATGGCCCGGGAGTGTTGGAAGCACAGTTCTTTTGTTCTGAGCAAGCTCACTGTTCGGACCCCATAGGAAACACAGTAGAATAGAAGAGTGCTCTTTTCTCAAAAGCAGAGTGTGTTTCTTGTAAGGCGAGCTAGCGTTTGTTTCCCAGTCCAAAACGGAGTTGAATCACATGCAGTTTCTGGTCCTACGAGCAAGGGATGTATTCTGGTAAGGAAAGTCACTATTGTGCTCCTTTTGAGATAAACAGTGCAAATAGCACTCATGTCTGTTCCCAGCAAGTACAGTGTATTGAACTGAAGAGGAGCTACTGTTCTTGTCAGTTTCCTAAGCAGAGTTGAACTAGATATGGCCCGTGTGTGTGAACCACAGTTCTTTTGTTCTGAGCAAGCTCAATTTTTGGACCACATAGTAAACACAGTAGAGTAGAAGAGTGCTCTTTTCTCAAAAGCAGAGTGTGTTTCTTTTAATGCTAGCTAGTGTTTGTTTCCCAGTCAGAAACTCAGTTGAATCCCATGCAGTTTGTGGTCCTAGGAGCAAGAGTTGTTTTCTGGTAAGAAGAGTCACTATTTCGCTCCCATTGCCATACACAGTGCAAATAGCACTCGCGTCTGCTCCCAGCAAGTACAGTGTATTGGACTGAAGAGGAGCTACTGCTCTTGTCAGTTTCCTAAGCAGAGTTGAACTAGATATAGCCTGTGTGTGGGAAGCACAGTTCTTTTGTTCTGAGCAAGCTCACTGTTCTGGCTCTATAGGAAACACAGTAGAGTAGAAGAGTGCTCATTTCTCAAAAGCAGATTGTGTTTCTTGTAAGGTGAGCTAGCGTTTGTTTCCCAGTCCTAAATGGAGTTGAATTACATGGAGGTTCTTGTCCTATGAGCAAGAGTTGTTTTCTGGTAAGAAGAGTCACTATTGCGCTCCTACTACCATACACAGTGCAAACAACACTTGCTACTGTTCTTTGCAAATACAGTGTATTGGACAGAAGAGGATCTACTGTTCTTGTCAGTTTCCTAAGCAGAGTTGAACTAGATATGGCCGGTGTGTGTAGGAAGCACAGTTCTTTTGTTCTGAGCAAGCTCACTGTTCGGACCCCATAGGAAACACAGTAGAGTAGAAGAGTGCTCTTTTCTCTAAAGCAGAGTGTGTTTCTTGTAAGGCGAGCTAGCATTTGTTTCCCAGTCCTAAATGGAGTTGAATCACATGCAGTTTCTGATCCTAGGAGCAAGAGTTGTTTTCTGGTAAGAAGAGTCACTATTGTGCTCCCATTGTCATACACAGGGCAAATAGCACTGGCGTCTGTTCCCAGCATGTACAGTGTATTGGACTGAAGAGGATCTACTGTTCTTGTCAGTTTCCTAAGCAGAGTTGAACTAGATATGGCCGGTGTGTGTAGGAAGCACAGTTCTTTTGTTCTGAGCAAGCTCACAGTTTTGGCCCTATAGGAAACACAGTAGAGTAGAAGAGTGCTCTTTTCTCAAAAGCAGAGCGTGTTTCTTGTAAGGCGAGCTAGCTTTTGTTTCCCAGTCCTAAATGGAGTTGAATCACATGCAGTTTCTGGGCCTACAAGCAAGAGTTGTTTTCTAGTAAGAAGAGTCACTATTGTGTTCCCATTGCCATACTTAGGGCAAATAGGACTCGCGTCTGTTCCCAGGATGTACAGTGTATTGGACTGAAGAGGAGCTACTGTTCTTGTCAGTTTCCTAAGCAAAGTTGAACTAGATATGGCCCATGTGTGTAGGAAGTACACTTCTCTTGTTCTGAGCAAGCTCACTCTTCTGGCCCTGTAGGAAACACAGTAAAGTAGAAGAGTGCTCTTTTCTCAAAAGCAGAATGTGTTTCTTGTAAGGCGAACTATCGTTTGTTTTCCTGTCCTAAATGGAGTTCAATCACATGCAGTTTCTGGTCCTATGAGCAAGAGTTGTTTTCTGGTAAGAAGAGTCACTGTTGCGCTCCCATTGTCATACACAGGGCAAATAGCACTGGCGTCTGTTCCCAGCATGTAAAGTGTATTGGACTGAAGAGGATCTACAGTTCTTGTCAGTTTCCTAAGCAGAGTTGAACTAGATATGGCCCGTGTGTGTAGGAAGCACAGTTCTTTTGTTCAGAGCAATCTCACTCTTATGGCCTATAGGAAACACAGTAGAGTAGAAGAGTGCTCTTTTCTCAAAAGCAGAGTGTGTTTCTTGTAAGGCGAGCTTGTGTTTGTTTCCCAGTCCTAAATGGAGTTGAATCACATGCAGTTTCTTGTCCTTCGAGCAAGAGTTGTTTTCTGGAAAGGAAAGTCATTATGTGCTCCTTTTGCCATACACAGTGCAAATAGCACTCGCGGCTGTTCCCAGCAAGTACAGTGTATTGGACTGAAGAGGAGCTACTGCTCTTGTCAGTTTCCTAACCAGAGTTGAACTAGATATGGCCCGTGTGTGTAGGAAACACAGTTCTTTTGTTCTGAGCAAGTTCACTGTTCGGACACCATAGGAGATACAGTAGAATAGAAGAGTGCTCTTTTCTCAAAAGCAGAATGTGTTTTTTGTAAGGCGAGCTAGCGTGTGTTTCCCAGTCCAAAATGGAGTTGAATCACAAGCAGTTTCTGGTCCAACCAACAAGGGATGTTTTCTGGAAAGGAAAGTCACTATTTTTCTCCCTTTGCCATAAACATTGCAAATAGCACTCACGTCTGTTCCCAGCACGTACAGTGTATTGGACTGAAGAGGAGCTACTGTTCTTGTCAGTTTCCTAAGCAGAGTTGAACTAGATATGGCCTGTGTGTGTAGTAAGCACAGTTCTTTTATTCTGAGCAAGCTCACTGTTCTGGCCCTATAGGAAACACAGAAGAGTAGAAGAGTGCTCTTTTCTCAGAAGCAGAGTTTGTTTCTTGTAAGGCGAGCTAGCGTTTGTTTCCCATTCCTAAATGGAGTTGAATCACATGCAATTTCTGGTCCTATGAGCAAGAGTTGTTTTCTGGTAAAAAGAGTCAGTATTGTACTACCATTACCATACTCAGTGCAAATAGCACTCGCGTCTGTTCCCAGCAAGTACAGTGTATTGGACAGAAGAGGAGCTACTGTTCTTGTCAGTTTCCTAAGCAGAGTTGAACTACATATGGCCCGTGTGTGTGAAGCACAGTTCTTTTGTTCTGAGCAAGCTCAATTTTCGGGCCCCATAGTAAACACAGTAGAATAGAAGTGTGCTCTTTTCTCAAAAGCAGAGTGTGTTTCTTGTAAGGCTAGCTAGTGTTTGTTTCCCAGTCCTAAATGGAGTTGAATCACATGTAGTTTCTGATCCTAGGAGCAAGAGTTGTTTTCTGGTAAGAAGAGTCACTATTGCGCTCCCATTGTCATACACAGGGCAAATAGCACTGGCGTCTGTGCCCAGCATGTACAGTGTATTGGACTGAAAAGGATCTACTGTTCTTGTCAGTTTCCTAAGCAGAGTTGAACTAGATATAGCCCTTGTGTGTAGGAAGCACAGTTCTTTTGTTCTGAGTAAGCTCACTGTTCTGGCCCTACAGAAAACACAGTAGAGTAGAAGAGTGCTCTTTATTCAAAAGCAGAGTTTTTTTCTTGTAAGGTGAACTAGCGTTTGTTTCCCATTCCTAAATGGAGTTGAATCACATGCAGTTTTTGGTCCTACAAGCAAGGGATGTTTTCTGGTAAGGAAAGTCACTATTGTGCTCCCTTTGCCAAACAGTACAAATAGCACTCGCGTCAGTTCCCAGCAAGTACAGTGTATTGGACTGAAGAGGAGCTACTGTTCTTGTCAGTTTCCTAAGCAGAGTTGAACGAGATATGGCCCGTGTGTTTAGGAAGCACAGTTCTTTTGTTCTGAGCAAGCTCACTGTTCTGGCCCTACAGAAAACACAGTAGAGTAGAAGAGTGCTCTTTTCTCAAAAGCAGAGTTTTTTTCTTGTAAGGTGAACTAGCGTTTGTTTCCCATTTCTAAATGGAGTTGAATCACATGCAGTTTTTGCTCCTACAAGCAAGGGATGTTTTCTGGTAAGGAAAGTCACTATTGTGCTCCCTTTGCCATAAAGAGTGCAAATAGCACTCACGTCTGTTCCGAGAAAGTACACTGTATTGGACTGAAGAGGAGCTACTGTTCTTGTCAGTTTCCTAAGCAGAGTTGAACTAGATATGGCCCGTGTGTGTGAAGCACAGTTCTTTTGTTATGAGCAAGCTCAATTTTCGGACCCCATAGTAAACACAGTAGAGTAGAAGAGTGCTCTTTTCTCAAAAGCAGAGTGTGTTTCTTGTAAGGCTAGCTAGTGTTTGTTTCCCAGTCAGAAACGGAGTTGAATCCCATGCAGTTTCTGGTCCTACGAGCAAGAGTTGTTTTCTGGTAAGAAGAGTCACTATTTCACTCCCTTTGCCATACACAGTGCAAATAGCACTCGCGTCTGCTCCCAGCAAGTACAGTGTATTGGATTGAAGAGGAGCTACTGTTCTTGTCAGTTTCCTAAGCAGAGTTGAACAAGATATAGCCCGTGTGTGTAGGAAGCACAGTTCTTTTGTTCTGAGCAAGCTCACTGTTCTGGTCCTATAGGAAACACAGAAGAGAAGAAGAGTGCTCTTTTCTCAAAAGCAGAGTGTGTTTCTTGTAAGGTGAGCTAGCGTTTGTTTCCCAGTCCTAAATGGAGTTGAATTACATGCAGTTTCTTGTCCTATGAGCAAGAGTTGTTTTCTGATAAGAAGAGTCACTATTGCCCTCCTATTGCCATACACAGTGCAAACAACACTTGCTACTGTTCTTTGCAAGTACAGTGTATTGGACAGAAGAGGAGCTACTGTTCTGGTCAGTTTCCTAAGCAGAGTTGAACTAGATATGGCCCATGTGTGTAGGAAGCACAGTTCATTTGTTCTGAGCAAGCTCACTGTTCGGACCGCATAGGAAACACAGTAGAGTAGAACAGTGCTCTTTTCTCAAAAGTAGAGTGTGTTTCTTGTAAGACGAGCTAGCGTTTGTTTCCAAGTCCTAAATGGAGTTGAATCCCATGCAGTTTCTGATCCTAGGAGCAAGAATTGTTTTCTGATAAGAAGAGTCACTATTGTGCTCCCATTGTCATACACAGAGCAAATAGCACTGGCGTCTGTTCCCAGCATGTACAGTGTATTGGACTGAAGAGGATCTACTGTTCTTGTCAGTTTCCTAAGCAGAGTTGAACTAGATATGGCCGGTGTGTGTAGGAAGCACAGTTCTTTTGTTCTGAGCAAGCTCACTGTTCTGGCCCTTTAGGAAACACAGTAGAGTAGATGAGTGCTCTTTTCTCAAAAGCAGAGTGTGATTCTCGTAAGGTGAGCTAGCTTCTTTTTCCCAGTCCTAAATGGAGTTGAATCACATGCAGTTTCTGATCCTAGGAGCAAGAGTTGTTTTCTAGTAAGAAGAGTCACTATTGTGTTCCCATTGCCATACACAGGGCAAATAGGACTCGCGTCTGTTCCCAGGATGTACAGTGTATTGGACTGAAGAGGATCTACTGTTCTTGTCAGTTTCCTAAGCAAAGTTGAACTAGATATGGCCCGTGTGTGTAGGAAGTACACTTCTTTTGTTCTGAGCAAGCTTACTCTTCTGGCCTTATTGGAAACACAGTAGAGTAGAAGAGTGCTCTTTTCTCAAAAGCAGAATGTGTTTCTTCTAAGGCGAGCTAGCGTTTGTTTCCCAGTCCTAAATGGAGTTCAGTCACATGCAGTTTCTGGTCCTACGAGCAAGAGTTGTATTATGGTAAGAAGAGTCACTATTGTGCTCCCATTTTCATACACAGGGCAAATAGCACTGGCGTCTGTTCCCAGCATGTAAAGTGTATTGGACTGAAGAGGATCTACTGTTCTTGTCAGTTTCCTAAGCAGAGTTGAACTAGATATGGCCCGTGTGTGTAGGAAGCACAGTTCTTTTGTTCTGAGCAAGCTCACTGTTCGGACCCCATAGGAAACACAGTAGAATAGAAGAGTGCTCTTTTCTCACAAGCAGAGTGTGTTTCTTGTAAAGCGAGCTAGTGTTTGTTTCCCAGTCCTATATGGAGTTGAATCACACGCAGTTTCTGGTCCTACAAGCAAGAGTTGTTTTTTGGTAAGAAGAGTCACTATTGCGCTCCCATTGTCATACACAGGGCAAATAGCACTCGCGTCTGTCCCCAGCATGTACAGTGTATTGGACTGAAGATGATCTACTGTTCTTGTCAGTTTCCTAAGCAGAGTTGAACTAGATATGGCCCGGGAGTGTTGGAAGCACAGTTCTTTTGTTCTCAGCAAGCTCACTGTTCGGACCCCATAGGAAACACAGTAGAATAGGAGAGTGCTCTTTTCTCAAAAGCAGAGTGTGTTTCTTGTAAGGCGAGCTAGCGTTTGTTTCCCAGTCCAAAATGGAGTTGAATCACATGCAGTTTCTGGTCCTACGAGAAAGGGATGTATTCTGGTAAGGAAAGTCACTATTGTGCTCCTTTTGAGATAAACAGTGCAAATAGCACTCATGTCTGTTCCCAGCAAGTACAGTGTATTGGACTGAAGAGGAGCTACTGTTCTTGACAGTTTCCTAAGCAGAGTTGAACTAGATATGGCCCGTGTGTGTAGGAAGCGCAGTTCTTTTGTTCTGAGCAATCTCAATTTTCGGACCCTATAGTAAACACAGTAGAGTAGAAGAGTGCTCTTTTCTCAAAAACAGAGTGTGTTTCTTGTAAGGCTAGCTAGTGTTTGTTTCCCAGTCAGAAACGGAGTTGAATCCCATGCAGTTTGTGGTCCTAGGAGCAAGAGTTGTTTTCTGGTAAGAAGAGTCACTATTTCGCTCCCTTTGCCATACACAGTGCAAATAGCACTCGCGTCTGCTCCCAGCAAGTACAGTGTATTGGACTGAAGAGGAGCTACTGCTCTTGTCAGTTTCCTAAGCAGAGTTGAACTAGACATAGCCCGTGTGTGTAGGAAGCACAGTTCTTTTGTTCTGAGCAAGCTCACTGTTCTGGCTCTATAGGAAACACAGTAGAGTAGAAGAGTGCTCATTTCTCAAAAGCAGATTGTGTTTCTTGTAAGGTGAGCTAGCGTTTGTTTCCCAGTCCTAAATGGAGTTGAATTACATGGAGGTTCTTGTCCTATGAGCAAGAGTTGTTTTCTGGTAAGAAGAGTCACTATTGCGCTACTACTGCCATATACAGTGGAAACAACACTTGCTACTGTTCTTTGCAAGTACAGTGTATTGGACAGAAGAGGAGCTACTGTTCTTGTCAGTTTCCTAAGCAGAGTTGAACTAGATATGGCCCATGTGTGTAGGAAGCACAGTTCTTTTGTACTGTAAGCTCACTGATCGAACCCATCGGAAACACATTAGAATAGAAGAGTGCTCTTTTCTCAAAAGGAGAGTGTGTTTCTTGTAAGGTGAGCTAGCGTTTGTTTCCCAGTCCTAAATGGAGTTCACATGCAGTTTCTGGTCCTACGAGCAAGAGTTGTTTTCTGGTAAGAAGAGTCCCTGTTGCGCTCCCATTGTCAAACACAGGGCAAATAGCACTGGCGTCTATTCCCAGCATGTACAGTGTATTGGACTGAAGACGATCTACTGTTCTTGTCAGTTTCCCGATCAGAATTGAACTAGATAATGCCGTTTGTGTAGGAAGCACAGTTCTTTTTTTCTGAGCAAGCTCACTGATCAGACCCCATAGGAAACACAGTAGAGTAGAAGAGTGCTCTTTTCTCAAAAGCAGAGTGTGTTTCTTGTAAGGCGAGCTAGCGTTTGTTTCCAAGTCCGAAATGGAGTTGAATCCCATGCAGTTTCTGGTCCTAAGAGCAAGAGTTGTTTTCTGGTAAGAAGATTCAGTATTGTGCTCTAATTGCCACATACACTGCAAATAGCACTCGCGTCTGTTCCCATAAAGTACAATGTATTGGACTGAAGAGGAGCTACTGTTCTTGTCAGTTTCCTAAGTAGAGTTGAACTAGATATGGCCCGTTTCTGTAGGAAGCACAGTTCTTTTGTTCTGAGAAAACTCACTGTTCTTGCAATATAGGAAACACAGTAGAGTAGAAGATTTATCTTTTCTCAAAACCAGAGTGTGTTTCTTGTAAGGCGAGATAGTGTTTGTTTCCCAGTCCAAAATGGAGTTGAATCACAAGCAGTTTTTGGTCCTACGAGCAAGAGTTGTTTTCTGGTAAGAAGAGTCACTATTGCGCTCCCATTGCCATACACAGTGCAAATAGCACTCATGTCTGTTCACAGCAAGTACAGTGTATTGGACTGAAGATGAGCTACTGTTGTTGTCAATTTCCTAAGCAGAATTGAACTAGATATGGCCCGTGTGTGTAGGAAGCACAGTTCTTTTGTTCTCAGCAAGCTCACTGTTTGGATCCCATAGGAAACACTGTAGAGTAGAAGAGTGCTCTTTTCTCAAAAGCAGAGTGTGTTTCTTGTAAGGCGAGCTACTGTTTGTTTCCCAGTCAGAAATGGAGTTGAATCCCATGCAGTTTCTGGTCCTATGAGCAAGAGTTGTTTTCTGGTAAGAAGAGTCACTATTTCGCTCCCTTTGCCATACACAGTGCAAATAGCACTGCCGTCTGCTCCCAGCAAGTACAGTGTGTTGGACTGCAGAGGAGCTACTGTTCTTGTCAGTTTCCTAAGCAGAGTTGAACTAGATATAGCCCGTGTGTGTAGGAAGCACAGTTCTTTTGTTCTGAGCAAGCTCACTGTTCTGGCTCTATAGGAAACACAGTAGAGTAGAAGAGTGCTCATTTCTCAAAAGCAGATTGTGTTTCTTGTAAGGTGAGCTAGCGTTTGTTTCCCAGTCCTAAATGGAGTTGAATTACATGGAGGTTCTTGTCCTATGAGCGAGAGTTGTTTTCTGGTAAGAAGAGTCACTATTGCGATGCTACTGCCATACACAGTGCAAACAACACTTGCTACTGTTCTTTGCAAGTACAGTGTATTGGACAGAAGAGGAGCTACTGTTCTTGTCAGTTTCCTAAGCAGAGTTGAACTAGATATGGCCCGTCTGTGTAGGAAGCACAGTTCTTTTGTTCTGAGCAAGCTCACTGTTCGTACCCCATAGGAAACACAGTAGAGTAGAAGAGTGCTCTTTTCTCAAAAGCAGAGTGTGTTTCTTGTAAGGCGAGCTAGCGTTTGTTTCCCAGTCCTAAATGGAGTTGAATCACATGCAGTTTCTGATCCTAGGAGCAAGAGTTGTTTTCTGGTAAGAAGAGTCACTATTGCGCTCCCATTGTCATACACAGGGCAAATAGCACTGGCGTATGTTCCCAGCATTTACAGTGTATTGGACTGAAGAGGAGCTACTGTTCTTGTCAGTTTCCTAAGCAGAGTTGAACTAGATATGGCCGGTGTGTGTAGGAAGCACAGTTCTTTTGTTCTGAGCAAGCTCACTGTTTTGGCCCTATAGGAAACACAGTAGAGTAGATGAGTGCTCTTTTCTCAAAAGCAGAGTGTGTTTCTTGTAAGGCGAGCTAGCTTTTGTTTCCCAGTCCTAAATGGAGTTGAATCACATGCAGTTTCTGGTCCTACAAGCAAGAGTTGTTTTCTAGTAAGAAGAGTCACTATTGGGTTGCCATTGCCATACACAGGGCAAATAGGACTCGCGTCTGTTCCCAGGATGTACTGTGTATTGGACTGAAGAGGATCTACTGTTCTTGTCAGTTTCCTAAGCAAAGTTGAACTAGATATGGCCCATGTGTGCAATAAGTACACTTCTTTTGTTCTGAGCAAGCTCACTCTTCTGGCCCTGTAGGACACACAGTAGAGTAGAAGAGTGCTCTTTTCTCAAAAGCAGAATGTGTTTCTTGTAAGGCGAGCTAGCGATTGTTTCCCAGTCCTAAATGGAGTTCAATCACATGCAGTTTCTGGTCCTATGAGCAAGAGTTGTTTTCTGGTAAGAAGAGTCACTGTTGTGCTCCCATTGTCATACACAGGGCAAATAGCACTGGCGTCTGTTCCTAGCATGTAAAGTGTATTGGACTGAAGAGGATCTACAGTTCTTGTCAGTTTCCTAAGCAGAGTTGAACTAGATATGGCCCGTGTGTGTAGGAAGCACAGTTCTTTTGTTCTGAGCAAGCTCACTCTTCTGGCCTATAGGAAACACAGTAGAGTAGAAGAGTGCTCTTTTCTCAAAAGCAGAGTGTATTTCCTGTAAGGCGAGCTTGCGTTTGTTTCCCAGTCCTAAATGGAGTTGAATCACATGCAGTTTCTGGTCCTACGAGCAAGAGTTGTTTTCTGGAAAGGAAAGTCACTATTGTGCTCCTTTAGCCATACACAGTGCAAATAGCACTCGCGTTGTTCCCAGCTAGTGCAGTGTATTGGACTGAAGAGGAGCTACTGCTCTTGTTTGTTTCTTAACCAGAGTTGAACCAGATATGGCCCGTGTGTGTAGGAAACACAGTTCTTTGGTTCTGAGCAAGCTCACTGTTCGGACCCCATAGGAAATACAGTAGAATAGAAGAGTGCTCTTTTCTCAAAAGTAGAATGTGTTTCTTGTAAGGCGAGCTAGCGTGTGTTTCCCAGTCCAAAATGGAGTTGAATCACATGCAGTTTCTGGTCCAACCAACAAGGGATGTTTTCTGGAAAGGAAAGTCACTATTTTTCTCCCTTTGCCATAAACAGTGCAAATAGCACTCACGTCTGTTCCCAGCAAGTACAGTGTATTGGACTGAAGAGGATCTACTAGTCTTGTCAGTTTTTTAAGCAGAATTGAACTAGATATGACCGTGTGTGTAGGAAGCACAGTTCTTTTGTTCTGAGCAAGCTCACTTTTCGGATCCCATAGGAAACACAGTAGAGTAGAAGAGTGCTCTTTTCTCAAAAGCAGTGTGTGTTTCATGTAAGGAGAGCTAGCATTTGTTTCCCAGTCCTAAATGGAGTTGAATCACATGCAGTTTCTGGTCCTAGGAGCAAGAGTTGTTTTCTGGTAAGGAAAGTAACTATTGTGCTCTCATTGACATACACAGTGCAAATAGCACTCGCGTGTGTTCCCAGCTATTACAGTGTATCGGACTGAAGAGGAGCTACTGTTCTTGTTAGTTTCCTAAGCAGAGTTGAACTAGATATGGCCCGTGTGTGTAGGAAGCACAGTTCTTTTGTTCTCAGCAAGCTCACTGTTCTGGCCCTCTAGGAAACACTTTAGAGTAGAAGAGTGCTCTTTTCTCAAAAGCACAGTGTGTTTCTTTTAAGGCGAGCGAGCGTTTGTTTCCCAGTCCTAAATGGAGTTGAATCCCATGCAGTTTCTCATCCTACGAGCAAGAGATCTTTTCTCCTAAGAAGAGTCACTATTGTGCTGCCATTGCCATACACAGGACAAATAGCACTGTTGTCTGTTCCCAGCAAGTACAGTGTATTGGACTGAAGAGGATCTACTGTTCATGTCAGGTTCCTAAGCAGAATTGAACTAGATATGGCCGTGTGTGGAGGAAGCACAGTTTTTTTGTTCTGAGCAAGTTCACTGTTTGGACCACATAGGAAACACAGTAGAGTAGAAGAGTGCTCTTTTCTCTAAAGCAGAGTTTTTTTCTTGTAAGGTGAGCTCGCGTTTGTTTCCCAGTCCTAAATGAAGTTAAATCACATGCAGTTACTGGTCCTACGAGCAAGAGTTGTTTTTTGGTGAGGAAGTCACTATTGTGCTCCCATTGCCATACACAGTGCAAATAGCACTCGCGTCTGTTCCCAGCAAGTACAGTGTATTGGACTGAAGAGCTGCTTCTGTTCTTGTCAGTTTCCAAAGCAGAGTTGAACTAGATATGGTCGATGTGTGTAGGAAGCACAGTTCTTTTGTTCTGAGCAAGCTCACTGTTTGGACCCCATAGGAAACACAGTAGAGTAGAAGAGTGCTCTTTTCTCAAAAGCAGAGTGTGTTTCTTGTAAGGCGAGCTAGCGTTTGTTTCCCAGTCCTAAATGGAGTTGAATCCCATGCAGTTTCTGGTCCTACGAGCAAGAGTTCTTTTCTCCTAAGAAGAGTCACTATTGTGCTGCCATTGCCATACACAGGACAAATAGCACTGTTGTCTGTTCCCAGCAAGTACAGTGTATTGGACTGAAGAGGAGCTACTGTTCTTGTCAATTTCCTAAGCAGAGTTGATCGAGATATGACCCGTGTGTGTAGGAAGCACAGTTCTCTTGTTTTGAGCAAGCTCACTGTTCTGGCCCTATAGGAAACACAGTAGAGCAGAAGAGTGCTCTTTTCTCTAAAGCTGAGTGTGTTTCTTGTAAGGCGAGCTAGCGTTTGTTTCCCAGTCATAAATGGAGTTGAGTCACAGGCAGTTTTTGTTCCTACGAGCAAGAGTTGTTTTCTGGTAAGAAGAGTCACTATTGCGCTCCAAATTCCATACACAGTGCAAATAGCACTCACGTCTGTTCCCAGCAAGTACAGTGTATTGGACTGAATAGGAGCTACTGTTCTTGTCAGTTTCCTAAGCAGAGTTGAACTAGATATGGTCCATGTGTGTAGGAAGCACAGTTCTTTTGTTCTGAGCAAGCTCACTGTTTGGACCCCATAGGAAACACAGTAGAGTAGAATAGTGCTCTGTTGCTGGAGACTTTCTCTCCAGCTCCCACAACCAAGTCCCGCCAGTCTCAGAGCCCACTTATAAAATAAACACTCAGACTCTTACATTATTTAAACTGCTTGGCCATTAGCTCAGGCCTGTTATTGTCTAGCTCTTACTCTTATATTTAGCCCATTTCTATTAATCTTTACTTTGCCACATGGCTCATGGCTTAATGGTACCTTACATCTTCCTTGTCCTGATGGCGGCTGGCAGTGTCTCTCTCTCAGCCTTCCACTTCCCCGCTTTATTCTCCTCCTTGCTCCGCCTACACTTCCTGCCTAGCCAATGGCCAATCAGTGTTTTATTGATTAATTAGCAACACTTTTGCCATACATCCCACAGCACTTCCCCCTTTTTTTTTTTCAAAAAGGAAGGTTTTAACCTTAACAAAGTAAAATTACATATAATTTGTCAATTTGGGCGTAGCTTCTCTTACTACTTCCTGCTGGAAGGGGGCGCTGTATCTTGTGGGGAAACAAAAAAAATTTAGAATTATGGAATTGTCCATGAGGCTGTATCGTCTGAGCCAGATGCCTTTAAACCTTTCTGGATGTTGGATCATCTGGGCCATGGTGTCATAGGAGACCTTCAGGGGGTCTTGGCTGGTCAAACCTGATGTATCTTAATCTTGAACAAATCCATAGCCTCTGGCTTTCTGTGGAAACAAAAGTGACTCTTTTCCAAAGCAACATATCCTTACATCCAAATTTTGAAGTCAAGGTATCTTTAAAATATACATTTTGGCATAACTCTACAGCTTTTACAATCAAATGTTTTTCTGCAGTTAAAAGTCCCAACGACAACACAATCCAGATTCTCTGTGTAATATCCATTTTTACGTGGCTTATTTTTTATACTACCTTTACTTTCTCTTTAATGACTTTATTTTTTAAAACTATGTATTTGTTTCTATAACTCTATATATCACCTTTTTTGTCTCTTTCAAGCCTACGTATCTTTTACACACATTGTAAACTATTACATCTGAATCTGTCTTATTGTGAATCTATTGCTTTAAACTGCAGCAGCTGTGGCTGCTGGCTCCGCCCACCTCGGCTTCCCAACATGGTTACGTTTTCCGCCAGCTCTGGGAGCCATCAACTCTCAGAAATAGTGGGTCTCTGCTTCTATCAAAGCAGCGTGTAGCCCAGAAATCTCTTTTGTTTTGTTTTGTTTTGTTTTGTACTAGCAAAGGCTAAATCCACCACACAGCTTAATGTGCCACTTGCAGAGGCCTCATTCCCGCCATACTGCAGGTCAAGCATGCACGCCAGGAACCCGCCATAGTAGCTCAAACACGCAGGCTGCCACTAGCTTGAAAGAGACAACAAGGAGCTGTTTTTAGCTCCGTTTTAGAATCTTTTTTCTCAGTTTTTAGGTGGAAACTCTTGCCAACACATTGGACGCCATTTGTTGCTGGAGAATTTCTCTCCAGCTCCCACCACCAAGTCCCGCCAGTCTCAGAGCCCACTTATAAAATAAACACAAAGACTCTTACATTATTTAAACTGCTTGGCCATTAGCTAAGGCCTGTTATTGTCTAGCTCTTACTCTTATATTTAGCAGATTTCTATTAATTTTTACTTTGCCACATGGCTCATGGCTTACTGGTACCTTACATCTTCCTTGTACTGATGGCGGCTGGCAGTGTCTCTCTCTCAGCCTTCCACTTCCCTGCTTTATTCTCCTCCTTGCCCCGCCTACACTTCCTGCCTAGCCAACGGCCAATCAGTGTTTTATTGATTAATTAGCAACACATTTGCCATACATCCCACAGCAGTGCTCTTTTCTCAAAAGCAGAGTGTATTTCTTGTAAGGCGAGCTAGCGTTTGTTTCCTAGTCCTAAATGGAGTTGAATCACATGCAGTTTCTGGTCCTACGAGCAAGAGATGTTTTCTGTTAAGGAAAGTCACTATTGCGCTCCCATTGCCATACACATTACAAATAGCACTCGCTTTTGTTCCCAGGAAGTACAGTGTATTGGACTGAATAGGAGCTACTGTACTGTCAGTTCCCTAAGAAGAGTTGAACTAGATATGGTCCGTGTGTAGGAAGCACAGTTCTTTTGTTCTGAGCAAGCTCACTGTTTGGACCCCATAGGAAACACAGTAGAGTAGAAGAGTGCTCTTTTCTCAAAAACAGAGTGTGTTTCATGTAAGGCGAGCTAGCATTTGTTTCCCAGTCCTAAATGGAGTTGAATCACATGCAGTTTCAGGTCCGACGAGCAAGAGATGTTTTCTGGTAAGGAAAGTCACTATTGCGCTCCCATTGCCATACATAGTGCAAATAGCACTCGGTCCATTCCCAGCAAGTACAGTGTATCGGACTGAAGAGGAGCTACTGTTCTTATCAGTTTCCTAAGCAGAGTTGAACTAGATATGGCCCGTGTGAAGGAAGCACAGTTATTTTGTTCTGAGCAAGCTCACTCTTCTGGCCTATAAGAAACACAGTAGAGTAGAAGAGTGCTCTTTTCTCAAAAGCAGAGTGTTTTTCTTGTAAGGCGAGCTAGCGTTTGTTTCCCAGTTTAAATGGAGTTGAATCACATGCAGTTTCTGGTTCTAGGAGCAAGAGTTGTTTTCTGGTAAGAAGAGTCACTATTGTGCTCCCATTGTCATACACAGGACAAATAGTACTGGCGTCTGTTCCCAGCATGTACAGTGTATTGGACTGAAGAGGATCTACTGTTCTTGTCAGTTTCCTAAGCAGAATTGAATAGATATGGCCCATGTGTGCAGGAAGCACAGTTCTTTTGTTCTGAGGAAGCTCAATGTTCTGGCCCTATAGGAAACACAGTATATTAGAAGAATGCTCTTTTCTCAAAAGCAGAGTGTTTTTCTTGTAAGGCGAGCTAGCGTTTCTTTCCCAGTCCTAAATGGAGTTGAGACACATGCAGTTTTTGGTCCTACGAGCAAGAGTTTTTTTCTGGTAAGAAGAGTCACTATTGCACTCCCATTGCCATACACAGTGCAAATAGCACTTGCATCTGTTCCCAGCAAGTACAGTGTATTGGACTGAAGAGGATCTACTGTTCATGTCAGTTTCCTAAGCAGAGTTGAACTAGATATGGCCCGTGTGTGTAGGAAGCACAGTTCTTTTGTTCTGAGCAAGCTCACTTTTCGGACCCCATAAGAAACACAGTAGAGTAGAAGAGTGCTCTTTTCTCAAAAGCAGTGTGTGTTTCATGTAAGGCGAGCTAGCATTTGTTTCACAGTCCTAAATGGAGTTGAATCACATGCAGTTTCTGGTTCTATGAGCAAGAGTTGTTTTCTGGTAAGGAAAGTCACTATTGCGCTCTCATTGACATACACAGTGCAAATAGCACTCGTGTGTGTTCCCAGCTATTACAGTGTATCAGACTGAAGAGGAGCTACTGTTCTTGTTAGTTTCCTAAGCAGAGTTGAACTAGATATGGCCCGTGTGTGTAGGAAGCACAGTTCTTTTGTTCTCAGCAAGCTCACTGTTCTGGCCCTATAGGAAACACTTTAGAGTAGAAGAGTGCTCTTTTCTCAAAAGCAGAGTGTGTTTCTTGTAAGGCAAGCTAGCGTTTGTTTCCCAGTCCTAAATGGAGTTGAATCCCATGCAGTTTCTGGTCTTACGAGCAAGAGATCTTTTCTCGTAAGAAGAGTCACTATTGTGCTGCCATTGCCATACACAGGACAAATAGCACTGTTGTCTGTTCCCAGCAAGTACAGTGTATTGGACTGAATAGGAGCTACTGTTCTTGTCAGTTTCCTAAGCAGAGTTGAACTAGATATAGTCCATGTGTGTAGGAAGCACAGTTCTTTTGTTCTGAGCAAGCTCACTGTTCGGACCCCATAGGAAACACAGTAGAGTAGAAGAGTGCTCTTTTCTCAAAAGCAGAGTGTGTTTCTTGTAAGGCGAGCTAGCGTTTGTTTCCCAGTCCTAAATGGAGTTGAATCACATGCAGTTTCTGATCCTAGGAGCAAGAGTTGTTTTCTGGTAAGAAGAGTCACTATTGCGCTCCCATTGACATACACAGTGCAAATAGCACTCGCGTCTGTTCCCAGCATGTACAGTGTATTGGACTGAAGAGGAGCTACTGTTTTTGTCAGTTTCCTAAGCAGAGTTGAAGTAGATATGGCTCATGTGCGTAGGAAGCACAGTTCTTTTGTTCTGAGCAAGCTCACTGTTTGGACACCATAGGAAACACAGTAGAGTAGAAGAGTGCTCTTTTCTCAAAAGCAGAGTGTGTTTCTTGTAAGGCGAGCTAGCGTTTGTTTCCCAGTCCTAAATGGAGTTGAATCACATGCAGTTTCTGGTCCTACAAGCAAGAGTTGTTTTCTAGTAAGAAGAGTCACTATTGTGTTCCCATTGCCATACACAGGGCAAATAGGACTCGCGTCTGTTCCCAGCATGTACAGTGTATTGGACTGAAGAGGATCTACTGTTCTTGTCAGTTTCCTAAGCAAAGTTGAACTAGATATGGCCCGTGTGTGCAGGAAGTACACTTCTTTTGTTCTGAGCAAGCTCACTCTTCTGGCCCTGTAGGAAACACAGTAGAGTAGAAGAGTGCTCTTTTCTCAAAAGCAGAGTGTGTTTCTTGTAAGGCGAGCTAGCGATTGTTTCCCAGTCCTAAATGGAGTTCAATGACATGCAGTTTCTGGTCCTATGAGCAAGAGTTGTTTTCTGGTAAGAAGAGTCACTGTTGCGCTCCCATTGTCAAACACAGGGCAAATAGCACTGGCGTCTGTTCCCAGCATGTAAAGTGTATTGGACTGAAGAGGATCTACAGTTCTTGTCAGTTTCCTAAGCAGAGTTGAACTAGATATGGCCCGTGTGTGTAGGAAGCACAGTTCTTTTGTTCTGAGCAAGCTCACTTTTCTGGCCTATAGGAAACACAGTAGAGTAGAAGAGTCCTCTTTTCTCAAAAGCAGAGTGTGTTTCTTGTAAGGCGAGCTTGCGTTTGTTTCCCAGTCCTAAATGGAGTTGAATCACATGCAGTTTCTGGTCCTACGAGCAAGAGTTGTTTTCTGGAAAGGAAAGTCACTATTGTGCTCCTTTTGCCATACACAGTACAAATAGCACTCGCGTCTGTTCCCAGCAAGTACAGTGTATTGGACTGAACAGGAGCTACTGCTCTTGTCAGTTTCCTAACCAGAGTTGAACTAGATATGGCCCGTGTGTGTAGGAAACACAGTTCTTTTGTTCTGAGCAAGCTCACTGTTCGGACCCCATAGGAAATACAGTAGAATAGAAGAGTGCTCTTTTCAAAAAAGCAGAATGTGTTTCTTGTAAGGCGAGCTAGCGTGTGTTTCCCAGTCCAAAATGGAGTTGAATCACATGCAGTTTCTGGTCCAACCAACAAGGGATGTTTTCTGGAAAGGAAATTCACTATTTTTCTCCCTTTGCCATAAACAGTGCAAATAGCACTCACGTCTGTTCCCAGCAAGTACAGTGTATTGGACTGAAGAGGAGCTACTGTTCTTGTCAGTTTCCTAAGCAGAGTTGAACTAGATATGGCCCGTGTGTGTAGAAAGCACAGTTCTTTTGTTCTGAGCCAGCTCACTGTTCTGGCCCTATAGGAAACACAGAAGAGTAGAAGAGTGCTCTTTTCTCAGAAGCAGAGTTTGTTTCTTGTAAGGCGAGCTAGCGTTTGTTTCCCAGTCCTAAATGGAGTTGAATCACATGCAGTTTCTGGTCCTACGAGCAAGAGTTTTTTTCTGGTAAGAAGAGTCACTATTGTGCTCCCATTGTTTTACACAGGACAAATAGCACTGGCGTCTGTTCCCAGCATGTACCGTGTATTGGACTGAAGAGGATCTACTGCTCTTGTCAGGTTCCTAAGCAGAATTGAACTAGATACGGCCATGTGTGTAGGAAGCACAGTTCTCTTGTTCTGAGCAAGCTCACTGTTCTTTCCCTATAGGAAACACTGTAGAGTAGAAGAGTGCTCTTTTCTCAAAAGCAGAGTGTGTTTCTTGTAAGGCGAGCTAGCGTTTGTTTCCCAGTCCTAAATGGAGTTGAGTCACAGGCAGTTTTTTTTCCTACGAGCAAGAGTTGTTTTCTGGTAAGAAGAGTCACTATTGTGCTCCAAATTCCATACACAGTGCAAATAGCACTGTTGTCTGTTCCCAGCAAGTACAGTGTATTGGACTGAATAGGAGCTACTGTTCTTGTCAGTTTCCTAAGCAGAGTTGAACTATATATGGTTCATGTGTGTAGGAAGCACAGTTCTTTTGTTCTGAGCATGCTCACTGTTTGGACCCCATAGGAAACACAGTAGAGTAGAATAGTGCTCTGTTGCTGTAGAATTTCTCTCCAGCTCCCACCACCAAGTCCCGCAAGTCTCAGAGCCCACTTATAAAATAAACACTCA
This sequence comes from Peromyscus eremicus, assembly GCF_949786415.1. Lineage (NCBI taxonomy): Eukaryota > Metazoa > Chordata > Mammalia > Rodentia > Cricetidae > Peromyscus > Peromyscus eremicus. Next base: position 1,738,188 of record NW_026734293.1, read on the forward strand.
GACTCTTACATTATTTAAAGTGCTTGGCCATTAGCTCAGGCCTGTTATTGTCTAGCTCTTACTCTTATATTTAGCCCATTTCTATTAATCTTTACTTTGCCACATGGCTCATGGCTTAATGGTACCTTACATCTTCCTTGTCCTGATGGCGGCTGGCAGTGTCTCTCTCTCAGCCTTCCACTTCCCCGCTTTATTCTCCTCCTTGCCCTGCCTACACTTCCTGCCTAGCCAACGGCCAATTAGTGTTTTATTGATTAATTAGCAACACATTTGCCATACATCCCACAGCACTTCCCCCTTTTTTTTTTTTCAAAAAGGAAGGTTTTAACCTTAACAAAGTAAAATTACATATAATTTGGGAATTTGGGCGTAGCTTCTCTTACTACTTCGTGCTGGAAGGAGGCGCTGTATCTTGTGGGGAAACAAAAAAAATTTAGAATTATGGAATAGTCCATGAGGCTGTATCGTCTGAGCCAGATGCCTTTAAACCATTCTGGATGTTGGATCATCTGGGCCATGGTGTCATAGGAGACCTTCAGGGGGTCTTGGCTGGTCAAACCTGATGTATCTTAATCTTGAACAAATCCATAGCCTCTGGCTTTCTGTGGAAACAAAAGTGACTCTTTTCCAAAGCAACATATCCTTACATCCAAATTTTGAAGTCAAGGTATCTTTAAAATATACATTTTGGCATAACTCTACAGCTTTTACAATCAAATGTTTTTCTGCAGTTAAAAGTCCCAACGACAACACAATCCAGATTCTCTGTGTAATATCCATTTTTACGTGGCTTATTTTTTATACTACCTTTACTGTCTCTTTAATGACTTTATTTTTTAAAACTATGTATTTGTTTCTATAACTCTATATATCACCTTTTTTGTCTCTTTCAAGCCTACGTATCTTTTACACACATTGTAAACTATTACATCTGAATCTGTCTTATTGTGAATCTATTGCTTTAAACTGCAGCAGCTGTGGCTGCTGGCTCCGCCCACCTCGGCTTCCCAACATGGCTACGTTTTCCGCCAGCTCTGGGAGCCATCAACTCTCAGAAATAGTGGGTCTCTGCTTCTATCAAAGCAGCGTGTAGCCCAGAAATCTCTTTTGTTTTGTTTTGTTTTGTTTTGTACTAGCAAAGGCTAAATCCACCACACAGCTTAATGTGCCACTTGCAGAGGCCTCATTCCCGCCATACTGCAGGTCAAGCATGCACGCCAGGAACCCGCCATAGTAGCTCAAACACGCAGGCTGCCACTAGCTTGAAAGAGACAACTAGGAGCTGTTTTTAGCTCCGTTTTAGAATCTTTTTTCTCAGTTTTTAGGTGGAAACTCTTGCCAACACATTGGACGCCATTTGTTGCTGGAGAATTTCTCTCCAGCTCCCACCACCAAGTCCCGCCAGTCTCAGAGCCCACTTATAAAATAAACACAAAGACTCTTACATTATTTAAACTGCTTGGCCATTAGCTAAGGCCTGTTATTGTCTAGCTCTTACTCTTATATTTAGCAGATTTCTATTAATTTTTACTTTGCCACATGGCTCATGGCTTACTGGTACCTTACATCTTCCTTGTCCTGATGGCGGCTGGCAGTGACTCTCTCAGCCTTCCACTTCCCTGCTTTATTCTCCTCCTTGCCCCGCCTACACTTCCTGCCAGGCAACGGCCAATAAGTGTTTTATTGATTAATTAGCAACACATTTGCCATACATCCCACAGCAGTGCTCTTTTCTCAAAAGCAGAGTGTATTTCTTGTAAGGCGAGCTAGCGTTTGTTTCCTAGTCCTAAATGGAGTTGAATCACATGCAGTTTCTGGTCCTATGAGCAAGAGTTGTTTTCTGTTAAGGAAAGTCACTATTGTGCTCCCATTGCCATACACATTACAAATAGCACTCGCGTCTGTTCCCAGGAAGTACAGTGTATTGGACTGAATAGGAGCTACTGTACTGTCAGTTCCCTAAGCAGAGTTGAACTAGATATGGTCCGTGTGTAGGAAGCACAGTTCTTTTGTTCTGAGCAAGCTCACTGTTTGGACCCCATAGGAAACACAGTAGAGTAGAAGAGTGCTCTTTTCTCAAAAGCAGAGTGTGTTTCAGGTAAGGCGAGCTAGCATTTGTTTCCCAGTCCTAAATGGAGTTGAATCACATGCAGTTTCTGGTCCTACGAGCAAGAGTTGTTTTCTGGTAAGGAAAGTCACTATTGCGCTCCCATTGCCATACATAGTGCAAATAGCACTCGGTCCATTCCCAGCAAGTACAGTGTATCGGACTGAAGAGGAGCTACTGTTCTTGTCAGTTTCCTAAGCAGAGTTGAACTAGATATGGCCCGTGTGAAGGAAGCACAGTTCTTTTGTTCTGATCAAGCTCACTGTTCTGGCCCTATAGGAAACACAGAAGAGTAGAAGAGTGCTCTTTTCTCAAAAGCAGAGTGTTTTTCTTGTAAGGCGAGCTAGCGTTTGTTTCCCAGTCTTAAATGGAGTTGAATCACATGCAGTTTCTAGTCCTAGGAGCAAGAGTTGTTTTCTGGTAAGAAGAGTCACTATTGTGCTCCCATTGTCATACACAGGGCAAATAGTACTGGCGTCTGTTCCCAGCATGTACAGTGTATTGGACTGAAGAGGAGCTACTGTTCTTGTCAGTTTCCTAAGCAGAATTGAATAGATATGGGCCATGTGTGCAGGAAGCACAGTTCTTTTGTTCTGAGGAAGCTCACTGTTCTGGCCCTATAGGAAACACAGTATATTAGAAGAATGCTCTTTTCTCAAAAGCAGAGTGTTTTTCTTGTAAGGCAAGCTAGCGTTTCTTTCCCAGTCCTAAATGGAGTTGAGACACATGCAGTTTTTGGTCCTACTAGGAAGAGTTTTTTTCTGGTAAGAAGAGTCACTATTGCACTCCCATTGCCATACACAGTGCAAATAGCACTTTCATCTGTTCCCAGCAAGTACAGTGTATTGGACTGAAGAGGATCTACTGTTCATGTCAGTTTCCTAAGCAGAGTTGAACTAGATATGGCCCGTGTGTAGGAAGCACAGTTCTTTTGTTCTGAGCAAGCTCACTTTTCGGACCCCATAGGAAACACAGTAGAGTAGAAGAGTGCTCTTTTCTCAAAAGCAGTGTGTGTTTCATGTAAGGCGAGCTAGCATTTGTTTCCCGGTCCTAAATGGAGTTGAATCACATGCAGTTTCTGGTCCTATGAGCAAGAGTTGTTTTCTGGTAAGGAAAGTCACTATTGCGCTCTCATTGACATACACAGTGCAAATAGCACTCGCGTGTGTTCCCAGCTATTACAGTGTATCGGACTGAAGAGGAGCTACTGTTCTTGTTAGTTTCCTAAGCAGAGTTGAACTAGATATGGCCCGTGTGTGTAGGAAGCACAGTTCTTTTGTTCTCAGCAAGCTCACTGTTCTGGCCCTATAGGAAACACTTTAGAGTAGAAGAGTGCTCTTTTCTCAAAAGCAGAGTGTGTTTCTTGTAAGGCGAGCTAGCGTTTGTTTCCCAGTCCTAAATGGAGTTGAATCCCATGCAGTTCCTGGTCCTACGAGCAAGAGATCTTTACTCATAAGAAGAGTCAATATTGCGCTGCCATTGCCCTACACAGGACAAATAGCACTGGCGTCTGTTACCAGCAAGTACAGTGTATTGGACTGAAGAGGAGCTACTGTTCTTGTCAGTTTCCTAAGCAGAGCTGAACTAGATATGGTCCGTGTGTGTAGGAAGCACAGTTCTTTTGTTCTGAGCAAGCTCACTCTTTGGACCCCATAGGAAACACAGTAGAGTAGAAGAGTGCTCTTTTCAGTAAAGCAGAGTGTGTTTCTTGTAAGGCGAGCTAGCGTTTGTTTCCCAGTCCTAAATGGAGTTGAATCACATGCAGTTTCTGGTCCTACGAGCAAGAGTTGTTTTATGGTAAGAAGAGTCACTATTGCGCTGCTATTGCTATACACAGGACAAATAGCACTGTTGTCTGTTCCCAGCAGTACAGTGTATTGGACTGAAGAGGATCTACTGTTCTTGTCAGGTTCCTAAGCAGAATTCAACTAGGTGTGTCGGTGTGTGTAGGAATCACGTTTTTTTTTGTTCTGAGCAAGCTCACTGTTCGGACCTCATAGGAAACACTTTAGAGTAGAAGAGTGCTCTTTTCTCAAAAGAAAAGTGTGTTTCTTGTAAGGCGAGCTAGCGTTTGTTTCCTAGCCCTAATTGGAGTTCAATCACAGGCAGTTTCCGGTCCTATGAGCAAGAGTTGTTTTCTGGTAAGGAAAGTTACTATTGTGCTCCCATTGCCATACACAATGCAAATAGCACTCGACTCTGTTCCCAGCAAGTACAGTGTATTGGACTAAATAGCAGCTACTGTTCTTGTCAGTTTCCTAAGCAGAGTTGAACTAGATATGGTCGGTGTGTAGGAAGCACAGCTCTTTTGTTCTGAGCAAGCAAACTGTTTGGACCCCATAGGAAACACAGTAGAGTAGAAGAGTGCTCTTTTCTCAAAAGCAAAGTGTGTTTCTTGTAAGGAGAGCTAGCGTTTGTTTCCCAGTTCTAAATGGAGTTAAATCCCATGCAGTTTCTGGTCCTATTGTCAAGAGTTGTTTTATGGTAAGAATAGTAAATATTGCGCTGCCATTGCCATACACAGGACAAATAGCACTGGAGTCTGTTCCCAGCAAGTACAGTGTATTGGACTGAAGAGGATCTACTGTTCTTGTCAGGTTCCTAAGCAGAATTGAACTAGATATGGCCGTGTGTGTAGGAAGCACAGTTCTTTTGGTTTGAGCAAGTTCACTGTTCGGACCACTTAGGAAAAACAATAGAGTAGAAGAGTGCTTTTTTCTCTAAATCAGAGTGTGTTTCTTGTAAGGCGAGCTAGCATTTGTTTCCCAGTCCTAAATGGAGTTGCATCACATGCAGTTTCTGGTCCTACCAGCAAGAGTTGTATTCTGCTATGAAGAGTCACTATTGTGCTCCCATTGTCATACACAGGGCAAAGAGCACTCGCGTCTGTTCCCAGCATGCACAGTGTATTGGACTGAAGAGGATCTACTGTTCTTGTCAGGTTCCTAAGCAGAGTTGAACTAGATATGGCCGTGTGTGTAGGAAGCACAGTTCTTTTGTTCTGAGCAAGCTCACTCTTCTGGCCCTATAAGAAACATAGTATAGTAGAAGAGTGCTCTTTTCTCAAAAGCAGAGTGTGTTTCTTGTAAGACGAGCTAGCGTTTGTTTCCCAGTCCTAAATGGAGTTCAATCACATGCAGTTTCTGGTCTTACGAGCAAGAGTTGTTTTCTGGTAAGGAAGTCACTATTGTGCTCCCATTGCCATACACAGTGCAAATAGCACTCGCGTCTGTTCCCAGCAAGTACAGTGTATCGGACTGAAGAGGAGCTACTGTTCTTGTCAGTTTCCTAAGCAGATTTGAACTAGATATGGCCGTGTGTGTAGGAAGCACAGTTTTTTTGTTCTGAGCAAGCTCACTGTTCGGACGCCATAGGAAACACAGTAGAGTAGAAGAGTGCTCTTTTCTCTAAAGCAGAGTGTGTTTCTTGTAAGGCGAGCTCGCGTTTGTTTCCCAGTCCTAAATGGAGTTGAGTCACAGGCAGATTTTGGTCCTACGAGCAAGAGTTGTTTTCTGGTAAGAAGAGTCACTATTGCGCTCCAAATGCCATACACAGTGCAAATAGCTCTCGCATCTGTTCCCAGCAAGTATAGTGTATTGGACTGAATAGGAGCTACTGTTCTTGTCAGTTTCCTAAGCAGAGTTTAGCTAGATATTTCCCGTGTAGGAAGCACAGATCTTTTGTTCTGAGCAAGCTCACTGTTTGGACCCCATAGGAAACACAGTAGAGTAGAAGAGTGCTCTTTTCTCTAAAGCAGTGTGTGTTTCTTGTAAGGCGAGCTAGCGTTTGTTTCCAAGTCCTAAATGGAGTTGAATCCCATGCAGTTTCTGGTCCTAATAGCAAGAGTTGTTTTCTGGTAAGGAAAGTCACTATTGCACTCCCATTGCCATACACAGTTCAAATAGCACTCGTGTCTGTTCCCAGCAAGTACAGTGTATTGGACTGAAGAAGAGCTACTGTTCTTGTCAGTTTCCTAAGCAGAGTTGAACTAGATATGGCCCCTGTGTGTAGGAAGCACAGTTCTTTTGTTCTGAGCAAGCTTAGTGTTCAGACCCCATATGAACCATAGTAGAATAGAAGACTGCTCTTTGCTCAAAAGCAGAGTGTGTTTCTTGTAAGGCGAGCTAGAGTTTGTTTCCCAGTCCTAAATGGAGTTGAATCACATGCAGTTTCTGGTCCTACGAGCAAGAATTGTTTTCTGGTAAGGAAAGTAACTATTGCGCTCCCATTGCCATACACAGTGCAAATAGCACTCGCATCTGTTCCCAGCAAATACAGTGTATTGGACTGAAGAGGAGCTACTGTTCTTGTCAGTTTCCTAAGCAGAGTTGAACTAGATATAGCCCGTGTGTAGGAAGCACAGTTCTTTTGTTCTGAGCAAACTGACTGTTCGGACCCCATAGGAAACACAGTAGAGTAGAAGAGTGCTCTTTTCTCTAAAGCAGAGTGTGTTTCTTGTAAGGCGAGCTAGCGTATGTTTTGCAGTCCTAAATGGAGTGGAATCACATTCAGATTCTGGTCCTATGAGCAAGAGTTGTTTTCTGGTAAGGAAAGTCACTATTGCGCTCCCATTGCCATACACAGTGCAAATAGCACATGCGTCTGTTCCCAGCAAGTACAGTGTATCAGACTGAAGAGGAGCTACTGTTCTTGTCAGGTTCCTAAGCAGAGTTGAACTAGATATGGCCGTGTGTGTAGGAAGCACAGTTCTTTTGTTCTGAGCAAGCTCACTGTTCTGGCCCTATAGGAAACACAGTAGAGTAGAAGTGTGCTCTTTTCTCTAAAGCAGAGTGTGTTTTCTGTAAGGCGAGCTCGCGTTTGTTTCCCAGTCCTAAATGGAGTTGAGTCACATGCAGTTTTTGGTCCTACGAGCAAGAGTTGTTTTCTGTTAAGAAGAGTCACTATTGCGCTCCAATTGCCATACACAGTGCAAATAGCACTCGCGTCTGTTCCCAGCAAGTACAGTGTATTGGACTGAATAGGAGCTACTGTTCTTGTCAGTTTCCTAAGCAGAGTTGAACTAGATATGGCCGTGTGTGTAGGTAGCACAGTTCTTTTGTCTCAGCATGCTTACTGTTCTGGCCCTATAGGAAATACAGTAGAGTAGAACAGTGCTCTTTTCTCAAAAGCAGAGTGTGTTTCTTGTAAGGCGAGCTAGCGTTTGTTTCCCAGTCCTAAATGGAGTTGAATCACATGCAGTTTCTGGTCTTACGAGCAAGAGTTGTTTTCTGGTAAGGAAGTCACTATTGTGCTCCCATTGGAAAACACAGTGCAAATAGCACTCGTGTCTGTTCCCAGCAAGTACAGTGTATTGGACTGAAGAGGAGCTACTGTTCTTGTCAGTTTCCTAAGCAGAGTTGAACTAGTTATGGCCGTGTGTGTAGGAAGCACAGTTCTTTTGTTCTGAGCAAGCTCACTGTTCAGGTCCTATAGGAAACACAGTAGAGTAGAAGAGTGCTCTTTTCTCAAAAGCAGAGTGTGTTTCTTGTAAGGCGAGCTAGTGTTTGTTTCCCAGTCCTAAATGGAGTTGAATCACATGCAGATTCTCGTCCTACGAGCAAGAGTTGTTTTCTGGTAAGAAGAGTCACTATTGCGCTGCCATTGCCAAACACAGGAAAAACAGCACTGGCATCTGTTCCCAGCAAGTACAGTGTATTGGACTAAAGAGGATCTACTGTTCTTGTCAGGTTTCTAATCAGAATTTAACTAGGTATGGCGGTGTGTGTAAGAAGCACGGTTTTTTTGTTCTGAGCAAGCTCACTGTTCGGACCTCATAGGAAACACAGTAGAGTAGAAGAGTGCTATTTTCTCAAAAGCAGAGTGTGTTTCTTGTAAGGCGAGCTAGCATTTGTTTCCTAGTCCTAAATGGAGTTCAATCACAGGCAGTTTCCGGTCCAATGAGCAAGAGTTGTTTTCTGGTAAGGAAAGTCACTATTGTGCTCATATTGACATACACAGTGCAAATAGCACTCGCGTCTGTTCCCCGCAAGTACAGTGTATTGGACTGAAGAGGAGCTACTGTTCTTGTCAGTTTCCTAAGCAGAGTTGAACTAGATATGGCCCGTGTGTGTAGGAAGCACAGTTCTTTTGTTCTGAGCAATCTCACTGTTCTGACCCCATAGGAAACACAGTAGAGTAGAAGAGTGCTCTTTTCTCAAAAGCAGAGTGTGTTTCATGTAAGGCGAGCTACCATTGGTTTCCCAGTCCTAAATGGAGTTGAATCACATGCAGTTTCTGGTCCTACGAGCAAGAGTTGTTTTCTGGTAAGGAAAGTCACTGTTGCGCTCCCATTGCCATACACAGTGCAAATAGCACTCGTGTCTGTTCCCAGGAATTACAGCATATCGAACTGAAGAGGAGCTACTGTTCTTGTCAGTTTCCTAAGCAGAGTTGAACTAGATATGGCCCGTGTGTAGGAAGCACAGTTCTTTTGTTCTGAGCAAGCTCACTGTTCTGGCCCTATAGGAAACACAGTAGAGTAGAAGAGTGCTCTTTTCAATAAAGCAGAGTGTGTTTCTTGTAAGGCGAGCTAGCGTTTGTTTCCCAGTCCTAAATGGAGTTGAATCCCATGCAGTTTCTGGTCCTACGAGCAAGAGTTGTTTTATGGTAAGAAGAGTCACTATTGCGCTGCCATTGCCATACACAGGAAAAATAGCAGTGGCTTCTCTTCCCAGCAAGTACAGTGTATTGGACTGAAGAGGATCTACTGTTCTTGTCAAGTTCCTAAGCAGAATTGAACTAGATATGGCCTTGTGTATAGGAAGCACAGTTCTTTTGTTCTGTGCAAGCTCACTGTTCAGACCACATAGGAAACACAGTAGAGTAGAATTGTGCTCTTTTCTCAAAAGCAGAGTGTGTTTCTTGGAAGGCGAGCTAGCATTTGTTTCCCAGTCCTAAATGGAGTTTAATCACATTAAGTTTCTGGTCCTACGAGCAAGAGTTTTTTTCTGGTAAGAAGAGTCACTGTTGTGCTCCAAATGCCATATACAGTGCAAATAGCACTCGTGTCTGTTCCCAGCAAGTACAGTGTATCGGACTGAATAGGAGCTACTGTTCTTGTCAGGTTCCTAAGCAGACTTGAATTAGATATGGCCGTGTTTGTAGGAAGCACAGTTTTTTTGTTCTGAGCAAGCTCACTGTTCGGAACACATAGGAAACAGTAGAGTAGAAGAGTGCTCTTTTCTCAAAAGCAGAGTGTGTTTCTTGGAAGGCGAGCTAGCGTTTGTTTCCCAGTCCTAAATGGAGTTGAGTCACATGCAGTTTTTTGTACTACGAGCAAGAGTTGTTTTCTGGTAAGACGAGTCACTATTGTGCTCGAATTGCCATACACAGTGCAAATAGCACTCGCGTCTGTTCCCAGTAAGTACAGTGAATTGGACTGAATAGGAGCTACTGTTCTTGTCAGTTTCCTAAGCAGAGTTGAACTAGATATGGTCCGTGTGTGTAGGAAGCACAGTTCTTTTGTTCTCAGCAAGCACACTGTTTGGACCCCATAGGAAACACAGTAGAGTAGAAGAGTGCTCTTTTCTCTAAAGCAGAGTGTTTTTCTTGTAAGGTGAGCTCGCGTTTGTTTCCCAATCCTAAATCGAGTTGAGACACATGCAGTTTTTGGTCCTACGAGCAAGAGTTGTTTTCTGGTAAGAAGAGTCACTATTGTGCTGCCTTTGTCATACATAGGACAAATAACACTGGCGTGTTTTCCCAGTGAGCACAGTGTACTGCATGGAAGAGGATCTACTGTTCTTGTCAGGTTCCTATGCAGACTTGAACTAGATATGGCCGTGTGTGTAGGAAGCACAGTTTTTTTGTTCTGAGCAAGCTCACTGTTCGGAACCCATAGGAAACACAGTAGAGTAGAAGAGTGCTTTTTTCTCTAAATCAGAGTGTGTTTCTTGTAAGTCGAGTTAGTGTTTGTTTCCCACTCCTAAATGGAGATGAATCACATGCAGTTTCTGGTCCTATGAGCAAGAGTTGTTTTCTGGTAAGAAGAGTCACTATTGCGCTCCCATTGACATACAAAAGGCAATAGCACACGCGTCTGTTCCCAGCATGTACAGTGTATTGGACTGAAGAGGATCTACTGTTCTTGTCAGGTTCCTAAGCAGAGTTGAACTAGATATGGCCGTGTGTGTAGGAAGCACAGTTCTTTTGTTCTGAGCAAGCTCACTGTTCTGGCCCTATAGGAAACACAGTAGAGTAGAAGTGTGCTCTTTTCTCTAAAGCAGAGTGTGTTTCTTGCAAGGCGAGCTAGCGTTTGTTTCCCAGTCCTAAATGGAGTTGAATCACATGGTGTTTCTGGTCCTACAAGCAAGGGTTGTTTTCTGGTAAGAAGAGTCACTATTGCGCTGCCATTGCCATACACAGGACAAATAGCACTGGCGTCTTTTCCAAGCAAGTACAGTGTATTGGACGAAAGAGGATCTACTGTTCTTGTCAGGTTCCTAATCAGACATGAACTAGATATGGCCGTGTGTGTAGGAAGCACAGTTTTTTTGTTCTGAGCAAGCTCACTGTTCGGACCCCATAGGGAACACAGTAGAGTAGAACAGTGCTCTTTTCGCAAAAGCAGAGTGTGTTTCTTGTAAGGCAAGCTAGCGTTTGTTTCCCAGTCCTAAATGGAGTTGAATCACATGCAGTTTCTGGTCTTATGAGCAAGAGTTGTTTTCTGGTAAGGAAGTCACTATTGTGCTCCCATTGGAAAACACAGTGCAAATAGCACTCGTGTCTGTTCCCAGCAAGTTCAGTGTATCGGACTGAAGAGGAGCTACTGTTGTTGTCAGTTTCCTAAGCAGATTTGAACGAGATATGGCCCGTGTATGTAGGAAGCGCAGTTTTTTGTTCTGAGCAAGCTCACTGTTCTGCCCCTATAGGAAACACAGTAGAGTAGAAGAGTGCTCATTTCTCTAAAGCAGAGTGTGTTTCAGGTAAGGCGAGCTAGCATTTGTTTCCCAGTCCTAAATGGAGTTGAATCACATGCAGTTTCTGGTCCTACGAGCAAGAGTTGTTTTCTGGTAAGAAAAGTCACTATTGTGCTCCCATTTTCATACACAGGGCAAATAGCACTGGCGTCTGTTCCCCGCATGTACAGTGTATTGGACTGAAGAGGATCTACTGTTCTTGTCAGGTTCCTAAGCAGAGTTGAACTAGATATGGCCGTGTGTGTATAAACCACAGTTCTTTTGTTCTGAGCAAGATCCCTGTTCTGGCCCTATAGGAAACACAGTAGAGTAGAAGAGTGCTCTTTTCTCTAAAGCAGAGTGTGTTTCTTGTAAGGCAAGCTAGCATTTGTTTCCTAGTCCTAAATGGAGTTCAATCACAGGCAGTTTCCGGTCCAATGAGCAAGAGTTGTTTTCTGGTAAGGAAAGTCACTATTGTGCTCATATTGCCATACACAGTGCAAATAGCACTTGTGTCTGTTCCCAGCAAGTACAGTGTATTGGACTGAATAGGATCTACTGTTCTTGTCAGTTTCCTAAGCAGAGTTGAACTAGTTATGACCGTGTGTGTAGGAAGCACAGGTCTTTTGTTCTGAGCAAGCTCACTGTTCAGGCCCTATAGGAAACACAGTAGAGTAGAAGAGTGCTCTTTTCTCAAAAGCAGAGTGTGTTTCTTGTAAGGCGAGCTAGTGTTTGTTTCCCAGTCCTAAATGGAGTTGAATCACATGCAGATTCTCGTCCTACGAGCAAGAGTTGTTTTCTGGTAAGAAGAGTCACTATTGCGCTGCCATTGCCAAACACAGGAAAAACAGCACTGGCATCTGTTCCCAGCAAATACAGTGTATTGGACTAAAGAGGATCTACTGTTCTTGTCAGGTTCCTAATCAGAATTGAACTAGGTATGGCGGTGTGTGTAAGAAGCACGTTTTTTTTGTTCTGAGCAAGCTCACTGTTCGGACCTCATAGGAAACACAGTAGAGTAGAAGAGTGCTATTTTCTCAAAAGCAGAGTGTGTTTCTTGTAAGGCGAGCTAGCATTTGTTTCCTAGTCCTAAATGGAGTTCAATCACAGGCAGTTTCCGGTCCAATGAGCAAGAGTTGTTTTGTGGTAAGGAAAGTCACTATTGTGCTCATATTGACATACACAGTGCAAATAGCACTCGCGTCTGTTCCCAGCAAGTACAGTGTATTGGACTGAATAGGAGCTACTGTTCTTGTCAGTTTCCTAAGCAGAGTTGAACTAGTTATGGCCGTGTGTGTAGGAAGCACAGTTTTTTTGTTCTGAGCAAGCTCACTGTTCGGAAACCATAGGAAACACAGTAGAGCATAGAGTGCTCTTTTCTCAAAAGCAGAGTGTGTTTCTTGTTAGGCGACCTAGCGATGGTTCCCAGTCATAAATGGAGTTGAGTCACATGCAGTTTTTTGTCCTACGAGCAAGAGTTGTTTTCTGGTAAGACGAGTCACTATTGTGCTCCAATAGCCATACACAGTGCAAATAGCACTCGCGTCTGTTCCCCGCAAGTACAGTGTATTGGACTGAAGAGGATCTACTGTTCTTGTCAGTTTCCTAAGCAGAGTTGAACTAGATATGGCCCGTGTGTGTAGGAAGCACAGTTCTTTTGTTCTGAGCAATCTCACTGTTCTGACCCCATAGGAAACACAGTAGAGTAGAAGAGTGCTCTTTTCTCAAAAGCAGAGTGTGTTTCATGTAAGGCGAGCTAGCATTGGTTTCCCAGTCCTAAATGGAGTTGAATCACATGCAGTTTCTGGTCCTACGAGCAAGTGTTGTTTTCTGGTAAGGAAAGTCACTGTTGCGCTCCCATTGCCATACACAGTGCAAATAGCACTCGTGTCTGTTCCCAGGAATTACAGCATATCGAACTGAAGAGGAGCTACTGTTCTTGTCAGTTTCCTAAGCAGAGTTGAACTAGATATGGCCCGTGTGTAGGAAGCACAGTTCTTTTGTTCTGAGCAAGCTCACTGTTCTGGCCCTATAGGAAACACAGTAGAGTAGAAGAGTGCTCTTTTCAATAAAGCAGAGTGTGTTTCTTGTAAGGCGAGCTAGCGTTTGTTTCCCAGTCCTAAATGGAGTTGAATCACATGCAGTTTCTGGTCCTACGAGCAAGAGTTGTTTTATGGTAAGAAGAGTCACTATTGCGCTGCCATTGCCATACACAGGAAAAATAGCACTGGCGTCTCTTCCCAGCAAGTACAGTGTATTGGACTGAAGAGGATCTACTGTTCTTGTCAGGTTCCTAAGCAGAATTGAACTAGATATGGCCTTGTGTATAGGAAGCACAGTTCTTTTGTTCTGTGCAAGCTCACTGTTCAGACCACATAGGAAACACAGTAGAGTAGAATTGTGCTCTTTTCTCAAAAGCAGAGTGTGTTTCTTGGAAGGCTAGCTAGCGTTTGTTTCCCAGTCCTAAATGGAGTTGAATCACATGAAGTTTCTGGTCCTACGAGCAAGAGTTGTTTTCTGGTAAGAAGAGTCACTGTTGCGCTCCAAATGCCATATACATTGCAAATAGCACTCGTGTCTGTTCCCAGCAAGTACAGTGTATCGGACTGAATAGGAGCTACTGTTCTTGTCAGGTTCCTAAGCAGACTTGAATTAGATATGGCCGTGTTTGTAGGAAGCACAGTTTTTTTGTTCTGAGCAAGCTCACTGTTCGGAACACATAGGAAACAGTAGAGTAGAAGAGTGCTCTTTTCTCAAAAGCAGAGTGTGTTTCTTGGAAGGCGAGCTAGCGTTTGTTTCCCAGTCCTAAATGGAGTTGAGTCACATGCAGTTTTTTGTCCTACGAGCAAGAGTTGTTTTCTGGTAAGAAGAGTCACTATTGTGCTCGAATTGCCATACACAATGCAAATAGCACTCGCGTCTGTTCCCAGCAAGTACAGTGAATTGGACTGAATAGGAGCTACTGTTCTTGTCAGTTTCCTAAGCAGAGTTGAACTAGATATGGTCCGTGTGTGTAGGAAGCACAGTTCTTTTGTTCTCAGCAAGCTCACTGTTCTGGCCCTATAGGAAACACAGTAGAGTAGAAGAGTGCTCTTTTCTCAAAAGCAGAGTGTGTTTCTTGTAAGGCGAGCTAGCGTTTGTTTCCCAGTCCTAAATGGAGTTGAATCACATGCAGTTTCTGGTCCTACGATTAAGAGTTGGTTTCTGGTAAGGAAGTCACTATTATGCTCCCATTGCCATACACAGTGCAAATAGCACTCGCGTCTGTTCCCAGCAAGTACAGTGTATCGGACTGAAGAGGAGCTACTGTTCTTGTCAGTATCCTAAGCAGAGTTGAACTAGATATGGCCCGTGTGTGTAGGAAGCACAGTTCTTTTGTTCTGAGCAAGCACACTGTTTGGACCCCAAGGGAAACACAGTAGAGTAGAAGAGTGCTCTTTTCTCTAAAGCAGAGTGTTTTTCTTGTAAGGTGAGCTCGCGTTTGTTTCCCAATCTTAAATCGAGTTGAGACACATGCAGTTTTTGGTCCTACGAGCAAGAGTTGTTTTCTGGTAATAAGAGTCACTATTGTGCTCCAAATGCCGTACACAGTGCAAATAGTACTCGCGTCTGTTCAAGTACAGTGCATTGGACTGAAGAGGAGCTACTGTTCTTGTCAGTTTCCTAAGCAGAGTTGAACTAGATATGACCGTGTGTGTAGGAAGCACAGTTCTTTTGTTCTGAGCAAGCTCACTGTCTGGCCCTATACGAATCACAGTAGAGTAGAAGAGTGCTCTTTTCTCAAAAGCAGATGGTGTTTATTGTAAGGGGAGCTAGCATTTGTTTTCCAGTCCTATATGGAGTTGAATCCCATGCAGTTTCTGGTCCTACGAGTAAGAGTTGTTTTCTGGTAAGGAAAGTCACTATTGCGCTCCCATTGCCATACACAGTGCAAATAGCACTCACGTCTGTTCCCAGCAAGTACAGTGTATCAGACTGAATAGGAGCTACTGTTCTTGTCAGTTTCCTAAGCAGAGTTGAACGAGATATGTCCCGCATGTGTAGGAAGCACAGTTCTTTTGTTCTGAGCAAGCTCACTGTTTGGACCCCATAGGAAACACAGTAGAGTAGAAGAGTGCTCTTTTCTCTAAAGCAGAGTGTGTTTCTTGTAAGGCGAGCTCGCGTTTGTTTCCCAGTCCTAAATGGAGTTGAGTCACAGGCAGTTTTTTGTCCTACGAGCAAGAGTTGTTTTCTGGTAAAAAAGAGTCACTATTGCGCTCCAAATGAAATACACAGTGCAAATAGCACTCGCGTCTGTTCTCAGAAAGTACAGTGTATTGGACTGAATAGGAGCTACTGTTCTTGTCAGTTTCCTAAGCAGAGTTGAATTAGATATGGCCCGTGTGTAGGAAGCACAGTTCTTTTGTTCTGAGCAAGCTCACTGTTCTGGCCCTATAGGAAACACAGTAGAGTAGAAGAATGCTCTTTTCTCTAAAGCAGATTGTGTTTCTTGTAAGGCGAGCTAGCGTTTGTTTCCCAGTCCTAAATGGAGTTGAATCACATGCAGTTTCTGGTCCTATGAGCAAGAGTTGTTTTATGGTAAGAAGAGTCACTATTGCGCTGCCATTGCCATACACAGGACAAATAGCACTGTTGTCTGTTCCCAGGATTACAGTGTATTGGACTGAAGAGGATCTACTGTTCTTGTCAGGTTCCTAAGCAGAATTGAACTAGGTGTGGTGGTGTGTGTAGGAAGCACGTTTTTTTGTTCTGAGCAAGCTCACTGTTCGGACATCAGAGGAAACACAGTAGAGTAGAATAGTGCTCTATTCTCAAAAGCAGAGTGTGTTTTTTGTAAGGCGAGCTAGAGTTTGTTTCCTAGTCCTAAATGGAGTTCAATCACAGGCAGTTTCCGGTCCTATGAGCAAGAGTTGTTTTCTGGTAAGGAAAGTTACTATTGTGCTCCCATTGCCACACACAGTGCAAATAGCACTAGCGGCAGTTCCCAGGAAGTACAGTGTATTGGACTCAATAGGAGCTACTGTTCTTCTCAGTTTCCTAAGCAGAGTTGAACTAGATATGGTCGGTGTGTGTAGGAAGCACAGTTCTTTTGTTCTGAGCAAGCTCACTGTTTGGACCCTATAGAAACTCAGTAGAGTAGAAGAGTGCTCTTTTCTCAAAAGCAGAGTGTGTTTCTTGTAAGGCGAGCTAGAATTTGTTTCCCAGTCCTAAATGGAGTTGAATCCCATGCAGTTTCTGGTCCTACGAGCAAGAGTTGTTTTCTGGTAAGAAGAGTCATTATTGCGCTGCCATTGCCCTACACAGGACAAATAGCAATGGCGTCTGTTCCCAGCAAGTACAGTGTATTGGACTGAAGAGGAGCTACTGTTCTTGTCAGTTTCCTAAGCAGAGCTGAACTAGATATGGTCCGTGTGTGTAGGAAGCACAGTTCTTTTGTTCTGAGCAAGCTCACTGTTTGGACCCCATAGGAAACACAGTAGAGTAGTAGAGTGCTCTTTTCTCAAAAGCAAAGTGTGTTTCTTGTAAGGCGAGCTAGCGTTTGTTTCCCAGTCCAAATTGGAGTTGAATCATATGCAGTTTCTGGTCCTACGAGCAAGAGTTGTTTTATGGTAAGAAGAGTCACTATTGCGCTGCCATTGCCATACACAGGACAAATAGCACTGTTGTCTGTTCTCAGCAGTACAGTGTATTGGACTGAAGAGGATCTACTTTTCTTGTCAGGTTCCTAAGCAGAATTGAACTAGGTGTGGCGGTGTGTGTAGGAATCACGTTTTTTTTTTGTTCTGAGCAAGCTCACTGTTCGGACCTCAGAGGAAACACAGTAGAGTAGCATAGTGCTCTTTTCTCAAAAGCAGAGTGTGTTTCTTGTAAGGCGAGCTAGCGTTTGTTTCCCAGTCCTAAATGGAGTTCAATCACAGGAAGTTTTCGGTCCTATGAGCAAGAGTTGTTTTCTGGTAAGGAAAGTTACTATTGTGCTCCCATTGCCATACACAGTGCAAATAGCACTAGCGTCTGTTCTCAGGAAGTACAGTGTATTGGACTGAATAGGAGGTACTGTGCTTGTCAGTTTCCTAAGCAGAGTTGAACTAGATATGGTCGGTGTGTGTAGAAAGCACAGTTCTTTTGTTCTGAGCAAGCTCACTGTTTGGACCCCATAGGAAACACAGTAGAGTAGAAGAGTGCTCTTTTCTCAAAAGCAGAGTGTGTTACTTGTAAGGAGAGCTAGCGTTTGTTTCCCAGTCCTAAATGGAGTTGAATCCCATGCAGTTTCTGGTCCTACGAGCAAGAGTTGTTTTCTGGTAAGAATAGTCAATATTGTGCTGCCATTGCCATACACAGGACAAATAGCACTGGAGTCTGTTCCCAGCAAGTACAGTGTATTGGACTGAAGAGGAGCTACTCTTCTTGTCAGGTTCCTAAGCAGAATTGAACTAGATATGGCCGTGTGTGTAGGAAGCACAGTTCTTTTGGTTTGAGTAAGTTCACTGTTCGGACCTCTTAGGAAACACAACAGAGTAGAAGAGTGCTTTTTTCTCTAAATCAGAGTGTGTTTCTTGTAAGGCGAGCTAGTGTTTGTTTCCCAGTCCTAAATGGAGTTGCCTCACATGCAGTTTCTGGTCCTACGAGCAAGAGTTGTTTTCTGGTAAGAAGAGTCACTATTGTGCTCCCATTGTCATACACAGGGCAAATAGCACTCGCGTTTGTTCCCAGCATGTACAGTGTATTGGACTGAAGAGGATCTAATGTTCTTGTCAGGTTCCTAAGCAGAGTTGAACTAGATATGGCCGTGTGTGTAGGAAGCACAGTTCTTTTGTACTGAGCAAGCTCACTGTTCTGGCCCTATAGGAAACACAGTAGAGTAGAAGAGTGCTCTTTTCTCAAAAGCAGAGTGTGTTTCTTGTAAGGCGAGCTAGCGTTTGTTTCCCAGTCCTAAATGGAGTGGAATCACATGCAGTTTCTGGTACTATGAGCAAGAGTTGTTTTCTGGTAAGGAAAGTCACTATTGTGCTCCCATTGCCATACACAGTGCAAATAGCACATGCGTCTGTTCCCAGCAAGTACAGTGTATCAGACTGAAGAGGAGCTACTGTTCTTGTCAGTTTCCTAAGCAGAGTTGAACTAGATATGGCCCGTGTGTGTAGGAAGCACAGTTCTTATGTTCTGAGCAAGCTCACTCTTCTGGCCCTATAGGAAACACAGTAGAGTAGAAGAGTGCACTTTTCTTAAAAGCAGAGTGTGTTTCATGTAAGGCGAGCTCGCGTTTGTTTCCCAGTCCTAAATGGAGTTGAGTCACATGCAGTTTTTGGTCCTATGAGCAAGAGTTGTTTTCTGGTAAGAAGAGTCACTGTTGCGCTCCAAATGCCACATACAGCGCAAATAGCCCTCGCGTCTGTTCCCAGCAAGTACAGTGTATCGGACTGAATAGGAGCTACTGTTCTTGTCAGTTTCCTAAGCGGACTTGATCTAGATATGGCTGTGTGTGTAGGAAGCACAATTTTTTTTGTTCTGAGCAAGCTCACTCTTCGGAACACATAGGAAACACAGTAGAGTAGAAGAGTGCTCTTTTCTCAAAAGCAGAGTGTGTTTTTGGAAATCGAGCTAGCGTTTGTTTTCCAGTCCTAAATGGAGTTGAGTCACATGCAGTTTTTTGTCCTATGAGCAGGAGTTGTTTTCTGGTAATACGAGTCACTATTGTGCTCCAATTGCCATACACAGTGCAAATAGCACCCGCGTCTGTTCCGAGCAAGTACAGTGTATTAGACTGAAGAGGAGCTACTGTTCTTGTCAGTTTCCTAAGCAGAGTTGAACTAGATATGGCCCGAGTGTAGGAAGCACAGTTCTTTTCTTCTGAGCAAGCTCACTGTTCTGGCCCTATAGGAAACACAGTAGAGTAGAAGAGTGCTCTTTTCTCTAAAGCAGAGTGTGTTTCTTGTAAGGAGAGCTAGCGTTTGTTTCCCAGTCCTAAATGGAGTTGAATCACATGCATTTTCTGGTCCTACGAGCAAGAGTTGTTTTATGGTAAGAAGAGTCACTATTGCGCTGCCATTGCCATACTCAGGACAAATAGCACTGTTGATTGTTCCCAGGAGTACAGTGTATTGGACTGAAGAGGATCTACTGTTCTTGTCAGGTTCCTAAGCAGAAGTGAACTAGGTGTGGTGGTGTGTGTAGGAAGCACGTTTTTTTTGTTCTGAGCAAGCTCACTGTTCGGACCTCAGAGGAAACACAGTAGAGAAGAATAGTGCTCTATTCTCAAAAGCAGAGTGTGTTTTTTGTAAAGCGAGCTAGAGTTTGTTTCCTAGTCCTAAATGGAGTTCAATCACAGGCAGTTTCCGGTCCTATGAGCAACAGTTGTTTTCTGGTAAGGAAAGTTACTATTGTGCTCCCATTGCCACACACAGTGCAAGTAGCACTAGCGTCTGTTCCCAGGAAGTACAGTGTATTGGACTCAATAGGAGCTACTCTTCTTGTCAGTTTCCTAAGCAGAGTTGAACTAGATATGGTCGGTGTGTGTAGGAAGCACAGTTCTTTTGTTCTGAGCAAGCTCACTGTTTGGACCCTATAGGAAACTCAGTAGAGTAGAAGAGTGCTCTTTTCTCAAAAGCAGAGTGTGTTTCTTGTAAGGCGAGCTAGCATTTGTTTCCCAGTCCTAAATGGAGTTGAATCCCATGCAGTTTCTGGTCCTACGAGCAAGAGTTGTTTTCTGGTAAGAAGAGTCATTATTGCGCTGCCATTGCCCTACACAGGACAAATAGCACTGGCGTCTGTTCCCAGCAAGTACAGTGTATTGGACTGAAGAGGAGCTACTGTTCTTGTCAGTTTCCTAAGCAGAGCTGAACTAGATATGGTCCGTGTGTGTAGGAAGCACAGTTCTTTTGTTCTGAGCAAGCTCACTGTTTGGACCCCATAGGAAACACAGTAGAGTAGAAGAGTGCTCTTTTCTCAAAAGCAGAGTGTGTTTCTTGTAAGGCGAGCTAGCGTTTGTTTCCCAGTCCAAATTGGATTTGAATCATATGCAGTTTCTGGTCCTACAAGCAAGAGTTGTTTTATGGTAAGAAGAGTCACTATTGCGCTGCCATTGCCATACACAGGACAAATAGCACTGTTGTCTGTTCTCAGAAGTACAGTGTATTGGACTGAAGAGGATCTACTTTTCTTGTCAGGTTCCTAAGCAGAATTGAACTAGGTGTGGTGGTGTGTGTAGGAATCACGTTTTTTTTTGTTCTGAGCAAGCTCACTGTTCGGACCTCAGAGGAAACACAGAAGAGTAGCATAGTGCTCTTTTCTCAAAAGCAGAGTGTGTTTCTTGTAAGGCGAGCTAGCGTTTGTTTCCCAGTCCTAAATGAAGTTCAATCACAGGCAGTTTCCGGTCCTATGAGCAAGAGTTGTTTTCTGGTAAGGAAAGTTACTATTGTGCTCCCATTGCCATACACAGTGCAAATAGCACTAGCGTCTGTTCGCAGGAAGTACAGTGTATTGGACTGAATAGGAGCTACTGTTCTTGTCAGTTTCCTAAGCAGAGTTGAACTAGATATGGCCCCTGTGTGTAGGAAGCACAGTTCATTTGTTCTGAGCAAGCTCACTGTTTGGACCCTATAGGAAACTCAGTAGAGTAGAAGAGTGCTCATTCTCAAAAGCAGAGTGTGTTTCTTGTAAGGCGAGCTAGCATTTGTTTCCCAGTCCTAAATGGAGTTGAATCACATGCAGTTTCTGGTCCTACGAGCAAGAGTTGTTTTCTGGTAAGAAGAGTCATTATTGCGCTGCCATTGCCCTACCCAGGACAAATAGCACTGGCGTCTGTTCCCAGCAAGTACAGTGTATTGGACTGAAGAGGAGCTACTGTTCTTGTCAGTTTCCTAAGCAGAGCTGAACTAGATATGGTCCGTGTGTGTAGGAAGCACAGTTCTTTTGTTCTGAGCAAGCTCACTGTTTGGACCCCATAGGAAACACAGTAGAGTAGAAGAGTGCTCTTTTCTCAAAAGCAGAGAGTGTTTCTTTTAAGGCGAGCTAGCGTTTGTTTCCCAGTCCAAATTGGATTTGAATCATATGCAGTTTCTGGTCCTACAAGCAAGAGTTGTTTTATGGTAAGAAGAGTCACTATTGCGCTGCCATTGCCATACACAGGACAAATAGCACTGTTGTCTGTTCTCAGCAGTACAGTGTATTGGACTGAAGAGGATCTACTTTTCTTGTCAGGTTCCTAAGCAGAATTGAACTAGGTGTGGCGGTGTGTGTAGGAATCACGTTTTTTTTTGTTATGAGCAAGCTCACTGTTCGGACCTCAGAGGAAACACAGTAGAGTAGCATAGTGCTCTTTTCTCAAAAGCAGAGTGTGTTTCTTGTAAGGCGAGCTAGCGTTTGTTTCCCAGTCCTAAATGGAGTTAAATCACAGGAAGTTTCCGGTCCTATGAGCAAGAGTTGTTTTCTGGTAAGGAAAGTTACTATTGTGCTCCCATTGCCATACACAGTGCAAATA
This sequence comes from Peromyscus eremicus, assembly GCF_949786415.1. Taxonomy (NCBI): domain Eukaryota; kingdom Metazoa; phylum Chordata; class Mammalia; order Rodentia; family Cricetidae; genus Peromyscus; species Peromyscus eremicus. Next base: position 1,759,669 of record NW_026734293.1, read on the forward strand.
GCACTCGCGTCTTTTCCCAGCAAGTGCAGTGTATTGGACTGAATAGGAGCTACTGTTCTTGTCAGTTTCCTAAGCAGAGTTGAACTTGATATGGTCGGTGTGTGTAGGAAGCACAGTTCTTTTGTTCTGAGCAAGCTCACTGTTCTGGCCCTATAGGAAACACAGTAGAGTAGAAGAGTGATCTTTTCTCTAAAGCAGAGTGTGTTTCTTGTAAGGCGAGCTACCGTTTGTTTCCCAGTCCTAAATGGAGTTGAATCACATGCAGTTTCTTGTCCTAAGAGCAAGAGTTGTTTTATGGTAAGAAGAGTCACTATTGCGCTGCCATTGCCATACACAGGACAAATAGCACTGGAGTCTGTTCTCAGCAAGTACAGTGTATTGGACTGAAGAGGATCTACTGTTCTTGTAACGTTCCTAAGCAGAATTGAACTAGATATGGCCGTGTGTGTAGGAAGCACAGTTCTTTTGGTTTGAGCAAGTTCTCTGTTCGGACCTCTTAGGAAACACAATAGAGTAGAAGAGTGCTTTTTTCTCTAAATCAGAGTGTGTTTCTTGTAAGGCGAGCTAGTGTTTGTTTCCCAGTCATAAATGGAGTTGCCTCACATGCAGTTTCTGGTCCTACGAGCAAGAGTTGTTTTCTGCTAAGAAGAGTCACTATTGTGCTCCCATTGTCATACACAGGGCAAATAGCACTCGCGTCTGTTCCCAGCATGTACAGTGTATTGGACTGAAGAGGATCTACTGTTCTTGTCAGGTTCCTAAGCAGAGTTGAACTAGATATGGCCGTGTGTAGGAAGCACAGTTCTTTTGTTCTGAGCAAGCTCACTGTTCTGGCCCTATAGAAAACACAGTAGAGTAGAAGAGTGCTCTTTTCTCAAAAGCAGAGTGTGTTTCTTGTAAGGCGAGCTAGCGTTTGTTTCCCAGTCCTAAATGGAGTGGAATCACATGCAGTTTCTGGTCCTATGAGCATGAGTTGTTTTCTGGTAAGGAAAGTCACTATTGTGCTCCCATTGCCATACACAGTGTAAAAGGCACATGCGTCTGTTCCCAGCAAGTACAGTGTATCAGACTGAAGAGGAGCTACTGTTCTTGTCAGTTTCCTAAGCAGAGTTGAACTAGATATGGCCCGTGTGTGTAGGAAGCACAGTTCTTATGTTCTGAGCAAGCTCACTCTTCTGGCCCTATAGGAAACACAGTAGAGTAGAAGAGTGCACTTTTTTTAAAAGCAGAGTGTGTTTCATGTAAGGCGAGCTCGCGTTTGTTTCCCAGTCCTAAATGGAGTTGAGTCACATGCAGTTTTTGGTCCTATGAGCAAGAGTTGTTTTCTGGTAAGAGGAGTCACTGTTGCGCTCCAAATGCCATCTACAGTGCAAATAGCACTCACGTCTGTTCCCAGCAAGTACAGTGTATCGGACTGAATAGGAGCTACTGTTCTTGTCAGTTTCCTAAGCGGACTTGATCTAGATATGGCCGTGTGTGTAGGAAGCACAATTTTTTTTGTTCTGAACAAGCTCACTCTTCGGAACACATAGGAAACACAGTAGTGTAGAACAGTGCTCTTTTCTCAAAAGCAGAGTGTGTTTTTGGAAATCGAGCTAGCGTTTGTTTCCCAGTCCTAAATGGAGTTGAGTCACATGCAGTTTTTTGTCCTATGAGCAAGAGTTGTTTTCTGGTAAGACGAGTCACTATTGTGCTCCAATTGCCATACACAGTGCAAATAGCACTCGCGTCTGTTCCGAGCAAGTACAGTGTATTGGACAGAAGAGGAGCTACTGTTCTTGTCAGTTTCCTAAGCAGAGTTGAACTAGATATGGCCCGAGTGTAGGAAGCACAGTTCTTTTCTTCTGAGCAAGCTCACTGTTCTGGCCCTATAGGAAACACAGTAGAGTAGAAGAGTGCTCTTTTCTCTAAAGCAGAGTGTGTTTCTTGTAAGGAGAGCTAGCGTTTGTTTCCCAGTCCTAAATGGAGTTGAATCACATGCATTTTCTGGTCCTACGAGCAAGAGTTGTTTTATGGTAAGAAGAGTCACTATTGCGCTGCCATTGCCATACACAGGACAAATAGCACTGTTGTCTTTTCCCAGGAGTACAGTGTATTGGACTGAAGAGGATCTACTGTTCTTGTCAGGTTCCTAAGCAGAATTGAACTAGGTGTGGTGGTGTGCGTAGGAAGCACGTTTTTTTTGTTCTGAGCAAGCTCACTGTTCGGACCTCAGAGGAAACACAGTAGAGTAGAATAGTGCTCTATTCTCAAAAGCAGAGTGTGTTTTTTGTAAGGCGAGCTAGAGTTTGTTTCCTAGTCCTAAATGGAGTTCAATCACAGGCAGTTTCCGGTCCTATGAGCAAGAGTTGTTTTCTGGTAAGGAAAGTTACTATTGTGCTCCCATTGCCAAACACAGTGCAAATAGCACTAGTGTCTGTTCCCAGGAAGTACAGTGTATTGGACTCAATAGGAGCTACTGTTCTTGTCAGTTTCCTAAGCAGAGTTGAACTAGATATGGTCGGTGTGTGTAGGAAGCACAGTTCTTTTGTTCTGAGCAAGCTCACTGTTTGGACCCCATAAGAAACTCAGTAGAGTAGAAGAGTGCTCTTTTCTCAAAAGCAGAGTGTGTTTCTTTTAAGGCGAGCTAGCGTTTGTTTCCCAGTCCTAAATGGAGTTGAATCCCATGCAGTTTCTGGTCCTACGAGCAAGAGTTGTTTTATGGTAAGAAGAGTCATTATTGCGCTGCCATTGCCCTACACAGGACACATAGCACTGTTGTCTGTTCTCAGCAGTACAGTGTATTGGACTGAAGAGGATCTACTTTTCTTGTCAGGTTCCTAAGCAGAATTGAACTAGGTGTGGCGGTGTGTGTAAGAATCACGTTTTTTTTTTGTTCTGAGCAAGCTCACTGTTCGGACCTCATAGGAAACACAGTAGACTAGCATAGTGCTCTATTCTCAAAAGCAGAGTGTGTTTCTTGTAAGGCGAGCTAGCATTTGTTTCCCAGTCCTAAATGGAGTTGAGACACATGCAGTTTTTGGTCCTACGAGCAAGAGTTGTTTTCGTGTAAGAAGAGTCACTATTGTGCTCCAAATGCCATACACAGTGCAAATAGTACTCGCGTCAGTTCCCTTCAAGTACAGTGTATTGGACTGAATAGGAGCTACTGTTCTTGTCAGTTTTGTAAGCAGAGTTGAACTAGATATGGTCGGTGTGTGTAGGAAGCACAGTTCTTTTGTTCTGAGCAAGCTCACTGTTTGGACACCATAGGAAACTCAGAGTAGAAGAGTGCTCTTTTCTCAAAAGCAGAGTGTGTTTCTTGTAAGGCGAGCTAGCGTTTGTTTCCCAGTCCTAAATGGAGTTGAAACCCATGCAGTTTCTGGTCCTACGAGCAAGAGTTGTTTTCTGGTAAGAAGAGTCATTATTGCGCTGCCATTGCCCTACACAGGACAAATAGCACTGGCGTCTGTTCCCAGCAAGTACAGTGTATTGGACTGAAGAGGAGCTACTGTTCTTGTCAGTTTCTTAAGCAGAGTTGAACTAGATATGGTCCGTGTGTGTAGGAAGCACAGTTCTTTTGTTCTGAGCAAGCTCACTGTTTGGACCCCATAGGAAACACAGAAGAGTAGAAGAGTGCTCTTTTCTCAAAAGCAGAGTGTGTTTCTTGTAAGGCGAGCTAGCGTTTGTTTCCCAGTCCAAATTGGAGTTGAATCATATGCAGTTTCTGGTCCTACGAGCAAGAGTTGTTTTATGGTAAGGAACGTCACTATTGCGCTCCCATTGCCATACACAGTGCAAATAGCACTCGCGTCTGTTCCCAGCAATTACAGTGTATTGGACTGAATAGGAGCTACTGTTCTTGTCAGTTTTCTAAGCAGAGTTGAACTAGATATGACCGTGTGTGTAGGAAGCACAGTTCTTTTGTTCTGAGCAAGCTCACTGTCTGGCCCTATAGGAATCACAGTAGAGAGAAGAGTGCTCTTTTCTCAAAAGCAGATGGTGTTTCTTGTAAGGGGAGCTACCATTTGTTTTCCAGTCCTATATGGAGTTGAATGCCATGCAGTTTCTGGTCCTACGAGCAAGAGTTGTTTTCTGGTAAGGAAAGTCACTATTGTGCTCCCATTGCCATACACAGTGCAAATAACACTCACGTCTGTTCCCAGCAAGTACAGTGTATCGGACTGAATAGGAGCTACTGTTCTTGTCAGTTTCCTAAGCAGAGTTGAACGAGATATGTGCCGCGTGTGTAGGAAACACAGTTCTTTTGTTCTGAGCAAGCTCACTGTTCTGGCCCTATAGGAAACACAGTAGAGTAGAAGAGTGCTCTTTTCTCTAAAGCAGAGTGTGTTTCTTGTAAGGAGAGCTAGCGTTTGTTTCCCAGTCCTAAATGGAGTTGAATCACATGCAGTTTCTGGTCCTATGAGCAAGAGTTGTTTTATGGTAAGAAGAGTCTCTATTGCGCTGCCATTGCCATACACAGGACAAATAGCACTGTTGTCTGTTCCCAGGAGTACAGTGTATTGGACTGAAGAGGATCTACTGTTCTTGTCAGGTTCCTAAGCAGAATTGAACTAGGTGTGGTGGTGTGTGTAGGAAGCACGTTTTTTTTGTTCTGAGCAAACTCACTGTTCGGACCTCATAGGAAACACAGTAGAGTAGAAGAGTGCTCTATTCTCAAAAGCAGAGTGTGTTTTTTGTAAGGCGAGCTAGAGTTTGTTTCCTAGTCCTAAATGGAGTTCAATCACAGGCAGTTTCCGGTCCTATGAGCAAGAGTTGTTTTCTGGTAAGGAGAGTCACTATTGTGCTCCCATTGACACACACAGTGCAAAAAGCACTAGTGTCTGTTCCCAGGAAGTACAGTGTATTGGACTCAATAGGAGCTACTGTTCTTGTCAGTTTCCTAAGCAGAGTTGAACTAGATATGGTCGGTGTGTGTAGGCAGCACAGTTCTTTTGTTCTGAGCAAACTCACTGTTTGGACCCTATAGGAAACTCAGTAGAGTAGAAGAGTGCTCTTTTCTCAAAAGCAGAGTGTGTTTCTTGTAAGGCGAGCTGGCATTTGTTTCCCAGTCCTAAATGGAGTTGAATCCCATGCAGTTTCTGGTCCTACGAGCAAGAGTTGTTTTCTGGTAAGAAGAGTCATTATTGCGCTGCCATTGCCCTACACAGGACAAATAGCACTGGCGTCTGTTCCCAGCAAGTACAGTGTATTGGACTGAAGAGGAGCTACTGTTCTTGTCAGTTTCCTAAGCAGAGCTGAACTAGATATGGTCCGTGTGTGTAGGAAGCACAGTTCTTTTGTTCTGAGCAAGCTCACTGTTTGGACCCCATAGTAAACACAGTAGAGTAGAAGAGTGCGCTTTTCTCAAAAGCAGAGTGTGTTTCTTGTAAGGCGAGCTAGCGTTTGTTTCCAATCCAAATTGGAGTTGAATCATATGCAGTTTCTGGTCCTACGAGCAAGAGTTGTTTTATGGTAAGAAGAGTCACTATTGCGCTGCCATTGCCATACACAGGACAAATAGCACTGTTGTCTGTTCTCAGCAGTACAGTGTATTGGACTGAAGAGGATCTACTTTTCTTGTCAGGTTCCTAAGCAGAATTGAACTAGGTGTGGCGGTGTGTGTAGGAATCACGTTTTTTTTTGTTCTGAGCAAGCTCACTGTTCGGACCTCAGAGGAAACACAGTAGAGTAGCATAGTGCTCTTTTCTCAAAAGCAGAGTGTGTTTCTTGTAAGGCGAGCTAGCGTTTGTTTCCCAGTCCTAAATGGAGTTCAATCACAGGCAGTTTCCGGTCGTATGAGCAAGAATTGTTTTCTGGTAAGGAAAGTTACTCTTGTGCTCCCATTGCCATACACAGTGCAAATAGCACTCGCGTCTTTTCCCAGCAAGTGCAGTTCTTGTCAGTTTCCTAAGCAGAGTTGAACTAGATATGGTCGGTGTGTGTAGGAATCACAGTTCTTTTGTTCTGAGCAAGCTCACTGTTTGGACCCCATAGGAAACACAGTAGAGTAGAAGAGTGCTCTTTTCTCAAAAGCAGAGTGTGTTACTTGTAAGGAGAGCTAGCGTTTGTTTTCCAGTCCTAAATGGAGTTGAATCCCATGCAGTTTCTGGTCCTACGAGCAAGAGTTGTTTTCTGGTAAGAATAGTCAATATTGTGCTGCCATTGCCATACACAGGACAAATAGCACTGGAGTCTGTTCTCAGCAAGTACAGTGTATTGGACTGAAGAGGATCTACTGTTCTTGTCAGGTCCCTAAGCAGAATTGAACTAGATATGGCCGTGTGTGTAGGAAGCACAGTTCTTTTGGTTTGAGCAAGTTCACTGTTCGGACCTCTTAGGAAACACAATAGAGTAGAAGAGTGCTTTTTTCTCTAAATCAGAGTGTGTTTCTTGTAAGGCGAGCTAGTGTTTGTTTCCCAGTCCGAAATGGAGTTGCCTCACATGCAGTTTCTGGTCCTACGAGCAAGACTTGTTTTCTGCTAAGAAGAGTCACTATTGTGCTCCCATTGTCATAAACAGGGCAAATAGCACTCGCGTCTGTTCCCAGCATGTACAGTGTATTGGACTGAAGAGGATCTACTGTTCTTGTCAGGTTCCTAAGCAGAGTTGAACTAGATATGGCCATGTGTGTAGGAAGCACAGTTCTTTTGTTCTGAGGAAGCTCACTGTTCTGGCCCTATAGGAAACACAGTAGAGTAGAAGAGTGCTCTTTTCTCAAAAGCAGAGTGTGTTTCTTGTAAGGCGAGCTAGCGTTTGTTTCCCAGTCCTAAATGGAGTGGAATCACATGCAGTTTCTGGTCCTATGAGCAAGAGTTGTTTTCTGGTAAGACGAGTCACTATTGTGCTCCAATTGCCATACACAGTGCAAAGCGTCTGTTCTGAGCAAGTACAGTGTATTGGACTGAAGAGGAGCTACTGTTCTTGTCAGTTTCCTAAGCAGAGTTGAACTAGATATGGCCCGAGTGTAGGAAGCACAGTTCTTTTCTTCTGAGCAAGCTCACTGTTCTGGCCCTATAGGAAACACAGTAGAGTAGAAGAGTGCTCTTTTCTCAAAAGCAGAGTGTGTTTCTTGTAAGGCGAGCTAGCATTTGTTTCCCAGTCCTAAATGGAGTGTAATCGCATGCAGTTTCTGGTCCTACGAGCAAGAGTTGTTTTATGGTAAGAAGAGTCACTATTGCGCTGCCATTGCCATACACAGGACTAATAGCACTGTTGTCTGTTCCCAGCAGTATAGTGTATTGGACTGAAGAGGATCTACTGTTCTTGTCAGGTTCCTAAACAGAATTTAACTAGATATGGCCGTGTGTGTAGGAAGCACAGTTCTTTTGTTCTGAGCAAGTTCACTGTTCGGACCTCTTAGGAAACACAATAGAGTAGAAGAGTGCTTTTTTCTCTAAATCAGAGTGTGTTTCTTGTAAGGCGAGTTACTGTTTGTTTCCCAGTCCTAAGTGGAGTTGAATCACATGCAGTTTCTGGTCCTACAAGCAAGAGTTGTTTTCTGGTAAGAAGAGTCACTATTGTGCTCCCATTGTCATACACAGGGCAAATAGCACACGCGTCTGTTCCCAGCATGTACAGTGTATTGGACTGAAGAGGATCTACTGTTCTTGTCAGGTTCCTAAGCAGAGTAGAACTAGATTTGGCCGTGTGTGTAGGAAGCACAGTTCTTTTGTTCTGAGCAATCTCACTGTTCTGGCCCTATAGGAAACACAGTAGAGTAGAAGAGTGCTCTTTTCTCAAAAGCAGATTGTGTTTCTTGTAAGGGGAGCTAGCGTTTGTTTCCCAGACCTATATGGAGTTGAATCACATGCAGTTTCTGGTCCTACGAGCAAGAGTTGTTTTCTGGTAAGAAGAGTCACTGTTGTGCTCCAAATGTCATATACAGTGCAAATAGCACTCGCGTCTGTTCCCAGCAAGTACAGTGTATCGGACTGAATAGGAGCTACTGTTCTTGTCAGTTTCCTAAGCAGACTTGAACTAGATATGGCCGTGTGTGTAGGAAGCACAGTTTTTTTGTTCTGAGCAAGCTCACTGTTCGGAACACATAGGAAACACAGTAGAGTAGAATAGTGCTCTTTTCTCAAAAGCAGAGTGTGTTTTTGGAAGGCAAGCTAGCGTTTGTTTCCAAGTCCTAAATGGAGAAGAGTCAAAAGCAGTTTTTTGTCCTACGAGCAGGAGTTGTTTTCTGGTAATACGAGTCACTATTGTGCTCCAATTGCCATACACAGTGCAAATAGCACTCGCGTCTGTTCCGAGCAAGTACAGTGTATTGGACTGAAGAGGAGCTACTGTTCTTGTCAGTTTCCTAAGCAGAGTTGAACTAGTTATGGCCCGAGTGTAGGAAGCACAGTTCTTTTTTTCTGAGCAAGCTCACTGTTCTGGCCCTATAGGAAACAAAGTAGAGTAGAAGAGTGCTCTTTTCTCTAAAGCAGATAGTGTTTCTTGTAAGGAGAGCTAGCGTTTGTTTCCCAGTCCTAAATGGAGTGTAATCACATGCAGTTTCTGGTCCTACGAGCAAGAGTTGTTTTCTGGTAAGAAGAGTCACTATTGTGCTCCCATTGTCATACACAGGGCAAATAGCACACGCGTCTGTTCCCAGCATGTACAGTGTATTGGACTGAAGAGGATCTACTGTTCTTGTCAGGTTCCTAAGCAGAGTTTAACTAGATATGGCCGTGTGTGTAGGAAGCACAGTTCTTTTGTTCTGAGCAAGGTCACTGTTCTGGCCCTATAGGAAACACAGTAGAGTAGAGGAGTGCTCTTTTCTCAAAAGCAGATTGTGTTTCTTGTAAGGGGAGCTAGCGTTTGTTTCCCAGTCCTATATGGAGTTGAATCACATGCAGTTTCTGGTCCTACGAGCAAGAGTTGTTTTTTGGTAAGCAAAGTCACTATTGTGCTCCAATTGCCATACACAGTGCAAATAGCACATGCGTCTGTTCCCAGCAAGCACAGTGTATCAGACTGAAGAGGAGCTACTGTTCTTGTCAGTTTCCTAAGCAGAGTTGAACTAGATATGGCCCGTGTGTGTAGGAAGCACAGTTCTTATGTTCTGAGCAAGCTCACTGTTCTGGACCTATAGGAAACACAGTAGAGTAGAAGAGTACACGTTTCTTAAAAGCAGAGTGTGTTTCTTGTAAGGCGAGCTCGCGTTTGTTTCCCAGTCCTAAATGGAGTTGAGTCACATGCAGTTTCTGGTCCTACGAGCAAGAGTTGTTTTCTGGTAAGAAGTGTCACTGTTGCGCTCCAAATGTCATATACAGTGCAAATAGCACTCGCGTCTGTTCCCAGCAAGTACAGTGTATCGGACTGAAGAGGATCTACTGTTCTTGTCAGGTTCCTAAGCAGACTTGAACTAGATGTGGCCGTGTTTGTAGGAAGCACAGTTTTTTTATTCTGAGCAAGCTCACTGTTCAAAACACATAGGAAACAGTAGAGTAGAAGAGAGCTCTTTTCTCAAAAGCAGAGTGTGTTTCTTGGAAGGCGAGCTAGTGTTTGTTTCCCAGTCCTAAATGGAGTTGAGTCACATGCAGTTTTTTGTCTTACGAGCAAGAGTTGTTTTCTGGTAAGACGAGTCACTATTGTGCACCAATTGCCATACACAGTGCAAATAGCACTCGCGTCTGTTCCCAGCAAGTACAGTGTATCAGACTGAAGAGGAGCTACTGTTCTTGTCATTTTCCTAAGCAGAGTTGAATGAGATATGTCCCGCGTGTGTAGGAAGCACAGTTCTTTTGTTCTGAGCAAGCTCACTGTTTGGACCTCATAGGAAACACAGTAGAGTAGAAGAGTGCTCTTTTCTTAAAAGCAGAGTGTGTTTCTTGTAGGGCGAGCTAGCGTTTGTTTCCCAGTCCTAAATGGAGTTGAATCACATGCAGTTTCTAGTCCTGCAAGCAAGAGTTGTTTTCTGGTAAGAAGAGTCACTATTGTGCTGCCATTGCCATACACAGGACAAATAACACTGGCGTCTTTTCCCAGTAAGTACAGAGTATTGGATGGAAGAGGATCTACTGTTCTTGTCAGGTTCCTAAGCAGACTTGAACTAGATATGGCCGTGTGTGTAGGAAGCACAGTTTTTTTGTTCTGAGCAAGCTCACTGATCAGAACCCATAGGAAACACAGTAGAGTAGACGAGTGCTCTTTTCTCAAAAGCAGAGTGTGTTTCTTGGAAGGCGAGCTAGCGTTTGTTTCCCAGTCCTAAATGGAGTTGAGTCACATGCAGTTTTTTGTCCTACGAGCAAGAGTTGTTTTCTGGTAAGACGAGTCACTATTGTGCTCCAATAGCCATACACAGTGCAAATAGCACTCCCGTCTGTTCCCAGGAAGTACAGTGTATCGGACTGAAGAGGAGCTACTGTTCTTGTCAGTTTCCTAAGCAGAGTTGAACTAGATATGGCCTGAGTGTAGGAAGCACAGTTCTTTTCTTCTGAGCAAGCTCACTGTTCTGGCCCTATAGGAAACACAGTAGAGTAGAAGAGTGCTCTTTTCTCTAAAGCAGAGTGTGTTTCTTGTAAGGCGAGCTAGCGTTTGTTTCCCAGTCCTAAATGGAGTGTAATCACATGCAGTTTCTGGTCCTATGAGCAAGAGTTGTTTTATGGTAACAAGAGTCACTATTGCGCTGCCATTGCCATACACAGGACTAATAGCACTGTTGTCTGTTCCCAGCAGTACAGTGTATTGGACTGAAGAGGATCTACTGTTCTTGTCAGGTTCCTAAGCAGAATTGAACTAGATATGGCCGTGTGTGTAGGAAGCACAGTTCTTTTGTTCTGAGCAAGTTCACTGTTCGGACCTCTTAGGAAACACAATAGAGTAGAAGAGTGCTTTTGTCTCTAAATCAGAGTGTGTTTATGTAAGGCAAGTTAGAGTTTGTTTCCCAGTCCTAACTGGAGTTGAATCACATGCAGTTTCTGGTCCTACGAGCAAGAGTTGTTTTCTGGTAAGAAGAGTCACTATTGTGCTCCCATTGTCATACACAGGGCAAATAGCACACGCGTCTGTTCCCAGCATGTACAATGTATTGGACTGAAGAGGATCTACTGTTCTTGTCAGGTTCCTAAGCAGAGTTGAACTAGATATGGCCCGTGTGTGTAGGAAGCACAGTTCTTATGTTCTGAGCAAGCTCACTCTTCTGGCACTATAGGAAACACAGTAGAGTAGAAGAGTGCTCTTTTCTCAAAAGTAGAGTATGTTTCTCCTAAGGCGAGCTAGCGTTTCTTTCCCAGTCCTAAATGGAATTGAATCACATGTAGTTTTTGGTCTTACAATCAAGAGTTGTTTTCTGCTAAAAAGAGTCACTATTGCGCTCTCATTGCCATACACAGGGCAAATAGCACTCGCATCTGTTCCCAGCATGTACAGTGTATTGGACTGAAGAGGATCTACTGTTTTTGTCAGTTTCCTAAGCAGAGTTGAACTAGATATGGCCGGTGTGTGTAGGAAGCACAGTTCATTTGTTCTGAGCCAGCTCACTGTTTTGGCCCTATAGGAAACACAGTAGAGTAGAAGAGTGCTCCCTTCTCAAAAGCAGAGTGTGTTTCTTATAAGGCAAGCTAACTTTTGTTTCCAGTCCTAAATGGAGTTGAATCACATGCAGTTTCTGGTCCTACAAGCAAGAGTTGTTTTCTAGTAAGAAGAGTCACTATTGTGCTCCCATTGCCATTCACAGGGCAAATAGGACTCGCGTCTGTTCCCAGGATGTACAGTGTATTGGACTGAAGAGGATCTACTGTTCTTGTCAGATTCCTAAGTAGAGTTGAACTAGATATGGCCCGTGTGTGTAGGAAGCACAGTTCTTTTGTTCTGAGCAAGCTCACTGTTCGGACCCCATAGGAAACAAAGTAGAATAGAAGAGTGCTCTCTTCTCAAAAGCAGAGTGTGTTTCTTGTAAAGCGAGCTAGCATTTGTTTCCCAGTCCTAAATGGAGTTGAATCACATGCAGTTTCTGGTCCTACAAGCAAGAGTTGTTTTCTGGTAAGAAGAGACACTATTGTGCTCCCATTGTCATACACAGGGCAAATAGCACTCGCGTCTGTTCCGGGGATGTACAGTGTATTGGACTGAAAATGATCTACTGTTCTTGTCAGTTGCCTAAGCAGAGTTGAACTAGATATGGCCCGTGTGTAGGAAGCACAGTTCTTTTGTTCTGAGCAAGCTCACTCTTCTGGCCTATAGGAAACACAGTAGAGTAGAAGAGTGCTCTTTTCTCAAAAGCAGAGTGTGTTTCTTGTAATTCGAGCTTGCGTTTGTTTCCCAGTCCAAAATGGAGTTGAATCAAATGCAGTTTCTGGTCATACGAGCAAGAGTTGTTTTCTGGAAAGGAAAGTCACTATTGTGCTCCCTTTGCCATACACACTGCAAATAGCACTCGCGTCTGTTCCCAGCAAGTACAGTGTATTGGACTGAAGAGGAGCTACTGTTCTTGTCAGTTTCCTAAGCAGAGTTGAACTAGATATGGCTCGTGTGTGTAGGAAGCACAGTTCTTTTGTTCTCAGCAAGCTCACTGTTCAGACCTCATAGGAAACACAGTGGAATAGAAGAGTGCTCTTTTCTCAAAAGGAGAGTGTGTTTCTTGTAAGGCAAGCTAGCGTTTGTTTCCCAGTCCAAAATGGAGTTGAATCACATGCAGTTTCTGGTCCTACGAGCAAGGGATGTTTTCTGGTAAGGAAAGTCACTATTTTGCTCCCTTTGCCATAAAGAGTGCAAATAGCACTCGCGTCTGTTCCCAGCAAGTACAGTGTATCGGACTGAAGAGGAGCTACTGTTCTTGTCAGTTTCCTAAGCAGAGTTGACCTAGATATGGGCCGTGTGTGTAGGAAACACAGTTCTTTTGTTCTGAGCAAGCTCACTGTTCTGGCCCTATAGGAAACACAGAAGAGTAGAAGAGTGCTCTTTTCTCAGAAGCAGAGTTTGTTTCTTTTAAGGCGAGGTAGCATTTGTTTCCCAGTCCTAAATGGAGTTGAATCACATGCGGTTTCTGGTCCTACGAGCAAGAGTTTTTTTCTGGTAAGAAGAGTCACTATTGTGCTACCATTGCCATACTCAGTGCAAATAGCACTCGCGTCTGTTCCCAGCAAGTACAGTGTATTGGACAGAAGAGGAGCTACTGTTCTTGTCAGTTTCCTAAGCAGAGTTGAAATAGATATAGCCAAAGTGTGTAGGAAGCACAGTTCTTTTGTTCTGAGCAAGCTCACTCTTTTGACCCTATAGGAAACACAGGACAGTAGAAGAGTGCTCTTTTTCAAAAGCAGACTGTGTTTCTTGTAAGGCGAGCTAGCTTTTGTTTCCCAGTCCTAAATGGAGTTGAATCACATGCAGTTTCTGGTCCTACGAGCAAGAGTTGTTTTCTGGAAAGGAAAGTCACTATTGTGCTCCCTTTGCCATACACAGTGCAAATCGCACTCGCGTCTGTTCCCAGCAAGTACAGTGTATTGGACTGAAGAGGAGCTACTGCTCTTGTCAGTTTCCTAAGCAGAGTTGAATTAGATATTGCCCGTGTGTGTAGGAAGCACAGTTCTTTTGTTCTGAGCAAGCTCACTGTTCGGACCCCAACGAAACACAATAGAATAGAAGAGTGCTCTTTTCTCAAAAGCAGAATGTGTTTCTAGTAAGGCGAGCTTGCGTTTGTTTACCAGTCCTAAATGGAGTTGAATCACATGCAGTTTCTGGTCCTACGAGCAAGAGTTGTTTTCTGGTAAAAAGAGTCACTATTGCGCTCCTATTGATATACACAGGGCAAATAGCACTGGCGTCTGTTCCCAGCATGCACAGTGTGTTGGACTGATGATGATCTACTCTTCTTGTCAGTTTCCTAAGCAGAGTTGAACTAGCCATGGCCCGTTTGTGTAGGAAGCACAGTTCTTTTGTTCTGAGCAAGCTCACTGTTCGGACACCATAGGAAACACAGTGGAATAGAAGAGTGCTCTTTTCTCAAAAGGATAGTGTGTTTCTTGTAAGGCAAGCTAGCGTTTGTTTCCCAGTCCAAAATGGAGTTGAATCACATGCAGTTTCTGGTCCTACGAGCAAGGGATGTTTTCTGGTAAGGAAAGTCACTATTGTGCTCCGTTTGCCATAAACAGTGCAAATAGCACTCGCGTCTGTTCCCAGCAAGTACAGTGTATTGGACTGAAGAGGAGCTACTGTTCTTGTCAGTTTCCTAAGCAGAGTTGAACTAGATATGGCCCTTGTGTGTAGGAAGCACAGTTCTTTTGTTCTGAGCAAGCTCACTCTTCTGGCCTATAGGAAACACAGTAGAGTAGAAGAGTGCTCTTTTCTCAAAAGCAGAGTGTGTTTTTTGTAAGGCGAGCTTTCGTTTGTTTCCCAGTCCTAAATGGAGTTGAATCACATGCAGTTTCTTGTCCTACGAGCAAGAGTTGTTTTCTGGAAAGGAAAGTCACTATTGTGCTCCCTTTGCCATACACAGTGCAAATAGCACTCACGACTGTTCCCAGCAAGTACAGTGTATCGGACTGAAGAGGAGCTACTGCTCTTGTCAGTTTCCTAAGCAGAGTTGAACTAGATATGGACCGTGTGTGTAGGAAGCACAGTTCTTTTGTTCTGAGCAAGCTCACTGTTCTGGCCCTATAGGAAACACAGTAGAGTAGAAGAGTGCTCTTTTCTCCAACGCAGAGTGTGTTTCTTCTAAGGCGAAATAGCATTTGTTTCCAAGTCCTAAATGGCGTTGAATCACATGCAGTTTCTAGTCCTACAAGCAAGAGTTGTTTTCTGGCAAGAAGAGTCACTATTGTGCTACCATTGCCATACACAGTGCAAATAGCACTCGCGTCTGTTCCCAGCAAGTACAGTGTATTGGACAGAAGAGGAGCTACTGTTCTTGTCAGTTTCCTAAGCAGAGTTGAACTAGCTATGGCCGGTGTGTGTAGGAAGCACAGTTCTTTTGTTCTGAGCAAGCTCAATTTTTGGACCAAATAGTAAACACAGTAGAGTAGAAGAGTGCTCTTTTCTCAAAAGCAGATTGTGTTTCTTGTAAGGCTAGCTCATGTTTGTTTCCCAGTTCTAAATGGAGTTGAGTCACATGCAGTTTTTGGTCCTATGAACAAGGGATGTTTTCTGGTAAGGAAAATCACTATTGTGCTCCCTTTGCCATAAACAGTGCAAATAGCACTGGCGTCTGTTCCCAGCAAGTACTGTGTATTGGACTGAAGAGGATCTACTGTTCTTGTCAGTTTCCTAAGCAGAGTTGAACTAGATTTAGCCAATGTGTGTAGGAAGCACAGTTCTTTTGTTCTGAGCAAGCTCATTCTTTTGCCCCTATAGGAAACACAGTAGAGTAGAAGAGTGCTCTTTTCTCAAAAGCAGACTGTGTTTCTTGTAACGCGAGCTAGCTTTTGTTTCCCAGTCCTAAATGGAGTTGAATCACATGCAGTTTCTGGTCCTACAAGCAAGAGTTGTTTTCTGGTAAGAAGAGTCACTATTGTGCTCCCTTTGCCATACACAGGACAAATAGCACTCGCGTCTCTTCCCAGCAAGTACAGTGTATTGGACTGAAGAGTAGCTACTGTTCTTGTCAGTTTCCTAAGCAGAGTTGAACTAGCTATGGCCGGTGTGTGCAGGAGGCACAGTTCTTTGTTCTGAGCAAGCTCAATTTTCGGACCAAATAGTAAACACAGTAGAGTAGAAGAGTGCTCTTTTCTCAAAAACAGAGTGTGTTTCTTGTAAGGCTAGCTAGTGTTTGTTTCCCAGTTCTAAATGGAGTTGAATCACATGCAGTTTTTGGTTCTATGAGCAAGGGATGTTTTCTGGTAAGGAAAGTTACTATTGTGCTCCCTTTGCCATAAACAGTGCAAATAGCACTCGCGTCTGTTCCCAGCAAGTACAGTGTATTGGACAGAAGAGGAGCTACTGTTCTCGTCAGTTTCCTAAGCAGAGTTGAACTAGATATGGCCCGTGTGTGTAGGAAGCACAGTTCTTTTTTTCTGAGCAAGCTCACTGTTCTGGCCCTATAGACAACACTGAAGAGTAGAAGAGTGCTCTTTTCTCAGAAGCAGAGTTTCTTTCTTGTAAGGCGAGCTAGTGTTTGTCTACCAGTACTAAATGCAGTTGAATTACATGCAGTTTCTTGTCCTATGAGCAAGAGTTGTTTTCTGGTAAGAAGAGTCACTATTGCGCTCCTATTGCCAGACACAGTGCAAACAACACTCGCTACTGTTCTTTGCAAGTACAGTGTATTGGACAGAAGAGGAGGTACTGTTCTTGTCAGTTTCCTAAGCAGAGTTGAACAAGATATGGCCCGTGTGTGTAGGAAGCACAGTTCTTTTGTTCTGAGCAAGCTCACTGTTTGGACCCCATAGGAAACACCGTAGAGTAGAAGAGTGCTCTTTTCTCAAAAGCAGAGTGTATTTCTTATAAGGCCAGCTAGTGTTTGTTTCCCAGTCCTAAATGGAGTTGAATCACATGTAGTTTCTGATCCCAGGAGCAAGAGTTTTTTCTGGTAAGAAGAGTCCCTATTGCGCTCCCATTTTCATACCCAGGGCAAATAGCACTGACGTCAGTTCCCAGCATGTACAGTGTATTGGACTGAAGAGGATCTACTGTTTCTGTCAGTTTCTTAAGCAGAGTTGAACTAGATATGGCCCGTGTGTGTAGGAAGCACAGTTCTTTGGTTCTGAGCAAGCTCACTCTTCTGGCCTATAGGAAACACAGTAGAGTAGAAGAGTGCTCTTTTCTCAAAAGCAGAGAGTGTTTTTTGTAAAGCGAGCTTGCGTTTGTTTCCCAGTCCTAAATGGAGTTGAATCACATGCAGTTTCTAGTCCTACGAGCATGAGTTGTTTTCTGGAAAGGAAAGTCACTATTGTGCTCCCTTTGCCATACACAGTGCAAATAGGACTCGCGACTGTTCCCAGCAAGTACAGTGTATTGGACTGTAGAGGAGCTACTGCTCTTGTCAGTTTCCTAAGCAGAGTTGAACGAGATATGGACCGTGCGTGTAGGAAGCACAGTTCTTTTGTTCTGAGCATGCTCACTGTTCTGGCCCTACAGGAAACACAGTAAAGTAGAAGAGTGCTCTTTTCTCCAAAGCAGAGTGTGTTTCTTCTAAGGCGAAATAGCGTTTGTTTCCAAGTCCTAAATGGAGTTGAATCACATGCAGTTTCTGGTCCTACAAGCAAGAGTTGTTTTATTGTAAGAAGAGTCACTATTGCGCTCTCATTGCCATACACAGGGCAAATAGCACTCGCTTCTGTTCCCAGCATGTACAGTGTATTGCACTGAAGAGGATCTACTGTTCTTATCAGTTACCTATGCAGAGTTGAACTAGAAATGGCCCGTGAATGTAGGAAGCACATTTCTTTTGTTCTGAGCAAGCTCATTGTTCGGACTCCATAGGAAACACAGTAGAATAGAAGAGTGCTCTTTTCTCAAAAGCAGAGTGTGTTTCTTGTAAGGCTAGCTAGTGTTTGTTTCCGTGTGAGAAACAGATTTGAATCTTATGAGTTTCTGGTCCTACGAGAAAGAGTTGTTTTCTGGTAAGAGGAGTCACTATTTCGCTCCCATTGCCATACACAGTGCAAATAGGACTCGCGTCTGCGACCTGCAAGTACAGTGTATTTGACTGAAGAGGAGCTACTGTTCTTGTCAGTTTCCTAAGCAGAGTTGAACTAGATATGGCCCGTTTGTGTAGGAAGCACAGTTCTTTTGTTCTGAGCAAGCTCACTGTTCTGGCCTATAGGAAACACAGTAGAGTAGAAGAGTGCTCTTTTCTCAAAAGCAGAGTGTGTTTGTTTTAAGTTGAACTAGCATTTGTTTCCCAGTCCTAAATGGAGTTGAATCACATGCAGTTTCTGGTCTTACGAGCAAGAGTTGTTTTCTGGTAAGGAAAGTCACTATTGTGCTCCTTTTGCCATACACAGTGCAAATAGCACTCGTGTCTGTTCCCAGGAAGTACAGTGTATTCGACTGAAGAGGATCTACTGTACTTGTCAGTTTCCTAAGCAGAGTTGAACTAGATATGGCCCGTGTTTGTAGGAAGCACAGTTCTTTTGTTCTGAGCAAGTTCACTGTTCGGACCTCATAGGAAACACAGTAGAATAAAAGAGTGCTCTTTTCTCAAAAGCAGAGTGTGTTTTTTCGTAAGGCGAGCTAGCGTTTGTTTCCCAGTCCAAAATCGAGTTGAATCACATGCAGTTTCTGGTCCTACGAGCAAGAGTTGTTTTCTGGTAAGAAGAGTCATTATTGCGCTGCCATTGCCCTACCCAGGACAAATAGCACTGGCGTCTGTTCCCAGCAAGTACAGTGTATTGGACTGAAGAGGAGCTACTGTTCTTGTCAGTTTCCTAAGCAGAGCTGAACTAGATATGGTCCGTGTGTGTAGGAAGCACAGTTCTTTTGTTCTGAGCAAGCTCACTGTTTGGACCCCATAGGAAACACAGTAGAGTAGAAGAGTGCTCTTTTCTCAAAAGCAGAGAGTGTTTCTTGTAAGGCGAGCTAGCGTTTGTTTCCCAGTCCAAATTGGATTTGAATCATATGCAGTTTCTGGTCCTACAAGCAAGAGTTGTTTTATGGTAAGAAGAGTCACTATTGCGCTGCCATTGCCATACACAGGACAAATAGCACTGTTGTCTGTTCTCAGCAGTACAGTGTATTGGACTGAAGAGGATCTACTTTTCTTGTCAGGTTCCTAAGCAGAATTGAACTAGGTGTGGCGGTGTGTGTAGGAATCACGTTTTTTTTTGTTATGAGCAAGCTCACTGTTCGGACCTCAGAGGAAACACAGTAGAGTAGCATAGTGCTCTTTTCTCAAAAGCAGAGTGTGTTTCTTGTAAGGCGAGCTAGCGTTTGTTTCCCAGTCCTAAATGGAGTTAAATCACAGGAAGTTTCCGGTCCTATGAGCAAGAGTTGTTTTCTGGTAAGGAAAGTTACTATTGTGCTCCCATTGCCATACACAGTGCAAATAGCACTCGCGTCTTTTCCCAGCAAGTGCAGTGTATTGGACTGAATAGGAGCTACTGTTCTTGTCAGTTTCCTAAGCAGAGTTGAACTTGATATGGTCGGTGTGTGTAGGAAGCACAGTTCTTTTGTTCTGAGCAAGCTCACTGTTCTGGCCCTATAGGAAACACAGTAGAGTAGAAGAGTGATCTTTTCTCTAAAGCAGAGTGTGTTTCTTGTAAGGCGAGCTACCGTTTGTTTCCCAGTCCTAAATGGAGTTGAATCACATGCAGTTTTTTGTCCTAAGAGCAAGAGTTGTTTTATGGTAAGAAGAGTCACTATTGCGCTGCCATTGCCATACACAGGACAAATAGCACTGGAGTCTGTTCTCAGCAAGTACAGTGTATTGGACTGAAGAGGATCTACTGTTCTTGTAACGTTCCTAAGCAGAATTGAACTAGATATGGCCGTGTGTGTAGGAAGCACAGTTCTTTTGGTTTGAGCAAGTTCTCTGTTCGGACCTCTTAGGAAACACAATAGAGTAGAAGAGTGCTTTTTTCTCTAAATCAGAGTGTGTTTCTTGTAAGGCGAGCTAGTGTTTGTTTCCCAGTCGTAAATGGAGTTGCCTCACATGCAGTTTCTGGTCCTACGAGCAAGAGTTGTTTTCTGCTAAGAAGAGTCACTATTGTGCTCCCATTGTCATACACAGGGCAAATAGCACTCGCGTCTGTTCCCAGCATGTACAGTGTATTGGACTGAAGAGGATCTACTGTTCTTGTCAGGTTCCTAAGCAGAGTTGAACTAGATATGGCCGTGTGTAGGAAGCACAGTTCTTTTGTTCTGAGCAAGCTCACTGTTCTGGCCCTATAGGAAACACAGTAGAGTAGAAGAGTGCTCTTTTCTCAAAAGCAGAGTGTGTTTCTTGTAAGGCGAGCTAGCGTTTGTTTCCCAGTCCTAAATGGAGTGGAATCACATGCAGTTTCTGGTCCTATGAGCATGAGTTGTTTTCTGGTAAGGAAAGTCACTATTGTGCTCCCATTGCCATACACAGTGTAAAAGGCACATGCGTCTGTTCCCAGCAAGTACAGTGTATCAGACTGAAGAGGAGCTACTGTTCTTGTCAGTTTCCTAAGCAGAGTTGAACTAGATATGGCCCGTGTGTGTAGGAAGCACAGTTCTTATGTTCTGAGCATGCTCACTCTTCTGGCCCTATAGGAAACACAGTAGAGTAGAAGAGTGCACTTTTTTTAAAAGCAGAGTGTGTTTCATGTAAGGCGAGCTCGCGTTTGTTTCCCAGTCCTAAATGGAGTTGAGTCACATGCAGTTTTTGGTCCTATGAGCAAGAGTTGTTTTCTGGTAAGAGGAGTCACTGTTGCGCTCCAAATGCCATCTACAGTGCAAATAGCACTCACGTCTGTTCCCAGCAAGTACAGTGTATCGGACTGAATAGGAGCTACTGTTCTTGTCAGTTTCCTAAGCGGACTTGATCTAGATATGGCCGTGTGTGTAGGAAGCACAATTTTTTTTGTTCTGAACAAGCTCACTCTTCGGAACACATAGGAAACACAGTAGTGTAGAACAGTGCTCTTTTCTCAAAAGCAGAGTGTGTTTTTGGAAATCGAGCTAGCGTTTGTTTCCCAGTCCTAAATGGAGTTGAGTCACATGCAGTTTTTTGTCCTATGAGCAAGAGTTGTTTTCTGGTAAGACGAGTCACTATTGTGCTCCAATTGCCATACACAGTGCAAATAGCACTCGCGTCTGTTCCGAGCAAGTACAGTGTATTGGACAGAAGAGGAGCTACTGTTCTTGTCAGTTTCCTAAGCAGAGTTGAACTAGATATGGCCCGAGTGTAGGAAGCACAGTTCTTTTCTTCTGAGCAAGCTCACTGTTCTGGCCCTATAGGAAACACAGTAGAGTAGAAGAGTGCTCTTTTCTCTAAAGCAGAGTGTGTTTCTTGTAAGGAGAGCTAGCGTTTGTTTCCCAGTCCTAAATGGAGTTGAATCACATGCATTTTCTGGTCCTACGAGCAAGAGTTGTTTTATGGTAAGAAGAGTCACTATTGCGCTGCCATTGCCATACACAGGACAAATAGCACTGTTGTCTTTTCCCAGGAGTACAGTGTATTGGACTGAAGAGGATCTACTGTTCTTGTCAGGTTCCTAAGCAGAATTGAACTAGGTGTGGTGGTGTGCGTAGGAAGCACGTTTTTTTTGTTCTGAGCAAGCTCACTGTTCGGACCTCAGAGGAAACACAGTAGAGTAGAATAGTGCTCTATTCTCAAAAGCAGAGTGTGTTTTTTGTAAGGCGAGCTAGAGTTTGTTTCCTAGTCCTAAATGGAGTTCAATCACAGGCAGTTTCCGGTCCTATGAGCAAGAGTTGTTTTCTGGTAAGGAAAGTTACTATTGTGCTCCCATTGCCAAACACAGTGCAAATAGCACTAGTGTCTGTTCCCAGGAAGTACAGTGTATTGGACTCAATAGGAGCTACTGTTCTTGTCAGTTTCCTAAGCAGAGTTGAACTAGATATGGTCGGTGTGTGTAGGAAGCACAGTTCTTTTGTTCTGAGCAAGCTAACTGTTTGGACCCCATAAGAAACTCAGTAGAGTAGAAGAGTGCTCTTTTCTCAAAAGCAGAGTGTGTTTCTTTTAAGGCGAGCTAGCGTTTGTTTCCCAGTCCTAAATGGAGTTGAATCCCATGCAGTTTCTGGTCCTACGAGCAAGAGTTGTTTTATGGTAAGAAGAGTCATTATTGCGCTGCCATTGCCCTACACAGGACACATAGCACTGTTGTCTGTTCTCAGCAGTACAGTGTATTGGACTGAAGAGGATCTACTTTTCTTGTCAGGTTCCTAAGCAGAATTGAACTAGGTGTGGCGGTGTGTGTAAGAATCACGTTTTTTTTTTGTTCTGAGCAAGCTCACTGTTCGGACCTCATAGGAAACACAGTAGACTAGCATAGTGCTCTATTCTCAAAAGCAGAGTGTGTTTCTTGTAAGGCGAGCTAGCATTTGTTTCCCAGTCCTAAATGGAGTTGAGACACATGCAGTTTTTGGTCCTACGAGCAAGAGTTGTTTTCGTGTAAGAAGAGTCACTATTGTGCTCCAAATGCCATACACAGTGCAAATAGTACTCGCGTCAGTTCCCTTCAAGTACAGTGTATTGGACTGAATAGGAGCTACTGTTCTTGTCAGTTTCGTAAGCAGAGTTGAACTAGATATGGTCGGTGTGTGTAGGAAGCACAGTTCTTTTGTTCTGAGCAAGCTCACTGTTTGGACACCATAGGAAACTCAGAGTAGAAGAGTGCTCTTTTCTCAAAAGCAGAGTGTGTTTCTTGTAAGGCGAGCTAGCGTTTGTTTCCCAGTCCTAAATGGAGTTGAAACCCATGCAGTTTCTGGTCCTACGAGCAAGAGTTGTTTTCTGGTAAGAAGAGTCATTATTGCGCTGCCATTGCCCTACACAGGACAAATAGCACTGGCGTCTGTTCCCAGCAAGTACAGTGTATTGGACTGAAGAGGAGCTACTGTTCTTGTCAGTTTCTTAAGCAGAGTTGAACTAGATATGGTCCGTGTGTGTAGGAAGCACAGTTCTTTTGTTCTGAGCAAGCTCACTGTTTGGACCCCATAGGAAACACAGAAGAGTAGAAGAGTGCTCTTTTCTCAAAAGCAGAGTGTGTTTCTTGTAAGGCGAGCTAGCGTTTGTTTCCCAGTCCAAATTGGAGTTGAATCATATGCAGTTTCTGGTCCTACGAGCAAGAGTTGTTTTATGGTAAGGAACGTCACTATTGCGCTCCCATTGCCATACACAGTGCAAATAGCACTCGCGTCTGTTCCCAGCAATTACAGTGTATTGGACTGAATAGGAGCTACTGTTCTTGTCAGTTTTCTAAGCAGAGTTGAACTAGATATGACCGTGTGTGTAGGAAGCACAGTTCTTTTGTTCTGAGCAAGCTCACTGTCTGGCCCTATAGGAATCACAGTAGAGAGAAGAGTGCTCTTTTCTCAAAAGCAGATGGTGTTTCTTGTAAGGGGAGCTACCATTTGTTTTCCAGTCCTATATGGAGTTGAATGCCATGCAGTTTCTGGTCCTACGAGCAAGAGTTGTTTTCTGGTAAGGAAAGTCACTATTGTGCTCCCATTGCCATACACAGTGCAAATAACACTCACGTCTGTTCCCAGCAAGTACAGTGTATCGGACTGAATAGGAGCTACTGTTCTTGTCAGTTTCCTAAGCAGAGTTGAACGAGATATGTGCCGCGTGTGTAGGAAACACAGTTCTTTTGTTCTGAGCAAGCTCACTGTTCTGGCCCTATAGGAAACACAGTAGAGTAGAAGAGTGCTCTTTTCTCTAAAGCAGAGTGTGTTTCTTGTAAGGAGAGCTAGCGTTTGTTTCCCAGTCCTAAATGGAGTTGAATCACATGCAGTTTCTGGTCCTATGAGCAAGAGTTGTTTTATGGTAAGAAGAGTCTCTATTGCGCTGCCATTGCCATACACAGGACAAATAGCACTGTTGTCTGTTCCCAGGAGTACAGTGTATTGGACTGAAGAGGATCTACTGTTCTTGTCAGGTTCCTAAGCAGAATTGAACTAGGTGTGGTGGTGTGTGTAGGAAGCACGTTTTTTTTGTTCTGAGCAAACTCACTGTTCGGACCTCATAGGAAACACAGTAGAGTAGAAGAGTGCTCTATTCTCAAAAGCAGAGTGTGTTTTTTGTAAGGCGAGCTAGAGTTTGTTTCCTAGTCCTAAATGGAGTTCAATCACAGGCAGTTTCCGGTCCTATGAGCAAGAGTTGTTTTCTGGTAAGGAGAGTCACTATTGTGCTCCCATTGACACACACAGTGCAAAAAGCACTAGTGTCTGTTCCCAGGAAGTACAGTGTATTGGACTCAATAGGAGCTACTGTTCTTGTCAGTTTCCTAAGCAGAGTTGAACTAGATATGGTCGGTGTGTGTAGGCAGCACAGTTCTTTTGTTCTGAGCAAACTCACTGTTTGGACCCTATAGGAAACTCAGTAGAGTAGAAGAGTGCTCTTTTCTCAAAAGCAGAGTGTGTTTCTTGTAAGGCGAGCTGGCATTTGTTTCCCAGTCCTAAATGGAGTTGAATCCCATGCAGTTTCTGGTCCTACGAGCAAGAGTTGTTTTCTGGTAAGAAGAGTCATTATTGCGCTGCCATTGCCCTACACAGGACAAATAGCACTGGCGTCTGTTCCCAGCAAGTACAGTGTATTGGACTGAAGAGGAGCTACTGTTCTTGTCAGTTTCCTAAGCAGAGCTGAACTAGATATGGTCCGTGTGTGTAGGAAGCACAGTTCTTTTGTTCTGAGCAAGCTCACTGTTTGGACCCCATAGTAAACACAGTAGAGTAGAAGAGTGCGCTTTTCTCAAAAGCAGAGTGTGTTTCTTGTAAGGCGAGCTAGCGTTTGTTTCCAATCCAAATTGGAGTTGAATCATATGCAGTTTCTGGTCCTACGAGCAAGAGTTGTTTTATGGTAAGAAGAGTCACTATTGCGCTGCCATTGCCATACACAGGACAAATAGCACTGTTGTCTGTTCTCAGCAGTACAGTGTATTGGACTGAAGAGGATCTACTTTTCTTGTCAGGTTCCTAAGCAGAATTGAACTAGGTGTGGCGGTGTGTGTAGGAATCACGTTTTTTTTTGTTCTGAGCAAGCTCACTGTTCGGACCTCAGAGGAAACACAGTAGAGTAGCATAGTGCTCTTTTCTCAAAAGCAGAGTGTGTTTCTTGTAAGGCGAGCTAGCGTTTGTTTCCCAGTCCTAAATGGAGTTCAATCACAGGCAGTTTCCGGTCGTATGAGCAAGAATTGTTTTCTGGTAAGGAAAGTTACTCTTGTGCTCCCATTGCCATACACAGTGCAAATAGCACTCGCGTCTTTTCCCAGCAAGTGCAGTTCTTGTCAGTTTCCTAAGCAGAGTTGAACTAGATATGGTCGGTGTGTGTAGGAATCACAGTTCTTTTGTTCTGAGCAAGCTCACTGTTTGGACCCCATAGGAAACACAGTAGAGTAGAAGAGTGCTCTTTTCTCAAAAGCAGAGTGTGTTACTTGTAAGGAGAGCTAGCGTTTGTTTTCCAGTCCTAAATGGAGTTGAATCCCATGCAGTTTCTGGTCCTACGAGCAAGAGTTGTTTTCTGGTAAGAATAGTCAATATTGTGCTGCCATTGCCATACACAGGACAAATAGCACTGGAGTCTGTTCTCAGCAAGTACAGTGTATTGGACTGAAGAGGATCTACTGTTCTTGTCAGGTCCCTAAGCAGAATTGAACTAGATATGGCCGTGTGTGTAGGAAGCACAGTTCTTTTGGTTTGAGCAAGTTCACTGTTCGGACCTCTTAGGAAACACAATAGAGTAGAAGAGTGCTTTTTTCTCTAAATCAGAGTGTGTTTCTTGTAAGGCGAGCTAGTGTTTGTTTCCCAGTCCGAAATGGAGTTGCCTCACATGCAGTTTCTGGTCCTACGAGCAAGACTTGTTTTCTGCTAAGAAGAGTCACTATTGTGCTCCCATTGTCATACACAGGGCAAATAGCACTCGCGTCTGTTCCCAGCATGTACAGTGTATTGGACTGAAGAGGATCTACTGTTCTTGTCATGTTCCTAAGCAGAGTTGAACTAGATATGGCCATGTGTGTAGGAAGCACAGTTCTTTTGTTCTGAGGAAGCTCACTGTTCTGGCCCTATAGGAAACACAGTAGAGTAGAAGAGTGCTCTTTTCTCAAAAGCAGAGTGTGTTTCTTGTAAGGCGAGCTAGCGTTTGTTTCCCAGTCCTAAATGGAGTGGAATCACATGCAGTTTCTGGTCCTATGAGCAAGAGTTGTTTTCTGGTAAGACGAGTCACTATTGTGCTCCAATTGCCATACACAGTGCAAAGCGTCTGTTCTGAGCAAGTACAGTGTATTGGACTGAAGAGGAGCTACTGTTCTTGTCAGTTTCCTAAGCAGAGTTGAACTAGATATGGCCCGAGTGTAGGAAGCACAGTTCTTTTCTTCTGAGCAAGCTCACTGTTCTGGCCCTATAGGAAACACAGTAGAGTAGAAGAGTGCTCTTTTCTCAAAAGCAGAGTGTGTTTCTTGTAAGGCGAGCTAGCATTTGTTTCCCAGTCCTAAATGGAGTGTAATCGCATGCAGTTTCTGGTCCTACGAGCAAGAGTTGTTTTATGGTAAGAAGAGTCACTATTGCGCTGCCATTGCCATACACAGGACTAATAGCACTGTTGTCTGTTCCCAGCAGTATAGTGTATTGGACTGAAGAGGATCTACTGTTCTTGTCAGGTTCCTAAACAGAATTTAACTAGATATGGCCGTGTGTGTAGGAAGCACAGTTCTTTTGTTCTGAGCAAGTTCACTGTTCGGACCTCTTAGGAAACACAATAGAGTAGAAGAGTGCTTTTTTCTCTAAATCAGAGTGTGTTTCTTGTAAGGCGAGTTACTGTTTGTTTCCCAGTCCTAAGTGGAGTTGAATCACATGCAGTTTCTGGTCCTACAAGCAAGAGTTGTTTTCTGGTAAGAAGAGTCACTATTGTGCTCCCATTGTCATACACAGGGCAAATAGCACACGCGTCTGTTCCCAGCATGTACAGTGTATTGGACTGAAGAGGATCTACTGTTCTTGTCAGGTTCCTAAGCAGAGTAGAACTAGATTTGGCCGTGTGTGTAGGAAGCACAGTTCTTTTGTTCTGAGCAATCTCACTGTTCTGGCCCTATAGGAAACACAGTAGAGTAGAAGAGTGCTCTTTTCTCAAAAGCAGATTGTGTTTCTTGTAAGGGGAGCTAGCGTTTGTTTCCCAGACCTATATGGAGTTGAATCACATGCAGTTTCTGGTCCTACGAGCAAGAGTTGTTTTCTGGTAAGAAGAGTCACTGTTGTGCTCCAAATGTCATATACAGTGCAAATAGCACTCGCGTCTGTTCCCAGCAAGTACAGTGTATCGGACTGAATAGGAGCTACTGTTCTTGTCAGTTTCCTAAGCAGACTTGAACTAGATATGGCCGTGTGTGTAGGAAGCACAGTTTTTTTGTTCTGAGCAAGCTCACTGTTCGGAACACATAGGAAACACAGTAGAGTAGAAGAGTGCTCTTTTCTCAAAAGCAGAGTGTGTTTTTGGAAGGCAAGCTAGCGTTTGTTTCCAAGTCCTAAATGGAGAAGAGTCAAAAGCAGTTTTTTGTCCTACGAGCAGGAGTTGTTTTCTGGTAATACGAGTCACTATTGTGCTCCAATTGCCATACACAGTGCAAATAGCACTCGCGTCTGTTCCGAGCAAGTACAGTGTATTGGACTGAAGAGGAGCTACTGTTCTTGTCAGTTTCCTAAGCAGAGTTGAACTAGTTATGGCCCGAGTGTAGGAAGCACAGTTCTTTTTTTCTGAGCAAGCTCACTGTTCTGGCCCTATAGGAAACAAAGTAGAGTAGAAGAGTGCTCTTTTCTCTAAAGCAGATAGTGTTTCTTGTAAGGAGAGCTAGCGTTTGTTTCCCAGTCCTAAATGGAGTGTAATCACATGCAGTTTCTGGTCCTACGAGCAAGAGTTGTTTTCTGGTAAGAAGAGTCACTATTGTGCTCCCATTGTCATACACAGGGCAAATAGCACACGCGTCTGTTCCCAGCATGTACAGTGTATTGGACTGAAGAGGATCTACTGTTCTTGTCAGGTTCCTAAGCAGAGTTTAACTAGATATGGCCGTGTGTGTAGGAAGCACAGTTCTTTTGTTCTGAGCAAGGTCACTGTTCTGGCCCTATAGGAAACACAGTAGAGTAGAGGAGTGCTCTTTTCTCAAAAGCAGATTGTGTTTCTTGTAAGGGGAGCTAGCGTTTGTTTCCCAGTCCTATATGGAGTTGAATCACATGCAGTTTCTGGTCCTACGAGCAAGAGTTGTTTTTTGGTAAGGAAAGTCACTATTGTGCTCCAATTGCCATACACAGTGCAAATAGCACATGCGTCTGTTCCCAGCAAGCACAGTGTATCAGACTGAAGAGGAGCTACTGTTCTTGTCAGTTTCCTAAGCAGAGTTGAACTAGATATGGCCCGTGTGTGTAGGAAGCACAGTTCTTATGTTCTGAGCAAGCTCACTGTTCTGGACCTATAGGAAACACAGTAGAGTAGAAGAGTACACGTTTCTTAAAAGCAGAGTGTGTTTCTTGTAAGGCGAGCTCGCGTTTGTTTCCCAGTCCTAAATGGAGTTGAGTCACATGCAGTTTCTGGTCCTACGAGCAAGAGTTGTTTTCTGGTAAGAAGTGTCACTGTTGCGCTCCAAATGTCATATACAGTGCAAATAGCACTCGCGTCTGTTCCCAGCAAGTACAGTGTATCGGACTGAAGAGGATCTACTGTTCTTGTCAGGTTCCTAAGCAGACTTGAACTAGATGTGGCCGTGTTTGTAGGAAGCACAGTTTTTTTATTCTGAGCAAGCTCACTGTTCGAAACACATAGGAAACAGTAGAGTAGAAGAGAGCTCTTTTCTCAAAAGCAGAGTGTGTTTCTTGGAAGGCGAGCTAGTGTTTGTTTCCCAGTCCTAAATGGAGTTGAGTCACATGCAGTTTTTTGTCTTACGAGCAAGAGTTGTTTTCTGGTAAGACGAGTCACTATTGTGCACCAATTGCCATACACAGTGCAAATAGCACTCGCGTCTGTTCCCAGCAAGTACAGTGTATCAGACTGAAGAGGAGCTACTGTTCTTGTCATTTTCCTAAGCAGAGTTGAATGAGATATGTCCCGCGTGTGTAGGAAGCACAGTTCTTTTGTTCTGAGCAAGCTCACTGTTTGGACCTCATAGGAAACACAGTAGAGTAGAAGAGTGCTCTTTTCTTAAAAGCAGAGTGTGTTTCTTGTAGGGCGAGCTAGCGTTTGTTTCCCAGTCCTAAATGGAGTTGAATCACATGCAGTTTCTAGTCCTGCAAGCAAGAGTTGTTTTCTGGTAAGAAGAGTCACTATTGTGCTGCCATTGCCATACACAGGACAAATAACACTGGCGTCTTTTCCCAGTAAGTACAGAGTATTGGATGGAAGAGGATCTACTGTTCTTGTCAGGTTCCTAAGCAGACTTGAACTAGATATGGCCGTGTGTGTAGGAAGCACAGTTTTTTTGTTCTGAGCAAGCTCACTGATCAGAACCCATAGGAAACACAGTAGAGTAGACGAGTGCTCTTTTCTCAAAAGCAGAGTGTGTTTCTTGGAAGGCGAGCTAGCGTTTGTTTCCCAGTCCTAAATGGAGTTGAGTCACATGCAGTTTTTTGTCCTACGAGCAAGAGTTGTTTTCTGGTAAGACGAGTCACTATTGTGCTCCAATAGCCATACACAGTGCAAATAGCACTCCCGTCTGTTCCCAGGAAGTACAGTGTATCGGACTGAAGAGGAGCTACTGTTCTTGTCAGTTTCCTAAGCAGAGTTGAACTAGATATGGCCTGAGTGTAGGAAGCACAGTTCTTTTCTTCTGAGCAAGCTCACTGTTCTGGCCCTATAGGAAACACAGTAGAGTAGAAGAGTGCTCTTTTCTCTAAAGCAGAGTGTGTTTCTTGTAAGGCGAGCTAGCGTTTGTTTCCCAGTCCTAAATGGAGTGTAATCACATGCAGTTTCTGGTCCTATGAGCAAGAGTTGTTTTATGGTAACAAGAGTCACTATTGCGCTGCCATTGCCATACACAGGACTAATAGCACTGTTGTCTGTTCCCAGCAGTACAGTGTATTGGACTGAAGAGGATCTACTGTTCTTGTCAGGTTCCTAAGCAGAATTGAACTAGATATGGCCGTGTGTGTAGGAAGCACAGTTCTTTTGTTCTGAGCAAGTTCACTGTTCGGACCTCTTAGGAAACACAATAGAGTAGAAGAGTGCTTTTGTCTCTAAATCAGAGTGTGTTTATGTAAGGCAAGTTAGAGTTTGTTTCCCAGTCCTAACTGGAGTTGAATCACATGCAGTTTCTGGTCCTACGAGCAAGAGTTGTTTTCTGGTAAGAAGAGTCACTATTGTGCTCCCATTGTCATACACAGGGCAAATAGCACACGCGTCTGTTCCCAGCATGTACAATGTATTGGACTGAAGAGGATCTACTGTTCTTGTCAGGTTCCTAAGCAGAGTTGAACTAGATATGGCCCGTGTGTGTAGGAAGCACAGTTCTTATGTTCTGAGCAAGCTCACTCTTCTGGCACTATAGGAAACACAGTAGAGTAGAAGAGTGCTCTTTTCTCAAAAGTAGAGTATGTTTCTCCTAAGGCGAGCTAGCG
Source organism: Peromyscus eremicus (assembly GCF_949786415.1). Taxonomy (NCBI): domain Eukaryota; kingdom Metazoa; phylum Chordata; class Mammalia; order Rodentia; family Cricetidae; genus Peromyscus; species Peromyscus eremicus. Next base: position 1,789,750 of record NW_026734293.1, read on the forward strand.
TTTCTTTCCCAGTCCTAAATGGAATTGAATCACATGTAGTTTTTGGTCTTACAATCAAGAGTTGTTTTCTGCTAAAAAGAGTCACTATTGCGCTCTCATTGCCATACACAGGGCAAATAGCACTCGCATCTGTTCCCAGCATGTACAGTGTATTGGACTGAAGAGGATCTACTGTTTTTGTCAGTTTCCTAAGCAGAGTTGAACTAGATATGGCCGGTGTGTGTAGGAAGCACAGTTCATTTGTTCTGAGCCAGCTCACTGTTTTGGCCCTATAGGAAACACAGTAGAGTAGAAGAGTGCTCCCTTCTCAAAAGCAGAGTGTGTTTCTTATAAGGCAAGCTAACTTTTGTTCCCCAGTCCTAAATGGAGTTGAATCACATGCAGTTTCTGGTCCTACAAGCAAGAGTTGTTTTCTAGTAAGAAGAGTCACTATTGTGCTCCCATTGCCATTCACAGGGCAAATAGGACTCGCGTCTGTTCCCAGGATGTACAGTGTATTGGACTGAAGAGGATCTACTGTTCTTGTCAGATTCCTAAGTAGAGTTGAACTAGATATGGCCCGTGTGTGTAGGAAGCACAGTTCTTTTGTTCTGAGCAAGCTCACTGTTCGGACCCCATAGGAAACAAAGTAGAATAGAAGAGTGCTCTCTTCTCAAAAGCAGAGTGTGTTTCTTGTAAAGCGAGCTAGCATTTGTTTCCCAGTCCTAAATGGAGTTGAATCACATGCAGTTTCTGGTCCTACAAGCAAGAGTTGTTTTCTGGTAAGAAGAGACACTATTGTGCTCCCATTGTCATACACAGGGCAAATAGCACTCGCGTCTGTTCCGGGGATGTACAGTGTATTGGACTGAAAATGATCTACTGTTCTTGTCAGTTGCCTAAGCAGAGTTGAACTAGATATGGCCCGTGTGTAGGAAGCACAGTTCTTTTGTTCTGAGCAAGCTCACTCTTCTGGCCTATAGGAAACACAGTAGAGTAGAAGAGTGCTCTTTTCTCAAAAGCAGAGTGTGTTTCTTGTAATTCGAGCTTGCGTTTGTTTCCCAGTCCAAAATGGAGTTGAATCAAATGCAGTTTCTGGTCATACGAGCAAGAGTTGTTTTCTGGAAAGGAAAGTCACTATTGTGCTCCCTTTGCCATACACAGTGCAAATAGCACTCGCGTCTGTTCCCAGCAAGTACAGTGTATTGGACTGAAGAGGAGCTACTGTTCTTGTCAGTTTCCTAAGCAGAGTTGAACTAGATATGGCTCGTGTGTGTAGGAAGCACAGTTCTTTTGTTCTCAGCAAGCTCACTGTTCAGACCTCATAGGAAACACAGTGGAATAGAAGAGTGCTCTTTTCTCAAAAGGAGAGTGTGTTTCTTGTAAGGCAAGCTAGCGTTTGTTTCCCAGTCCAAAATGGAGTTGAATCACATGCAGTTTCTGGTCCTACGAGCAAGGGATGTTTTCTGGTAAGGAAAGTCACTATTTTGCTCCCTTTGCCATAAAGAGTGCAAAAGCACTCGCGTCTGTTCCCAGCAAGTACAGTGTATCGGACTGAAGAGGAGCTACTGTTCTTGTCAGTTTCCTAAGCAGAGTTGACCTAGATATGGGCCGTGTGTGTAGGAAACACAGTTCTTTTGTTCTGAGCAAGCTCACTGTTCTGGCCCTATAGGAAACACAGAAGAGTAGAAGAGTGCTCTTTTCTCAGAAGCAGAGTTTGTTTCTTTTAAGGCGAGGTAGCATTTGTTTCCCAGTCCTAAATGGAGTTGAATCACATGCGGTTTCTGGTCCTACGAGCAAGAGTTTTTTTCTGGTAAGAAGAGTCACTATTGTGCTACCATTGCCATACTCAGTGCAAATAGCACTCGCGTCTGTTCCCAGCAAGTACAGTGTATTGGACAGAAGAGGAGCTACTGTTCTTGTCAGTTTCCTAAGCAGAGTTGAAATAGATATAGCCAAAGTGTGTAGGAAGCACAGTTCTTTTGTTCTGAGCAAGCTCACTCTTTTGACCCTATAGGAAACACAGGACAGTAGAAGAGTGCTCTTTTTCAAAAGCAGACTGTGTTTCTTGTAAGGCGAGCTAGCTTTTGTTTCCCAGTCCTAAATGGAGTTGAATCACATGCAGTTTCTGGTCCTACGAGCAAGAGTTGTTTTCTGGAAAGGAAAGTCACTATTGTGCTCCCTTTGCCATACACAGTGCAAATCGCACTCGCGTCTGTTCCCAGCAAGTACAGTGTATTGGACTGAAGAGGAGCTACTGCTCTTGTCAGTTTCCTAAGCAGAGTTGAATTAGATATTGCCCGTGTGTGTAGGAAGCACAGTTCTTTTGTTCTGAGCAAGCTCACTGTTCGGACCCCAACGAAACACAATAGAATAGAAGAGTGCTCTTTTCTCAAAAGCAGAATGTGTTTCTAGTAAGGCGAGCTTGTGTTTGTTTACCAGTCCTAAATGGAGTTGAATCACATGCAGTTTCTGGTCCTACGAGCAAGAGTTGTTTTCTGGTAAAAAGAGTCACTATTGCGCTCCTATTGATATACACAGGGCAAATAGCACTGGCGTCTGTTCCCAGCATGCACAGTGTGTTGGACTGATGATGATCTACTCTTCTTGTCAGTTTCCTAAGCAGAGTTGAACTAGCCATGGCCCGTTTGTGTAGGAAGCACAGTTCTTTTGTTCTGAGCAAGCTCACTGTTCGGACACCATAGGAAACACAGTGGAATAGAAGAGTGCTCTTTTCTCAAAAGGATAGTGTGTTTCTTGTAAGGCAAGCTAGCGTTTGTTTCCCAGTCCAAAATGGAGTTGAATCACATGCAGTTTCTGGTCCTACGAGCAAGGGATGTTTTCTGGTAAGGAAAGTCACTATTGTGCTCCGTTTGCCATAAACAGTGCAAATAGCACTCGCGTCTGTTCCCAGCAAGTACAGTGTATTGGACTGAAGAGGAGCTACTGTTCTTGTCAGTTTCCTAAGCAGAGTTGAACTAGATATGGCCCTTGTGTGTAGGAAGCACAGTTCTTTTGTTCTGAGCAAGCTCACTCTTCTGGCCTATAGGAAACACAGTAGAGTAGAAGAGTGCTCTTTTCTCAAAAGCAGAGTGTGTTTTTTGTAAGGCGAGCTTTCGTTTGTTTCCCAGTCCTAAATGGAGTTGAATCACATGCAGTTTCTTGTCCTACGAGCAAGAGTTGTTTTCTGGAAAGGAAAGTCACTATTGTGCTCCCTTTGCCATACACAGTGCAAATAGCACTCACGACTGTTCCCAGCAAGTACAGTGTATCGGACTGAAGAGGAGCTACTGCTCTTGTCAGTTTCCTAAGCAGAGTTGAACTAGATATGGACCGTGTGTGTAGGAAGCACAGTTCTTTTGTTCTGAGCAAGCTCACTGTTCTGGCCCTATAGGAAACACAGTAGAGTAGAAGAGTGCTCTTTTCTCCAACGCAGAGTGTGTTTCTTCTAAGGCGAAATAGCATTTGTTTCCAAGTCCTAAATGGCGTTGAATCACATGCAGTTTCTAGTCCTACAAGCAAGAGTTGTTTTCTGGTAAGAAGAGTCACTATTGTGCTACCATTGCCATACACAGTGCAAATAGCACTCGCGTCTGTTCCCAGCAAGTACAGTGTATTGGACAGAAGAGGAGCTACTGTTCTTGTCAGTTTCCTAAGCAGAGTTGAACTAGCTATGGCCGGTGTGTGTAGGAAGCACAGTTCTTTTGTTCTGAGCAAGCTCAATTTTTGGACCAAATAGTAAACACAGTAGAGTAGAAGAGTGCTCTTTTCTCAAAAGCAGATTGTGTTTCTTGTAAGGCTAGCTCATGTTTGTTTCCCAGTTCTAAATGGAGTTGAGTCACATGCAGTTTTTGGTCCTATGAACAAGGGATGTTTTCTGGTAAGGAAAATCACTATTGTGCTCCCTTTGCCATAAACAGTGCAAATAGCACTGGCGTCTGTTCCCAGCAAGTACTGTGTATTGGACTGAAGAGGATCTACTGTTCTTGTCAGTTTCCTAAGCAGAGTTGAACTAGATTTAGCCAATGTGTGTAGGAAGCACAGTTCTTTTGTTCTGAGCAAGCTCATTCTTTTGCCCCTATAGGAAACACAGTAGAGTAGAAGAGTGCTCTTTTCTCAAAAGCAGACTGTGTTTCTTGTAACGCGAGCTAGCTTTTGTTTCCCAGTCCTAAATGGAGTTGAATCACATGCAGTTTCTGGTCCTACAAGCAAGAGTTGTTTTCTGGTAAGAAGAGTCACTATTGTGCTCCCTTTGCCATACACAGGACAAATAGCACTCGCGTCTCTTCCCAGCAAGTACAGTGTATTGGACTGAAGAGTAGCTACTGTTCTTGTCAGTTTCCTAAGCAGAGTTGAACTAGCTATGGCCGGTGTGTGCAGGAGGCACAGTTCTTTGTTCTGAGCAAGCTCAATTTTCGGACCAAATAGTAAACACAGTAGAGTAGAAGAGTGCTCTTTTCTCAAAAACAGAGTGTGTTTCTTGTAAGGCTAGCTAGTGTTTGTTTCCCAGTTCTAAATGGAGTTGAATCACATGCAGTTTTTGGTTCTATGAGCAAGGGATGTTTTCTGGTAAGGAAAGTTACTATTGTGCTCCCTTTGCCATAAACAGTGCAAATAGCACTCGCGTCTGTTCCCAGCAAGTACAGTGTATTGGACAGAAGAGGAGCTACTGTTCTCGTCAGTTTCCTAAGCAGAGTTGAACTAGATATGGCCCGTGTGTGTAGGAAGCACAGTTCTTTTTTTCTGAGCAAGCTCACTGTTCTGGCCCTATAGACAACACTGAAGAGTAGAAGAGTGCTCTTTTCTCAGAAGCAGAGTTTCTTTCTTGTAAGGCGAGCTAGTGTTTGTCTACCAGTACTAAATGCAGTTGAATTACATGCAGTTTCTTGTCCTATGAGCAAGAGTTGTTTTCTGGTAAGAAGAGTCACTATTGCGCTCCTATTGCCAGACACAGTGCAAACAACACTCGCTACTGTTCTTTGCAAGTACAGTGTATTGGACAGAAGAGGAGCTACTGTTCTTGTCAGTTTCCTAAGCAGAGTTGAACAAGATATGGCCCGTGTGTGTGGGAAGCACAGTTCTTTTGTTCTGAGCAAGCTCACTGTTTGGACCCCATAGGAAACACCGTAGAGTAGAAGAGTGCTCTTTTCTCAAAAGCAGAGTGTATTTCTTATAAGGCCAGCTAGTGTTTGTTTCCCAGTCCTAAATGGAGTTGAATCACATGTAGTTTCTGATCCCAGGAGCAAGAGTTTTTTCTGGTAAGAAGAGTCCCTATTGCGCTCCCATTTTCATACCCAGGGCAAATAGCACTGACGTCAGTTCCCAGCATGTACAGTGTATTGGACTGAAGAGGATCTACTGTTTCTGTCAGTTTCTTAAGCAGAGTTGAACTAGATATGGCCCGTGTGTGTAGGAAGCACAGTTCTTTGGTTCTGAGCAAGCTCACTCTTCTGGCCTATAGGAAACACAGTAGAGTAGAAGAGTGCTCTTTTCTCAAAAGCAGAGAGTGTTTTTTGTAAAGCGAGCTTGCGTTTGTTTCCCAGTCCTAAATGGAGTTGAATCACATGCAGTTTCTAGTCCTACGAGCATGAGTTGTTTTCTGGAAAGGAAAGTCACTATTGTGCTCCCTTTGCCATACACAGTGCAAATAGGACTCGCGACTGTTCCCAGCAAGTACAGTGTATTGGACTGTAGAGGAGCTACTGCTCTTGTCAGTTTCCTAAGCAGAGTTGAACGAGATATGGACCGTGCGTGTAGGAAGCACAGTTCTTTTGTTCTGAGCAAGCTCACTGTTCTGGCCCTACAGGAAACACAGTAAAGTAGAAGAGTGCTCTTTTCTCCAAAGCAGAGTGTGTTTCTTCTAAGGCGAAATAGCGTTTGTTTCCAAGTCCTAAATGGAGTTGAATCACATGCAGTTTCTGGTCCTACAAGCAAGAGTTGTTTTATTGTAAGAAGAGTCACTATTGCGCTCTCATTGCCATACACAGGGCAAATAGCACTCGCTTCTGTTCCCAGCATGTACAGTGTATTGCACTGAAGAGGATCTACTGTTCTTATCAGTTACCTATGCAGAGTTGAACTAGAAATGGCCCGTGAATGTAGGAAGCACATTTCTTTTGTTCTGAGCAAGCTCATTGTTCGGACTCCATAGGAAACACAGTAGAATAGAAGAGTGCTCTTTTCTCAAAAGCAGAGTGTGTTTCTTGTAAGGCTAGCTAGTGTTTGTTTCCGTGTGAGAAACAGATTTGAATCTTATGAGTTTCTGGTCCTACGAGAAAGAGTTGTTTTCTGGTAAGAGGAGTCACTATTTCGCTCCCATTGCCATACACAGTGCAAATAGGACTCGCGTCTGCGACCTGCAAGTACAGTGTATTTGACTGAAGAGGAGCTACTGTTCTTGTCAGTTTCCTAAGCAGAGTTGAACTAGATATGGCCCGTTTGTGTAGGAAGCACAGTTCTTTTGTTCTGAGCAAGCTCACTGTTCTGGCCTATAGGAAACACAGTAGAGTAGAAGAGTGCTCTTTTCTCAAAAGCAGAGTGTGTTTGTTTTAAGTTGAACTAGCATTTGTTTCCCAGTCCTAAATGGAGTTGAATCACATGCAGTTTCTGGTCTTACGAGCAAGAGTTGTTTTCTGGTAAGGAAAGTCACTATTGTGCTCCTTTTGCCATACACAGTGCAAATAGCACTCGTGTCTGTTCCCAGGAAGTACAGTGTATTCGACTGAAGAGGATCTACTGTACTTGTCAGTTTCCTAAGCAGAGTTGAACTAGATATGGCCCGTGTTTGTAGGAAGCACAGTTCTTTTGTTCTGAGCAAGTTCACTGTTCGGACCTCATAGGAAACACAGTAGAATAAAAGAGTGCTCTTTTCTCAAAAGCAGAGTGTGTTTTTTCGTAAGGCGAGCTAGCGTTTGTTTCCCAGTCCAAAATCGAGTTGAATCACATGCAGTTTCTGGTCCTACGAGCAAGGGATGTTTTCTGGTAAGGAAAGTCACTATTGTGCTCCCTTTGCCATAAACAGTGCAAATAGCACTCGCGTCTGTAACCAGCAAGTACAGTGTATTGGACTGAAGAGGAGCTACTATTCTTGCAGTTTCCTAAGCAGAGTTGAACTAGATATAGCCCGTGTGTGTAGGAAGCACAGTTCTTTTGTTCTGAGCAAACTCACTGTTCTGGCCCTATAGGAAACACAGAAGAGTAGAAGAGTGCTCTTTTTTCAGAAGCAGAGTGTGTTTCTTGTAAGGCGAGCTAGGGTTTGTTTCCCAGTCCTAAATGGAGTTGAATCACATGCAGTTTCTGGTCCTACGAGCAAGAGTTGTTTTCTGGTAAGAAGAGTCACTATTGTGCTACCATTGCCATACACAGTGCAAATAGCACTCGCGTCTGTTCCCAGCAAGTACAGTGTATTGGACTGAAGAGGAGCTACTATTCTTGCAGTTTTCTAAGCAGAGTTGAACTAGATATGGCCCGTGTGTGTAGGAAGCACAGTTCTTTTGTTCTGAGCAAGCGCACTGTTCTGGCCCTATAAAAAACACAGAAGATTAGAAGAGTGCTCTTTTTTCAGAAGCAGAGTGTGTTTCTTGTAAGGCGAGCTAGCGTTTGTTTCCCAGTCCTAAGTGGAGTTGAATCATATGCAGTTTCTGGTCCTACGAGCAAGAGTTGTTTTCTGGTAAGAAGAGTCACTATTGTGCTACCATTGCCATACACAGTGCAAATAGCACTCTCGTGTGTTCCCAGCAAGTACAGTGTATTGGACAGAAGAGGAGCTACTGTTCTTGTCAGTTTTTTAAGCAGAGTTGAACTAGATATGGCCTGTGTGTGTAGGAAGCACAGTTCTTTTGTTCTGAGCAAGCTCACTTTTCGGACCCCATAGGAAACCCAGTAGAGTAGAAGAGTGCTCTTTTCTCAAAAGCAGAGTGTGTTTCTTGTAAGGCGAGCTAGCGTTTGTTTCCCAGTCCTAAATGGAGTTGAATCACATGCAGTTTCTGATCCTAGGAGCAAGAGTTGTTTTCTGGTAAGAAGAGTCACTATTGTGCTCCCATTGTCATACACAGGGCAAATAGCACTGGCGTCTGTTCCCAGCATGTAAAGTGTATTGGACTGAAGAGGAGATACTGTTCTTGTCAGTTTCCTAAGCAGAGTTGAACTAGACATGGCCCGTGTGTGTAGGAAGCACAGTTCTTTTGTTCTGAGCAAGCTCACTGTTCTGGCCCTATAGGAAACACAGAAGAGTAGAAGAGTGCTCTTTCCTCAGAAGCAGAGTGTGTTTCTTGTAAGGCGAGCTAGCGTTTGTTTCCCAGTCCTAAATGGAGTTGAATCACATGCAGTTTCTGGTCCCACGAGCAAGAGTTGTTTTCTGGTAAGAAGAGTCACTATTGTGCTACCATTGCCATACACAGTGCAAATAGCACTCGCGTCTGTTCCCAGCAAGTACAGTGTATTGGACAGAAGAGGAGCTACTGTTCTTGTCAGTTTCCTAAGCAGAGTTGAACTAGCTATGGCCCGTGTGTGTAGGAAGCACAGTTCTTTTGTTCTGAGCAAGCCCAATTTTCGGACCAAATAGTAAACACAGTAGAGTAGAAGAGTGCTCTTTTCTCAAAAGCAGAGTGTGTTTCTTGTAAGGCTAGCTAGTGTTTGTTTCCCAGTTCTAAATGGAGTTGAATCACATGCAGTTTTTGGTCCTATGAGCAAGGGATGTTTTCTGGTAAGGAAAGTCACTATTGTGCTCCATTTGCCATAAACAGTGCAAATAGCCCTCACGTCTGTTCCCAGCAAGTACTGTGTATTGGACTGAAGAGGAGCTACTGTTCTTGTCAGTTTCCTAAGCAGAGTTGAACTAGATATGGCCCGTGTGTGTAGGAACCACAGTTCTTTGTTATGAGCAAGCTCACTGTTCTGGTACTTTAGGAAACACAGAAGAGTAGAAGAGTGCTCTTTTCTCAAAAGCAGAGTGTGTTTCTTGTAAGGTGAGCTAGCGTTTGTTTCCCAGTCCTAAATGGAGTTGAATTACATGCAGTTTCTTGTCCTATGAGCAAGAGTTGTTTTCAGGTAAGAAGAGTCACTATTTCGCTCCTATTGCCATACACAGTGCAAACAACACTCGCGGCTGTTCTTTGTAAGTACAGTGTATTTGACAGAAGAGGAGCTACTGTTCTTGTCAGTTTCCTAAGCAGAGTTGAACTAGATATGCCCGGTGTGTGTAGGAAGCACAGATCTTTTGTTCTGATAAGCTCACTGTTTTGGCCCTAAAGGAAACACAGTAGAGTAGAAGAGTGCTCTTTTCTCAAAAGCAGAGTGTGTTTCTTGTAAGGCGAGCTAGCTTTTGTTTCCCAGTCCTAAATGTAATTGAATCACATGCAGTTTCTGGTCCTACAAGCAAGAGATGTTTTCTAGTAAGAAGAGTCACTATTTCGCTCCCATTGCCATACACTGGGCAAATAGGACTCGCGTCTGTTCCCAGGATGTACAGTGTATTGGACTGAAGAGGATCTACTGTTCTTGTCAGTTTAATAAGCAAAGTTGAACTAGATATGGCCCGTGTGTGTAGGAAGTACACTTCTTTTGTTCTGAGCAAGCTCACTCTTCTGGCCCTATAGGAAACTCAGTAGAGTAGAAGAGTGCTCTTTTCTCAAAAGCAGAATGTGTTTCTTGTAAGGCAAGCTAGCGTTTGTTTCCCAGTCCTAAATGGAGTTGAATCACATGCAGTTTCTGGTCCTATGAGCAAGAATTGTTCTATGGTAAAAAGAGTCACTATTGCGCTCCCATTGACATACACAGGGCAAATAGCACTGGCGTCTGTTCCCAGCATGTAAAGTGTATTGGACTGAAGAGGATCTACTGTTCTTGTCAGTTTCCTAAGCAGAGATGAACTAGATATGGCCCGTGTGTGTAGTAAGCACAGTTCTTTTGTTCTGAGCAAGCTCACTCTTCTGGCCTATAGGAAACACAGTAGAGTAGAAGAGTGCTCTTTTCTCAAAAGCAGATTGTGTTTCTTACAAGGTGAGCTTGCGTTTGTTTCCCAGTCCTAAATGGAGTTGAATCACATGCAGTTTCTGGTCCAACAAGCAAGAGTTGTTTTCTGGAAAGGAAAGTCACTATTGTGTTCCCTTTGCCATACACAGTGCAAATAGCACTCGCGTCTGTTCCCAGCAATTACAGTGTATTGGACTGAAGAGGAGCTACTGCTCTTGTCAGTTTCTTAAGCAGAGTTGAACTAGATATAGCCCGTGTGTGTAGGATGCACAGTTCTTTTGTTCTGAGCAAGCTCACTGTTCAGAACCCATAGGAAACACAGTAGAATAGAAGAGTGCTCTTTTCTCAAAAGCAGAGTGTGTTTCTTGTACTGCGAGCTTGCGTTTGTTTCCCAGTCCTAAATGGAGTTCAATCACATGCAGTTTCTGGTCCTACAATCAAGAGTTGTTTTCTGGAAAGGAAAGTCACTATTGTGTTCCCTTTGCCATACACAGTGCAAATACCACTAGCGTCTGTTCCCAGCATGTACAGTGTATTGGACAGAAGAGGATCTACTGTTCTTGTCAGTTTCCTAAGCAGAGTTGAACTAGATATGCCCGGTGTGTGTAGAAAGCACAGTTCTTTTGTTCTGAGCAAGCTCACTGTTTTGGCCCTAAAGGAAACACAGTAGAGTAGAAGAGTGCTCTTTTCTCAAAAGCAGAGTGTGTTCCTTGTAAGGCGAGCTAGCATTTGTTTCCCAGTCCTAAATGGAGTTGAATCACATGCAGTTTCTGATCCTAGGAGCAAGAATTGTTTTCTGGTAAGAAGAGTAACTATTGCCCTCCCATTGTCATACACAGGGCAAATAGCACTGGCGTCTGTTCCCAGCATGTACAGTGTATTGGACTGAAGAGGATCTACTGTTCTTGTCAGTTTCCTAAGCAGAGTTGAACTAGATTTAGCCAATGTGTGTAGGAAGCACAGTTCTTTTGTTCTGAGCAAGCTCATTCTTTTGCCCCTATAGGAAACACAGTAGAGTAGAAGAGTGCTCTTTTCTAAAAAGCAGACTGTGTTTCTTGTAACGCGAGCTAGCTTTTGTTTCCCAGTCCTAAATGGAGTTGAATCACATGCAGTTTCTGGTCCTACAAGCAAGAGTTGTTTTCTGGTAAGAAGAGTCACTATTGTGCTCCCTTTGCCATACACAGGACAAATAGCACTCGCGTCTCTTCCCAGCAAGTACAGTGTATTGGACTGAAGAGTAGCTACTGTTCTTGTCAGTTTCCTAAGCAGAGTTGAACTAGCTATGGCCGGTGTGTGCAGGAAGCACAGTTCTTTGTTCTGAGCAAGCTCAATTTTCGGACCAAATAGTAAACACAGTAGAGTAGAAGAGTGCTCTTTTCTCAAAAACAGAGTGTGTTTCTTGTAAGGCTAGCTAGTGTTTGTTTCCCAGTTCTAAATGGAGTTGAATCACATGCAGTTTTTGGTTCTATGAGCAAGGGATGTTTTCTGGTAAGGAAAGTTACTATTGTGCTCCCTTTGCCATAAACAGTGCAAATAGCACTCGCGTCTGTTCCCAGCAAGTACAGTGTATTGGACAGAAGAGGAGCTACTGTTCTCGTCAGTTTCCTAAGCAGAGTTGAACTAGATATGGCCCGTGTGTGTAGGAAGCACAGTTCTTTTTTTCTGAGCAAGCTCACTGTTCTGGCCCTATAGACAACACTGAAGAGTAGAAGAGTGCTCTTTTCTCAGAAGCAGAGTTTCTTTCTTGTAAAGCGAGCTAGCGTTTGTCGACCAGTACTAAATGCAGTTGAATTACATGCAGTTTCTTGTCCTATGAGCAAGAGTTGTTTTCTGGTAAGAAGAGTCACTATTGCGCTCCTATTGCCAGACACAGTGCAAACAACACTCGCTACTGTTCTTTGCAATTACAGTGTTACCAGTACTAAATGCAGTTGAATTACATGCAGTTTCTTGTCCTATGAGCAAGAGTTGTTTTCTGGTAAGAAGAGTCACTATTGCGCTCCTATTGCCAGACACAGTGCAAACAACACTCGCTACTGTTCTTTGCAATTACAGTGTATTGGACAGAAGAGGAGCTACTGTTCTTGTCAGTTTCCTAAGCAGAGTTGAACAAGATATGGCCCGTGTGTGTAGGAAGCACAGTTCTTTTGTTCTGAGCAAGCTCACTGTTTGGACCCCATAGGAAACACCGTAGAGTAGAAGAGTGCTCTTTTCTCAAAAGCAGAGTGTATTTCTTATAAGGCCAGCTAGCGTTTGTTTCCCACTCCTAAATGGAGTTGAATCACATGTAGTTTCTGATCCCAGGAGCAAGAGTTTTTTTCTGGTAAGAGGAGTCCCTATTGCACTCCCATTTTCATACCCAGGGCAAATAGCACTGACGTCAGTTCCCAGCATGTACAGTGTATTGGACTGAAGAGGATCTACTGTTTCTGTCAGTTTCTTAAGCAGAGTTGAACTAGATATGGCCCGTGTGTGTAGGAAGCACAGTTCTCTGGTTCTGAGCAAGCTCACTCTTCTGGCCTATAGGAAACACAGTAGAGTAGAAGAGTGCTCTTTTCTCAAAAGCAGAGAGTGTTTTTTGTAAAGCGAGCTTGCGTTTGTTTCCCAGTCCTAAATGGAGTTGAATCACATGCAGTTTCTAGTCCTACGAGCATGAGTTGTTTTCTGGAAAGGAAAGTCACTATTGTGCTCCCTTTGCCATACACAGTGCAAATAGGACTCGCGACTGTTCCCAGCAAGTACAGTGTATTGGACTGTAGAGGAGCTACTGCTCTTGTCAGTTTCCTAAGCAGAGTTGAACGAGATATGGACCGTGCGTGTAGGAAGCACAGTTCTTTTGTTCTGAGCAAGCTCACTGTTCTGGCCCTACAGGAAACACAGTAAAGTAGAAGAGTGCTCTTTTCTCCAAAGCAGAGTGTGTTTCTTCTAAGGCGAAATAGCGTTTGTTTCCAAGTCCTAAATGGAGTTGAATCACATGCAGTTTCTGGTCCTACAAGCAAGAGTTGTTTTATTGTAAGAAGAGTCACTATTGCGCTCTCATTGCCATACACAGGGCAAATAGCACTCGCTTCTGTTCCCAGCATGTACAGTGTATTGCACTGAAGAGGATCTACTGTTCTTATCAGTTACCTATGCAGAGTTGAACTAGAAATGGCCCGTGAATGTAGGAAGCACATTTCTTTTGTTCTGAGCAAGCTCATTGTTCGGACTCCATAGGAAACACAGTAGAATAGAAGAGTGCTCTTTTCTCAAAAGCAGAGTGTGTTTCTTGTAAGGCTAGCTAGTGTTTGTTTCCGAGTCAGAAACAGATTTGAATCTTATGAGTTTCTGGTCCTACGAGAAAGAGTTGTTTTCTGGTAAGAGGAGTCACTATTTCGCTCCCATTGCCATACACAGTGCAAATAGGACTCGCGTCTGCGACCTGCAAGTACAGTGTATTTGACTGAAGAGGAGCTACTGTTCTTGTCAGTTTCCTAAGCAGAGTTGAACTAGATATGGCCCGTTTGTGTAGGAAGCACAGTTCTTTTGTTCTGAGCAAGCTCACTGTTCTGGCCTATAGGAAACACAGTAGAGTAGAAGAGTGCTCTTTTCTCAAAAGCAGAGTGTGTTTGTTTTAAGTTGAACTAGCATTTGTTTCCCAGTCCTAAATGGAGTTGAATCACATGCAGTTTCTGGTCTTACGAGCAAGAGTTGTTTTCTGGTAAGGAAAGTCACTATTGTGCTCCTTTTGCCATACACAGTGCAAATAGCACTCGTGTCTGTTCCCAGGAAGTACAGTGTATTCGACTGAAGAGGATCTACTGTACTTGTCAGTTTCCTAAGCAGAGTTGAACTAGATATGGCCCGTGTTTGTAGGAAGCACAGTTCTTTTGTTCTGAGCAAGTTCACTGTTCGGACCTCATAGGAAACACAGTAGAATAAAAGAGTGCTCTTTTCTCAAAAGCAGAGTGTGTTTTTTTGTAAGGCGAGCTAGCGTTTGTTTCCCAGTCCAAAATCGAGTTGAATCACATGCAGTTTCTGGTCCTACGAGCAAGGGATGTTTTCTGGTAAGGAAAGTCACTATTGTGCTCCCTTTGCCATAAACAGTGCAAATAGCACTCGCGTCTGTTCCCAGCAAGTACAGTGTATTGGACTGAAGAGGAGCTACTATTCTTGCAGTTTCCTAAGCAGAGTTGAACTAGATATAGCCCGTGTGTGTAGGAAGCACAGTTCTTTTGTTCTGAGCAAGCTCACTGTTCTGGCCCTATAGGAAACACAGAAGAGTAGAAGAGTGCTCTTTTTTCAGAAGCAGAGTGTGTTTCTTGTAAGGCGAGCTAGGGTTTGTTTCCCAGTCCTAAATGGAGTTGAATCACATGCAGTTTCTGGTCCTACGAGCAAGAGTTGTTTTCTGGTAAGAAGAGTCACTATTGTGCTACCATTGCCATACACAGTGCAAATAGCACTCGCGTCTGTTCCCAGCAAGTACAGTGTATTGGACTGAAGAGGAGCTACTATTCTTGCAGTTTCCTAAGCAGAGTTGAACTAGATATGGCCCGTGTGTGTAGGAAGCACAGTTCTTTTGTTCTGAGCAAGCGCACTGTTCTGGCCCTATAAAAAACACAGAAGATTAGAAGAGTGCTCTTTTTTCAGAAGCAGAGTGTGTTTCTTGTAAGGCGAGCTAGCGTTTGTTTCCCAGTCCTAAGTGGAGTTGAATCATATGCAGTTTCTGGTCCTACGAGCAAGAGTTGTTTTCTGGTAAGAAGAGTCACTATTGTGCTACCATTGCCATACACAGTGCAAATAGCACTCTCGTGTGTTCCCAGCAAGTACAGTGTATTGGACAGAAGAGGAGCTACTGTTCTTGTCAGTTTTTTAAGCAGAGTTGAACTAGATATGGCCTGTGTGTGTAGGAAGCACAGTTCTTTTGTTCTGAGCAAGCTCACTTTTCGGACCCCATAGGAAACCCAGTAGAGTAGAAGAGTGCTCTTTTCTCAAAAGCAGAGTGTGTTTCTTGTAAGGCGAGCTAGCGTTTGTTTCCCAGTCCTAAATGGAGTTGAATCACATGCAGTTTCTGATCCTAGGAGCAAGAGTTGTTTTCTGGTAAGAAGAGTCACTATTGTGCTCCCATTGTCATACACAGGGCAAATAGCACTGGCGTCTGTTCCCAGCATGTAAAGTGTATTGGACTGAAGAGGAGATACTGTTCTTGTCAGTTTCCTAAGCAGAGTTGAACTAGACATGGCCCGTGTGTGTAGGAAGCACAGTTCTTTTGTTCTGAGCAAGCTCACTGTTCTGGCCCTATAGGAAACACAGAAGAGTAGAAGAGTGCTCATTCCTCAGAAGCAGAGTGTGTTTCTTGTAAGGCGAGCTAGCGTTTGTTTCCCAGTCCTAAATGGAGTTGAATCACATGCAGTTTCTGGTCCCACGAGCAAGAGTTGTTTTCTGGTAAGAAGAGTCACTATTGTGCTACCATTGCCATACACAGTGCAAATAGCACTCGCGTCTGTTCCCAGCAAGTACAGTGTATTGGACAGAAGAGGAGCTACTGTTCTTGTCAGTTTCCTAAGCAGAGTTGAACTAGCTATGGCCCGTGTGTGTAGGAAGCACAGTTCTTTTGTTCTGAGCAAGCCCAATTTTCGGACCAAATAGTAAACACAGTAGAGTAGAAGAGTGCTCTTTTCTCAAAAGCAGAGTGTGTTTCTTGTAAGGCTAGCTAGTGTTTGTTTCCCAGTTCTAAATGGAGTTGAATCACATGCAGTTTTTGGTCCTATGAGCAAGGGATGTTTTCTGGTAAGGAAAGTCACTATTGTGCTCCATTTGCCATAAACAGTGCAAATAGCCCTCACGTCTGTTCCCAGCAAGTACTGTGTATTGGACTGAAGAGGAGCTACTGTTCTTGTCAGTTTCCTAAGCAGAGTTGAACTAGATATGGCCCGTGTGTGTAGGAACCACAGTTCTTTGTTATGAGCAAGCTCACTGTTCTGGTACTTTAGGAAACACAGAAGAGTAGAAGAGTGCTCTTTTCTCAAAAGCAGAGTGTGTTTCTTGTAAGGTGAGCTAGCGTTTGTTTCCCAGTCCTAAATGGAGTTGAATTACATGCAGTTTCTTGTCCTATGAGCAAGAGTTGTTTTCAGGTAAGAAGAGTCACTATTTCGCTCCTATTGCCATACACAGTGCAAACAACACTCGCGGCTGTTCTTTGTAAGTACAGTGTATTTGACAGAAGAGGAGCTACTGTTCTTGTCAGTTTCCTAAGCAGAGTTGAACTAGATATGCCCGGTGTGTGTAGGAAGCACAGATCTTTTGTTCTGATAAGCTCACTGTTTTGGCCCTAAAGGAAACACAGTAGAGTAGAAGAGTGCTCTTTTCTCAAAAGCAGAGTGTGTTTCTTGTAAGGCGAGCTAGCTTTTGTTTCCCAGTCCTAAATGTAATTGAATCACATGCAGTTTCTGGTCCTACAAGCAAGAGATGTTTTCTAGTAAGAAGAGTCACTATTTCGCTCCCATTGCCATACACTGGGCAAATAGGACTCGCGTCTGTTCCCAGGATGTACAGTGTATTGGACTGAAGAGGATCTACTGTTCTTGTCAGTTTAATAAGCAAAGTTGAACTAGATATGGCCCGTGTGTGTAGGAAGTACACTTCTTTTGTTCTGAGCAAGCTCACTCTTCTGGCCCTATAGGAAACTCAGTAGAGTAGAAGAGTGCTCTTTTCTCAAAAGCAGAATGTGTTTCTTGTAAGGCAAGCTAGCGTTTGTTTCCCAGTCCTAAATGGAGTTGAATCACATGCAGTTTCTGGTCCTATGAGCAAGAATTGTTCTATGGTAAAAAGAGTCACTATTGCGCTCCCATTGACATACACAGGGCAAATAGCACTGGCGTCTGTTCCCAGCATGTAAAGTGTATTGGACTGAAGAGGATCTACTGTTCTTGTCAGTTTCCTAAGCAGAGATGAACTAGATATGGCCCGTGTGTGTAGTAAGCACAGTTCTTTTGTTCTGAGCAAGCTCACTCTTCTGGCCTATAGGAAACACAGTAGAGTAGAAGAGTGCTCTTTTCTCAAAAGCAGATTGTGTTTCTTACAAGGTGAGCTTGCGTTTGTTTCCCAGTCCTAAATGGAGTTGAATCACATGCAGTTTCTGGTCCAACAAGCAAGAGTTGTTTTCTGGAAAGGAAAGTCACTATTGTGTTCCCTTTGCCATACACAGTGCAAATAGCACTCGCGTCTGTTCCCAGCAATTACAGTGTATTGGACTGAAGAGGAGCTACTGCTCTTGTCAGTTTCTTAAGCAGAGTTGAACTAGATATAGCCCGTGTGTGTAGGATGCACAGTTCTTTTGTTCTGAGCAAGCTCACTGTTCAGAACCCATAGGAAACACAGTAGAATAGAAGAGTGCTCTTTTCTCAAAAGCAGAGTGTGTTTCTTGTACTGCGAGCTTGCGTTTGTTTCCCAGTCCTAAATGGAGTTCAATCACATGCAGTTTCTGGTCCTACAATCAAGAGTTGTTTTCTGGAAAGGAAAGTCACTATTGTGTTCCCTTTGCCATACACAGTGCAAATACCACTAGCGTCTGTTCCCAGCATGTACAGTGTATTGGACAGAAGAGGATCTACTGTTCTTGTCAGTTTCCTAAGCAGAGTTGAACTAGATATGCCCGGTGTGTGTAGAAAGCACAGTTCTTTTGTTCTGAGCAAGCTCACTGTTTTGGCCCTAAAGGAAACACAGTAGAGTAGAAGAGTGCTCTTTTCTCAAAAGCAGAGTGTGTTCCTTGTAAGGCGAGCTAGCATTTGTTTCCCAGTCCTAAATGGAGTTGAATCACATGCAGTTTCTGATCCTAGGAGCAAGAATTGTTTTCTGGTAAGAAGAGTAACTATTGCCCTCCCATTGTCATACACAGGGCAAATAGCACTGGCGTCTGTTCCCAGCATGTACAGTGTATTGGACTGAAGAGGATCTACTGTTCTTGTCAGTTTCCTAAGCAGAGTTGAACTAGATTTAGCCAATGTGTGTAGGAAGCACAGTTCTTTTGTTCTGAGCAAGCTCATTCTTTTGCCCCTATAGGAAACACAGTAGAGTAGAAGAGTGCTCTTTTCTAAAAAGCAGACTGTGTTTCTTGTAACGCGAGCTAGCTTTTGTTTCCCAGTCCTAAATGGAGTTGAATCACATGCAGTTTCTGGTCCTACAAGCAAGAGTTGTTTTCTGGTAAGAAGAGTCACTATTGTGCTCCCTTTGCCATACACAGGACAAATAGCACTCGCGTCTCTTCCCAGCAAGTACAGTGTATTGGACTGAAGAGTAGCTACTGTTCTTGTCAGTTTCCTAAGCAGAGTTGAACTAGCTATGGCCGGTGTGTGCAGGAAGCACAGTTCTTTGTTCTGAGCAAGCTCAATTTTCGGACCAAATAGTAAACACAGTAGAGTAGAAGAGTGCTCTTTTCTCAAAAACAGAGTGTGTTTCTTGTAAGGCTAGCTAGTGTTTGTTTCCCAGTTCTAAATGGAGTTGAATCACATGCAGTTTTTGGTTCTATGAGAAAGGGATGTTTTCTGGTAAGGAAAGTTACTATTGTGCTCCCTTTGCCATAAACAGTGCAAATAGCACTCGCGTCTGTTCCCAGCAAGTACAGTGTATTGGACAGAAGAGGAGCTACTGTTCTCGTCAGTTTCCTAAGCAGAGTTGAACTAGATATGGCCCGTGTGTGTAGGAAGCACAGTTCTTTTTTTCTGAGCAAGCTCACTGTTCTGGCCCTATAGACAACACTGAAGAGTAGAAGAGTGCTCTTTTCTCAGAAGCAGAGTTTCTTTCTTGTAAAGCGAGCTAGCGTTTGTCGACCAGTACTAAATGCAGTTGAATTACATGCAGTTTCTTGTCCTATGAGCAAGAGTTGTTTTCTGGTAAGAAGAGTCACTATTGCGCTCCTATTGCCAGACACAGTGCAAACAACACTCGCTACTGTTCTTTGCAATTACAGTGTTACCAGTACTAAATGCAGTTGAATTACATGCAGTTTCTTGTCCTATGAGCAAGAGTTGTTTTCTGGTAAGAAGAGTCACTATTGCGCTCCTATTGCCAGACACAGTGCAAACAACACTCGCTACTGTTCTTTGCAATTACAGTGTATTGGACAGAAGAGGAGCTACTGTTCTTGTCAGTTTCCTAAGCAGAGTTGAACAAGATATGGCCCGTGTGTGTAGGAAGCACAGTTCTTTTGTTCTGAGCAAGCTCACTGTTTGGACCCCATAGGAAACACCGTAGAGTAGAAGGGTGCTCTTTTCTCAAAAGCAGAGTGTATTTCTTATAAGGCCAGCTAGCGTTTGTTTCCCACTCCTAAATGGAGTTGAATCACATGTAGTTTCTGATCCCAGGAGCAAGAGTTTTTTTCTGGTAAGAGGAGTCCCTATTGCACTCCCATTTTCATACCCAGGGCAAATAGCACTGACGTCAGTTCCCAGCATGTACAGTGTATTGGACTGAAGAGGATCTACTGTTTCTGTCAGTTTCTTAAGCAGAGTTGAACTAGATATGGCCCGTGTGTGTAGGAAGCACAGTTCTTTGGTTCTGAGCAAGCTCACTCTTCTGGCCTATAGGAAACACAGTAGAGTAGAAGAGTGCTCTTTTCTCAAAAGCAGAGAGTGTTTTTTGTAAAGCGAGCTTGCGTTTGTTTCCCAGTCCTAAATGGAGTTGAATCACATGCAGTTTCTAGTCCTACGAGCATGAGTTGTTTTCTGGAAAGGAGAGTCACTATTGTGCTCCCTTTGCCATACACAGTGCAAATAGGACTCGCGACTGTTCCCAGCAAGTACAGTGTATTGGACTGTAGAGGAGCTACTGCTCTTGTCAGTTTCCTAAGCAGAGTTGAACGAGATATGGACCGTGCGTGTAGGAAGCACAGTTCTTTTGTTCTGAGCAAGCTCACTGTTCTGGCCCTACAGGAAACACAGTAAAGTAGAAGAGTGCTCTTTTCTCCAAAGCAGAGTGTGTTTCTTCTAAGGCGAAATAGCGTTTGTTTCCAAGTCCTAAATGGAGTTGAATCACATGCAGTTTCTGGTCCTACAAGCAAGAGTTGTTTTATTGTAAGAAGAGTCACTATTGCGCTCTCATTGCCATACACAGGGCAAATAGCACTCGCTTCTGTTCCCAGCATGTACAGTGTATTGCACTGAAGAGGATCTACTGTTCTTATCAGTTACCTATGCAGAGTTGAACTAGAAATGGCCCGTGAATGTAGGAAGCACATTTCTTTTGTTCTGAGCAAGCTCATTGTTCGGACTCCATAGGAAACACAGTAGAATAGAAGAGTGCTCTTTTCTCAAAAGCAGAGTGTGTTTCTTGTAAGGCTAGCTAGTGTTTGTTTCCGAGTCAGAAACAGATTTGAATCTTATGAGTTTCTGGTCCTACGAGAAAGAGTTGTTTTCTGGTAAGAGGAGTCACTATTTCGCTCCCATTGCCATACACAGTGCAAATAGGACTCGCGTCTGCGACCTGCAAGTACAGTGTATTTGACTGAAGAGGAGCTACTGTTCTTGTCAGTTTCCTAAGCAGAGTTGAACTAGATATGGCCCGTTTGTGTAGGAAGCACAGTTCTTTTGTTCTGAGCAAGCTCACTGTTCTGGCCTATAGGAAACACAGTAGAGTAGAAGAGTGCTCTTTTCTCAAAAGCAGAGTGTGTTTGTTTTAAGTTGAACTAGCATTTGTTTCCCAGTCCTAAATGGAGTTGAATCACATGCAGTTTCTGGTCTTACGAGCAAGAGTTGTTTTCTGGTAAGGAAAGTCACTATTGTGCTCCTTTTGCCATACACAGTGCAAATAGCACTCGTGTCTGTTCCCAAGAAGTACAGTGTATTCGACTGAAGAGGATCTACTGTACTTGTCAGTTTCCTAAGCAGAGTTGAACTAGATATGGCCCGTGTTTGTAGGAAGCACAGTTCTTTTGTTCTGAGCAAGTTCACTGTTCGGACCTCATAGGAAACACAGTAGAATAAAAGAGTGCTCTTTTCTCAAAAGCAGAGTGTGTTTTTTTGTAAGGCGAGCTAGCGTTTGTTTCCCAGTCCAAAATCGAGTTGAATCACATGCAGTTTCTGGTCCTACGAGCAAGGGATGTTTTCTGGTAAGGAAAGTCACTATTGTGCTCCCTTTGCCATAAACAGTGCAAATAGCACTCGCGTCTGTTCCCAGCAAGTACAGTGTATTGGACTGAAGAGGAGCTACTATTCTTGCAGTTTCCTAAGCAGAGTTGAACTAGATATAGCCCGTGTGTGTAGGAAGCACAGTTCTTTTGTTCTGAGCAAGCTCACTGTTCTGGCCCTATAGGAAACACAGAAGAGTAGAAGAGTGCTCTTTTTTCAGAAGCAGAGTGTGTTTCTTGTAAGGCGAGCTAGGGTTTGTTTCCCAGTCCTAAATGGAGTTGAATCACATGCAGTTTCTGGTCCTACGAGCAAGAGTTGTTTTCTGGTAGGAAGAGTCACTATTGTGCTACCATTGCCATACACAGTGCAAATAGCACTCGCGTCTGTTCCCAGCAAGTACAGTGTATTGGACTGAAGAGGAGCTACTATTCTTGCAGTTTCCTAAGCAGAGTTGAACTAGATATGGCCCGTGTGTGTAGGAAGCACAGTTCTTTTGTTCTGAGCAAGCGCACTGTTCTGGCCCTATAAAAAACACAGAAGATTAGAAGAGTGCTCTTTTTTCAGAAGCAGAGTGTGTTTCTTGTAAGGCGAGCTAGCGTTTGTTTCCCAGTCCTAAGTGGAGTTGAATCATATGCAGTTTCTGGTCCTACGAGCAAGAGTTGTTTTCTGGTAAGAAGAGTCACTATTGTGCTACCATTGCCATACACAGTGCAAATAGCACTCTCGTGTGTTCCCAGCAAGTACAGTGTATTGGACAGAAGAGGAGCTACTGTTCTTGTCAGTTTTTTAAGCAGAGTTGAACTAGATATGGCCTGTGTGTGTAGGAAGCACAGTTCTTTTGTTCTGAGCAAGCTCACTTTTCGGACCCCATAGGAAACCCAGTAGAGTAGAAGAGTGCTCTTTTCTCAAAAGCAGAGTGTGTTTCTTGTAAGGCGAGCTAGCGTTTGTTTCCCAGTCCTAAATGGAGTTGAATCACATGCAGTTTCTGATCCTAGGAGCAAGAGTTGTTTTCTGGTAAGAAGAGTCACTATTGTGCTCCCATTGTCATACACAGGGCAAATAGCACTGGCGTCTGTTCCCAGCATGTAAAGTGTATTGGACTGAAGAGGAGATACTGTTCTTGTCAGTTTCCTAAGCAGAGTTGAACTAGACATGGCCCGTGTGTGTAGGAAGCACAGTTCTTTTGTTCTGAGCAAGCTCACTGTTCTGGCCCTATAGGAAACACAGAAGAGTAGAAGAGTGCTCTTTCCTCAGAAGCAGAGTGTGTTTCTTGTAAGGCGAGCTAGCGTTTGTTTCCCAGTCCTAAATGGAGTTGAATCACATGCAGTTTCTGGTCCTACGAGCAAGAGTTGTTTTCTGGTAAGAAGAGTCACTATTGTGCTACCATTGCCATACACAGTGCAAATAGCACTCGCGTCTGTTCCCAGCAAGTACAGTGTATTGGACAGAAGAGGAGCTACTGTTCTTGTCAGTTTCCTAAGCAGAGTTGAACTAGCTATGGCCCGTGTGTGTAGGAAGCACAGTTCTTTTGTTCTGAGCAAGCCCAATTTTCGGACCAAATAGTAAACACAGTAGAGTAGAAGAGTGCTCTTTTCTCAAAAGCAGAGTGTGTTTCTTGTAAGGCTAGCTAGTGTTTGTTTCCCAGTTCTAAATGGAGTTGAATCACATGCAGTTTTTGGTCCTATGAGCAAGGGATGTTTTCTGGTAAGGAAAGTCACTATTGTGCTCCATTTGCCATAAACAGTGCAAATAGCCCTCACGTCTGTTCCCAGCAAGTACTGTGTATTGGACTGAAGAGGAGCTACTGTTCTTGTCAGTTTCCTAAGCAGAGTTGAACTAGATATGGCCCGTGTGTGTAGGAACCACAGTTCTTTGTTATGAGCAAGCTCACTGTTCTGGTACTTTAGGAAACACAGAAGAGTAGAAGAGTGCTCTTTTCTCAAAAGCAGAGTGTGTTTCTTGTAAGGTGAGCTAGCGTTTGTTTCCCAGTCCTAAATGGAGTTGAATTACATGCAGTTTCTTGTCCTATGAGCAAGAGTTGTTTTCAGGTAAGAAGAGTCACTATTTCGCTCCTATTGCCATACACAGTGCAAACAACACTCGCGGCTGTTCTTTGTAAGTACAGTGTATTTGACAGAAGAGGAGCTACTGTTCTTGTCAGTTTCCTAAGCAGAGTTGAACTAGATATGCCCGGTGTGTGTAGGAAGCACAGATCTTTTGTTCTGATAAGCTCACTGTTTTGGCCCTAAAGGAAACACAGTAGAGTAGAAGAGTGCTCTTTTCTCAAAAGCAGAGTGTGTTTCTTGTAAGGCGAGCTAGCTTTTGTTTCCCAGTCCTAAATGTAATTGAATCACATGCAGTTTCTGGTCCTACAAGCAAGAGATGTTTTCTAGTAAGAAGAGTCACTATTTCGCTCCCATTGCCATACACTGGGCAAATAGGACTCGCGTCTGTTCCCAGGATGTACAGTGTATTGGACTGAAGAGGATCTACTGTTCTTGTCAGTTTAATAAGCAAAGTTGAACTAGATATGGCCCGTGTGTGTAGGAAGTACACTTCTTTTGTTCTGAGCAAGCTCACTCTTCTGGCCCTATAGGAAACTCAGTAGAGTAGAAGAGTGCTCTTTTCTCAAAAGCAGAATGTGTTTCTTGTAAGGCAAGCTAGCGTTTGTTTCCCAGTCCTAAATGGAGTTGAATCACATGCAGTTTCTGGTCCTATGAGCAAGAATTGTTCTATGGTAAAAAGAGTCACTATTGCGCTCCCATTGACATACACAGGGCAAATAGCACTGGCGTCTGTTCCCAGCATGTAAAGTGTATTGGACTGAAGAGGATCTACTGTTCTTGTCAGTTTCCTAAGCAGAGTTGAACTAGATATGGCCCGTGAGTGTAGGAAGCACAGTTCTTTTGTTCTGAGCAAGCTCACTCTTCTGGCCTATAGGAAACACAGTAGAGTAGAAGAGTGCTCTTTTCTCAAAAGCAGATTGTGTTTTTTACAAGGTGAGCTTGCGTTTGTTTCCCAGTCCTAAATGGAGTTGAATCACATGCAGTTTCTGGTCCAACAAGCAAGAGTTGTTTTCTGGAAAGGAAAGTCACTATTGTGTTCCCTTTGCCATACACAGTGCAAATAGCACTCGCGTCTGTTCCCAGCAATTACAGTGTATTGGACTGAAGAGGAGCTACTGCTCTTGTCAGTTTCTTAAGCAGAGTTGAACTAGATATAGCCCGTGTGTGTAGGATGCACAGTTCTTTTGTTCTGAGCAAGCTCACTGTTCAGAACCCATAGGAAACACAGTAGAATAGAAGAGTGCTCTTTTCTCAAAAGCAGAGTGTGTTTCTTGTACTGCGAGCTTGCGTTTGTTTCCCAGTCCTAAATGGAGTTCAATCACATGCAGTTTCTGGTCCTACAATCAAGAGTTGTTTTCTGGAAAGGAAAGTCACTATTGTGTTCCCTTTGCCATACACAGTGCAAATACCACTAGCGTCTGTTCCCAGCATGTACAGTGTATTGGACAGAAGAGGATCTACTGTTCTTGTCAGTTTCCTAAGCAGAGTTGAACTAGATATGCCCGGTGTGTGTAGAAAGCACAGTTCTTTTGTTCTGAGCAAGCTCACTGTTTTGGCCCTAAAGGAAACACAGTAGAGTAGAAGAGTGCTCTTTTCTCAAAAGCAGAGTGTGTTCCTTGTAAGGCGAGCTAGCTTTTGTTTCCCAGTCCCAAATGTAGTTGAATCACATGCAGTTTCTGGTACTACAAGCAAGAGATGTTTTCTAGTAAGAAGAGTCACTATTTCGCTCCCATTGCCATACACTGGGCAAATAGGACTCGCGTCTGTTCCCAGGATGTACAGTGTATTGGACTGAAGATGATCTACTGTTCTTGTCAGTTTCCTAAGCAGAGTTGAACTAAATATGGCCCGTGTGTGTAGGAAGCACAGTTCTTTTGTTCTGAGCAAGGTCACTGTTCGGACCCCATAGGAAACACAGTAGAATAGAAGAGTGCTCTTTTCTCAAAAGCAGAGTGTGTTTCTTGTAAGGCGAGGTAGCGTTTGTTTCCCAGTCCAAAATGGAGTTGAATCACATGCCGTTTCTGGTCCTAAGAGCAAGGGAAGTGTTCTGGTAAGTTAAGTCACTATTGTGCTCCCTTTGCAATAAACAGTACAAATAGCACTCGCGTCTCTTCCCAGCAAGTACAGTGTATTTGACAGAATAGGAGCTACTGTTCTTGTCAGTTTCCTAAGCAGAGTTGAACTAGATATGGCCTGCGTGTGTAGGAAGCACAGTTCTTTTGTTCTGAGCAAGCTCACTGTTCTGGCCCTATAGGAAACACAGAAGAGTAGAAGAGTTCTCTTTTCTCAGAAGCAGAGTTTGTTTCTTGTAAGGCGAGCTAGCGTTTGTTTCCCAGTCCTAAATGTAGTTGAATCACATGCAGTTTCTGGTCCTACGAGCAAGAGTTTTTTTCTGGTAAGAAGAGTCACTATTGTGCTACCATTGCAATACACAGTGCAAATAGCACTCGCGTCTGTTCCCAGCAAGTACAGTGTATTTGACAGAAGAGGAGCTACAGTTCTTGTCAGTTTCCTAAGGAGAGTTGAACTAGATATGGCCCGTGTGTGTGAAGCACAGTTCTTTTGTTCTGAGCAAGCTCACTGTTCGGACACCATAGTAAACACAGTAGAGTAGAAGAGTGCTCTTTTCTCAATAGCAGAGTGTGTTTCTTGTAAGGCTAGCTAGTGCTTGTTTCCCAGTCAGAAACGGAGTTGAATCCCATGCAGTTTCTGGTCCTACGAGCAAGAGTTGTTTTCTGGTAAGAAGAGTCACTATTTCGCTCCCATTGCCATGCACAGGGCAAATAGCACTCGCGTCTGCTCCCAGCAAGTACAGTGTATAGGACTGAAGAGGAGCTACTGTTCTTGTCAGTTTCCTAAGCAGAGTTGAACTAGATATAGCCCGTATGTGTACAAAGCACAGTTCTTTTGTTCTGAGCAAGCTCACTGTTCTGGCCCTGTAGGAAACACAGTAGAGTAGAAGAGTGCTCTTTTCTCAAAAGCAGAGTGTGTTTCTTGTAAGGCGAGCTAGCGTTTGTTTCCCAGTCCTAAATGGAATTGAATCACATTCAGTTTCTGATCCTAGGAGCAAGAGTTGTTTTCTGGTAAGAAGAGTTACTATTGTGCTGCCATTGACATACACAGGGCAAATAGCACTGGCGTCTGTTCCCAGCATGTACAGTGTATTGGACTGAAGATGATCTACTCTTCTTGTCAGTTTCCTAAGCAGAGTTGAACTAGATATGGCCCGTGTGTGTAGGAAGCACAGTTCTTCTGTTCTGAGCAAGCTCACTGTTTTGGCACTATAGGAAACACAGTAGAGTAGAGGAGTGCTCTTTTCTCAAAAGCAGAGTGTGTTTCTTGTAAGGCGAGCTAGTGTTTGTTTCCCAGTACTAAATGTAGTTGAATCACATGCAGTTTCTGGTCCTACAAGCAAGAGTTGTTTTCTAGTAAGAAGAGTCACTATTGTGCTCCCATTGCCATACACAGGGCAAATAGGACTCGCGTCTGTTCCCAGGATGTACAGTGTATTGGACTGAAGAGGATATACTGTTCTTGTCAGTTTCCTAAGCAAAGTTTAACTAGATATGGCCCGTGTGTGTTAGAAGTACACTTCTTTTGTTCTGAGCAACCTCACTCTTCTGGCCCTATAGGAAACACAGTAGAGTAGAAGAGTGCTCTTTTCTCAAAAGCAGAATGTGTTTCTTGTAAGGCGAGCTAGCATTTGTTTCCCAGTCCTAAATGGAGTTCAATCACATGCAGTTTCTGGTCCCACGAGCAAGAGTTGTTTTATGGTAAGTAGAGTCACTATTGCGCTCCCATTGTCATACACAGGGCAAATAGCACTGGCGTCTGTTCCCAGCATGTAAAGTGTATTGGACTGAAGAGGATCTACTGTTCTTGTCAGTTTCCTAAGCAGAGTTGAACTAGATATGGCCCGTGAGTGTAGGAAGCACAGTTCTTTTGTTCTGAGCTAGCTCACTCTTCTGGCCTATAGGAAACACAGTAGAGTAGAAGAGCGCTCTTTTCTCAAAAGCAGAGTGTTTTTCTTGTACTGCGAGCTTGCATTTGTTTCCCAGTCCTAAATGGAGTTCAATCACATGCAGTTTCTGGTCCTACAATCAAGAGTTGTTTTCTGGAAAGGAAAGTCACTATTGTGCTCCCTTTGCCATACACAGTGCAAATAGCTCTCACGTCTTTTCCCAGCAAGTACAGTGTATTGGACTGAAGAGGAGCTACTATTCTTGTCAGTTTCCTAAGCAGAGTTGAACTAGATATGGCCTGTGTGTGTAGGAAGCACAGTTCTTTTGTTCTGAGCAAGCTCACTGTTCTGGCCCTATAGGAAACACAGAAGAGTAGAAGAGTGCTCTTTTCTCAGAAGCAGATTTTGTTTCTTGTAAGGCGAGCTAGCGTTTGTTTCCGGGTCCTAAATGGAGTTGAATCACATGCAGTTTCTGGTCCTACGAGCAAGAGTTGTTTTCTGGTAAGAAGAGTCACTATTGTGCTACCATTGCAATACACAGTGCAAATAGCACTCGCGTCTGTTCCCAGCAAGTACAGTGTATTTGACAGAAGAGGAGCTACAGTTCTTGTCAGTTTCCTAAGGAGAGTTGAACTAGATATGGCTCGTGTGTGTGAAGCACAGTTCTTTTGTTCTGAGCAAGCTCACTGTTCGGACACCATAGTAAACACAGTAGAGTAGAAGAGTGCTCTTTTCTCAATAGCAGAGTGTGTTTCTTGTAAGGCTAGCTAGTGTTTGTTTCCCAGTCAGAAACGGAGTTGAATCCCATGCAGTTTCTGGTCCTACGAGCAAGAGTTGTTTTCTGGTAAGAAGAGTCACTATTTCGCTCCCATTGCCATGCACAGGGCAAATAGCACTCGCGTCTGCTCCCAGCAAGTACAGTGTATAGGACTGAAGAGGAGCTACTGTTCTTGTCAGTTTCCTAAGCAGAGTTGAACTAGATATAGCCCGTATGTGTACAAAGCACAATTCTTTTGTTCTGAGCAAGCTCACTGTTCTGGCCCTGTAGGAAACACAGTAGAGTAGAAGAGTGCTCTTTTCTCAAAAACAGAGTGTGTTTCTTGTAAGGCGAGCTCGCGTTTGTTTCCCAGTCCTAAATGGAATTGAATCACATTCAGTTTCTGATCCTAGGAGCAAGAGTTGTTTTCTGGTAAGAAGAGTTACTATTGTGCTGCCATTGACATACACAGGGCAAATAGCACTGGCGTCTGTTCCCAGCATGTACAGTGTATTGGACTGAAGAGGATCTACTCTTCTTGTCAGTTTCCTAAGCAGAGTTGAACTAGATATGGCCCGTGTGTGTAGGAAGCACAGTTCTTTTGTTCTGAGCAAGCTCACTGTTCGGACCCCATAGGAAACACAGTAGAATAGAAGAGTGCTCTTTTCTCAAAAGCAGAGTGTGTTTCTAGTAAGGCGAGCTAGCGTTTGTTTCCCAGTCCAAAATGGAGTTGAATCACATGCAGTTTCTGGTCCTACGAGCAAGGGATGTTTTCTGGTAATGATAGTCACTATTGTGCTCCCTTTGCCATAAACAGTGCAAATAGCTCTCACGTCTTTTCCCAGCAAGTACAGTGTATTGGACTGAAGAGGAGCTACTATTCTTGTCAGTTTCCTAAGCAGAGTTGAACTAGATATGGCCTGTGTGTGTAGGAAGCACAGTTCTTTTGTTCTGAGCAAGCTCACTGTTCTGGCCCTATAGGAAACACAGAAGAGTAGAAGAGTGCTCTTTTCTCAGAAGCAGATTTTGTTTCTTGTAAGGCGAGCTAGCGTTTGTTTCCCAGTCCTAAATGGAGTTGAATCACATGCAGTTTCTGGTCCTACGAGCAAGAGTTGTTTTCTGGTAAGAAGAGTCACTATTGTGCTACCATTGCAATACACAGTGCAAATAGCACTCGCGTCTGTTCCCAGCAAGTACAGTGTATTTGACAGAATAGGAGCTACAGTTCTTGTCAGTTTCCTAAGGAGAGTTGAACTAGATATGGCCCGTGTGTGTAGGAAGCACAGTTCTTCTGTTCTGAGCAAGCTCACTGTTTTGGCCCTATAGGAAACACAGTAGAGTAGAGGAGTGCTCTTTTCTCAAAAGCAGAGTGTGTTTCTTGTAAGGCGAGCTAGTGTTTGTTTCCCAGTACTAAATGTAGTTGAATCACATGCAGTTTCTGGTCCTACAAGCAAGAGTTGTTTTCTAGTAAGAAGAGTCACTATTGTGCTCCCATTGCCATACACAGGGCAAATAGGACTCGCGTCTGTTCCCAGGATGTACAGTGTATTGGACTGAAGAGGATATACTGTTCTTGTCAGTTTCCTAAGCAAAGTTTAACTAGATATGGCCCGTGTGTGTTAGAAGTACACTTCTTTTGTTCTGAGCAACCTCACTCTTCTGGCCCTATAGGAAACACAGTAGAGTAGAAGAGTGCTCTTTTCTCAAAAGCAGAATGTGTTTCTTGTAAGGCGAGCTAGCATTTGTTTCCCAGTCCTAAATGGAGTTCAATCACATGCAGTTTCTGGTCCTACGAGCAAGAGTTGTTTTATGGTAAGTAGAGTCACTATTGCGCTCCCATTGTCATACACAGGGCAAATAGCACTGGCGTCTGTTCCTAGCATGTAAAGTGTATTGGACTGAAGAGGATCTACTGTTCTTGTCAGTTTCCTAAGCAGAGTTGAACTAGATATGGCCCGTGTGTGTAGGAAGCACAGTTCTTTTGTTCTGAGCTAGCTCACTCTTCTGGCCTATAGGAAACACAGTAGAGTAGAAGAGTGCTCTTTGATCAAAATCAGAGTGTGTTTCTTGTAAGGTGAGCTAGCGTTTGTTTCCCAGTCCTAAATGGAGTTGAATCACATGCAGTTTTTGGTCCTACGAGCAAGGGATGTTTTCTGGTAAGGAAAGTCACTATTGTGCTCCCTTTGCCATAAACAGTGCAAATAGCACTCGCGTCTGTTCCCAGCAAGTACAGTGTATTGGACTTAAGAGGAGCTAATGTTCTTGTCAGTTTCCTAAGCAGAGTTGAACTAGATATGGCCTGTGTGTGTAAAAAGCACACTTCTTTTGTTCTGATCAAGCTCACTGCTCGGACATCATAGTTAACACAGTAGAGTAGAAGAGTGCTCTTTTCTAAAAAGCAGAGTGTGTTTCTTGTAAGGCGAGCTAGCGTTTGTATCCCACTTCTAAATGGAGTTGAATCACATGCAGTTTCTAATCCTAGGAACAAGAGTTGTTTTCTGGTAAGAAGAGTCACTATTGCGCTCGAATTGTCATACACAGGGCAAATAGCACTGGCTTCTGTTCCCAGCATGTACAGTGTATTGGACTGAAGAGGATCTACTGTTCTTGTCAGTTTCCTAAGCAGAGTTGAACTATATATAGCCGGTGTGTGTAGGAAGCACAGTTCTTTTGTTCTGAGCAAGCTCACTGTTTTGGCCCTATAGGAAACACAGTAGAGTAGAAGAGTGCTCTTTTCTCAAAAGCAGTGTGTGTTTCTTGTAAGGCGAGCTAGCATTTGTTAGCCAGTCCTAAATGGAGTTGAATCACATGCAGTTTCTGGTCCTACAAGCACGAGTTGTTTTGTGGTAAGAAGAGTCACTATTGTGCTCCCTTTGCCATCCACAGGGCAAATAGCACTCGCGTCTGTTACCAGCAAGTACAGTGTATTGGACTGAAGAGGAGCTACTGTTCTCGTCAGTTTCCTAAGCAGAGTTGAACTAGATATGGCCCGTGTGTGTAGGAAGCACAGTTCTTTTGTTCTGAGCAAGCTCATTGTTCAGACCCCATAGGAAACACAGTAGAATAGAAGAGTGCTCTTTTCTCAAAAGCAGAGTGTGTTTCTTGTAAGGCGAGCTAGCATTTGTTTCCCCGTCCAAAATCAAGTTGAATCACATGCAGTTTCTGGTCCTATGAGCAAGGGATGTATTCTGGTAAGGAAAGTCACTATTGTGCTCCCTTTGCCATAAACAGTGCAAATAGCACTCACGTCTGTTCCCAGCAAGTACAGTGTATTGGACTGAAGAGGAGCTACTGTTCTCGTCAGTTTCCTAAGCAGAGTTGAACTAGATATGGTTCGTGTGTGTAGGAAGCACAGTTCTTTTGTTCTGAGCAATCTCACTGTTCTGGCCCTACAGGAAACACAGAAGAGTAGAAGAGTGCTCTTTTCTCAGAAGCAGAGTGTATTTCTTGTAAAGCGAGCTAGTGTTTGTTTCCCAGTCATAAATGGAGTTGAATCACATGCAGTTTCTGGTCCTACGAGCAAGAATTGTTTTCTGGTAAGAAGAGTCACTGTTGTAATTCCATTTCCATACACATTGCAAATGGCACTCGCGTCTGTTCACAGCAAGTACAGTGTATTTGACAGAAGAGGAGCTACTGTTCTTGTCAGTTTCCTAAGCAGAGTTGAACTAGATATGGCCCGTGTGTGTGAAGCACAGTTCTGTTGTTCTGAGCAAGCTCAATTTTCGGACTCCATAGTAAACACAGTAGAGTAGAAGTGTGCTCTTTTCTCAAAAGCAGAGTGTGTTTCTTGGAAGGTGAGCTATCGTTTGTTTCCGAGTCCTAAATGGAGTTGAATCACATGCAGTTTCTGGTCCTACCGTCAAGAGTTGTTTTCTGCTAAGAAGAGTCACTATTGTGCTCCCTTTGTCATACACAGGGCATATAGCACTGGCGTCTGTTCCCAGCATGTACAGTGTATTGGACTGAAGAGGATATACTCTTCTTGTCAGTTTCCTAAGCAGAATTGAACTAGATATAGCCCGTGTGTGTAGGAAGCACAGTTCTTTTGTTCTGAGCAAGCTCACTGTTTTGCCCTTATAGGAAACACAGTAGAGTAGAAGAGTGCTCTTTTCTCAAAAGCAGAGTGTGTTTCTTGTAAGGCGAGCTAGCTTTTGTTTCCCAGTCCTAAATGGAGTTGAATCACATGCAGTTTCTGGTCCTACAAGCAAGAGTTGTTTTGTGGTAAGAAGAGTCACTATTGTGCTCCCTTTGCCATACACAGCGCAAAAAGCACTCACGTCTGTTCGCAGCAAGTACAGTGTGTTGGACTGAAGAGGATCTACTGTTCTTGTCAGTTTCCTAAGGAGAGTTGAAGTAGATATGGCCCGTGTGTGTAGGAAGCACAGTTCTTTAGTTCTGAGCAAGCTCACTGTACGGACCGCATAGGAAACACAGTAGAATAGAAGAGTGCTCTTTGATCAAAACAGAGTGTGTTTCTTGTAAGACAAGCTAGCGTTTGTTTCCCAGTCCAAAATGGAGTTGAATCACATGTAGTTTCTGGTCCTACGAGCAAGGGATGTATTCTGGTAAGGAAAGTCACTATTGTGCTCACTTTGCCATAAACAGTGCAAATAGCACTCACGTCTGTTCCCAGCAAGTACAGTGCATTGGACTGAAGAGGAGCTACTGTTCTTGTCAGTTTTCTAAGCAGAGTTGAACTAGATATAGCCCGTGTGTGTAGGAAGCACAGTTCTTTTGTTCTGAGCAAGCTCACTGTTCTGGCCCTATAGGAACCACAGTAGAGTAGAAGAGTGCTCTTTTCTCAAAAGCAGAGTGTGTTTCTTGTAAGGCGAGCTAGCATTTGTTTCCCAGTCAAAATCGAGTTGAATCACATGCAGTTTCTGGTCCTACGAGCAAGAGTTGTTTTCTAGTAAGAAGAGTCACTATTGTGCTCCCATTGTCATACACAGGGCAAATAGGACTCGTGTCTGTTGCCAGGATGTACAGTGTATTGGACTGAAGAGGATCTACTGTTCTTGTCAGTTTCCTAAGCAAAGTTGAACTAGATATGGCCCGTGTGTGTAGGAAGTACACTTCTTTTGTTCTGAGCAAGCTCACTCTTCTGGCCCTATAGGAAACACAGTAGAGTAGAAGAGTGCTCTTTTATCAAAAGCAGAATGTGTTTCTTGTAAGGCAAGCTAGCGTTTGTTTCCCAGTCCTAAATGGAGTTGAATCACATGCAGTTTCTGGTCCTACAAGCAAGAGTTGTTTTGTGGTAAGAAGAGTCACTATTGTGCTCCCTTTGCCATACACAGGGCAAATAGCACTCGCGTCTGTTCCCAGCAAGTACAGTGTATTGGACTGAAGAGGATCTACTATTCTTGTCAGTTTCCTAAGCAGAGTTGAACTAGATATGGCCCGTGTGTGTAGGAAGCACAGTTCTTTTGTTCTGAGCAAGCTCACTGTTCAGACACCATAGGAAACACAGTAGAATAGAAGAGTGCTCTTTTCTCAAAAGCAGAGTGTGTTTCTTGTAAGGCGAGCTAGCATTTGTTTCCCAGTCAAAATCGAGTTGAATCACATGCAGTTTCTGGTCCTACGAGCAAGAGATGTATTCTGGTAAGGAAAGTCACTATTGTGCTTCCTTTGACATAAACAGTGCAAATAGCACTCACGTCTGTTCCCAGCAAGTACAGTGTATTGGACTGAAGAGGAGCTACAGTTCTCGTCAGTTTCCTAAGCAGAGTTGAACTAAATATGGCTCGTGTGTGTAGGAAGCACAGTTCTTTTGTTCTGAGCAAGCTCACTGTTCTGGCCCTATAGGAATCACATGCAGTTTCTGGTCCTACGAGCAAGAGTTGTTTTCTGGTAAGAAGAGTCACTATTGCGCTCCCTTTGCCATATACAGTGCAAATAGCACTCGCGTCTGCTCCCAGCAAGTACAGTGTATTGGACTGAAGATGATCTACTGTTCTTGTCAGTTTCCTAAGCAGAGTTGAACTAAATATGGCCCGTGTGTGTAGGAAGCACAGTTCTTTTGTTCTGAGCAAGGTCACTGTTCGGACCCCATAGGAAACACAGTAGAATAGAAGAGTGCTCTTTTCTCAAAAGCAGAGTGTGTTTCTTGTAAGGCGAGGTAGCGTTTGTTTCCCAGTCCAAAATGGAGTTGAATCACATGCCGTTTCTGGTCCTAAGAGCAAGGGAAGTGTTCTGGTAAGTTAAGTCACTATTGTGCTCCCTTTGCAATAAACAGTACAAATAGCACTCGCGTCTCTTCCCAGCAAGTACAGTGTATTTGACAGAATAGGAGCTGCTGTTCTTGTAAGTTTCCTAAGCAGAGTTGAACTAGATATGGCCTGTGTGTGTAGGAAGCACAGTTCTTTTGTTCTGAGCAAGCTCACTGTTCTGGCCCTATAGGAAACACAGAAGAGTAGAAGAGTGCTCTTTTCTCAGAAGCAGAGTTTGTTTCTTGTAAGGCTAGCTAGCGTTTGTTTCCCAGTCCTAAATGTAGTTGAATCACATGCAGTTTCTGGTCCTACGAGCAAGAGTTTTTTTCTGGTAAGAAGAGTCACTATTGTGCTACCATTGCAATACACAGTGCAAATAGCACTCGCGTCTGTTCCCAGCAAGTACAGTGTATTTGACAGAAGAGGAGCTACAGTTCTTGTCAGTTTCCTAAGGAGAGTTGAACTAGATATGGCCCGTGTGTGTGAAGCACAGTTCTTTTGTTCTGAGCAAGCTCACTGTTCGGACACCATAGTAAACACAGTAGAGTAGAAGAGTGCTCTTTTCTCAATAGCAGAGTGTGTTTCTTGTAAGGCTAGCTAGTGCTTGTTTCCCAGTCAGAAACGGAGTTGAATCCCATGCAGTTTCTGGTCCTACGAGCAAGAGTTGTTTTCTGGTAAGAAGAGTCACTATTTCGCTCCCATTGCCATGCACAGGGCAAATAGCACTCGCGTCTGCTCCCAGCAAGTACAGTGTATAGGACTGAAGAGGAGCTACTGTTCTTGTCAGTTTCCTAAGCAGAGTTGAACTAGATATAGCCCGTATGTGTACAAAGCACAGTTCTTTTGTTCTGAGCAAGCTCACTGTTCTGGCCCTGTAGGAAACACAGTAGAGTAGAAGAGTGCTCTTTTCTCAAAAGCAGAGTGTGTTTCTTGTAAGGCGAGCTAGCGTTTGTTTCCCAGTCCTAAATGGAATTGAATCACATTCAGTTTCTGATCCTAGGAGCAAGAGTTGTTTTCTGGTAAGAAGAGTTACTATTGTGCTGCCATTGACATACACAGGGCAAATAGCACTGGCGTCTGTTCCCAGCATGTACAGTGTATTGGACTGAAGATGATCTACTCTTCTTGTCAGTTTCCTAAGCAGAGTTGAACTAGATATGGCCCGTGTGTGTAGGAAGCACAGTTCTTCTGTTCTGAGCAAGCTCACTGTTTTGGCCCTATAGGAAACACAGTAGAGTAGAGGAGTGCTCTTTTCTCAAAAGCAGAGTGTGTTTCTTGTAAGGCGAGCTAGTGTTTGTTTCCCAGTACTAAATGTAGTTGAATCACATGCAGTTTCTGGTCCTACAAGCAAGAGTTGTTTTCTAGTAAGAAGAGTCACTATTGTGCTCCCATTGCCATACACAGGGCAAATAGGACTCGCGTCTGTTCCCAGGATGTACAGTGTATTGGACTGAAGAGGATATACTGTTCTTGTCAGTTTCCTAAGCAAAGTTTAACTAGATATGGCCCGTGTGTGTTAGAAGTACACTTCTTTTGTTCTGAGCAACCTCACTCTTCTGGCCCTATAGGAAACACAGTAGAGTAGAAGAGTGCTCTTTTCTCAAAAGCAGAATGTGTTTCTTGTAAGGCGAGCTAGCATTTGTTTCCCAGTCCTAAATGGAGTTCAATCACATGCAGTTTCTGGTCCCACGAGCAAGAGTTGTTTTATGGTAAGTAGAGTCACTATTGCGCTCCCATTGTCATACACAGGGCAAATAGCACTGGCGTCTGTTCCCAGCATGTAAAGTGTATTGGACTGAAGAGGATCTACTGTTCTTGTCAGTTTCCTAAGCAGAGTTGAACTAGATATGGCCCGTGAGTGTAGGAAGCACAGTTCTTTTGTTCTGAGCTAGCTCACTCTTCTGGCCTATAGGAAACACAGTAGAGTAGAAGAGCGCTCTTTTCTCAAAAGCAGAGTGTTTTTCTTGTACTGCGAGCTTGCATTTGTTTCCCAGTCCTAAATGGAGTTCAATCACATGCAGTTTCTGGTCCTACAATCAAGAGTTGTTTTCTGGAAAGGAAAGTCACTATTGTGCTCCCTTTGCCATACACAGTGCAAATAGCTCTCACGTCTTTTCCCAGCAAGTACAGTGTATTGGACTGAAGAGGAGCTACTATTCTTGTCAGTTTCCTAAGCAGAGTTGAACTAGATATGGCCTGTGTGTGTAGGAAGCACAGTTCTTTTGTTCTGAGCAAGCTCACTGTTCTGGCCCTATAGGAAACACAGAAGAGTAGAAGAGTGCTCTTTTCTCAGAAGCAGATTTTGTTTCTTGTAAGGCGAGCTAGCGTTTGTTTCCCAGTCCTAAATGGAGTTGAATCACATGCAGTTTCTGGTCCTACGAGCAAGAGTTGTTTTCTGGTAAGAAGAGTCACTATTGTGCTACCATTGCAATACACAGTGCAAATAGCACTCGCGTCTGTTCCCAGCAAGTACAGTGTATTTGACAGAAGAGGAGCTACAGTTCTTGTCAGTTTCCTAAGGAGAGTTGAACTAGATATGGCTCGTGTGTGTGAAGCACAGTTCTTTTGTTCTGAGCAAGCTCACTGTTCGGACACCATAGTAAACACAGTAGAGTAGAAGAGTGCTCTTTTCTCAATAGCAGAGTGTGTTTCTTGTAAGGCTAGCTAGTGTTTGTTTCCCAGTCAGAAACGGAGTTGAATCCCATGCAGTTTCTGGTCCTACGAGCAAGAGTTGTTTTCTGGTAAGAAGAGTCACTATTTCGCTCCCATTGCCATGCACAGGGCAAATAGCACTCGCGTCTGCTCCCAGCAAGTACAGTGTATAGGACTGAAGAGGAGCTACTGTTCTTGTCAGTTTCCTAAGCAGAGTTGAACTAGATATAGCCCGTATGTGTACAAAGCACAATTCTTTTGTTCTGAGCAAGCTCACTGTTCTGGCCCTGTAGGAAACACAGTAGAGTAGAAGAGTGCTCTTTTCTCAAAAACAGAGTGTGTTTCTTGTAAGGCGAGCTCGCGTTTGTTTCCCAGTCCTAAATGGAATTGAATCACATTCAGTTTCTGATCCTAGGAGCAAGAGTTGTTTTCTGGTAAGAAGAGTTACTATTGTGCTGCCATTGACATACACAGGGCAAATAGCACTGGCGTCTGTTCCCAGCATGTACAGTGTATTGGACTGAAGAGGATCTACTCTTCTTGTCAGTTTCCTAAGCAGAGTTGAACTAGATATGGCCCGTGTGTGTAGGAAGCACAGTTCTTTTGTTCTGAGCAAGCTCACTGTTCGGACCCCATAGGAAACACAGTAGAATAGAAGAGTGCTCTTTTCTCAAAAGCAGAGTGTGTTTCTAGTAAGGCGAGCTAGCGTTTGTTTCCCAGTCCAAAATGGAGTTGAATCACATGCAGTTTCTGGTCCTACGAGCAAGGGATGTTTTCTGGTAATGATAGTCACTATTGTGCTCCCTTTGCCATAAACAGTGCAAATAGCTCTCACGTCTTTTCCCAGCAAGTACAGTGTATTGGACTGAAGAGGAGCTACTATTCTTGTCAGTTTCCTAAGCAGAGTTGAACTAGATATGGCCTGTGTGTGTAGGAAGCACAGTTCTTTTGTTCTGAGCAAGCTCACTGTTCTGGCCCTATAGGAAACACAGAAGAGTAGAAGAGTGCTCTTTTCTCAGAAGCAGATTTTGTTTCTTGTAAGGCGAGCTAGCGTTTGTTTCCCAGTCCTAAATGGAGTTGAATCACATGCAGTTTCTGGTCCTACGAGCAAGAGTTGTTTTCTGGTAAGAAGAGTCACTATTGTGCTACCATTGCAATACACAGTGCAAATAGCACTCGCGTCTGTTCCCAGCAAGTACAGTGTATTTGACAGAATAGGAGCTACAGTTCTTGTCAGTTTCCTAAGGAGAGTTGAACTAGATATGGCCCGTGTGTGTAGGAAGCACAGTTCTTCTGTTCTGAGCAAGCTCACTGTTTTGGCCCTATAGGAAACACAGTAGAGTAGAGGAGTGCTCTTTTCTCAAAAGCAGAGTGTGTTTCTTGTAAGGCGAGCTAGTGTTTGTTTCCCAGTACTAAATGTAGTTGAATCACATGCAGTTTCTGGTCCTACAAGCAAGAGTTGTTTTCTAGTAAGAAGAGTCACTATTGTGCTCCCATTGCCATACACAGGGCAAATAGGACTCGCGTCTGTTCCAAGGATGTACAGTGTATTGGACTGAAGAGGATATACTGTTCTTGTCAGTTTCCTAAGCAAAGTTTAACTAGATATGGCCCGTGTGTGTTAGAAGTACACTTCTTTTGTTCTGAGCAACCTCACTCTTCTGGCCCTATAGGAAACACAGTAGAGTAGAAGAGTGCTCTTTTCTCAAAAGCAGAATGTGTTTCTTGTAAGGCGAGCTAGCATTTGTTTCCCAGTCCTAAATGGAGTTCAATCACATGCAGTTTCTGGTCCTACGAGCAAGAGTTGTTTTATGGTAAGTAGAGTCACTATTGCGCTCCCATTGTCATACACAGGGCAAATAGCACTGGCGTCTGTTCCTAGCATGTAAAGTGTATTGGACTGAAGAGGATCTACTGTTCTTGTCAGTTTCCTAAGCAGAGTTGAACTAGATATGGCCCGTGTGTGTAGGAAGCACAGTTCTTTTGTTCTGAGCTAGCTCACTCTTCTGGCCTATAGGAAACACAGTAGAGTAGAAGAGTGCTCTTTGATCAAAATCAGAGTGTGTTTCTTGTAAGGTGAGCTAGCGTTTGTTTCCCAGTCCTAAATGGAGTTGAATCACATGCAGTTTTTGGTCCTACGAGCAAGGGATGTTTTCTGGTAAGGAAAGTCACTATTGTGCTCCCTTTGCCATAAACAGTGCAAATAGCACTCGCGTCTGTTCCCAGCAAGTACAGTGTATTGGACTTAAGAGGAGCTAATGTTCTTGTCAGTTTCCTAAGCAGAGTTGAACTAGATATGGCCTGTGTGTGTAAAAAGCACACTTCTTTTGTTCTGATCAAGCTCACTGCTCGGACATCATAGTTAACACAGTAGAGTAGAAGAGTGCTCTTTTCTAAAAAGCAGAGTGTGTTTCTTGTAAGGCGAGCTAGCGTTTGTATCACACTTCTAAATGGAGTTGAATCACATGCAGTTTCTAATCCTAGGAACAAGAGTTGTTTTCTGGTAAGAAGAGTCACTATTGCGCTCGAATTGTCATACACAGGGCAAATAGCACTGGCTTCTGTTCCCAGCATGTACAGTGTATTGGACTGAAGAGGATCTACTGTTCTTGTCAGTTTCCTAAGCAGAGTTGAACTATATATAGCCGGTGTGTGTAGGAAGCACAGTTCTTTTGTTCTGAGCAAGCTCACTGTTTTGGCCCTATAGGAAACACAGTAGAGTAGAAGAGTGCTCTTTTCTCAAAAGCAGTGTGTGTTTCTTGTAAGGCGAGCTAGCATTTGTTAGCCAGTCCTAAATGGAGTTGAATCACATGCAGTTTCTGGTCCTACAAGCACGAGTTGTTTTGTGGTAAGAAGAGTCACTATTGTGCTCCCTTTGCCATCCACAGGGCAAATAGCACTCGCGTCTGTTACCAGCAAGTACAGTGTATTGGACTGAAGAGGAGCTACTGTTCTCGTCAGTTTCCTAAGCAGAGTTGAACTAGATATGGCCCGTGTGTGTAGGAAGCACAGTTCTTTTGTTCTGAGCAAGCTCATTGTTCAGACCCCATAGGAAACACAGTAGAATAGAAGAGTGCTCTTTTCTCAAAAGCAGAGTGTGTTTCTTGTAAGGCGAGCTAGCATTTGTTTCCCCGTCCAAAATCAAGTTGAATCACATGCAGTTTCTGGTCCTATGAGCAAGGGATGTATTCTGGTAAGGAAAGTCACTATTGTGCTCCCTTTGCCATAAACAGTGCAAATAGCACTCACGTCTGTTCCCAGCAAGTACAGTGTATTGGACTGAAGAGGAGCTACTGTTCTCGTCAGTTTCCTAAGCAGAGTTGAACTAGATATGGTTCGTGTGTGTAGGAAGCACAGTTCTTTTGTTCTGAGCAATCTCACTGTTCTGGCCCTACAGGAAACACAGAAGAGTAGAAGAGTGCTCTTTTCTCAGAAGCAGAGTGTATTTCTTGTAAGGCGAGCTAGTGTTTGTTTCCCAGTCATAAATGGAGTTGAATCACATGCAGTTTCTGGTCCTACGAGCAAGAATTGTTTTCTGGTAAGAAGAGTCACTGTTGTAATTCCATTTCCATACACATTGCAAATGGCACTCGCGTCTGTTCACAGCAAGTACAGTGTATTTGACAGAAGAGGAGCTACTGTTCTTGTCAGTTTCCTAAGCAGAGTTGAACTAGATATGGCCCGTGTGTGTGAAGCACAGTTCTGTTGTTCTGAGCAAG
Organism: Peromyscus eremicus; assembly: GCF_949786415.1. Taxonomy (NCBI): domain Eukaryota; kingdom Metazoa; phylum Chordata; class Mammalia; order Rodentia; family Cricetidae; genus Peromyscus; species Peromyscus eremicus. The sequence continues at coordinate 1,830,167 of NW_026734293.1, forward strand.
CTCAATTTTCGGACTCCATAGTAAACACAGTAGAGTAGAAGTGTGCTCTTTTCTCAAAAGCAGAGTGTGTTTCTTGGAAGGTGAGCTATCGTTTGTTTCCGAGTCCTAAATGGAGTTGAATCACATGCAGTTTCTGGTCCTACCAGCAAGAGTTGTTTTCTGCTAAGAAGAGTCACTATTGTGCTCCCTTTGTCATACACAGGGCATATAGCACTGGCGTCTGTTCCCAGCATGTACAGTGTATTGGACTGAAGAGGATATACTCTTCTTGTCAGTTTCCTAAGCAGAATTGAACTAGATATAGCCCGTGTGTGTAGGAAGCACAGTTCTTTTGTTCTGAGCAAGCTCACTGTTTTGCCCTTATAGGAAACACAGTAGAGTAGAAGAGTGCTCTTTTCTCAAAAGCAGAGTGTGTTTCTTGTAAGGCGAGCTAGCTTTTGTTTCCCAGTCCTAAATGGAGTTGAATCACATGCAGTTTCTGGTCCTACAAGCAAGAGTTGTTTTGTGGTAAGAAGAGTCACTATTGTGCTCCCTTTGCCATACACAGCGCAAAAAGCACTCACGTCTGTTCGCAGCAAGTACAGTGTGTTGGACTGAAGAGGATCTACTGTTCTTGTCAGTTTCCTAAGGAGAGTTGAAGTAGATATGGCCCGTGTGTGTAGGAAGCACAGTTCTTTAGTTCTGAGCAAGCTCACTGTACGGACCGCATAGGAAACACAGTAGAATAGAAGAGTGCTCTTTGATCAAAACAGAGTGTGTTTCTTGTAAGACAAGCTAGCGTTTGTTTCCCAGTCCAAAATGGAGTTGAATCACATGTAGTTTCTGGTCCTACGAGCAAGGGATGTATTCTGGTAAGGAAAGTCACTATTGTGCTCACTTTGCCATAAACAGTGCAAATAGCACTCACGTCTGTTCCCAGCAAGTACAGTGCATTGGACTGAAGAGGAGCTACTGTTCTTGTCAGTTTCCTAAGCAGAGTTGAACTAGATATAGCCCGTGTGTGTAGGAAGCACAGTTCTTTTGTTCTGAGCAAGCTCACTGTTCTGGCCCTATAGGAAGCACAGTAGAGTAGAAGAGTGCTCTTTTCTCAAAAGCAGAGTGTGTTTCTTGTAAGGCGAGCTAGCATTTGTTTCCCAGTCAAAATCGAGTTGAATCACATGCAGTTTCTGGTCCTACGAGCAAGAGTTGTTTTCTAGTAAGAAGAGTCACTATTGTGCTCCCATTGTCATACACAGGGCAAATAGGACTCGTGTCTGTTGCCAGGATGTACAGTGTATTGGACTGAAGAGGATCTACTGTTCTTGTCAGTTTCCTAAGCAAAGTTGAACTAGATATGGCCCGTGTGTGTAGGAAGTACACTTCTTTTGTTCTGAGCAAGCTCACTCTTCTGGCCCTATAGGAAACACAGTAGAGTAGAAGAGTGCTCTTTTCTCAAAAGCAGAATGTGTTTCTTGTAAGGCAAGCTAGCGTTTGTTTCCCAGTCCTAAATGGAGTTGAATCACATGCAGTTTCTGGTCCTACAAGCAAGAGTTGTTTTGTGGTAAGAAGAGTCACTATTGTGCTCCCTTTGCCATACACAGGGCAAATAGCACTCGCGTCTGTTCCCAGCAAGTACAGTGTATTGGACTGAAGAGGATCTACTATTCTTGTCAGTTTCCTAAGCAGAGTTGAACTAGATATGGCCCGTGTGTGTAGGAAGCACAGTTCTTTTGTTCTGAGCAAGCTCACTGTTCAGACACCATAGGAAACACAGTAGAATAGAAGAGTGCTCTTTTCTCAAAAGCAGAGTGTGTTTCTTGTAAGGCGAGCTAGCATTTGTTTCCCAGTCAAAATCGAGTTGAATCACATGCAGTTTCTGGTCCTACGAGCAAGAGATGTATTCTGGTAAGGAAAGTCACTATTGTGCTTCCTTTGACATAAACAGTGCAAATAGCACTCACGTCTGTTCCCAGCAAGTACAGTGTATTGGACTGAAGAGGAGCTACAGTTCTCGTCAGTTTCCTAAGCAGAGTTGAACTAAATATGGCTCGTGTGTGTAGGAAGCACAGTTCTTTTGTTCTGAGCAAGCTCACTGTTCTGGCCCTATAGGAATCACATGCAGTTTCTGGTCCTACGAGCAAGAGTTGTTTTCTGGTAAGAAGAGTCACTATTGCGCTCCCTTTGCCATACACAGTGCAAATAGCACTCGCGTCTGCTCCCAGCAAGTACAGTGTATTGGACTGAAGATGATCTACTGTTCTTGTCAGTTTCCTAAGCAGAGTTGAACTAAATATGGCCCGTGTGTGTAGGAAGCACAGTTCTTTTGTTCTGAGCAAGGTCACTGTTCGGACCCCATAGGAAACACAGTAGAATAGAAGAGTGCTCTTTTCTCAAAAGCAGAGTGTGTTTCTTGTAAGGCAAGGTAGCGTTTGTTTCCCAGTCCAAAATGGAGTTGAATCACATGCCGTTTCTGGTCCTAAGAGCAAGGGAAGTGTTCTGGTAAGTTAAGTCACTATTGTGCTCCCTTTGCAATAAACAGTACAAATAGCACTCGCGTCTCTTCCCAGCAAGTACAGTGTATTTGACAGAATAGGAGCTGCTGTTCTTGTAAGTTTCCTAAGCAGAGTTGAACTAGATATGGCCTGTGTGTGTAGGAAGCACAGTTCTTTTGTTCTGAGCAAGCTCACTGTTCTGGCCCTATAGGAAACACAGAAGAGTAGAAGAGTGCTCTTTTCTCAGAAGCAGATTTTGTTTCTTGTAAGGCTAGCTAGCGTTTGTTTCCCAGTCCTAAATGTAGTTGAATCACATGCAGTTTCTGGTCCTACGAGCAAGAGTTTTTTTCTGGTAAGAAGAGTCACTATTGTGCTACCATTGCAATACACAGTGCAAATAGCACTCGCGTCTGTTCCCAGCAAGTACAGTGTATTTGACAGAAGAGGAGCTACAGTTCTTGTCAGTTTCCTAAGGAGAGTTGAACTAGATATGGCCCGTGTGTGTGAAGCACAGTTCTTTTGTTCTGAGCAAGCTCACTGTTCGGACACCATAGTAAACACAGTAGAGTACAAGAGTGCTCTTTTCTCAATAGCAGAGTGTGTTTCTTGTAAGGCTAGCTAGTGCTTGTTTCCCAGTCAGAAACGGAGTTGAATCCCATGCAGTTTCTGGTCCTACGAGCAAGAGTTGTTTTCTGGTAAGAAGAGTCACTATTTCGCTCCCATTGCCATGCACAGGGCAAATAGCACTCGCGTCTGCTCCCAGCAAGTACAGTGTATAGGACTGAAGAGGAGCTACTGTTCTTGTCAGTTTCCTAAGCAGAGTTGAACTAGATATAGCCCGTATGTGTACAAAGCACAGTTCTTTTGTTCTGAGCAAGCTCACTGTTCTGGCCCTGTAGGAAACACAGTAGAGTAGAAGAGTGCTCTTTTCTCAAAAGCAGAGTGTGTTTCTTGTAAGGCGAGCTAGCGTTTGTTTCCCAGTCCTAAATGGAATTGAATCACATTCAGTTTCTGATCCTAGGAGCAAGAGTTGTTTTCTGGTAAGAAGAGTTACTATTGTGCTGCCATTGACATACACAGGGCAAATAGCACTGGCGTCTGTTCCCAGCATGTACAGTGTATTGGACTGAAGAGGAGCTACTGTTCTTGTCAGTTTCCTAAGCAGAGTTGAACTAGATATGGCCCGTGTGTGTAGGAAGCACAGTTCTTCTGTTCTGAGCAAGCTCACTGTTTTGGCCCTATAGGAAACACAGTAGAGTAGAGGAGTGCTCTTTTCTCAAAAGCAGAGTGTGTTTCTTGTAAGGCGAGCTAGTGTTTGTTTCCCAGTACTAAATGTAGTTGAATCACATGCAGTTTCTGGTCCTACAAGCAAGAGTTGTTTTCTAGTAAGAAGAGTCACTATTGTGCTCCCATTGCCATACACAGGGCAAATAGGACTCGCGTCTGTTCCCAGGATGTACAGTGTATTGGACTGAAGAGGATATACTGTTCTTGTCAGTTTCCTAAGCAAAGTTTAACTAGATATGGCCCGTGTGTGTTAGAAGTACACTTCTTTTGTTCTGAGCAACCTCACTCTTCTGGCCCTATAGGAAACACAGTAGAGTAGAAGAGTGCTCTTTTCTCAAAAGCAGAATGTGTTTCTTGTAAGGCGAGCTAGCATTTGTTTCCCAGTCCTAAATGGAGTTCAATCACATGCAGTTTCTGGTCCTACGAGCAAGAGTTGTTTTATGGTAAGTAGAGTCACTATTGCGCTCCCATTGTCATACACAGGGCAAATAGCACTGGCGTCTGTTCCCAGCATGTAAAGTGTATTGGACTGAAGAGGATCTACTGTTCTTGTCAGTTTCCTAAGCAGAGTTGAACTAGATATGGCCCGTGTGTGTAGGAAGCACAGTTCTTTTGTTCTGAGCTAGCTCACTCTTCTGGCCTATAGGAAACACAGTAGAGTAGAAGAGCGCTCTTTTCTCAAAAGCAGAGTGTTTTTCTTGTACTGCGAGCTTGCATTTGTTTCCCAGTCCTAAATGGAGTTCAATCACATGCAGTTTCTGGTCCTACAATCAAGAGTTGTTTTCTGGAAAGGAAAGTCACTATTGTGCTTCCTTTGCCATACACAGTGCAAATAGCTCTCACGTCTTTTCCCAGCAAGTACAGTGTATTGGACTGAAGAGGAGCTACTATTCTTGTCAATTTCCTAAGCAGAGTTGAACTAGATATGGCCTGTGTGTGTAGGAAGCACAGTTCTTTTGTTCTGAGCAAGCTCACTGTTCTGGCCCTATAGGAAACACAGAAGAGTAGAAGAGTGCTCTTTTCTCAGAAGCAGATTTTGTTTCTTGTAAGGCGAGCTAGCGTTTGTTTCCCAGTCCTAAATGTAGTTGAATCACATGCAGTTTCTGGTCCTACAAGCAAGAGTTGTTTTCTGGTAAGAAGAGTCACTATTGTGCTACCATTGCAATACACAGTGCAAATAGCACTCGCGTCTGTTCCCAGCAAGTACAGTGTATTTGACAGAAGAGGAGCTACAGTTCTTGTCAGTTTCCTAAGGAGAGTTGAACTAGATATGGCTCGTGTGTGTGAAGCACAGTTCTTTTGTTCTGAGCAAGCTCACTGTTCGGACACCATAGTAAACACAGTAGAGTAGAAGAGTGCTCTTTTCTCAATAGCAGAGTGTGTTTCTTGTAAGGCTAGCTAGTGTTTGTTACCCAGTCAGAAACGGAGTTGAATCCCATGCAGTTTCTGGTCCTACGAGCAAGAGTTGTTTTCTGGTAAGAAGAGTCACTATTTCGCTCCCATTGCCATGCACAGGGCAAATAGCACTCGCGTCTGCTCCCAGCAAGTACAGTGTATAGGACTGAAGACGAGCTACTGTTCTTGTCAGTTTCCTAAGCAGAGTTGAACTAGATATAGCCCGTATGTGTACAAAGCACAATTCTTTTGTTCTGAGCAAGCTCACTGTTCTGGCCCTGTAGGAAACACAGTAGAGTAGAAGAGTGCTCTTTTCTCAAAAACAGAGTGTGTTTCTTGTATGGCGAGCTAGCGTTTGGTTCCCAGTCCTAAATGGAATTGAATCACATTCAGTTTCTGATCCTAGGAGCAAGAGTTGTTTTCTGGTAAGAAGAGTTACTATTGTGCTGCCATTGACATACACAGGGCAAATAGCACTGGCGTCTGTTCCCAGCATGTACAGTGTATTGGACTGAAGAGGATCTACTCTTCTTGTCAGTTTCCTAAGCAGAGTTGAACTAGATATGGCCCGTGTGTGTAGGAACCACAGTTCTTTTGTTCTGAGCAAGCTCACTGTTCGGACCCCATAGGAAACACAGTAGAATAGAAGAGTGCTCTTTTCTCAAAAGCAGAGTGTGTTTCTAGTAAGGCGAGCTAGCGTTTGTTTCCCAGTCCAAAATGGAGTTGAATCACATGCAGTTTCTGGTCCTACGAGCAAGGGATGTTTTCTGGTAATGATAGTCACTATTGTGCTCCCTTTGCCATAAACAGTGCAAATAGCTCTCACGTCTTTTCCCAGCAAGTACAGTGTATTGGACTGAAGAGGAGCTACTATTCTTGTCAGTTTCCTAAGCAGAGTTGAACTAGATATGGCCTGTGTGTGTAGGAAGCACAGTTCTTTTGTTCTGAGCAAGCTCACTGTTCTGGCCCTGTAGGAAACACAGTAGAGTAGAAGAGTGCTCTTTTCTCAAAAGCAGAGTGTGTTTCTTGTAAGGCGAGCTAGCGTTTGTTTCCCAGTCCTAAATGGAATTGAATCACATTCAGTTTCTGATCCTAGGAGCAAGAGTTGTTTTCTGGTAAGAAGAGTTACTATTGTGCTGCCATTGACATACACAGGGCAAATAGCACTGGCGTCTGTTCCCAGCATGTACAGTGTATTAGACTGAAGAGGATCTACTCTTCTTGTCAGTTTCCTAAGCAGAGTTGAACTAGATATGGCCCGTGTGTGTAGGAAGCACAGTTCTTTTGTTCTGAGCAAGCTCACTGTTTTGGTCCTATAGGAAACACAGTAGAGTAGAGGAGTGCTCTTTTCTCAAAAGCAGAGTGTGTTTCTTGTAAGGCGAGCTAGTGTTTGTTTCCCAGTCCTAAATGTAGTTGAATCACATGCAGTTTCTGGTCCTACAAGCAAGAGTTGTTTTCTAGTAAGAAGAGTCACTATTGTGCTCCCATTGCCATACACAGGGCAAATAGGACTCGCGTCTGTTCCCAGGATGTACAGTGTATTGGACTGAAGAGGATATACTGTTCTTGTCAGTTTCCTAAGCAAAGTTTAACTAGATATGGCCCGTGTGTGTTAGAAGTACACTTCTTTTGTTCTGAGCAACCTCACTCTTCTGGCCCTATAGGAAACACAGTAGAGTAGAAGAGTGCTCTTTTCTCAAAAGCAGAATGTGTTTCTTGTAAGGCGAGCTAGCGTTTGTTTCCCAGTCCTAAATGGAGTTCAATCACATGCAGTTTCTGGTCCTACGAGCAAGAGTTGTTTTATGGTAAGTAGAGTCACTATTGCGCTCCCATTGTCATACACAGGGCAAATAGCACTGGCGTCTGTTCCCAGCATGTAAAGTGTATTGGACTGAAGAGGATCTACTGTTCTTGTCAGTTTCCTAAGCAGAGTTGAACTAGATATGGCCCGTGTGTGTAGGAAGCACAGTTCTTTTGTTCTGAGCTAGCTCACTCTTCTGGCCTATAGGAAACACAGTAGAGTAGAAGAGCGCTCTTTTCTCAAAAGCAGAGTGTTTTTCTTGTACTGCGAGCTTGCATTTGTTTCCCAGTCCTAAATGGAGTTCAATCACATGCAGTTTCTGGTCCTACAATCAAGAGTTGTTTTCTGGAAAGGAAAGTCACTATTGTGCTCCCTTTGCCATACACAGTGCAAATAGCACTCGCGTCTGTTCCCAGCAAGTACAGGGTATTGGACTGAAGAGGAGCTACTGCTCTTGTCAGTTTCCTAAGCAGAGTTGAACTAGATATGGCCCGTGTGTGTAGGAAGCACAGTTCTTTGGTCTGAGCAAGCTCACTGTTCGGACTCCATAGGAAAAACAGTAGAATAGAAGAGTGCTCTTTACTCAAAAGCAGAGTGTGTTTCTTGTAAGGCGAGCTAGTGTTTGTTTCCCAGTCCAAAATGGAGTTGAATCACATGCAGTTACTGGTCCTACGATCAAGAGTTGTTTTCTGGTAAGAAGAGTCACGATAGCCCTCCCATTGTCATACACAGGGCAAATAGCACTCGCGTCTGTTCCCAGCAAGTACAGTGTATTGGACTGAAGATGATCTACTGTTCTTGTCAGTTTCCTAAGCAGAGTTGAACTAGATATGGCCCGTGTGTTTAGGAAGCACAGTTCTTTTGTTCTGAGCAAGCTCACTGTTCGGACCCCATAGGAAACACAGTAGAATAGAAGAGTGCTCTTTTCTCAAAAGCAGAGTGTGTTTCTAGTAAGGCGAGCTAGCGTTTGTTTCCCAGTCCAAAATGGAGTTGAATCACATGCAGTTTCTGGTCCTACGAGCAAGGGATGTTTTCTGGTAATGATAGTCACTATTGTGCTCCCTTTGCCATAAACAGTGCAAATAGCTCTCACGTCTTTTCCCAGCAAGTACAGTGTATTGGACTGAAGAGGAGCTACTATTCTTGTCAGTTTCCTAAGCAGAGTTGAACTAGATATGGCCTGTGTGTGTAGGAAGCACAGTTCTTTTGTTCTGAGCAAGCTCACTGTTCTGGCCCTATAGGAAACACAGAAGAGTAGAAGAGTGCTCTTTTCTCAGAAGCAGATTTTGTTTCTTGTAAGGCGAGCTAGCGTTTCTTTCCCAGTCCTAAATGGAGTTGAATCACATGCAGTTTCTGGTCCTATGAGCAAGAGTTGTTTTCTGGTAAGAAGAGTCACTATTGTGCTACCATTGCAATACACAGTGCAAATAGCACTCGCGTCTGTTCCCAGCAAGTACAGTGTATTTGACAGAAGAGGAGCTACAGTTCTTGTCAGTTTCCTAAGGAGAGTTGAACTAGATATGGCTCGTGTGTGTGAAGCACAGTTCTTTTGTTCTGAGCAAGCTCACTGTTCGGACACCATAGTAAACACAGTAGAGTAGAAGAGTGCTCTTTTCTCAATAGCAGAGTGTGTTTCTTGTAAGGCTAGCTAGTGTTTGTTTCCCAGTCAGAAACGGAGTTGAATCCCATGCAGTTTCTGGTCCTACGAGCAAGAGTTGTTTTCTGGTAAGAAGAGTCACTATTTCGCTCCCATTGCCATGCACAGGGCAAATAGCACTCGCGTCTGCTCCCAGCAAGTACAGTGTATAGGACTGAAGAGGAGCTACTGTTCTTGTCAGTTTCCTAAGCAGAGTTGAACTAGATATAGCCCGTATGTGTACAAAGCACAATTCTTTTGTTCTGAGCAAGCTCACTGTTCTGGCCCTGTAGGAAACACAGTAGAGTAGAAGAGTGCTCTTTTCTCAAAAACAGAGTGTGTTTCTTGTAAGGCGAGCTAGCGTTTGTTTCCCAGTCCTAAATGGAATTGAATCACATTCAGTTTCTGATCCTAGGAGCAAGAGTTGTTTTCTGGTAAGAAGAGTTACTATTGTGCTGCCATTGACATACACAGGGCAAATAGCACTGGCGTCTGTTCCCAGCATGTACAGTGTATTGGACTGAAGAGGATCTACTCTTCTTGTCAGTTTCCTAAGCAGAGTTGAACTAGATATGGCCCGTGTGTGTAGGAAGCACAGTTCTTTTGTTCTGAGCAAGCTCACTGTTCGGACCCCATAGGAAACACAGTAGAATAGAAGAGTGCTCTTTTCTCAAAAGCAGAGTGTGTTTCTAGTAAGGCGAGCTAGCGTTTGTTTCCCAGTCCAAAATGGAGTTGAATCACATGCAGTTTCTGGTCCTACGAGCAAGGGATGTTTTCTGGTAATGATAGTCACTATTGTGCTCCCTTTGCCATAAACAGTGCAAATAGCTCTCACGTCTTTTCCCAGCAAGTACAGTGTATTGGACTGAAGAGGAGCTACTATTCTTGTCAGTTTCCTAAGCAGAGTTGAACTAGATATGGCCTGTGTGTGTAGGAAGCACAGTTCTTTTGTTCTGAGCAAGCTCACTGTTCTGGCCCTATAGGAAACACAGAAGAGTAGAAGAGTGCTCTTTTCTCAGAAGCAGATTTTGTTTCTTGTAAGGCGAGCTAGCGTTTGTTTCCCAGTCCTAAATGGAGTTGAATCACATGCAGTTTCTGGTCCTACGAGCAAGAGTTGTTTTCTGGTAAGAAGAGTCACTATTGTGCTACCATTGCAATACACAGTGCAAATAGCACTCGCGTCTGTTCCCAGCAAGTACAGTGTATTTGACAGAAGAGGAGCTACAGTTCTTGTCAGTTTCCTAAGGAGAGTTGAACTAGATATGGCCCGTGTGTGTGAAGCACAGTTCTTTTGTTCTGAGCAAGCTCACTGTTCGGACACCATAGTAAACACAGTAGAGTAGAAGAGTGCTCTTTTCTCAATAGCAGAGTGTGTTTCTTGTAAGGCTAGCTAGTGTTTGTTTCCCAGTCAGAAACGGAGTTGAATCCCATGCAGTTTCTGGTCCTACGAGCAAGAGTTGTTTTCTGGTAAGAAGAGTCACTATTTCACTCCCATTGCCATGCACAGGGCAAATAGCACTCGCGTCTGCTCCCAGCAAGTACAGTGTATAGGACTGAAGAGGAGCTACTGTTCTTGTCAGTTTCCTAAGCAGAGTTGAACTAGATATAGCCCGTATGTGTACAAAGCACAGTTCTTTTGTTCTGAGCAAGCTCACTGTTCTGGCCCTGTAGGAAACACAGTAGAGTAGAAGAGTGCTCTTTTCTCAAAAGCAGAGTGTGTTTCTTGTAAGGCGAGCTAGCGTTTGTTTCCCAGTCCTAAATGGAATTGAATCACATTCAGTTTCTGATCCTAGGAGCAAGAGTTGTTTTCTGGTAAGAAGAGTTACTATTGTGCTGCCATTGACATACACAGGGCAAATAGCACTGGCGTCTGTTCCCAGCATGTACAGTGTATTGGACTGAAGAGGATCTACTCTTCTTGTCAGTTTCCTAAGCAGAGTTGAACTAGATATGGCCCGTGTGTGTAGGAAGCACAGTTCTTTTGTTCTGAGCAAGCTCACTGTTTTGGTCCTATAGGAAACACAGTAGAGTAGAGGAGTGCTCTTTTCTCAAAAGCAGAGTGTGTTTCTTGTAAGGCGAGCTAGTGTTTGTTTCCCAGTCCTAAATGTAGTTGAATCACATGCAGTTTCTGGTCCTACAAGCAAGAGTTGTTTTCTAGTAAGAAGAGTCACTATTGTGCTCCCATTGCCATACACAGGGCAAATAGGACTCGCGTCTGTTCCCAGGATGTACAGTGTATTGGACTGAAGAGGATATACTGTTCTTGTCAGTTTCCTAAGCAAAGTTTAACTAGATATGGCCCGTGTGTGTTAGAAGTACACTTCTTTTGTTCTGAGCAACCTCACTCTTCTGGCCCTATAGGAAACACAGTAGAGTAGAAGAGTGCTCTTTTCTCAAAAGCAGAATGTGTTTCTTGTAAGGCGAGCTAGCGTTTGTTTCCCAGTCCTAAATGGAGTTCAATCACATGCAGTTTCTGGTCCTACGAGCAAGAGTTGTTTTATGGTAAGTAGAGTCACTATTGCGCTCCCATTGTCATACACAGGGCAAATAGCACTGGCGTCTGTTCCCAGCATGTAAAGTGTATTGGACTGAAGAGGATCTACTGTTCTTGTCAGTTTCCTAAGCAGAGTTGAACTAGATATGGCCCGTGTGTGTAGGAAGCACAGTTCTTTTGTTCTGAGCTAGCTTACTCTTCTGGCCTATAGGAAACACAGTAGAGTAGAAGAGCGCTCTTTTCTCAAAAGCAGAGTGTTTTTCTTGTACTGCGAGCTTGCATTTGTTTCCCAGTCCTAAATGGAGTTCAATCACATGCAGTTTCTGGTCCTACAATCAAGAGTTGTTTTCTGGAAAGGAAAGTCACTATTGTGCTCCCTTTGCCATACACAGTGCAAATAGCACTCGCGTCTGTTCCCAGCAAGTACAGGGTATTGGACTGAAGAGGAGCTACTGCTCTTGTCAGTTTCCTAAGCAGAGTTGAACTAGATATGGCCCGTGTGTGTAGGAAGCACAGTTCTTTGGTCTGAGCAAGCTCACTGTTCAAACTCCATAGGAAAAACAGTAGAATAGAAGAGTGCTCTTTACTCAAAAGCAGAGTGTGTTTCTTGTAAGGCGAGCTAGTGTTTGTTTCCCAGTCCTAAATGGAGTTGAATCACATGCAGTTACTGGTCCTACGAGCAAGAGTTGTTTTCTGGTAAGAAGAGTCACGATAGCCCTCCCATTGTCATACACAGGGCAAATAGCACTCGCGTCTGTTCCCAGCAAGTACAGTGTATTGGACTGAAGATGATCTACTGTTCTTGTCAGTTTCCTAAGCAGAGTTGAACTAGATATGGCCCGTGTGTTTAGGAAGCACAGTTCTTTTGTTCTGAGCAAGCTCACTGTTCGGACCCCATAGGAAACACAGTAGAATAGAAGAGTGCTCTTTTCTCAAAAGCAGAGTGTGTTTCTAGTAAGGCGAGCTAGCGTTTGTTTCCCAGTCCAAAATGGAGTTGAATCACATGCAGTTTCTGGTCCTACGAGCAAGGGATGTTTTCTGGTAATGATAGTCACTATTGTGCTCCCTTTGCCATAAACAGTGCAAATAGCTCTCACGTCTTTTCCCAGCAAGTACAGTGTATTGGACTGAAGAGGAGCTACTATTCTTGTCAGTTTCCTAAGCAGAGTTGAACTAGATATGGCCTGTGTGTGTAGGAAGCACAGTTCTTTTGTTCTGAGCAAGCTCACTGTTCTGGCCCTATAGGAAACACAGAAGAGTAGAAGAGTGCTCTTTTCTCAGAAGCAGATTTTGTTTCTTGTAAGGCGAGCTAGCGTTTGTTTCCCAGTCCTAAATGGAGTTGAATCACATGCAGTTTCTGGTCCTACGAGCAAGAGTTGTTTTCTGGTAAGAAGAGTCACTATTGTGCTACCATTGCAATACACAGTGCAAATAGCACTCGCGTCTGTTCCCAGCAAGTACAGTGTATTTGACAGAATAGGAGCTACAGTTCTTGTCAGTTTCCTAAGGAGAGTTGAACTAGATATGGCCCGTGTGTGTGAAGCACAGTTCTTTTGTTCTGAGCAAGCTCACTGTTCGGACACCATAGTAAACACAGTAGAGTAGAAGAGTGCTCTTTTCTCAATAGCAGAGTGTGTTTCTTGTAAGGCTAGCTAGTGTTTGTTTCCCAGTCAGAAACGGAGTTGAATCCCATGCAGTTTCTGGTCCTACGAGCAAGAGTTGTTTTCTGGTAAGAAGAGTCACTATTTCACTCCCATTGCCATGCACAGGGCAAATAGCACTCGCGTCTGCTCCCAGCAAGTACAGTGTATAGGACTGAAGAGGAGCTACTGTTCTTGTCAGTTTCCTAAGCAGAGTTGAACTAGATATAGCCCGTATGTGTACAAAGCACAGTTCTTTTGTTCTGAGCAAGCTCACTGTTCTGGCCCTGTAGGAAACACAGTAGAGTAGAAGAGTGCTCTTTTCTCAAAAGCAGAGTGTGTTTCTTGTAAGGCGAGCTAGCGTTTGTTTCCCAGTCCTAAATGGAATTGAATCACATTCAGTTTCTGATCCTAGGAGCAAGAGTTGTTTTCTGGTAAGAAGAGTTACTATTGTGCTGCCATTGACATACACAGGGCAAATAGCACTGGCGTCTGTTCCCAGCATGTACAGTGTATTGGACTGAAGAGGATCTACTCTTCTTGTCAGTTTCCTAAGCAGAGTTGAACTAGATATGGCCCGTGTGTGTAGGAAGCACAGTTCTTTTGTTCTGAGCAAGCTCACTGTTTTGGTCCTATAGGAAACACAGTAGAGTAGAGGAGTGCTCTTTTCTCAAAAGCAGAGTGTGTTTCTTGTAAGGCGAGCTAGTGTTTGTTTCCCAGTCCTAAATGTAGTTGAATCACATGCAGTTTCTGGTCCTACAAGCAAGAGTTGTTTTCTAGTAAGAAGAGTCACTATTGTGCTCCCATTGCCATACACAGGGCAAATAGGACTCGCGTCTGTTCCCAGGATGTACAGTGTATTGGACTGAAGAGGATATACTGTTCTTGTCAGTTTCCTAAGCAAAGTTTAACTAGATATGGCCCGTGTGTGTTAGAAGTACACTTCTTTTGTTCTGAGCAACCTCACTCTTCTGGCCCTATAGGAAACACAGTAGAGTAGAAGAGTGCTCTTTTCTCAAAAGCAGAATGTGTTTCTTGTAAGGCGAGCTAGCGTTTGTTTCCCAGTCCTAAATGGAGTTCAATCACATGCAGTTTCTGGTCCTACGAGCAAGAGTTGTTTTATGGTAAGTAGAGTCACTATTGCGCTCCCATTGTCATACACAGGGCAAATAGCACTGGCGTCTGTTCCCAGCATGTAAAGTGTATTGGACTGAAGAGGATCTACTGTTCTTGTCAGTTTCCTAAGCAGAGTTGAACTAGATATGGCCCGTGTGTGTAGGAAGCACAGTTCTTTTGTTCTGAGCTAGCTCACTCTTCTGGCCTATAGGAAACACAGTAGAGTAGAAGAGCGCTCTTTTCTCAAAAGCAGAGTGTTTTTCTTGTACTGCGAGCTTGCATTTGTTTCCCAGTCCTAAATGGAGTTCAATCACATGCAGTTTCTGGTCCTACAATCAAGAGTTGTTTTCTGGAAAGGAAAGTCACTATTGTGCTCCCTTTGCCATACACAGTGCAAATAGCACTCGCGTCTGTTCCCAGCAAGTACAGGGTATTGGACTGAAGAGGAGCTACTGCTCTTGTCAGTTTCCTAAGCAGAGTTGAACTAGATATGGCCCGTGTGTGTAGGAAGCACAGTTCTTTGGTCTGAGCAAGCTCACTGTTCGGACTCCATAGGAAAAACAGTAGAATAGAAGAGTGCTCTTTACTCAAAAGCAGAGTGTGTTTCTTGTAAGGCGAGCTAGTGTTTGTTTCCCAGTCCAAAATGGAGTTGAATCACATGCAGTTACTGGTCCTACGATCAAGAGTTGTTTTCTGGTAAGAAGAGTCACGATAGCCCTCCCATTGTCATACACAGGGCAAATAGCACTCGCGTCTGTTCCCAGCAAGTACAGTGTATTGGACTGAAGATGATCTACTGTTCTTGTCAGTTTCCTAAGCAGAGTTGAACTAGATATGGCCCGTGTGTTTAGGAAGCACAGTTCTTTTGTTCTGAGCAAGCTCACTGTTCGGACCCCATAGGAAACACAGTAGAATAGAAGAGTGCTCTTTTCTCAAAAGCAGAGTGTGTTTCTAGTAAGGCGAGCTAGCGTTTGTTTCCCAGTCCAAAATGGAGTTGAATCACATGCAGTTTCTGGTCCTACGAGCAAGGGATGTTTTCTGGTAATGATAGTCACTATTGTGCTCCCTTTGCCATAAACAGTGCAAATAGCTCTCACGTCTTTTCCCAGCAAGTACAGTGTATTGGACTGAAGAGGAGCTACTATTCTTGTCAGTTTCCTAAGCAGAGTTGAACTAGATATGGCCTGTGTGTGTAGGAAGCACAGTTCTTTTGTTCTGAGCAAGCTCACTGTTCTGGCCCTATAGGAAACACAGAAGAGTAGAAGAGTGCTCTTTTCTCAGAAGCAGATTTTGTTTCTTGTAAGGCGAGCTAGCGTTTCTTTCCCAGTCCTAAATGGAGTTGAATCACATGCAGTTTCTGGTCCTATGAGCAAGAGTTGTTTTCTGGTAAGAAGAGTCACTATTGTGCTACCATTGCAATACACAGTGCAAATAGCACTCGCGTCTGTTCCCAGCAAGTACAGTGTATTTGACAGAAGAGGAGCTACAGTTCTTGTCAGTTTCCTAAGGAGAGTTGAACTAGATATGGCTCGTGTGTGTGAAGCACAGTTCTTTTGTTCTGAGCAAGCTCACTGTTCGGACACCATAGTAAACACAGTAGAGTAGAAGAGTGCTCTTTTCTCAATAGCAGAGTGTGTTTCTTGTAAGGCTAGCTAGTGTTTGTTTCCCAGTCAGAAACGGAGTTGAATCCCATGCAGTTTCTGGTCCTACGAGCAAGAGTTGTTTTCTGGTAAGAAGAGTCACTATTTCGCTCCCATTGCCATGCACAGGGCAAATAGCACTCGCGTCTGCTCCCAGCAAGTACAGTGTATAGGACTGAAGAGGAGCTACTGTTCTTGTCAGTTTCCTAAGCAGAGTTGAACTAGATATAGCCCGTATGTGTACAAAGCACAATTCTTTTGTTCTGAGCAAGCTCACTGTTCTGGCCCTGTAGGAAACACAGTAGAGTAGAAGAGTGCTCTTTTCTCAAAAACAGAGTGTGTTTCTTGTAAGGCGAGCTAGCGTTTGTTTCCCAGTCCTAAATGGAATTGAATCACATTCAGTTTCTGATCCTAGGAGCAAGAGTTGTTTTCTGGTAAGAAGAGTTACTATTGTGCTGCCATTGACATACACAGGGCAAATAGCACTGGCGTCTGTTCCCAGCATGTACAGTGTATTGGACTGAAGAGGATCTACTCTTCTTGTCAGTTTCCTAAGCAGAGTTGAACTAGATATGGCCCGTGTGTGTAGGAAGCACAGTTCTTTTGTTCTGAGCAAGCTCACTGTTCGGACCCCATAGGAAACACAGTAGAATAGAAGAGTGCTCTTTTCTCAAAAGCAGAGTGTGTTTCTAGTAAGGCGAGCTAGCGTTTGTTTCCCAGTCCAAAATGGAGTTGAATCACATGCAGTTTCTGGTCCTACGAGCAAGGGATGTTTTCTGGTAATGATAGTCACTATTGTGCTCCCTTTGCCATAAACAGTGCAAATAGCTCTCACGTCTTTTCCCAGCAAGTACAGTGTATTGGACTGAAGAGGAGCTACTATTCTTGTCAGTTTCCTAAGCAGAGTTGAACTAGATATGGCCTGTGTGTGTAGGAAGCACAGTTCTTTTGTTCTGAGCAAGCTCACTGTTCTGGCCCTATAGGAAACACAGAAGAGTAGAAGAGTGCTCTTTTCTCAGAAGCAGATTTTGTTTCTTGTAAGGCGAGCTAGCGTTTGTTTCCCAGTCCTAAATGGAGTTGAATCACATGCAGTTTCTGGTCCTACGAGCAAGAGTTGTTTTCTGGTAAGAAGAGTCACTATTGTGCTACCATTGCAATACACAGTGCAAATAGCACTCGCGTCTGTTCCCAGCAAGTACAGTGTATTTGACAGAAGAGGAGCTACAGTTCTTGTCAGTTTCCTAAGGAGAGTTGAACTAGATATGGCCCGTGTGTGTGAAGCACAGTTCTTTTGTTCTGAGCAAGCTCACTGTTCGGACACCATAGTAAACACAGTAGAGTAGAAGAGTGCTCTTTTCTCAATAGCAGAGTGTGTTTCTTGTAAGGCTAGCTAGTGTTTGTTTCCCAGTCAGAAACGGAGTTGAATCCCATGCAGTTTCTGGTCCTACGAGCAAGAGTTGTTTTCTGGTAAGAAGAGTCACTATTTCACTCCCATTGCCATGCACAGGGCAAATAGCACTCGCGTCTGCTCCCAGCAAGTACAGTGTATAGGACTGAAGAGGAGCTACTGTTCTTGTCAGTTTCCTAAGCAGAGTTGAACTAGATATAGCCCGTATGTGTACAAAGCACAGTTCTTTTGTTCTGAGCAAGCTCACTGTTCTGGCCCTGTAGGAAACACAGTAGAGTAGAAGAGTGCTCTTTTCTCAAAAGCAGAGTGTGTTTCTTGTAAGGCGAGCTAGCGTTTGTTTCCCAGTCCTAAATGGAATTGAATCACATTCAGTTTCTGATCCTAGGAGCAAGAGTTGTTTTCTGGTAAGAAGAGTTACTATTGTGCTGCCATTGACATACACAGGGCAAATAGCACTGGCGTCTGTTCCCAGCATGTACAGTGTATTGGACTGAAGAGGATCTACTCTTCTTGTCAGTTTCCTAAGCAGAGTTGAACTAGATATGGCCCGTGTGTGTAGGAAGCACAGTTCTTTTGTTCTGAGCAAGCTCACTGTTTTGGTCCTATAGGAAACACAGTAGAGTAGAGGAGTGCTCTTTTCTCAAAAGCAGAGTGTGTTTCTTGTAAGGCGAGCTAGTGTTTGTTTCCCAGTCCTAAATGTAGTTGAATCACATGCAGTTTCTGGTCCTACAAGCAAGAGTTGTTTTCTAGTAAGAAGAGTCACTATTGTGCTCCCATTGCCATACACAGGGCAAATAGGACTCGCGTCTGTTCCCAGGATGTACAGTGTATTGGACTGAAGAGGATATACTGTTCTTGTCAGTTTCCTAAGCAAAGTTTAACTAGATATGGCCCGTGTGTGTTAGAAGTACACTTCTTTTGTTCTGAGCAACCTCACTCTTCTGGCCCTATAGGAAACACAGTAGAGTAGAAGAGTGCTCTTTTCTCAAAAGCAGAATGTGTTTCTTGTAAGGCGAGCTAGCGTTTGTTTCCCAGTCCTAAATGGAGTTCAATCACATGCAGTTTCTGGTCCTACGAGCAAGAGTTGTTTTATGGTAAGTAGAGTCACTATTGCGCTCCCATTGTCATACACAGGGCAAATAGCACTGGCGTCTGTTCCCAGCATGTAAAGTGTATTGGACTGAAGAGGATCTACTGTTCTTGTCAGTTTCCTAAGCAGAGTTGAACTAGATATGGCCCGTGTGTGTAGGAAGCACAGTTCTTTTGTTCTGAGCTAGCTTACTCTTCTGGCCTATAGGAAACACAGTAGAGTAGAAGAGCGCTCTTTTCTCAAAAGCAGAGTGTTTTTCTTGTACTGCGAGCTTGCATTTGTTTCCCAGTCCTAAATGGAGTTCAATCACATGCAGTTTCTGGTCCTACAATCAAGAGTTGTTTTCTGGAAAGGAAAGTCACTATTGTGCTCCCTTTGCCATACACAGTGCAAATAGCACTCGCGTCTGTTCCCAGCAAGTACAGGGTATTGGACTGAAGAGGAGCTACTGCTCTTGTCAGTTTCCTAAGCAGAGTTGAACTAGATATGGCCCGTGTGTGTAGGAAGCACAGTTCTTTGGTCTGAGCAAGCTCACTGTTCAAACTCCATAGGAAAAACAGTAGAATAGAAGAGTGCTCTTTACTCAAAAGCAGAGTGTGTTTCTTGTAAGGCGAGCTAGTGTTTGTTTCCCAGTCCTAAATGGAGTTGAATCACATGCAGTTACTGGTCCTACGAGCAAGAGTTGTTTTCTGGTAAGAAGAGTCACGATAGCCCTCCCATTGTCATACACAGGGCAAATAGCACTCGCGTCTGTTCCCAGCAAGTACAGTGTATTGGACTGAAGATGATCTACTGTTCTTGTCAGTTTCCTAAGCAGAGTTGAACTAGATATGGCCCGTGTGTTTAGGAAGCACAGTTCTTTTGTTCTGAGCAAGCTCACTGTTCGGACCCCATAGGAAACACAGTAGAATAGAAGAGTGCTCTTTTCTCAAAAGCAGAGTGTGTTTCTAGTAAGGCGAGCTAGCGTTTGTTTCCCAGTCCAAAATGGAGTTGAATCACATGCAGTTTCTGGTCCTACGAGCAAGGGATGTTTTCTGGTAATGATAGTCACTATTGTGCTCCCTTTGCCATAAACAGTGCAAATAGCTCTCACGTCTTTTCCCAGCAAGTACAGTGTATTGGACTGAAGAGGAGCTACTATTCTTGTCAGTTTCCTAAGCAGAGTTGAACTAGATATGGCCTGTGTGTGTAGGAAGCACAGTTCTTTTGTTCTGAGCAAGCTCACTGTTCTGGCCCTATAGGAAACACAGAAGAGTAGAAGAGTGCTCTTTTCTCAGAAGCAGATTTTGTTTCTTGTAAGGCGAGCTAGCGTTTGTTTCCCAGTCCTAAATGGAGTTGAATCACATGCAGTTTCTGGTCCTACGAGCAAGAGTTGTTTTCTGGTAAGAAGAGTCACTATTGTGCTACCATTGCAATACACAGTGCAAATAGCACTCGCGTCTGTTCCCAGCAAGTACAGTGTATTTGACAGAATAGGAGCTACAGTTCTTGTCAGTTTCCTAAGGAGAGTTGAACTAGATATGGCCCGTGTGTGTGAAGCACAGTTCTTTTGTTCTGAGCAAGCTCACTGTTCGGACACCATAGTAAACACAGTAGAGTAGAAGAGTGCTCTTTTCTCAATAGCAGAGTGTGTTTCTTGTAAGGCTAGCTAGTGTTTGTTTCCCAGTCAGAAACGGAGTTGAATCCCATGCAGTTTCTGGTCCTACGAGCAAGAGTTGTTTTCTGGTAAGAAGAGTCACTATTTCACTCCCATTGCCATGCACAGGGCAAATAGCACTCGCGTCTGCTCCCAGCAAGTACAGTGTATAGGACTGAAGAGGAGCTACTGTTCTTGTCAGTTTCCTAAGCAGAGTTGAACTAGATATAGCCCGTATGTGTACAAAGCACAGTTCTTTTGTTCTGAGCAAGCTCACTGTTCTGGCCCTGTAGGAAACACAGTAGAGTAGAAGAGTGCTCTTTTCTCAAAAGCAGAGTGTGTTTCTTGTAAGGCGAGCTAGCGTTTGTTTCCCAGTCCTAAATGGAATTGAATCACATTCAGTTTCTGATCCTAGGAGCAAGAGTTGTTTTCTGGTAAGAAGAGTTACTATTGTGCTGCCATTGACATACACAGGGCAAATAGCACTGGCGTCTGTTCCCAGCATGTACAGTGTATTGGACTGAAGAGGATCTACTCTTCTTGTCAGTTTCCTAAGCAGAGTTGAACTAGATATGGCCCGTGTGTGTAGGAAGCACAGTTCTTTTGTTCTGAGCAAGCTCACTGTTTTGGTCCTATAGGAAACACAGTAGAGTAGAGGAGTGCTCTTTTCTCAAAAGCAGAGTGTGTTTCTTGTAAGGCGAGCTAGTGTTTGTTTCCCAGTCCTAAATGTAGTTGAATCACATGCAGTTTCTGGTCCTACAAGCAAGAGTTGTTTTCTAGTAAGAAGAGTCACTATTGTGCTCCCATTGCCATACACAGGGCAAATAGGACTCGCGTCTGTTCCCAGGATGTACAGTGTATTGGACTGAAGAGGATATACTGATCTTGTCAGTTTCCTAAGCAAAGTTTAACTAGATATGGCCCGTGTGTGTTAGAAGTACACTTCTTTTGTTCTGAGCAACCTCACTCTTCTGGCCCTATAGGAAACACAGTAGAGTAGAAGAGTGCTCTTTTCTCAAAAGCAGAATGTGTTTCTTGTAAGGCGAGCTAGCGTTTGTTTCCCAGTCCTAAATGGAGTTCAATCACATGCAGTTTCTGGTCCTACGAGCAAGAGTTGTTTTATGGTAAGTAGAGTCACTATTGCGCTCCCATTGTCATACACAGGGCAAATAGCACTGGCGTCTGTTCCCAGCATGTAAAGTGTATTGGACTGAAGAGGATCTACTGTTCTTGTCAGTTTCCTAAGCAGAGTTGAACTAGATATGGCCCGTGTGTGTAGGAAGCACAGTTCTTTTGTTCTGAGCTAGCTTACTCTTCTGGACTATAGGAAACACAGTAGAGTAGAAGAGCGCTCTTTTCTCAAAAGGAGAGTGTTTTTCTTGTACTGCAAGCTTGCATTTGTTTCCCAGTCCTAAATGGAGTTCAATCACATGCAGTTTCTGGTCCTACAATCAAGAGTTGTTTTCTGGAAAGGAAAGTCACTATTGTGCTCCCTTTGCCATACACAGTGCAAATAGCACTCGCGTCTGTTCCCAGCAAGTACAGGGTATTGGACTGAAGAGGAGCTACTGCTCTTGTCAGTTTCCTAAGCAGAGTTGAACTAGATATGGCCCGTGTGTGTAGGAAGCACAGTTCTTTGGTCTGAGCAAGCTCACTGTTCGGACTCCATAGGAAAAACAGTAGAATAGAAGAGTGCTCTTTACTCAAAAGCAGAGTGTGTTTCTTGTAAGGCGAGCTAGTGTTTGTTTCCCAGTCCTAAATGGAGTTGAATCACATGCACTTACTGGTCCTACGATCAAGAGTTGTTTTCTGGTAAGAAGAGTCACGATAGCCCTCCCATTGTCATACACAGGGCAAATAGCACTCGCGTCTGTTCCCAGCAAGTACAGTGTATTGGACTGAAGATGATCTACTGTTCTTGTCAGTTTCCTAAGCAGAGTTGAACTAGATATGGCCCGTGTGTTTAGGAAGCACAGTTCTTTTGTTCTGAGCAAGCTCACTGTTCGGACCCCATAGGAAACACAGTAGAATAGAAGAGTGCTCTTTTCTCAAAAGCAGAGTGTGTTTCTAGTAAGGCGAGCTAGCGTTTGTTTCCCAGTCCAAAATGGAGTTGAATCACATGCAGTTTCTGGTCCTACGAGCAAGGGATGTTTTCTGGTAATGATAGTCACTATTGTGCTCCCTTTGCCATAAACAGTGCAAATAGCTCTCACGTCTTTTCCCAGCAAGTACAGTGTATTGGACTGAAGAGGAGCTACTATTCTTGTCAGTTTCCTAAGCAGAGTTGAACTAGATATGGCCTGTGTGTGTAGGAAGCACAGTTCTTTTGTTCTGAGCAAGCTCACTGTTCTGGCCCTATAGGAAACACAGAAGAGTAGAAGAGTGCTCTTTTCTCAGAAGCAGATTTTGTTTCTTGTAAGGCGAGCTAGCGTTTGTTTCCCAGTCCTAAATGGAGTTGAATCACATGCAGTTTCTGGTCCTACGAGCAAGAGTTGTTTTCTGGTAAGAAGAGTCACTATTGTGCTACCATTGCAATACACAGTGCAAATAGCACTCGCGTCTGTTCCCAGCAAGTACAGTGTATTTGACAGAATAGGAGCTACAGTTCTTGTCAGTTTCCTAAGGAGAGTTGAACTAGATATGGCCCGTGTGTGTGAAGCACAGTTCTTTTGTTCTGAGCAAGCTCACTGTTCGGACACCATAGTAAACACAGTAGAGTAGAAGAGTGCTCTTTTCTCAATAGCAGAGTGTGTTTCTTGTAAGGCTAGCTAGTGTTTGTTTCCCAGTCAGAAACGGAGTTGAATCCCATGCAGTTTCTGGTCCTACGAGCAAGAGTTGTTTTCTGGTAAGAAGAGTCACTATTTCACTCCCATTGCCATGCACAGGGCAAATAGCACTCGCGTCTGCTCCCAGCAAGTACAGTGTATAGGACTGAAGAGGAGCTACTGTTCTTGTCAGTTTCCTAAGCAGAGTTGAACTAGATATAGCCCGTATGTGTACAAAGCACAGTTCTTTTGTTCTGAGCAAGCTCACTGTTCTGGCCCTGTAGGAAACACAGTAGAGTAGAAGAGTGCTCTTTTCTCAAAAGCAGAGTGTGTTTCTTGTAAGGCGAGCTAGCGTTTGTTTCCCAGTCCTAAATGGAATTGAATCACATTCAGTTTCTGATCCTAGGAGCAAGAGTTGTTTTCTGGTAAGAAGAGTTACTATTGTGCTGCCATTGACATACACAGGGCAAATAGCACTGGCGTCTGTTCCCAGCATGTACAGTGTATTGGACTGAAGAGGATCTACTCTTCTTGTCAGTTTCCTAAGCAGAGTTGAACTAGATATGGCCCGTGTGTGTAGGAAGCACAGTTCTTTTGTTCTGAGCAAGCTCACTGTTTTGGTCCTATAGGAAACACAGTAGAGTAGAGGAGTGCTCTTTTCTCAAAAGCAGAGTGTGTTTCTTGTAAGGCGAGCTAGTGTTTGTTTCCCAGTCCTAAATGTAGTTGAATCACATGCAGTTTCTGGTCCTACAAGCAAGAGTTGTTTTCTAGTAAGAAGAGTCACTATTGTGCTCCCATTGCCATACACAGGGCAAATAGGACTCGCGTCTGTTCCCAGGATGTACAGTGTATTGGACTGAAGAGGATATACTGATCTTGTCAGTTTCCTAAGCAAAGTTTAACTAGATATGGCCCGTGTGTGTTAGAAGTACACTTCTTTTGTTCTGAGCAACCTCACTCTTCTGGCACTATAGGAAACACAGTAGAGTAGAAGAGTGCTCTTTTCTCAGAAGCAGAATGTGTTTCTTGTAAGGCGAGCTAGCGTTTGTTTCCCAGTCCTAAATGGAGTTCAATCACATGCAGTTTCTGGTCCTACGAGCAAGAGTTGTTTTATGGTAAGTAGAGTCACTATTGCGCTCCCATTGTCATACACAGGGCAAATAGCACTGGCGTCTGTTCCCAGCATGTAAAGTGTATTGGACTGAAGAGGATCTACTGTTCTTGTCAGTTTCCTAAGCAGAGTTGAACTAGATATGGCCCGTGTGTGTAGGAAGCACAGTTCTTTTGTTCTGAGCTAGCTCACTCTTCTGGCCTATAGGAAACACAGTAGAGTAGAAAAGTGCTCTTTTCTCAAAAGCAGAGTGTGTTTCTTGTACTGCGAGCTGGCATTTGTTTCCCAGTCCTAAATGGAGTTCAATCACATGCAGTTTCTGGTCCTACAATCAAGAGTTGTTTTCTGGAAAGGAAAGTCACTATTGTGCTCCCTTTGCCATACACAGTGCAAATAGCACTCGCGACTGTTCCCAGCAAGTACAGGGTATTGGACTGAAGAGGACCTACTGCTCTTGTCAGTTTCCTAAGCAGAGTTGAACTAGATATGGCCCGTGTGTGTAGGAAGCACAGTTCTTTGTTCTGAGCAAGCTCACTGTTCGGACTCCATAGGAAAAACAGTAGAATAGAATAGTGCTCTTTACTCAAAAGCAGAGAGTGTTTCTTGTAAGGCGAGCTGGTGTTTGTTTCCCAGTCCTAAATGGAGTTGAATCACATGCAGTTACTGGTCCTATGATCAAGAGTTGTTTTCTGGTAAGAAGAGTCACGATAGCCCTCCCTTTGTCATACACAGGGCAAATAGCACTCGCGTCTGTTCCCAGCATGTACAGTGTATTGGACTGAAGAGGATCTACTGTTCTTGTCAGTTTCCTAAGCAGAGTTGAACTAGATATGGCCCGTGTGTTTAGGAAGCACAGTTCTTTTGTTCTGAGCAAGCTCACTGTTCGGACCCCATAGGAAACACAGTAGAATAGAAGAGTGCTCTTTTCTCAAAAGCAGAGTGTGTTTCTTGTAAGGCGAGCTAGCGTTTGTTTCCCAGTCCAAAATCGAGTTGAATCACATGCAGGTTCTGGTCCTATGAGCAAGGGATGTTTTCTGGTAATGATAGTCACTATTGTGCTCCCTTTGCCATAAACAGTGCAAATAGCTCTCACGTCTTTTCCCAGCCTGTACAGTGTATTGGACTGAAGAGGAGCTAGTGTTCTTGTCAGTTTTCTAAGTAGAGTTTTAACTAGATATGGCCTGTGTGTGTAGGAAGCCCAGTTCTTTTGTTCTGAGCAAGCTCACTGTTCTGGTCCTATAGGAAACACAGAAGAGGACAAGAGTGCTCTTTTCTCAGAAGCAGAGTTTGTTTCTTGTAAGGTGAGCTAGCGTTTGTTTCCCAGTCCTAAATGGAGTTGAATTACATGCAGTTCCTTGTCCTATGAGCAAGAGTTGTTTTCTGGCAACAAGAGTCACTATTGTGCTCCTATTGCCATACACAGTGCAAACAACACTCGCTACTGTTCTTTGCAAGTACAGTGTATTTGACAGAAGAGGAGCTACTGTTCTTGTCAGTTTCCTAAGCAGAGTTGAACTTGATATGGCCCGTGTGTGTAGGAAGCACAGTTCTTTTGTTCTGAGAAAGCTCACTGTTCGGACCTCATAGGAAACACAGTAGAGTAGAAGAGTGCTCTTTTCTCAAAAGCAGAGTGTGTTTCTTGTAAGGCGAGCTAGCGTTTGTTTCCCAGTCCTAAATGGAGTTGAATCACATGCAGTTTCTGATCCTAGGAGCAAGAATTGTTTTCTGGTAAGAAGAGTAACTATTGCCCTCCCATTGTCATACACATGGCAAATAGCACTGGCGTCTGTTCTCAGCATGTACAGTGTATTGGACTGAAGAGGATCTACTGTTCTTGTCAGTTTCCTAAGCAGAGTTGAACTAGATTTAGCCAATGTGTGTAGGAAGCACAGTTCTTTTGTTCTGAGCAAGCTCATTCTTTTGCCCCTATAGGAAACACAGTAGAGTAGAAGAGTGCTCTTTTCTCAAAAGCAGACTGTGTTTCTTGTAACGCGAACTAGCTTTTGTTTCCCAGTCCTAAATGGAGTTGAATCACATGCAGTTTCTGGTCCTAAAAGCAAGAGTTGTTTTCTGGTAAGAAGAGTCACTATTGTGCTCCCTTTGCCATACACAGGGCAAATAGCACTGGGGTCTGTTCCCAGCATGTAAAGTATATTGGCTGAAGATGATCTACTGTTCTTGTCAGTTTCCTAAGCAGAGTTGAACTAGATATGGCCCATGTGTGTAGGAAGCACAGTTCTTTTGTTCTGAGCAAGCTCACTGTTCTGACCCCATAGGAAACACAGTAGAATAGAAGAGTGCTCTTTTCTCAAAAGCAGAGTGTGTTTCTTGTAAGGCGAGCTAGCGTTTGTTTCCCAGTCCAAAATCGAGTTGAATCACATGCAGGTTCTGGTCCTATGAGCAAGAGTTGTTTTCTGGTAAGAAGAGTCACTATTGTGCTCCCTTTGCCATACACAGGGCAAATAGCACTCGCGTCTCTTCCCAGCAAGTACAGTGTATTGGACTGAAGAGTAGCTACTGTTCTTGTCAGTTTCCTAAGCAGAGTTGAACTAGCTATGGCCGGTGTGTGCAGGAAGCACAGTTCTTTGTTCTGATCAAGCTCAATTTTCGGACCAAATAGTAAACACAGTAGAGTAGAAGAGTGCTCTTTTCTCAAAAACAGAGTGTGTTTCTTGTAAGGCTAGCTAGTGTTTGTTTCCCAGTTCTAAATGGAGTTGAATCACATGCAGTTTTTGGTCCTATGAGCAAGGGATGTTTTCTGGTAAGGAAAGTTACTATTGTGCT
Organism: Peromyscus eremicus; assembly: GCF_949786415.1. Lineage (NCBI taxonomy): Eukaryota > Metazoa > Chordata > Mammalia > Rodentia > Cricetidae > Peromyscus > Peromyscus eremicus. Next base: position 1,856,441 of record NW_026734293.1, read on the forward strand.
CCCTTTGCCATAAACAGTGCAAATAGCACTCGCGTCTGTTCCCAGCAAGTACAGTGTATTGGACAGAAGAGGAGCTACTGTTCTCGTCAGTTTCCTAAGCAGAGTTGAACTAGATATGGCCCTTGTGTGTAGGAAGCACAGTTCTTTTTTTCTGAGCAAGCTCACTGTTCTGGCCCTATAGACAACACTGAAGAGTAGAAGAGTGCTCTTTTCCCAGAAGCAGAGTTTGTTTCTAGTAAGGAGAGCTAGCGTTTGTCTCCCAGTACTAAATGCAGTTGAATTACATGCAGTTTCTTGTCCTATGAGCAAGAGTTGTTTTCTGGTAAGAAGAGTCACTATTGCGCTCCTATTGCCAGACACAGTGCAAACAACACTCGCTACTGTTCTTTGCAAGTACAGTGTATTGGACAGAAGAGGAGCTACTGTTCTTGTCAGTTTCCTAAGCAGAGTTGAACAAGATATGGCCCGTGTGTGTAGGAAGCACAGTTCTTTTGTTCTGAGCAAGCTCACTGTTTGGACCCCATAGGAAACACCGTAGAGTAGAAGAGTGCTCTTTTCTCAAAAGCAGAGTGTATTTCTTATAAGGCCAGCTAGCGTTTGTTTCCCAGTCCTAAATGGAGTTGAATCACATGTAGTTTCTGATCCCAGGAGCAAGAGTTTTTTTCTGGTAAGAAGAGTCCCTATTGCGCTCCCATTGTCATACCCAGTGCAAATAGCACTGACGTCAGTTCCCAGCATGTACAGTGTATTGGACTGAAGAGGATCTACTGTTTCTGTCAGTTTCCTAAGCAGAGTTGAACTAGATATGGCCCGTGTGTGTAGGAAGCACAGTTCTTTGGTTCTGAGCAAGCTCACTCTTCTGGCCTATAGGAAACACAGTAGAGTAGAAGAGTGCTCTTTTCTCAAAAGCAGAGAGTGTTTTTTGTAAAGCGAGCTTGCGTTTGTTTCCCAGTCCTAAATGGAGTTGAATCACATGCAGTTTCTAGTCCTACGAGCATGAGTTGTTTTCTGGAAAGGAAAGTCACTATTGTGCTCCCTTTGCCATACACAGTGCAAATAGGACTCGCGACGGTTCCCAGCAAGTACAGTGTATTGGACTGGAGAGGAGCTACTGCTCTTGTCAGTTTCCTAAGCAGAGTTGAACTAGATATGGACCGTGCATGTAGTAAGCACAGTTCTTTTGTTCTGAGCAAGCTCACTGTTCTGGCCCTACAGGAAACACAGTAAAGTAGAATAGTGCTCTTTTCTCCAAAGCAGAGTGTGTTTCTTCTAAGGCGAAATAGCGTTTGTTTCCAAGTCCTAAATGGAGTTGAATCACATGCAGTTTCTGGTCCTACAAGCAAGAGTTGTTTTCTTGTAAGAAGAGTCACTATTGCGCTCCCATTGCCATACACAGGGCAAATAGCACTCGCTTCTGTTCCCAGCATGTACAGTGTATTGCACTGAAGAGGATCTACTGTTCTTATCAGTTACCTATGCAGAGTTGAACTAGAAATGGCCCGTGAATGTAGGAAGCACAGTTCTTTTGTTCTGAGCAAGCTCATTGTTCGGACTCCATATGAAACACAGTAGAATAGAAGAGTGCTCTTTTCTCAAAAGCAGAGTGTGTTTCTTGTAAGGCTAGCTAGTGTTTGTTTCCGAGTCAGAAACAGATTTGAACATCATGAGTTTCTGGTCCTACGAGAAAGACTTGTTTTCTGGTAAGAGGAGTCACTATTTCGCTCCCATTGCCATACACAGTGCAAATAGGACTCGCGTCTGCGACCTGCAAGTACAGTGTATTTGACTGAAGAGGAGCTACTGTTCTTGTCAGTTTCCTAAGCAGAGTTGAACTAGATATGGCCCGTTTGTGTAGGAAGCACAGTTCTTTTGTTCTGAGCAAGCTCACTGTTCTGGCCGATAGGAAACACAGTAGAGTAGAAGAGTGCTCTTTTCTCAAAAGCAGAGTGTGTTTGTTTTAAGTTGAACTAGCATTTGTTTCCCAGTCCTAAATGGAGTTGAATCACATGCAGTTTCTGGTCCTATGAGCAAGAGTTGTTTTCTGGTAAGGAAAGTCACTATTGTGCTCCTTTTGCCATACACAGTGCAAATAGCAATCGTGTCTGTTCCCAGCAAGTACAGTGTATTCGACTGAAGAGGATCTACTGTATTTGTCAGTTTCCTAAGCAGAGTTGAACTCGATATGGCCCGTGTTTGTAGGAAGCACAGTTCTTTTGTTCTGAGCAAGCTCACTGTTCGGACCTCATAGGAAACACAGTAGAATAAAAGAGTGCTCTTTTCTCAAAAGCAGAGTGTGTTTTTTTGTAAGGCGAGCTAGCGTTTGTTTCCCAGTCCAAAATCGAGTTGAATCACATGCAGTTTCTGGTCCTACGAGCAAGGGATGTTTTCTGGTAAGGAAAGTCACTATTGTGCTCCCTTTGCCATAATCAGTGCAAATAGCACTCGCGTCTGTTCCCAGCAAGTACAGTGTATTGGACTGAAGAGGAGCTACTATTCTTGCAGTTTCCTAAGCAGAGTTGAACTAGATATGGCCCGTGTGTGTACGAAGCACAGTTCTTTTGTTCTGAGCAAGCTCACTGTTCTGGCCCTATAGGAAACACAGAAGAATAGAAGAGTGCTCTTTTTTCAGAAGCAGAGTGTGTTTCTTGTAAGGCGAGCTAGGGTTTGTTTCCCAGTCCTAAATGGAGTTGAATCACATGCAGTTTCTGGTCCTACCAGCAAGAGTTGTTTTCTGGTAAGAAGAGTCACTATTGTGCTACCATTGCCATACACAGTGCAAATAGCACTCGCGTCTGTTCCCAGCAAGTACAGTGTATTGGACTGAAGAGCAGCTACTATTCTTGCAGTTTCCTAAGCAGAGTTGAACTAGATATGGCCCGTGTGTGTAGGAAGCACAGTTCTTTTGTTCTGAGCAAGCGCACTGTTCTGGCCCTATAAAAAACACAGAAGAGTAGAAGAGTGCTCTTTTTTCAGAAGCAGAGTGTGTTTCTTGTAAGGCGAGCTAGCGTTTGTTTCCCAGTCCTAAATGGAGTTGAATCACATGCAGTTTCTGGTCCTACGAGCAAGAGTTGTTTTCTGGTAAGAAGAGTCACTATTGTGCTACCATTGCCATACACAGTGCAAATAGCACTCGCGTGTGTTCCCAGCAAGTACAGTGTATTGGACAGAAGAGGAGCTACTGTTCTTGTCAGTTTTTTAAGCAGAGTTGAACTAGATATGGCCTGTGTGTGTAGGAAGCCCAGTTCTTTTGTTCTGAGCAAGCTCACTTTTCGGACCCCATAGGAAACACAGTAGAGTAGAAGAGTGCTCTTTTCTCAAAAGCAGAGTGTGTTTCTTGTAAGGGGAGCTAGCGTTTGTTTCCCAGTCCTAAATGGAGTTGAATCACATGCAGTTTCTGATCCTAGGAGGAAGAGTTGTTTTCTGGTAAGAAGAGTCACTATTGTGCTCCCATTGTCATACACAGGGCAAATAGCACTGGCGTCTGTTCCCAGCATGTACAGTGTATTGGACTGAAGAGGAGATACTGTTCTTGTCAGTTTCCTAAGCAGAGTTGAACTAGACATGGCCCGTGTGTGTAGGAAGCACAGCTCTTTGTTCTGAGCAAGCTCACTGTTCGGCCCCATAGGAAACAATGTAGAATAGAAGAGTGCTCTTTTCTAAAAAGCAGAGTGTGTTTCTTGTAAAGCGAGCTAGCGTTTGTTTCCAGTCTTAAATGGAGTTGAATCACATGCAGTTTCTGGTCGTACGAGTAAGAGTTCTTTCCTGGTAAGAAGAGTCACTATTGTGCTCCCATTGTCATACACAGGGCAAATAGCACTCGCGTCTGTTCCCAGGAAGTACAGTGTATTGGAATGAAGAGGATCTACTGTTCTTGTCAGTTTCCTAAGCAGAGTTGAACTAGATATGGCCCTTGTGTGTAGGAAGCACAGTTCTTTTGTTCTGAGCCAGCTCACTGTTCGGACCCCATACGAAACACAGTAGAATAGAAGAGTGCTCTTTTCTCAAAAGCAGAGTGTGTTTCTTGTAAAGCAAGCTAGCGTTTGTTTCCAGTCTTAAATGGAGTTGAATCACATGCAGTTTCTGGTCCTACGAGTAAGAGTTGTTTTCTGGTAAGTAGAGTCACTGTTGTGCTCCCATTGTCATACACAGGGCAAATAGCACTGGCGTCTGTTCCCAGCATGTACAGTGTATTGGACTGAAGATGATCTACTGTTCTTGTCAGTTTCCTAAGCAGAGTTGAACTAGATATGGCCCGTGTGTGTAGGAAGCACAGTTCTTTTGTTCTGAGCAAGCTCACTGTTCGGACCCCATAGGAAACAAAGTAGAATAGAAGAGTGCTCTTTTCTCAAAATCAGAGTGTGTTTTTTGTAAGGCGAGCTAGCGTTTGTTTTCCAGTCCAAAATCGATTTGAATCACATGCAGTTTCTGGTCCTACGAGCAAGGGATGTTTTCTGGTAAGGAAAGTCACTATTGTGCTCCCTTTGCCATAAACAGTGCAAATAGCACTCACATCTGTACCCAGCAAGTACAGTGTATTGGACTGAAGAGGAGATACTGTTCTTGTCAGTTTCTTAAGCAGAGTTGAACTAGACATGGCCCGTGTGTGTAGGAAGCACAGTTCTTTTGTTCTGAGCAAGCTCACTGTTCTCGCCCTATAGGAAACACAGAAGAGTAGAAGAGTGCTCTTTCCTCAGAAGCAGAGTATGTTTCTTGTAAGGCGAGCTAGCGTTTGTTTCCCAGTCCTAAATGGAGTTGAATCACATGCAGTTTCTGGTCCTACGAGCAAGAGTTGTTTTCTGGTAAGAAGAGTCACTATTGTGCTATCATTGCCATACACAGTGCAAATAGCACTCGCGTCTGTTCCCAGCAAGTACAGTGTATTGGACAGAAGAGGAGCTACTGTTCTTGTCAGTTTCCTAAGCAGAGTTGAACTAGCTATAGCCCGTGTGTGTAGGAAGCACAGTTCTTTTGTTCTGAGCAAGCTCAATTTTCGGACCAAATAGTAAACACAGTAGACTAGAAGAGTGCTCTTTTCTCAAAAGCAGAGTGTGTTTCTTGTAAGGCTAGCTAGTGTTTGTTTCCCAGTTCTAAATGGAGTTGAATCACATGCAGTTTTTGGTCCTATGAGCAAGGGATGTTTTCTGGTAAGGAAAGTCACTATTGTGCTCCATTTGCCATAAACAGTGCAAATAGCTCTCACGTCTGTTCCCAGCAAGTACTGTGTATTGGACTGAAGAGGAGCTACTGTTCTTGTCAGTTTCCTAAGCAGAGTTGAACGAGATATGGCCCGTGTGTGTAGGAACCACAGTTCTTTGTTCTGAGCAAGCTCACTGTTCTGGTACTTTAGGAAACACAGAAGAGTAGAAGAGTGCTCTTTTCTCAAAAGCAGAGTGTGTTTCTTGTAAGGTGAGCTAGCGTTTGTTTCCCAGTCCTAAATGGAGTTGATTTACATGCAGTTTCTTGTCCTATGAGCAAGAGTTGTTTTCAGGTAAGAAGAGTCACTATTTCCCTCCTATTGCCATACACAGTGCAAACAACACTCGCGGCTCTTCTTTGTAAGTACAGTGTATTTGACAGAAGAGGAGCTACTGTTCTTGTCAGTTTCCTAAGCAGAGTTGAACTAGATATGCCCGGTGTGTGTAGGAAGCACAGTTCTTTTGTTCTGAGCAAGCTCACTGTTTTGGCCCTAAAGGAAACACAGTAGAGTAGAAGAGTGCTCTTTTCTCAAAAGCAGAGTGTGTTTCTTGTAAGGCGAGCTAGCTTTTGTTTCCCAGTCCTAAATGTAATTGAATCACATGCAGTTTCTGGTCCTACAAGCAAGAGATGTTTTCTAGTAAGAAGAGTCACTTTTTCGCTCCCATTGCCATACACTGGGCAAATAGGACTCGCGTCTGTTCCCAGGATGTACACTGTATTGGACTGAAGAGGATCTACTGTTCTAGTCAGTTTCCTAAGCAAAGTTGAACTAGAAATGGCCCGTGTGTGTAGGAAGTACACTTCTTTTGTTCTGAGCAAGCTCACTCTTCTGGCCCTATAGGAAACTCAGTAGAGTAGAAGAGTGCTCTTTTCTCAAAAACAGAATGTGTTTCTTGAAAGGCGAGCTAGCGTTTGTTTCCCAGTCCTAAATGGAGTTGAATCACAGGCAGTTTCTGGTCCTATGAGCAAGAGTTGTTCTATGGTAAAAAGAGTCACTATTGCGCTCCCATTGACATACACAGGGCAAATAGCACTGGCGTCTGTTCCCAGCATGTAAAGTGTATTGGACTGAAGAGGATCTACTGTTCTTGTCAGTTTCCTAAGCAGAGATGAACTAGATATGGCCCGTGTGTGTAGTAAGCACAGTTCTTTTGTTCTGAGCAAGCTCACTCTTCTGGCCTATAGGAAACAGAGTAGAGTAGAAGAGTGCTCTTTTCTCAAAAGCAGAGTGTGTTTCTTGTAAGGTGAGCTTGCGTTTGTTTCCCAGTCCTAAATGGAGTTGAATCACATGCAGTTTCTGGTCCAACAAGCAAGAGTTGTTTTCTGGAAAGGAAAGTCACTATTGTGTTCCCTTTGCCATACACAGTGCAAATAGCAGTCGCGTCTGTTCCCAGCAATTACAGTGTATTGGACTGAAGAGGAGCTACTGCTCTTGTCAGTTTCCTAAGCAGAGTTGAACTAGATATAGCCCGTGTGTGTAGGATGCACAGTTCTTTTGTTCTGAGCAAGCTCACTGTTCAGAACCCATAGGAAACACAGTAGAATAGAAGAGTGCTCTTTTCTCAAAAGCAGAGTGTGTTTCTTGTAAGGCGAGCCTGCGTTTGTTTCCCAGTCCTAAATGGAGTTGAATCACATGCAGTTTCTGGTCCTACGAGCAAGTGTTGTTTTCTGGTAAGAAGAGTCACTATTGCGCTCCCATTGTCATACACAGGGCAAATAGCACTGGCGTCTGTTCCCAGCATGTACAGTGTATTGGACTGAAGATGATCTACTGTTCTTGTCAGTTTCCTAAGCAGAGTTGAACTAAATATGGCCCGTGTGTGTAGGAAGCACAGTTCTTTTGTTCTGAGCAAGGTCACTGTTCGGACCCCACAGGAAACACAGTAGAATAGAAGAGTGCTCTTTTCTCAAAAGCAGAGTGTGTTTCTTGTAAGGCGAGCTAGCGTTTGTTTCCCAGTCCAAAATGGAGTTGAATCACATGCAGTTTCTGGTCCTATGAGCAAGGGAAGTTTTCTGGTAAGTTAAGTCACTATTGTGCTCCCTTTGCAATAAACAGTACAAATAGCACTCGCGTCTCTTCCCAGCAAGTACAGTGTATTGGACTGAAGAGGAGCTACTGTTCTTGTCAGTTTCCTAAGCAGAGTTGAACTAGATATGGCCTGTGTGTGTAGGAAGTACAGTTCTTTTGTTCTGAGCAAGCTCACTGTTCTGGCCATATAGGAAACACAGAACAGTAGAAGAGTGCTCTTTTCTCAGAAGCAGAGTTTGTTTCTTGTAAGGCGAGCTAGTGTTTGTTACCCAGTCCTAAATAGAGTGGAAACACATGCAGTTTCTGGTCCTACGAGCAAGAGTTGTTTTCTGGTAAGAAGAGTCACTATTTCGCTCCCATTGCCATGCACAGGGCAAATAGCACTCGCGTCTGCTCCCAGCAAGTACAGTGTATAGGACTGAAGAGGAGCTACTGTTCTTGTCAGTTTCCTAAGCAGAGTTGAACTAGACATAGCCCGTATGTGTACAAAGCACAGTTCTTTTGTTCTGAGCAAGCTCACTGTTCTGGCCCTGTAGGAAACACAGTAGAGTAGATGAGTGCTCTTTTCTCAAAAGCAGAGTGTGTTTCTTGTAAGGCGAGCGAGCGTTTGTTTCCCAGTCCTAAATGGAATTGAATCACATTCAGTTTCTGATCCTAGGAGCAAGAGTTGTTTTCTGGTAAGAAGAGTCACTATTGTGCTCCCATTGACATACACAAGGCAAATAGCACTGGCGTCTGTTCCCAGCATGTACAGTGTATTGGACTGAAGAGGATCTACTGTTCTTGTCAGTTTCCTAAGCAGAGTTGAACTAGATATGGCCCGTGTGTGTAGGAAGCACAGTTCTTTTGTTCTGAGCAAGCTCACTGTTTTGGCCCTATAGGAAACACAGTAGAGTAGAGGAGTGCTCTTTTCTCAAAAGCAGAGTATGTTTCTTGTAAGGCAAGCTAGTGTTTGTTTCCAAGTCGTAAATGTAGTTGAATCACATGCAGTTTCTGGTCCTACAAGCAAGAGTTGTTTTCTAGTAAGAAGAGTCACTATTGTGCTCCCATTGACATACACAGGGCAAATAGGACTCGCGTCTGTTCCCAGGATGTACAGTGTATTGGACTGAAGAGGATCTACTGTTCTTGTCAGTTTCCTAAGCAAAGTTTAACTAGATATGGCCCGTGTGTGTTAGAAGTACACTTCTTTTGTTCTGAGCAACCTCACTCTTCTGGCCCTATAGGAAACACAGTAGAGTAGAAGAGTGCTCTTTTCTCAAAAGCAGAATGTGTTTCTTGTAAGGCGAGCTAGCGTTTGTTTCCCAGTCCTAAATGGAGTTCAATCACATGCAGTTTCTGGTCCTACGAGCAAGAGTTGTTTTATGGTAAGTAGAGTCACTATTGCGCTCCCATTGTCATACACAGGGCAAATAGCACTGGCGTCTGTTCCCAGCATGTAAAGTGTATTGGACTGAAGAGGATCTACTGTTCTTGTCAGTTTCCTAAGCAGAGTTGAACTAGATATGGCCCGTGTGTGTAGGAAGCACAGTTCTTTTGTTCTGAGCTAGCTCACTCTTCTGGCCTATAGGAAACACAGTAGAGTAGAAGAGTGCTCTTTTCGCAAAAGCAGAGTGTGTTTCTTGTACTGCGAGCTTGCGTTTGTTTCCCAGTCCTAAATGGAGTTCAATCACATGCAGTTTCTGGTCCTACAATCAAGAGTTGTTTTCTGGAAAGGAAAGTCACTATTTTGCTCCCTTTGCCATACACAGTGCAAATAGCACTCGCGTCTGTTCCCAGGAAGTACAGTGTATTTGACTGAAGAGGAGCTACTGCTCTTGTCATTTTCCTAAGCAGAGTTGAACTAGATATGGCTCGTGTGTGTAGGAAGCACAGTTCTTTTGTTCTGAGCTAGCTCACTCTTCTGGCCTATAGGAAACACAGTAGAGTAGAAGAGTGCTCTTTTCTCAAAAGCAGAGTGTGTTTCTTGTACTGCGAGCTTGCGTTTGTTTCCCAGTCCTAAATGGAGTTCAATCACATGCAGTTTCTATTCCTACAATCAAGAGTTGTTTTCTGGAAAGGAAAGTCACTATTGTGTTCCCTTTGCCATACACAGTGCAAATACCACTAGCGTCTGTTCCCAGCATGTACAGTGTATTGGACAGAAGAGGATCTACTGTTCTTGTCAGTTTCCTAAGCAGAGTTGAACTAGATATGCCCGGTGTGTGTAGAAAGCACAGTTCTTTTGTTCTGAGCAAGCTCACTGTTTTGGCCCTAAAGGAAACACAGTAGAGTAGAAGAGTGCTCTTTTTTCAAAAGAAGAGTGTGTTTCATGTAAGGTGAGCTAGCCTTTGTTTCCCAGTCGTAAATGGAGTTGAATCACATGCAGTTTCTGGTCCTACGAGCAAGAGTTGTTTTCTGGTAAGAAGAGTCAGTATTGCGCTGCCATTGCCATACACAGGACAAATAGCACTCGCGTCTGTTCCCAGGACAAATAGCACTCGCATCTGTTCCCAGCAAATACAGTGTATTGGACTGAAGAGGAGCTACTGTTTTTGTCAGTTTCCTAAGCAGAGTTGAACTAGAAAGGGCCCGTGTGTGTAGGAAGCACAGTTCTTTTGTTCTGAGCAAGCTCACACTTCTGGCCCTATAGGAAACACAGTGGAGTAGAAGAGTGCTCTTTTCTCTAAAGCAGAGTGTGTTTCTTGTAAGGCGAGCTGGCGTTTGTTTCCCAGTCCTAAATGGAGTTGAATCACATGCAATTACTGGTCCTACGAGCAAGAGTTGTTTTATGGTAAGAATAGTCACTATTGCGCTGCCATTTTCATACACAGGACAAATAGCACTGGCGTCTGTTCCCAGCAAATACAGTGTATTGGACTGAAGAGGATCTACTGTTCTTGTCAGGTTCCTAAGCAGAGTTGAACTAGATATGGCTGTGTGTTTAGAAAGCACAGTTTTTTTGTTCTGAGCAAGCTCACTGTTCGGACCACATAGGAAACACAGTAGAGTAGAAGGGTGCTCTTTTCTCTAAAGCAGATTGTGTTTCTTATAAGGCTAGCTAGCATTTGTTTCCCAGTCCTAAATGGAGTTGAATCACATACAGTTTCTGGTCCTACGAGCAAGAGTTGTTTTCTGGTAAGGAAAGTCACTATTGCGCTGCCATATCCCTACACAGGACAAATAGCACTGTTGTCTCTTCCCCACAGTACAGTGTATTGGACTGAAGAGGATCTACTGTTCTTGTCAGGTTCCTAAGCAGAATTGAACTAGGTATGGTGGTGTGTGTAGGAAGCACGGTTTTTTTGTTCTGAACGAGCTCACTGTTCTGGTCCTATAGGAAACACAGTAGAGTAGAAGAGTGCTCTTTTCTCAAAAGCAGAGTGTGTTTCTTGTAAGGCGAGCTAGTGTTTGTTTCCCAGTCCTATATGGAGTTGAATCACATGCAGTTTCTGGTCCTACGAGCAAGAGTTGTTTTCTGGTAAGGAAAGTCACTATTGCGCTCCCATTGCCATACACAGTGCAAATAGCACTTGCGTCTGTTCCCAGCAAGTACAGTGTATTGGACTGAAGAGGATCTACTATTCTTGTCAGTTTCCTAAGCAGAATTGAACTAGATATGACCGTGTGTGTAGGAAGCACAGTTCTTTTGTTCTGAGCAAGCTCACTGTTTTGGCCCTATAGGAAACCCTTTGAGTAGAAGAGGGCTCTATTCTCAAAAGCAGAGTGTGTTTCTTGTAAGGTGAGCTAGCGTTTGTTTCCCAGTCCTAAATGGAGTTGAATCTCATGCAGTTTCTGGTCCTACCAGCAAGAGTTGTTTTCTGGTAAGAAGAGTTACTATTGCGCTCCCATTTTCATACACACGGCAAATAGCACTGGCGTCTGTTCCCAGCAAGTACAATGTACTGGACTGAATAGGATCTACTATTCTTGTCAGTTTCCTAAGCAGAATTGGACTTGATATGACCGTGTGTGTAGGAAGCACAGTTTTTTGTTCTGAGCAAGCTCACTGTTTTGGCGATATACGAAACACAGTAGCAGAAGAGTGCTCTTTTCTCAAAAGCAGAGTATGTTTCTTGTAAGGCGAGCTAGCGTTTGTTTCCCAATACTAAATGGAGTTGAGTCACAGGCAGTTTTTGCTCCTACGAGCAAGAGTTGTTTTCTGGTAAGAAGAGTCACTATTGCGCTCCAATTGCCATACACAGTGCAAATAGCACTGGCGTCTCTTCCCAGCATGTACAGTGTATTGGACAGAATAGGAGCTACTGTTCTTGTCAGTTTCCTAAGCAGAGTTGAACTGGATATGGTCCGTGTGTTTAGGAAGCACAGTTCTTTTGTTCTCAGCAAGCTCACTGTTCTGGCCCTTATAGGAAAACACAGTAGAGTAGATGAGTGCTCTTTTCTCAAAAGCAGAGTGTGTTTCTTGTAAGGCGAGCTAGCGTTTGTTTCCCAGTCCTAAATAGAGTTGAATCCCATGCAGTTTCTGGTCCTACGAGCAAGAGTTGTTTTCTGGTAAGGAAGTCACTATTGCCTTCCCAGTGCCATACACAGTGCAAATAGCACTCGCGTCTGTTCCCAGCAAGTACAGTGTATCAGACTGAAGAGGAGCTACTGTTCTTGTCAGTTTACTAAGCAGAGTTGAACGAGATATGGCCCGTGTGTAGGAAGCACAGTTCTTTTGTTCTGAGCAAGCTCACTGTTTGGACCCCATTGGAAACACAGTAGAGTAGAAGAGTGCTCTTTTCTCAAAAGCAGAGTGTGTTTCTTGTAAGGCGAGCTAGAGTTTGTTTCCCAGTCCTAAATGGAGTTGAATCACATGCAGTTTCTGGTCCTACGAGCAAGAGTTGTTTTCTGGTAAGAAGATTCACTATTGTGCTCCCATTGAAGTACACAGTGCAAATAGCACTGGCGTCTCTTCCCACCATGTACAGTGTATTGGACTGAAGAGGATCTACTGTTCTTGTCAGGTTCCTAAGCAGAGTTGAACTAGATTTGGCCGTGTGTGTAGGAAGCACAGTTCTTTTGTTCTGATCAAGCTCACTGTTCTGGCACTATAGGAAACACAGTAGTGTAGAAGAGTGCTCTTTTCTCAAAAGCAGAGTGTGTTTTTTGTAAGGCGAGCTAGCGTTTGTTTCCCAGTCTTAATGGAGTTGAATCACATGCAGTTTCTGCTCCTACGAGCAAGAGTTTTTTTTCTGGTAAGAAGAGTCACTATTGCGCTGCCATTGCCATACACAGGACAAAGAGCACTGTTGTCTGTTCCCAGCAGTACAGTGTATTGGACTGAAGAGGATCTACTGTTCTTGTCAGGTTTATAAGCAAAATTGAACTAGATATGGCCGTGTGTGTAGGAAGCACAGTTCTTTTGTTCTGAGCAAGCTCACTGTTCGGACCCCATTGGAAACACAGTAGAGTAGAAGAGTGCTCTTTTCTCAAAAGCAGAGTGTGTTTCATGTAAGGCGAGCTAGCATTTGTTTCCCAGTTCTAAATGGAGTTGAATCACATGCAGTTTCTGGTCCTATGAGCAAGAGTTGTTTTCTGGTAAGAAGAGTCACTATTGTGCTCCCATTGTCATACACAGGGCAAATAGCACTCGCTTCTGTTCCCAGCTAGAACAGTGTATTGGACTGAAGAGGATCTACTATTCTTGTCAGTTTCCTAAGCAGAATTGAACTAGATATGACCGTGTGTTTAGGAAGCACAGTTCTTTTGTTCTGAGCAAGCTCACAGTTTTTGCCCTATAGGAAACACAGTAGAGTAGAAGAGTGCTCTTTTCTCAAAAGCAGAGTGTGTTTCTTGTAAGGCGAGCTAGAGTTTGTTTCCCAGTCCTAAATGGAGTTGAGTCACATGCAGTTTTTGTTCCTACGAGCAAGAGTTGTTTTCTGGGAAGAAGAGTCACTATTGTGCTCCAATTGCTATACACAGTGCAAATAGCACTCGCGTCTGTTCCCACCATATACAGTGTATTAGACTGAATAGGAGCTACTGTTCTTGTCAGTTTCCTAAGCAGAGTTGAACTAGATATTGTCCGTGTGTGTAGGAAGCACAGTTCTTTTGTTCTCAGCAAGCTCACTGTTCTGGTCCTACAGGAAACACAGTAGAGTAGAAGAGTGCTCTTTTCTCAAAAGCAGAGTGTGTTTCTTGTAAGGCGAGCTAGCGTTTGTTTCCCAGTCCTAAATGGAGTTGAATCACATGCAGTTTCTGGTCCTACGAGCAAGAGTTGTTTTATGGTAAGAATAATCACTATTGCGCTGCCATTGCCATACACAGGACAAATAGCACTGTTGTCTCTTCCCTGCAGTACAGTGTATTGGACTGAAGAGGATCTACTGTTCTTGTCAGGTTCCTAAGCAGAATTGAACTAGGTATGGTGGTGTGTGCAGGAAGCACGGTTTTTTTGTTCTGAGCAAGCTCACTGTTCGGACCTCATAGGAAACACAGTAGAGTAGAAGAGTGCTCTTTTCTCAAAAGCAGAGTGGGTTTCTTGTAAGGCGAGCTAGCGTTTGTTTCCCAGTCCTATATGGAGTTGAATCACATGCAGTTTCTGGTCCTACGAGCAAGAGTTGTTTTCTGGTAAGAAGAGTCACTATTGCGCTCCCATTGCCATACACAGTGCAAATAGCACTCGCGTCTGTTCCCAGCAATTACAGTGTATTGGACTGAAGAGGAGCTACTGTTCTCGTCAGTTTCCTAAGCAGAGTTAAACTAGATATGGCCCATGTGTGTAGGAAGCACAGTTCTTTTGTTCTGAGCAAGCTCACTGTTCTGGCCCTTTAGGAAACACAGTAGAGTAGAAGAGTGCTCTTTTCTCAAAAGCAGAGTGTGTTTCTTGGAAGGCGAGCTAGAGTTTGTTTCCCAGTCCTAAATGGAGTTGAGTCACATGCAGTTTTTTGTCCTACGAGCAAGAGTTGTTTTCTGGTAAGACGAGTCACTATAGTGCTCCAATTGCCATACACAGTGCAAATAGCACTCGCGTCTGTTCCCAGGAAGTACAGTGTATTGGACTGAAGAGGAGCTACTGTTCTTGTCAAGTTCCTAAGCAGAGTTTTACTAGATATGGTTCGTGTGTGTAGGAAGCACAGTTCTTTTGTTCTGAGCAAGCTCACTGTTTGGACACCAAGGAAACACAGTAGAGTAGAAGAGTGCTCTTTTCTCAAAAGCAGAGTGTGTTTCTTGTAAGGCGAGCTAGCGTTTGTTTCCCAGTCCTAAATGGAGTGAATCCCATGCAGTTTCTGGTCCTACAAGCAAGAGTTTTTTTCTGGTAAGAAGAGTCACTATTGCGCTGCCATTGCCATACACAGGACAAATAGCACTGTTGTCTGTTCCCAGCAGTACAGTGTATTGGACGGAAGAGGATCTATGGTTCTTGTCAGGTTCCTAAGCAGAATTGAACTAGGTATGGCCGTGTGTGTAGGAAGCACAGTTCTTTTGTTCTGAGCAAGTTCACTGTTCAGAACTCTTAGGAAACACAGTAGATAGAAGATGCTTTTTTCTCTAAATCAGAGTGTGTTTCTTGTATGGCGAGCTAGTGTTTGTTTCCTAGTCCTAAATGGAGTTGAATCACATGCCGTCTCTGGTCCTACGAGCAAGAGTTGTTTTCTGGTTAGAAGAGTCACTATTGTGCTCCCATTGTCATACACATGGCAAATGGCACTCGCGTCTGTTCCCAGCATGTACAGTGTATTGTACTGAAGAGGATCTACTGTTCTTGTCAGGTTCCTAAGCAGAATTGAACTAGGTATGGCCGTGTGTGTAGGAAGCACAGTTCTTTTCTTCTGAGCAAGTTCACTGTTCAGACCTCTTAGGAAACACAGTAGAGTAGAAGAGTGCTTTTTTCTCTAAATCAGAGTGTGTTTCTTGTAAGGCGAGCTAGTGTTTTTTCCTAGTCCTAAATGGAGATGAATCACATGCAGTCTCTGGTATTATGAGCAAGAGTTGTTTTCTGGTAAGAAGAGTCACTATTGTGCTCCCATTGTCATACACAGGGCAAATAGCACTCGTGTCTGTTCCCAGCATGTACAGTGTATTGGACTGAAGAGGGTCTACTGTTCTTGTCAGGTTCCTAAGCAGAGTTGAACTAGATATGTCCGTGTGTAGGAAGCACAGTTCTTTTGTTCTGAGCAAGCTCACTGTTCTGGCCCTATAGGAAACACAGTAGAGTAGAAGAGTGCTGTTTACTCAAAAGCAGAGTGTGTTTCTTGTAAGGCGAGCTAGCATTTGTTTCCCAGTCCTATATGGAGTTGAATCACATGCAGTTTCTGGTCCTACGAGCAAGAGTTGTTTTCTGGTAAGCAGAGTTACTATTGTGCTCCCATTGTCATACACAGGGAAAATAGCACTCGCCTCTGTTCCCAGCAAGTGCAGTGTATTGGACTGAAGAGGATCTACTGTTCTTGTCAGGTTCTTAAGCAGAATTGAACTAGGTATGGCGGTGTGTGTAGGAAGCACAGTTGTTTTGTTCTGAGCAAGCTCACTGTTTGGACCCGATAGGAAACACAGTAGAGTAGAAGAGTGCTCTTTTCTCAAAAGCAGAGTGTGTTTTTTGTAAGGCGAGCTAGCGTTTGTTTCCCAGTCCTAAATGGAGTTGAATCACATGCAGTTTCTGGTCCTATGAGCAAGAGTTGTTTTATGGTAAGAATAGTCACTATTGCGCTGCCATTTCCCTACACAGGACAAATAGCACTGTTGTCTCTTCCAAGCAGTACAGTGTATTGGACTGAAGAGGATCTACTTTTCTTGTCAGGTTCCTAAGCAGAATTGAACTAGGTATGGTGGTGTGTGTAGGAAGCACTGTTTTTTTGTTCTGAGCAAGCTCACTGTTCTGGCCCTATAGGAAACACAGTAGAGTAGAAGAGCGCTCATTTCTCAAAAGCAGAGTGTGTTTCTTGTAAGGTGAGCTAGCGTTTGTTTCCCAGTCCTAAATGGAGTTGAATCTCATGCAGTTTCTGGTCCTACCAGCAAGAGTTGTTTTCTGGTAAGAAGAGTTACTATTGCGCTCCCATTTACATACACAGGGCAAATAGCACTCGCGTCTGTTCCCAGCAAGTACAGTGTATTCGACTGAAGAGGATCTACTATTCTTGTCAGTTTCCTAAGCAGAATTGCACTAGATATGACCGTGTGTGTAGGAAGCACAGTTCTTTTGTTCTGAGCAAGCTCACTGTTTTGGCGCTATAGGAAACACAGTAGCGTGGAAGAGTGCTCTTTTCTCAAAAGCAGAGTGTGTTTCTTGTAAGGCGAGCTAGCGTTTGTTTCCCAGTCCAAAATGGAGTTGAGTCAAATGCAGGTTTTGCTCCTACGAACAAGAGTTGTTTTCTGGTAAGAAGAGTCACTATTGCGCTCCAATTGCCATACACAGTGCAAATAGCACTCGGGTCTGTTCCCAGCAAGTACAGAGTATTGGACAGAATAGGAGCTACTGTTCTTGTCAGTTTCCTAAACAGAGTTGAACTAGATATGGTCCGTGTGTTTAGGAAGCACAGTTCTTTTGTTCTGAGCAAGCTCACTGTTCTGGTCCTATAGGAAACACAGTAGAGTAGAAGAGTGCTCTTTTCTCAAAAGCAGAGTGTGTTTCTTGTAAGGCGAGCTAGCGTTTGTTTCCCAGTCCTAAATGGAGTTGAATCACATGCAGTTTCTGGTCCTACGAGCAAGAGTTGTTTTCTGGGAAATAAGTCACTATTGCGTTCCCAGTGCCACACAGTGCAAATAGCACGCGCGTCTGTTCCCAGCAGGTACAGTGTATCAGACTGAAGAGGAGCTACTGTTCTTGTCAGTTTCGTAAGCAGAGTTGAACGAGATATGGCCCGTGTGAAGGAAGCACAGTTCTTTTGTTCTGAGCAAGCTCACTATTTGGATCCCATTGGAAACACAGTAGAGTAGAAGAGAGCTCTTTTCTCAAAAGCAGAGTGTGTTTCTTGTAAGGCGAGCTAGAGTTTGTTTCCCAGTCCTAAATGGAGTTGAATCACATGCAGTTTCTGGTCCTACGAGCAAGAGTTGTTTTCTGGTAAGAAGAGTCACTATTGTGCTCCCATTGAAATACACAAGGCAAATTGCACTGGCGTCTGTTCCCATCATGTACAGTGTATTGGACTGAAGAGGATCTACTGATTTTGTCAGGTTCCTAAGCAGAGTTGAACTAGATATGGCCGTGTGTGTAGGAAGCACAGTTCTTTTGTTCTGATCAAGCTCACTGTTCTGGCCCTATAGGAAACACAGTAGAGTAGAAGAGTGCTCTTTTCTCTAAATCAGAGCGTGTTTCTTGTAAGGCGAGCTCGCGTTTGTTTCCCAGTCCTAAATGGAGTTGAGTCACATGCAGTTTTTGGTCCTACGAGCAAGAGTTGTTTTCTGGGAAGAAGAGTCACTATTGCGCTCCAATTGCTATACACAGTGCAAATAGCACTCGCGTTTGTTCCCAGCAAGTACAGTGTATCGGACTGAAGAGGAGCTACTGTTCTTGTCAGTTTCATAAGCAGAGTTGAACTAGATTTGGTCCGGGTGTAGGAAGCACAGTTGTTTTGTTCTGAGCAAGCTCACTGTTTGGACCCCCTAGGATACACAGTAGAGTAGAAGAGTGCTCTTTTCTCAAAAGCAGAGTGTGTTTCTTATACTGCGAGCTAGCGTTTGTTTCCCAGTCCTAAATGGAGTTGAATCACATGCAGTTTCTGGTCCTACGAGCAAGAGTTGTTTTATGGTAAGAATAGTCACTATTGCACTGCCATTGCCTTACACAGGACAAATAGCACTGTTGTCTGTTCCCAGCAGTAGAGTGTATTGGACGTAAGAGGATCTACTGTTCTTGTCAGGTTCCTAAGCAGAGTTGACCTAGGTATGGCTGTGTGTGTAGGAAGCACAGTTGTTTTGTTCTGAGCAAGCTCACTGTTCTGGCCCTTTAGGAAACACAGTAGAGTAGAAGAGTGCTCTTTTCTCAATAGCAGAATGTGTTTCTTGTAAGGCGAGCTAGCGTTTGTTTCCCAGTCCTAAATGGAGTTGAATCACATGCAGTTTCTGGTCCTACGAGCAAGAGTTGTTTTATTGTAAGAATAGTCACTATTGCGCTGCCATTGCCATACACAGGACAAATAGCACTGTTGTCTCTTCCCAGCAGTACAGTGTATTGGACTGAAGAGGATCTACTGTTCTTGTCAGGTTCCTAAGCAGAATTGAACTAGGTATGGTGGTGTGTGTAGGAAGCACGGTTTTCTTGTTCTGAGCAAGCTCACTGTTCGGACCTCATAGGAAACACAGTAGAGTAGAAGAGTGCTCTTTTCTCAAAAGCAGAGTGGGTTTCTTGTAAGGCGAGCTAGCGTTTGTTTCCCAGTCCTATATGGAGTTGAATCACATGCAGTTTCTGGTCCTACGAGCAAGAGTTGTTTTCTGGTAAGAAGAGTCACTATTGCGCTCCCTTTGCCATACACAGTGCAAATAGCACTCGCGTCTGTTCCCAGCAAGTACAGTGTATTGGACTGAATAGGAGCTACTGTTCTTGCATTTTCCAAAGCTTAGTTGAACTAGATATGGTCCGTGTGTGTAGGAAGCACAGTTCTTTTTTTCTCAGCAAGCTCACTGTTCTGGCCCTATAGGAAACACAGTAGAGTAGAACAGTGCTCTTTTCTCAAAAGCAGAGTGTGTTTCT
Source organism: Peromyscus eremicus (assembly GCF_949786415.1). Taxonomy (NCBI): domain Eukaryota; kingdom Metazoa; phylum Chordata; class Mammalia; order Rodentia; family Cricetidae; genus Peromyscus; species Peromyscus eremicus. The sequence continues at coordinate 1,875,277 of NW_026734293.1, forward strand.
TGTAAGGCGAGCTAGCGTTTGTTTCCCAGTCCTAAATGGAGTTGAATCACAATCAGTTTCTGCTCCTACGAGCAAGAGTTTTTTTTACGGGAAAGAAGAGTCCCTATTGCGCTGCCATTGCCATACACTGGACAAATAGCACTGTTGTCTGTTCCCAGCAGTACAGTGTATTGGACTGAAGAGGATCTACTGTTCTTGTCAGGTTTATAAGCAAAATTGAACTAGATATGGGCGTGTGTAGGAAGCACAGTTCTTTTGTTCTGAACAAGCTCACTGTTCGGACCCCATCGGAAACACAGTAGAGTAGAAGAGTGCTCTTTTCTCTAAAGCAGATTGTGTTTCTTGTCAGGCGAGCTAGCATTTGTTTCCCCGTCATAAATGGAGTTGAATCACATACAGTTTCTGGTCCTACGAGCAAGAGTTTTTTTCTGGTAAGGAAAGTCACTATTGCGCTCCCTTTGCCATACACAGTGCAAATAGCACTCGCGTCTGTTCCCAGCAAGTACAGTGTATTGGACTGAAGAGGAGCTACTGTTCTTGTCAGTTTCCTAAGCAGAGTTAAACTAGATATGGCCCGTGTGTGTAGGAAGCACAGTTCTTTTTTTCTGAGCAAGCTCACTGTTCTGGCCCTATAATAAACACAGCAGATTAGAAAAGTGCTCTTTTCTCTAAAGCAGAGTGTGTTTCTTGTAAGGCGAGCTAGCGTTTGTTTCCCAGTCCTAAATGGAGTTGAATCACATGCAGTTTCTGGTCCTATGAGCAGGAGTTGTTTTATGGTAAGAATAGTCACTATTGTGCTGCCATTGCCATACACAGGACAAATAGCACTGGCGTCTGTTCCCAGCAAGTACAGTGTATTGGACTGAAGAGGATGTACTGTTCTTGTCAGGTTCCTAATCAGAATTGAACTAGATATGGCCGTGTGTGTAGGAAGCACAGTTCTTTTGTTCCGAGCAAGCTCACTGTTCGGACCCCATAAGAAACACAGTAGAGTAGAAGAGTGCTCTTTTCTCAAAAGCAGAGTGTGTTTCATGTAAGGCGAGCTAGAGTTTGTTTCCCAGTCCTAAATGGAGTTGAATCACATGCAGTTTCTGGTCCTACGAGCAAGAGTTGTTTTCTGGTAAGAAGAGTCACTATTGTGCTCCCATTGTCATATACAGGGCAAATAGCACTCGCGTCTGTTCCCAGCTAGAACAGTGTATTGGACTGAAGAGGATCTACTATTCTTGTCAGTTTCCTAAGCAGAATTGAACTAGATATGACCGTGTGTTTAGGAAGCACAGTTCTTTTGTTCTGAGCAAGTTCACTATTCAGACCTCTTAGGAAACACAGTAGAGAAGAAGAGTGCTCTTTTATCAAAAGCAGAGTGTGTTTCTTGTAAGGCGAGCTAGCATTTGTTTCCCAGTCCTAAATGGAGTTGAATCACATGCAGTTTCTGGTCCTACGAGCAAGAGTTGTTTTCTGGTAAGAAGAGTCACTATTGCGCTCCAATTGCTATACACAGTGCAAATAGCACTCGCGTTTGTTCCCTGCAATTTCAGTGTATCGGACTGAAGAGGATCTACTGTTCTTGTCAGTTTCGTAAGCAGAGTTGAACTAGATATGGTCCGTGTGTAGGAAGCACAGTTTTTTGTTCTGAGCAAGCTCACTGTTTGGACCCCAAAGGAAACACAGTAGAGTAGAAGAGTGCTCTTTTCTCAAAAGCAGAGTGTGTTTCTTGTAAGGCGAGTTAGTGTTTGTTTCCCAGTCCTAAATGGAGTTGAATCACATGCAGTTTCTGGTCCTACAAACAAGAGTTGTTTTCTGGTAAGAAGAGTCACTATTGCGCTGCCATTGCCATACACTGGACAAATAGCACTGGCGTTTTTTCCCAGCAAGTACAGTGTATTGGACTGAAGAGGATCTACTGTTCTTGTCAGTTTCCTAAGCAGAGTTGAACTAGATATGGCCCGTGTGTGTAGGAAGCACAGTTCTTTTGTTCTGAGCAAGCTCACTGTTCTGGCCCTATAGGAAACACAGTAGAGTAGAAAAGTGCTCTTTTCATTAAAGCAGAGTGTGTTTCTTGTAATGCAAGCTCGTGTTTGTTTCCCAGTCCTAAATGGAGTTGAATCACATGCAGTTTCTGGTCCTACAAGCAAGAGTTGTTTTATGGTAAGAATAGTCACTATTGCGCTGCCATTGCCATACACAGGACAAATAGCACTGGCGTCTGTTCCCAGCAAGTACAGTGTATTGGACTGAAGAGGATCTACTGTTCTTTTCAGGTTCCTAATCAGAATTGAACTAGATATGGCCGTGTGTGTAGGAAGCACAGTTCTTTTGTTCTGAGCAAGCTCACTGTTCTGGCCCTACAGGAAACACAGTAGAGTAGAAGAGTGCTCTTTTCTCAAAAGCAGAGTGTGTTTCTTATAAGGAGAGCTAGCGTTTGTTTCCCAATCCTAAATGGAGTTGAATCACATGCAGTTTCTGGTCCTTGGGCAAGAGTTGTTTTCTGGTAAGAAGAGTCAATATTGCACTGCCATTGCCATACACAGGACAAAGAGCCCTGGAGTCTGTTCCCAGCAAGTACAGTGTATTGGAGTGAAGAGGATCTACTGTTCTTGTCAGGTTCCTAAGCAGAATTGAACTAGATATGGCCGTGTGTGTAGGAAGCACAGTTCTTTTGTTCTGAGCAAGTTCACTGTTTGGACCTCTTAGGAAACACAGTAGAGTAGAAGAGTGCTCTTTTCTCTAAATCAGAGTGTGTTTCTTGTAAGGCGAGCTAGTGTTTGTTTCCCAGTCCTAAATGGAGTTGAATCACATGCAGTTTCTGGTCCTACGAGCAAGAGTTGTTTTCTGGTAAGTAGAGTCACTATTGCGCTCCCATTGTCATACACAGGGCAAATAGCACTCGCGTCTGTTCCCAGCATGTACAGTGTATTGGACTGAAGAGGATCTACTGTTCTTGTCAGGTTCCTAAGGAGAGTTGAACTAGATATGGCCGTGTGTGTAGGAAGCACAGTTCTTTTGTTCTGAGCAAGCTCAGTGTTCTGGCCCTATAGGAAACACAGAAGAGTAGAAGAGTGCTCTTTTCTCTAAAGCAGAGTGTGTTTCTTGTAAGGCGAGCTCGAGTTTGTTTCCCAGTCGTAAATGGAGTTGACTCACATGCAGTTTTTGAACATACGAGCAAGAGTTGTTTTCTGGTAAGAAGAGTCACTATTGCACTTCAATTGCCATACACAGTGCAAATAGCACTGGCGTCTGTTCCCATCAAGTACAGTGTATTGGACTGAATAGGAGCTACTCTTCTTGTCAGTTTCCAAAGCATAGTTGAACTAGATGTGGTCCATGTGTGTAGGAAGCACAGTTCTTTTGATCTCAGCAAGCTCACTGTCCTGGCCCTATAGGAAATACAGTAGAGTAGAACAGTGCTCTTTTCAAAAAGCAGAGTGTGTTTCTTGTAAGGCAAGCTAGCGTTTGTTTCCCAGTTCTAAATGGAGTTGAATCACATGCAGTTTCTGGTCCTACGAGCAAGAGTTGTTATCTGGTAAGGAAGTCACTATTGTGCTCCCATTGCCATACACAGTGCAAATAGCACTCGCGTCTGTTCCCAGCAAGTACAGTGTATCGGACTGAAGAGGAGCTACTGTTCTTGTCAGTTTCCTAAGCAGAGTTGAACGAGATATGGCCCGTGTGTGTAGGAAGCACAGTTCTTTTGTTCTGAGCAAGCTCACTGTTTGGACCACATAGGAAACACAGTAGAATAGAAGAGTGCTCTTTTTTCAAAAGCAGAGTGTGTTTCATGTAAGGCGAGCTAGCATTTGTTTCCCAGTCGTAAATGGAGTTGAATCACATGCAGTTTCTGGTCCTACGAGTAAGAGTTGTTTTCTGGTAAGAAGAGTCAGTATTGCGCTGCCATTGCCATACACAGGACAAATAGCACTGGCGTCTGTTCCCAGCAAGTACAGTGTATTGGACTGAAGAGGATCTACTGTTCTTGTCAGGTTTATAAGCAGTATTGAACTAGATATGGCCGTGTGTGTAGGAAGCACAGTTTTTTTGTTCTGAGCAAGCTCACTGTTCGGACCCCATAGGAAACACAGTAGAGTAGAAGAGTGCTCTTTTCTCAAAAGCAGAGTGTGTTTCTTTCAGGCGAGCTAGCATTTGTTTCCCAGTCCTAAATGGAGTTGAATCACATACAGTTTCTGGTCCTACGAGCAAGAGTTGTTTTCTGGTAAGGAAAGTCACTATTGTGCTCCCATTGCAATACACAGTGCAAATAGCACTCGCGTCTGTTCCCAGCAAGTACAGTGTATTGGACTGAAGAGGATCTACTATTCTTGTCAGTTTCCTAAGCAGAGTTAAACTAGATATGGCCCGTGTGTGTAGGAAGCACAGTTCTATTGTTCTGAGCAAGCTCACTGTTCTGGCCCTATAGGAAACACAGCAGAGTAGAAAAGTGCTCTTTTCTCTAAAGCAGAGTGTGTTTCTTGTAAGGCGAGCTAGCGTTTGTTTCCCAGTCCTAAATGGAGTTGAATCACATGCAGTTTCTGGTCCTACGAGCAGGAGTTGTTTTATGGTAAGAATAGTCACTATTGTGCTGCCATTGCCATACACAGGACAAATAGCACTGGCGTCTGTTCCCAGCAAGTACAGTGTATTGGACTGAAGAGGATGTACTGTTCTTGTCAGGTTCCTAATCAGAATTGAACTAGATATGGCCGTGTGTGTAGAAAGCACAGTTCTTTTGTTCTGAGCAAGCTCACTGTTCGGACCCCATAGGAAACACAGTCGAGTAGAAGAGTGCTCTTTTCTCAAAAGCAGAGTGTGTTTCATGTAAGGCGAGCTAGCATTTGTTTCCCAGTCCTAAATGGAGTTTAAACACATGCAGTTTCTGGTCCTACAAGCAAGAGTTGTTTTCTGGTAAGAAGAGTCACTATTGTGCTCCCATTTTCATACACAGGGCAAGTAGCACTTGCGTCTTTTCCCAGCAAGAACAGTGTATTGGACTGAAGAGGATCTACTATTCTTGTCAGTTTCCTAAGCAGAATTGAACTAGATATGACCGTGTGTTTAGGAAGCACAGTTCTTTTGTTCTGAGCAAGCTCACTGTTTTGGCCCTATTGGAAACACAGTAGAGTAGAAGAGTGCTCTTTTCTCAAAAGCAGAGTGTGTTTCTTGTAAGGCGAGCTCGAGTTTGTTTCCCAGTCCTAAATGGAGTTGAGTCACATGCAGTTTTTGGTCTTACGAGCAAGAGTTGTTTTCTGGGAAGAAGAGTCACTATTGCGCTCCAATTGCTATACACAGTGCAAATAGCACTCGCGTTTGTTCCCTGCAAGTACAGTGTATCGGACTGAAGAGGAGCTACTGTTCTTGTCAGTTTCGTAAGCAGAGTTGAACTAGATATGGTCCGTGTGTAGGAAGCACAGTTTTTTGTTCTGAGCAAGCTCACTGTTTGGACCCCAAAGGAAACACAGTAGAGTAGAAGAGTGCTCTTTTCTCAAAAACAGAGTGTGTTTCTTGTAAGGCGAGTTAGTGTTTGTTTCCCAGTCCTAAATGGAGTTGAATCACATACAGTTTCTGGTCCTACAAACAAGAGTTGTGTTCTGGTAAGAAGAGTCACTATTGCGCTGCCATTGCCATACAGAGGACAAATAGCACTGGCGTCTTTTCCCAGCAAGTACAGTGTATTGGACTGAAGAGGATCTACTGTTCTTGTCAGTTTCCTAAGTAGAGTTGAACTAGATATGGCCCGTGTGTGTAGGAAGCACAGTTCTTTTGTTCTGAGCAAGCTCACTGTTCTGGCCCTATAGGAAACACAGTAGAGTAGAAAAGTGCTCTTTTCTCTAAAGCAGAGTGTGTTTCTTGTAATGCAAGCTCGTGTTTGTTTCCCAGTCCTAAATGGAGTTGAATCACATGCAGTTTCTGGTCCTACGAGCAAGAGTTGTTTTCTGCTAAGAAGAGTCAATATTGTGCTGCCATTGCCATACACAGGACAAAGAGCCCTGGAGACTGTTCCCAGCAAGTACAGTGTATTGGAGTGAAGAGGATCTACTGTTCTTGTCAGGTTCCTAAGCAGAATTGAACTAGATATGGCCGTGTGTGTAGGAAGCACAGTTCTTTTGTTCTGAGCAAGTTCACTGTTTGGACGTCTTAGGAAACACAGTAGAGTAGAAGAGTGCTCTTTTCTCTAAATCAGAGTGTGTTTCTTGTAAGGCGAGGTAGTGTTTGTTTCCCAGTCCTAAATGGAGTTGAATCACATGCAGTTTCTGGTCCTACGAGCAAGAGTTGTTTTCTGGTAAGAAGAGTCACTATTGTGCTCCCATTGTCATACACAGGGCAAATAGCACTGGCGTCTGTTCCCAGCATGTACAGTGTATTGGACTGAAGAGGATCTACTGTTCTTGTCAGGTTCCTAAGGAGAGTTGAACTAGATATGGCCGTGTGTGTAGGAAGCACAGTTCTTTTGTTCTGAGCAAGCTCAGTGTTCTGGCCCTATAGGAAACACAGTAGAGTAGAAGAGTGCTCTTTTCTCTAAAGCAGAGTGTGTTTCTTGTAAGGCGAGCTCGCGTTTGTTTCCCAGTCCTAAATGGAGTTGACTCACATGCAGTTTTTGAACATACGAGCAAGAGTTGTTTTCTGGTAAGAAGAGTCACTATTGCGCTCCAATTGCCATACACAGTGCAAATAGCACTGGCGTCTGTTCCCATCAAGTACAGTGTATTGGACTGAATAGGAGGTACTCTTCTTGTCAGTTTCCAAAGCATAGTTGAACTAGATGTGGTCCATGTGTGTAGGAAGCACAGTTCTTTTGATCTCAGCAAGCTCACTGTTCTGGCCCTATAGGAAACACAGTAGAGAAGAACAGTACTCTTTTCAAAAAAGCAGAGTGTGTCTCTTGTAAGGCAAGGTAGCGTTTGTTTCCCAGTCCTAAATGGAGTTGAATCACATGCAGTTTCTGGTCCTACGAGCAAGAGTTGTTTTCTGGTAAGGAAGTCACTATTGTGCTCCCATTGCCATACACAGTGCAAATAGCACTCGCGTCTGTTCCCAGCAAGTACAGTGTATCGGACTGAAGAGGAGCTACTGTTCTTGTCAGTTTCCTAAGCAGAGTTGAACGAGATATGGCCCGTGTGTGTAGGAAGCACAGTTCTTTTGTTCTGAGCAAGCTCACAGTTTGGACCACATAGGAAACACAGTAGAGTAGAAGAGTGCTCTTTTTTCAAAAGCAGAGTGTGTTTCATGTAAGGCAAGCTAGCATTTGTTTCCCAGTCGTAAATGGAGTTGAATCACATGCAGTTTCTGGTCCTACGAGCAAGAGTTGTTTTCTGGTAAGAAGAGTCAGTTTGCGCTGCCATTGCCATACACAGGACAAATAGCACTGGCGTCTGTTCCCAGCAAGTACAGTGTATTGGACTGAAGAGGATCTACTGTTCTTGTCAGGTTTATAAGCAGTATTGAACTAGATATGGCCGTGTGTGTAGGAAGCACAGTTTTTTTGTTCTGAGCAAGCTCACTGTTCGGACCCCATAGGAAACACAGTAGAGTAGAAGAGTGCTCTTTTCTCTAAAGCAGAGTGTCTTTCTTGTAAGGCGAGCTAGCGTTTGTTTCCCAGTCATAAATGGAGTTGAATCACATGCAGTTTCCGGTCCTACGAGCAAGAGTTGTTTTCTGGTAAGAAGAGTCACTATTGTGCTCCCATTGTCATTCACAGGGCAAATAGCACTCGCGTCTATTCCCAGCATGTACAGTGTATTGGACTGAAGAGGATCTACTGTTCTTGTCAGGTTCCTAAGCAGAATTGAACTAGGTATGGCCGTGTGTGTAGGAAGCACAGTTCTATTGTTCTGAGCAAGTTCACTGTTCAGACCTCTTAGGAAACACAGTAGAGTAGAAGAGTGCTTTTTTCTCTAAATCAGAGTGTGTTTCTTGTAAGGTGAGCTAGTGTTTGTTTCCTAGTCCTAAATGGAGTTGAATCACATGCAGTCTCTGGCTCTAGAGCAAGAGTTGTTTTCTGGTAAGTAGAGTCACTATTGAGCTGCCATTGCCATACACAGAACAAATAGCACTCGCGTCTTTTCCCAGCAAGTACAGTGTATTGGACTGAAGAGGAGCTACTGTTCTTGTCAGTTTCCTAAGTAGAGTTGAACTAGATATGGCCCGTGTGTGTAGGAAGCACAGTTCTTTTGTTCTGAGCAAGCTCACTGTTCTGGCCCTATAGGAAACACAGTAGAGTAGAAGAGTGTTCATTTCTCTAAAGTAGAGTGTGTTTCTTGTAAGGCAAGCTAGCGTTTGTTTCCCAGTCCTAAATGGAGTTGAATCACATGCAGTTTCTGGTCCTACGAGCAAGAGATGTTTTATGGTAAGAATAGTCACTATTGCGCTGCCATTATCATACACAGGACAAATAGCACTGGCGTCTGTTCCCATCAAGTACAGTGTATTGGACTGAAGAGGATCTACTGTTCTTGTCAAGTTCCTAATCAAAATTGAACTAGATATGGCCGTGTGTGTAGGAAGCACAATTCTTTTGTTCTGAGCAAGCTCACTGTTCTGGCCCTACAGGAAACACAGTAGAGTAGAAGAGTGCTCTTTTCTCAAAAGCAGAGTGTGTTTCTTGTAAGGCGAGCTAGCGTTTGTTTCCCAGTCCTAAATGGAGTTGAATCACATGCAGTTTCTGGTCCTACGAGCAAGAGTTGTTTTCTGGTAAGAAGAGTCACTATTGCGCTCCCATTGTCATACACAGGGCAAATAGCACTCGCGTCTGTTCCCAGCATATACAGTGTATTGGACTGAAGAGGATCTACTGTTCTTGTCAGGTTCCTAAGGAGAGTTGAACTAGATATGGCCGTGTGTGTAGGAAGCACAGTTCTTTTGTTCTGAGCAAGCTCACTGTTCTGGCCCTATAGGAAACACAGTAGTGTAGTAGAGTGCTCATTTCTCTAAAGTAGAGTGTGTTTCTTGTAAGGCAAGCTAGCGTTTGTTTCCCAGTCCTAAATGGAGTTGAATTACATGGAGTTTCTGGTCCTACAAGCAAGAGATGTTTTCTGGTAAGAACAGTCACTATTGCTCTGCCATTGCCATACACAGAACAAATAGCACTGGCGTCTTTTCCAAGCAAGTACAGTGTATTGGACGAAAGAGGATCTACTGTTCTTGTCAGGTTCCTAATCAGACTTGAAATAGATATGGCCGTGTGTGTAGGAAGCACAGTTTTTTTGTTCTGAGCAAGCTCACTGTTCGGACCCTATAGGAAACACAGTAGAGTAGAAGAGTGCTCTTTTCTCAAAAGCAGAGTGTGTTTCTTGTAAGTCGAGCTAGCGTTTGTTTCCCAGTCCTAAATGGAGTTGAGTCACATGCAGTGTTTTGTCCTACGAGCAAGAATTGTTTTCTGTTAAGACGAGTCACTATTGTGCTCCAATTGCCATACACAGTGCAAATAGCACTCGCGTATGTTCCGAGCAAGTACAGTGTATTGGACTGAAGAGGAGCTACTGTTCTTGTCAGTTTCCTAAGCAGAGTGGAACTAGATATGGCCCGTGTGTGTAGGAAGCACAGTTCTTTTGTTCTGAGCAAGCTCACTGTTTAGACCCCATAGGAAACACAGTAGAGTAGAAGAGTGCTCTTTTCTCAAAAGCAGAGTGTGTTTCATGTAAGGCGAGCTAGCATTTGTTTCCCAGTCCTAAATGGAGGTGAATCACATGCTGTTTCTGGTCCTACGAGCAAGAGTTGTTTTCTGGTAAGGAAAGTCACTATTGCGCTCCCATTTCCATACACAGTGCAAACAGCCCTCCCGTCTGTTCCCAGCAAGTACAGTGTATCGGATTGAAGAGGATCTACTGTTCTTGTCAGGTTCCTAAGCAGACTTGAACTAGATATGGCCGTGTTTATTGGAAGCACAGTTTTTTTGTTATTAGCAAGCTCACTGTTCTGAACACATAGGAAACAGTAGAGTAGAAGAGTGCTCTTTTCTCAAAAGCAGAGTGTGTTTCTTAGAAGGCGAGCTAGTGTTTGTTTCCCAGTACTAAATGGAGTTGAGTCACATGCAGTTTTTTGTCCTACGAGCAAGAGTTGTTTTCTAGTAAGATGAGTCACTATTGTGCTCCAATTGCCATTCGCAGTGCAAATAGAACTCGCGTCTGTTCCCAGCAAGTACAGTGTACTGGACTGAATAGGAGCTACTGTTCTTGTCAGTTTCCTAAGAAGAGTTGAACGAGATATGGCCCGTGTGTGTAGGAAGCACAGTTCTTTTGTTCTGAGCAAGCTCACTGTTCTGGCCCTATAGGAAACACAGTAGAGTAGAAGAGTGCTCTTTCCTCAAAAGCAGATTGTGTTTCTTGTAAGGCGAAATAGCGTTTGTTTCCCAGTCCTAAATGGAGTTGAATCACATGCTGTTTCTGGTCCTACGACCAAGAGTTGTTTTCTGGTAAGGAAAGTCACTATTGCGCTCCCATTGCCATACACAGTGCAAATAGCACTCACGTCTGTACCCAGCAAGTACAGTGTATCGGACTGAAGAGGAGCTACTGTTCTTGTCAGTTTCCTAAGCAGAGGTGAACGAGATATGTCACGCGTGTGTAGGAAGCACAGTTCTTTTGTTCTGAGCAAGCTCACTGTTTGGACCCCATAGGAAACACAGTAGAGTAGAAGAGTGCTCTTTTCTCAAAAGCAGAGTGTGTTTCTTGTAGGGCGAGCTAGCGTTTTTTTCCCAGTCCTAAATGGAGTTGAATCACATGCAGTTTCTGGTCCTGCAAGCAAGAGTTGTTTTCTGGTAAGAAGAGTCACTATTGCGCTGCCATTGCCATACACAGGACAAATAACACTGGCGTCTTTTCCCAGCAAGTACAGTGTATTGGATGGAAGAGGATCTACTGTTCTTGTCAGGTTCCTAAGCAGACTTGAACTAGATATGGCCGTGTGTGTAGGAAGCACAGTTTTTTTGTTCTGAGCAAGCCCACTGTTCGGAACCCATAGGAAACACAGTAGAGTAGGCGAGTGCTCTTTTCTCAAAAGCAGAGTGTGTTTCTTGGAAGGCGAGCTAGCGTTTGTTTCCCAGTCCTAAATGGAGTTGAGTCACATGCAGTTTTTTGTCCTACGAGCAAGAGTTGTTTTCTGGTAAGACGAGTCACTATTGTGCTCCAATAGCCATACACAGTGCAAATAGCAGTCCCGTCTGTTCCCAGGAAGTACACTGTATTGGACTGAAGAGGAGCTACTGTTCTTGTCAGTTTCCTAAGCAGAGTTGAACTAGATATGGCCCGAGTGTAGGAAGCACAGTTCTTTTGTTCTGAGCAAGCTCACTGTTCTGGCCCTATAGGAAACACAGTACAGTAGATGTGTGCTCTTTTCTCTAAAGCAGAGAGTGTTTCTGGTAAGGCGAGCTAGCGTTTGTTTCCTAGTCCTAAATGGAGTTGAATCACATGCAGTTTCTGGTCCTACGAGCAAGAGTTGTTTTATGGTAAGAAGAGTCACTATTGCGCTGCCATTGCCATACACAGGACAAATAGCACTGTTGTCTGTTCACAGCAGTACAGTGTATTGGACTGAAGAGGATCTACTGTTCTTGTCAGGTTCCTAAGCAGAATTGAACTAGATATGGCCGTGTGTGTAGGAAGCACAGTTCTTTTGTTCTGAGCAAGTTCACTGTTCGGACCTCCTAGGAAACACAATAGAGTAGAAGAGTGCTTTTTTCTCTAAATCAGAATGTGTTTCTTGTAAGGCGAGTTAGTGTTTGTTTCACAGTCCTAAGTGGAGTTGTATCACATGCAGTTTCTGGTCATATGAGCAAGAGGTGTTTTCTGGTAAGAAGAGTCACTATTGTGCTCCCATTGTCATACACAGGGCAAATAGCACACGCGTCTGTTCCCAGCATGTACAGTGTATTGGACTGAAGAGGAGCTACTGTTCTTGTCAGTTTCCTAAGCAGAGTTGAACTAGATATGGCCCGTGTATGTAGGAAGCACAGTTCTTTTTTTTTGAGCAAGCTCACTGTTTAGACCCCATAGGAAACACAGTAGAGTAGAAGAGTGCTCTTTTCTCAAAAGCAGAGTGTGTTTCATGTAAGGCGAGCTCGTGTTTGTTTCCCAGTCTTAAATGGAGTGGAGTCACATGCAGTTTTTTGTCCTACGAGCAAGAGTTGTTTTCTGGTAAGAAGAGTCACTGTTGCGCTCCAAATGCCATATACAGTGCAAATAGCACTCGCGTCTGTTCCCAGCAAGTACAGTGTATCGGACTGAATAGGAGCTACTGTCCTTGTCAGTTTCCTAAGCAGACTTGAACTAGATATGGCCGTTTGTGTAGGAAGCAGAGTTTTTTTGTTCTGAGCAAGCTCACTGTTCAGAACACATAGGAAACACAGTAGAGTAGAAGAGTGCTCTTTTCTCAAAAGCAGAGTGTGTTTTTGGACAGCGAGCTAGCGTTTGTTTCCCAGTCCTAAATGGAGTTGAGTCACATACAGTTTTTTGTCCTATGAGCAAGAATTGTTTTCTGGTAAGACGAGTCACTATTGTGCTCCAATTGCCATACACAGTGCAAAAAGAACTCGCATCTGTTCCCAGCAATTACAGTGTATTGGACTGAATAGGAGCTACTGTTCTTGTCAGTTTCCTAAGCAGAGTTGAACGAAATATGGCCGTGTGTCTAGGAAGCACAGTTCTTTTGTTCTGAGCAAGCTCACTGTTCTGGCCCTATAGAAAACACAGTAGAGTAGAAGAGTACTCTTTTCTCAAAAGCAGATTGTGTTTCTTGTAAGGCGAGCTAGCGTTTGTTTCCCAGTCCTATATGGAGTTGAATCACATGCAGTTTCTGGTCCTAAGAGCAAGAGTTGTTTTCTGGTAAGGAAAGTCACTATTGTGCTCCCATTGCCATACACAGTGCAAATAGCACTGGCGTCTGTTCCCAGCAAGTACAGTGTATCGGACTGAAGAGGAGCTACTGTTCTTGTCAGTTTCCTAAGCAGAGTTGAATGAGATATGTCCCGCGTGTGTAGGAAGCACAGTTCATTTGTTCTGAGCAAGCTCACTATTTGGACCCTATGGAAACACAATAGAGTAGAAGAGTGCTCTTTTCTTAAAAGCAGAGTGTGTTTCTTGTAGGGCGAGCTAGCGTTTGTTTCCCAGTCCTAAATGGAGTGTAATCACATGCAGTTTCTGGTCCTACGAGCAAGAGTTGTTTTCTGGTAAGAAGAGTCACTATTGTGCTCACATTGTCATACACAGGGCAAATAGCACACGCGTCTGTTCCCAGCATGTACAGTGTATTGGACTGAAGAGGATCTACTGTTCTTGTCAGGTTCCTAAGCAGAGTTGAACTAAATATGGCCCGTGTATGTAGGAAGCACAGTTCTTTTTTTCTGAGCAAGCTCACAGTTTGGACCCCATAGGAAACACAGTAGAGTAGAAGAGTGCTCTTTTCTCAAAAGCAGAGTGTGTTTCATGTAAGGCGAGCTCGCATTTGTTTCCCAGTCCTAAATGGAGTTGAGTCACATGCAGTTTTTTGTCCTACGAGCAAGAGTTGTTCTCTGGTAAGAAGAGTCACTATTGTGCTCACATTGTCATACACAGGGCAAATAGCAAACGCGTCTGTTCCCAGCATGTACAGTGTATTGGACTGAAGAGGATCTACTGTTCTTGTCAGGTTCCTAAGCAGAGTTGAACTAGATATGGCCGTGTGTGTAGGAAGCACAGTTCTCTTGTTCTGAGCAAGCTCACTGTTCTGGCCCTATAGAAAACACAGTAGAGTAGAAGAGTGCTCTTTTCTCAAAAGCAGAGTGTGTTTCTTGTAAGGGGAGCTAACGTTTGTTTCCCAGTCCTATATGGAGTTGAATCACATGCAGTTTCTGGTCCTACAAGCAAGAGTTGTTTTCTGGTAAGGAAAGTCACTATTGCGCTCCCATTGCCATACACAGTGCAAATAGCACTCCCGTCTGTTCCCAGCAAGTACAGTGTATCGGAATGAAGAGGAGCTACTGATCTTGTCAGTTTCCTAAGCAGAGTTGATCGAGATATGTCCCGCGTGTGTAGGAAGCACAGTTCTTTTGTTCTGAGCAAGCTCACTGTTTGGACCCCATAGAAACACAGTAGAGTAGAGGAGTGCTCTTTTCTCAAAAGCAGAGTGTGTTTCTTGTAAGGCGAGCTAGCGTTTGTTTCCCAGTCCTAAATGGAGTTGAATCACATGCAGTTTCAGTTCCTACAAGCAAGAGCTGTTTTCTGGTAAGAAGAGTCACTATTGCGCTGCAATTGCCATACACAGGACAAATAGCACTGGCGTCTTTTCCCAGCAAGTACAGTGTATTGGACTGAAGAGGATCTACTGTTCTTGTCAGGTTCCTAATCAGACTTGAACTAGATATGGCCATGTGTGTAGGAAGCACAGTTCTTATGTTCTGAGAAAGCTCACTGTTCTGGCCCTATAGGAAACACAGTAGAGTAGAAGAGTGCACTTTTCGTAAAAGCAGAGTGTGTTTCTTGTAAGGGGAGCTCGCGTTTATTTCCCAGTCCTAAATGGAGTTGAGTCACATGCAGTTTTTGGTCCTACGAGCAAGAGTTGTTTTCTGGTAAGAAGAGTCACTGTTGCGCTCCAAATGCCATATACAGTGCAAATAGCAGTCGCGTCTGTTCTCAGCAAGTACACTGTATCGGACTGAATAGGAGCTACTGTTCTTGTCAGTTTCCTAAGCAGACTTGAACTAGATATGGCCGTTTGTGTAGGAAGCTCACTGTTTGGACCCCATAGGAAACACAGTAGAGTAGAAGAGTGCTCTTTTCTCAAAAGCAGAGTGTGTTTCTAGTAGGGCGAGCTAGCGTTTGTTTCCCAGTCTTAAATGGAGTTGAATCCCATGCAGTTTCTGGTACTACGAGCAAGAGTTGTTTTCTGGAAAGAAGAATCACTATTGCGCTGCCATTGCCATACACAGGACAAATAGCACTGGCGTCTGTTCCCAGCAAGTACAGTGCATTGGACTGAAGAGGATCTACTGTTCTTGTCAGGTTCCTAAGCAGACTTGAACTAGATATGGCCGTTTGTGTAGGAAGCACAGTTTTCTTGTTCTGAGCAAGCTCACTTTTCGGAACACATAGGAAACACAGTAGAGAAGAAGAGTGCTCTTTTCTCAAAAGCAGAGTGTGTTTCTTAAAAGTCGAGCTAGCGTTTGTTTCCCAGTCCTAAATGGAGTTGAGTCACATGCAGTTTTTTCTCCTACGAGCAAGAGTTGTTTTCTGGTAAGACAAGTCATTATTGCGCTCCAAATGCCATATACAGTGCAAATAGCACTCGCGTCTGTTCCCCGAAAGTACAGTGTATTTGACTGAAGAGGAGCTAGTGTTCTTGTCAGTTTCCTAAGCAGAGTTGAACTAGATATGGCCCGTGTGTGTAGGAAGCACAGTTCTTTTGTTCTGAGCAAGCTCACTGTTCGGACATCATAGGAAACACAGTAGAGTCGAAGAGTGCTCTTTTCTCAAAAGCAGAGTGTGTTTCATGTAAGGCGAGCTAGCATTTGTATCCCAGTCCTAAATGGAGTTGAATCACATGCAGTTTCTGGTCCTACGAGCAAGAGTTGTTTTCTGGAAAGGAAAGTCACTATTGTGCTCCCATTGCCATACACAGTGCAAATATCACTCGCGTCTGTTCCCAGCAAGTACAGTGTATCGGACTGAAGAGGAGCTACTGTTCTTGTCAGTTTCCTAAGCAGAGTTGAACTAGACATGGCTCGTGTGTAGGAAGCACAGTTCTTTGTTCTGAGCATTCTCACTGTTCTGGCCCTATAGGAAACACAGTAGAGTAGAAGAGTGCTCTTTTCTCTAAAGCAGAGTGTGTTTCTGTAAGTTGAGCTAGCTTTTGTTTCCCAGTCCTAAATGGAGTTGAATCACATGCAGTTTCTGGTATTACGAGCAAGAGTTGTTTTATGGTAAGAAGAGTCACTATTGTGCTGCCATTGCCATACACAGGACAAATAGCACTGGCGTCTGTTCCCAGCACGTACAGTGTATTGGACTGAAGAGGATCTACTGTTCTTGTCAGGTTCCTAAGCAGAATTGAACTAGATATGGCCATGTGTGTAGGAAGCACAGTTCTTTTGTTCTGAGGAAGCTCAATGTTCGGACACCATAGGAAACACAGTAGAGTAGAAGAGTGCACTTTTCTCAAAAGCAGAGTGTGTTTTTGTAAGGCGAGCTAGCGTTTGTTTCCTACTCCTAAATGGAGTTGAATCTCATGCAGTTTCTGGTCCTACGAGCAAGAGTTGTTTTCTGGTAAGGAAAGTCACTATTGCGCTCCCATTGCCCTACACAAGGCAAATAGCACTCGCGTCTTTTCCAGCAAATACAGTATATTGGACTGAATAGGAGCTACTGTTCTTGTCAGTTTCCTAAGCAGAGTTGAACTACATATGGTCCATGTGTGTAGGTAGCACAGTTATTTTGTTCTGAGCAAGCTCACTGTTTGGACAACATAGAAAACACAGTAGAGTAAAAGAGTGCTCTTTTCTCTAAAGCAGAGATTGTTTTTGTAAGGCGAGCTAGCATTTGTTTCCCAGTCCTAAATGGAGTGGAATCACATGCAGTTTCTGGTCCTGCGAGCAAGAGTTGTTTTCTGGTAGGGAAAGTCACTATTGTGCTCCCATTGCCATACACAGTGCAAATAGCCCTCCCGTCTGTTCCCAGCAAGTACAGTGTATTGGACTGAAGAGGAGCTACTGTTCTTCTCAGTTTCCAAAGCAGAGTTGAACTAGATATGGTCCGTGTGTCTAGGAAGCACAGTTCTTTTTTTCTGAGCAAGCTCACTGTTCTGGCCCTATAGGAAACACAGTAGAGTAGAAGAGTGCTCTTTTCTCAAAAGCAGAGTGTGTTTCTTGTAAAGCGAGCTAGAGTTTGTTTCCCAGTCCTAAATGGAGTTGAATCACATGCAGTTTGTTGTCCTAAGAGCAAGAGTTGTTTTCTGGTAAGGAAAGTCACTATTGCGCTCCCATTGCCATACACAGTGCAAATAGCACTCGCTTCTGTTCCCAGCAATTACAGTGTATCGGACTGAAGAGTAGCTACTGTTTTTGTCAGTTTCCTAAGCAGAGTTGAACTAGATATGGCACGTGTGTAGGAAGCACAGTTCTTTTGTTCTGAGCAAGCTCACTGTTCTGGCCCTATAGGAAACACAGTAGAGTAGAAGAGTGCTCTTTTCTCTAAAGCAGAGTGTGTTTCTTGTAAGGTGAGGTAGCTTTTGTTTCCCAGTCCTAAATGGAGTTGAATCACATGCAGTTTCTGGTCCTACGAGCAAGAGTTGTTTTCTGGTAAGAAGAGTCACTATTGCGCTGCCATTGTGATACACAGGACAAACAGCACTGGCGTCTGTTCCCAGCAATTACAGTGTATTGGACTGAAGAGGATCTACTGTTCTTGTCAGGTTCCTAAGCAGAATTGAACTAGATATGGCCGTGTGTGTAGGAAGCACAGTTCTTTTGTTCTGAGCAAGCTCACTGTTCTGGCCCTATAGGAAACAGAGTAGAGTAGTAGAGTGCTCTTTTCTCAAAAGCAGAGTGTGTTTCTTTTAAGGCGAGCTAGCGTTTGTTTCCCAGTCCTAAATGGAGTTGAATCACATGAAGTTTCTGGTCCTATGAGCAGGATTTGTTTTCTGGTAACACAAGTCACTATTGTGCTCCAATGCCATACACAGTGCAAGTAGCACTGGCGTCTGTTCCCCGCAAGTACAGTGTATTGGACTGAAGAGGAGCTACTCTTCTTGTTGGTTTCCTAAGTAGAGTTGAACTAGATATGGCCCGTGTGTAGGAAGCACAGTTCTTTTGTTCTGAGCAAGCTCACTGTTCTGGCCCTATAGGAAGCACAGTAGAGTAGAAGAGTGCTCTTTTCTCTAAATCAGAGTGTGTTTCTTGAAAGGTGAGCTAGCTTTTGTTTCCCAGTCCTAAATGGGTTGAATCACATGCAGTTTCTGGTCCTACGATCAAGAGTTGTTTTCTGGTAAGGAAAGTCACTATTGCGCTCCAATTGCCATACACAGTGCAAATAGCACTGGCGTCTGTTCCCAGCAAGTACAGTGTATCGGACTGAAGAGGAGCTACTGTTCTTGTCAGTTTCCTAAGCAGAGTTGAACTAGTTATGGCCCGTGTGGAGGAAGCACAGTTCTTTTGTTCTGAGCAAGCTCACTGTTCTGGCCCTATAGGAAACACAGTAGAGTGGAAGAGTGCTCTTTTCTCTAAAGCAGAGTGTGTTTCTTGGAAGGCGAGCTAGCTTTTGTTTCCCAGTCCTAAATGGAGTTGAATCACATGCAGTTTCTAGTCCTATGAGCAAGAGTTGTTTTCTGGTAAGAAGAGTCACTATTGTGCTGCCATTGCCATACATAGGACAAATAGCACTGGCGTCTGTTCCCAGCAAGTACAGTGTATTGGACTGAAGAGGATCTACTGTTCTTGTCAGGTTCCTAAGCAGAATTGAACTAGATATGGCCGTGTGTGTAGGAAGCACAGTTCTTTTGTTCTGAGCAAGCTCACTGTTCGGACACCATAGGAAACACAGTAGAGTAGAAGAGTGCTCTTTATTCTAAAGCAGAGTGTGTTTCTTGTAAGGCGAGCTAGCGTTTGTTTCCCAGTCCTAAAAGGAGTTGAATCACATGCAGTTTCTGGTCCTAAGAGCAAGAGTTGTTTTCTGGTAAGGAAAGTCACTATTGTGCTCCCCTTGCCATACATAGTGCAAATAGCTCTCACGTCTGTTCCCAGCAAGTACAGTGTATCGGACTGAAGAGGAGCTACTGTTCTTGTCAGTTTCCTAAGCAGAGTTGAACTAGATATGGCCCGCGTGTGTAGGAAGCACAGTTCTTTTGTTCTGAGCAAGCTCACTGTTTGGACCCCATAGGAAACACAGTAGAGTAGAAGAGTGCTCTTTTCTCTAAAGCAGAATGTGTTTCTTGTAAGGCGAGCTAGCGTTTGTTTCCGAGTCCTAAATGGAGTGGAATCACATGCAGTTTCTGGTCCTACGAGCAGGATTTGTTTACTGGTAAGACAAGTCTCTATTGTGCTCCAATGCCATACACAGTACAAATAACACTCGCGTCTGTTCCCCGCAAGTACAGTGTATCGGACTGAAGAGGAGCTACTTTTCTTGTCAGTTTCCTAAGCAGAGTTGAAGTAGATATGGCCCGTGTGTAGGAAGCACAGTTCTTTTCTTCTGAGCAAGCTCACTGTTCTGGCCCTATAGGAAACACAGTAGAATAGATGAGTGCTCTTTTCTCAAAAGCAGAGTGTGTTTCTTGTAAGGCGAGCTAGCATTTGTTTCCTAGTCCTAAATGGAGTTGAATCACATGCAGTTTCAGGTCCTACGAACAAGAGTTGTTTTCTGGTAAGGAAAGTCACATTGCGCTCCCATTGCCATACTCAGTGCAAATAGCACTCGTGTCTGTTCCCAGCAAGTACAGTGTATTGGACTGGATAGGTTCTACTGTTCTTGTCAGTTTCCTAAGCAGAGTTGAACTAGATATGATCCGTGTTTGTAGGAAGCACAGTTCTTTTGTTCTTTGCAAGCTCACTGTTTGGACCACATAGGAAAAACAGTAGAGCTGAAGAGTGCTCTTTTCTCTAAAGCAGAGTGTGTTACTTCTAAGGCGAGCTAGCGTTTGTTTCGCAGTCCTAAATGGAGTTGAATCCAATGCAGTTTCTGGTACTACGAGCAAGAGTTGTTTTCTGGTAAAAAGAGTCACTATTGCGCTGCCATTGCCATACACAGGACAAATAGCACTGGCGTCTGTTCGCAGCAAGTACAGTGTATTGGACTGAAGAGGATCTACTGTTCTTGTCAGGTTCGTAAGGAGACTTGAACTAGATATGGCCGTGTGTGTAGGAAGCACAGTTTTTTTGTTCTGTGCAAGCTAACTTTTCAGAACACATAGGAAACACAGTAAGGTAGAAGAGTGCTCTTTTCTCAAAAGCAGAGTGTGTTTCTTGGACGTCGAGCTAGCATTTGTTTCCCAGTCCTAAATGGAGTTGAGTCACATGCAGTTTTTTGTCCTACGAGCAAGAGTTGTTTTCTGGTAAGACAAGTCACTATTGGGCTCCAATTGCCATACACAGTGCAAATAGCACTTGCGTCTTTTCCCAGCAAGTACATTGTATCAGACTGAAGAGGAGCTACTGTTCTTGTCAGTTTCCTAAACAGAGTGGTACTAGTTATGGCCCGTGTGTAGGAACAACAGCTCTTTTGTTCTGAGCAAACTCACTGTTCTGGCCCTATAGGAAACACAGTAGAGTAGAAGAGTGCTCTTTTCTCTAAAGCAGAGTGTGTTTCTTGTGAGGCGAGCTAGCGTTTGTTTCCCAGTCCTAAATGGAGTTGAATCACATGCAGTTTCTAGTCCTACGAGCAAGAGTTGTTTTATGGTAAGAAGAGTCACTTTTGCGCTGCCATTGCCATACACAGGACAAATAGCACTGGCGTCTGTTCCCAGCAAGTACAGTGTATTGGACTGAAGAGGATCTACTGTTCTTGTCAGGTTCCTAAGCAGAATTGAACTAGATATGGCGGTGTGTGTAGGAAGCACAGTTTTTTTGTTCTGAGCAAGCTCACTGTTCGGACCCCTTAGGAAACACAGTAGAGTAGAAGAGTGCTTTTTTCTCAAAAGCAGAGTGTGTTTCTTTTAAGGCGAGCTAGCGTTTGTTTCCCATTCCTAAATGGAGTGGAATCACATGCAGATTGTGTTCCTATGAGCAAGAGTTGTTTTCTGGTAAGGAAAGTCACTATTGCGCTCCCATTGCCATACACAGTGCAAATAGCCCACCCATCTGTTCCCAGCAAGTACAGTGTATTGGACTGAAAAGGAGCTACTGTTCTTCTCAGTTTCCTAAGCAGAATTGAACTAAATATGGCCGTGTGTGAAGGAAGCACAGTTCTTTTGTTCTGAGCAAGCTCACTGTTCTTGCCATAAAGAAACACAGTATAGTAGAAGAGTGCTCTTTTCTCTAAAGCAGAGTGTGTTTCTTGTAAGGCGAGATAGCGTTTGTTTTCCAGTCCTAAATGGAGTTGAATCACATGCAGTTTCTAATCCTACGAGCCAGAGTTGTTTTATGGTAAGAAGAGTCACTTTTGCGCTGCCATTGCCATATACAGGACAAATAGCACTGGCGTCTGTTCCCAGCAAGTACAGTGTATTGGACTGAAGAGGATCTACTGTTCTTGTCAGGTTCCTAAGCAGAATTGAACTAGATATGGCCTTGTGTGTAGGAAGCACAGTTCTTCTGAGCAAGTTCAGTGTTCGGACTCCATAGGAAACACAGTAGAGTAGAAGAGTGCTCTTTTCTCAAAAGCAGAGTGTGTTTCTTGTAAGGCGAGCTAGCGTTTGTTTCCCAGTCCTAAATGAAGTTGAGTCACATGCAGTTTTTTTGTCCTACGAGCAAGAGTTGTTTTCTGGTAAGACGAGTCACTATTGTGCTCCAATTGCCATACACAGTGCAAATAGCACTCGCGTCTCTTCCCCGCAAGTACAGTGTATTGGACTGAAGAGGGGCTACTGTTCTTGTCAGTTTCCTAAGCAGAGTTGAACTAGATATGGCCCTTGTGTGTAGGAAGCACAGTTCTTTTGTTCTGAGCAAGCTCACTGTTCGGAACCATAGGAAACACAGTAGAGTAGAAGAGTGCTCTTTTCTCAAAAGCAGAGTGTGTTTCATGTAAGGCGAGCTATCATTTGTTTCCCAGACCTAAATGGAGTTGAATCACATGGAGTTTCTGGTCCTACGAGCAAGAGTTGTTTTATGGTAAGGAAAGTAACTATTGTGCTCCCATTGCCCTACACAAGGCAAATAGCACTCGCGTCTTTTCCCAGCAAGTACAGTGTATTGGACTGAATAGGAGCTACTGTTCTTGTCAGTTTACTAAGCAGAGTTGAACTAGATATGGTCCGTGTGTGTAGGAAGCACAGTTCTTTTGTTCTGAGCAAGCTCACTGTTTGGACGCCATAGGAAACACAGTAGAGTAGAAGAGTGCTCTTTTCTCTAAAGCAGAGTGCGTTTCTTGTAAGGCGAGCCACCGTTTGTTTCCCAGTCCTAAATGGAGTGGAATCACATGCAGTTTCTGGTCCTACGACCAAGAGTTGTTTTCTGGTAAAGAAAAGTCACTATTGCGCTCCCATTGCCATACACAGTGCAAATAGCCCTCCCGTCTGTTCCCAGCAAGTACAGTGTATTGGACTGAAGAGGAGCTACTGTTCTACTCAGTTTTCTAAGAAGAGTTGAACTAGGTATGGCCCGTGTGTGTAGGATGCACAATTCTTTTTTTCTGAGCAAGCTCACTGTTCTGGCCCTATAGGAAGCACAGTAGAGTAGAAGAGTGCTCTTTTCTCAAAAGCAGACTGTGTTTCTTGGAAGTCGAGCTAGCGTTTGTTTCCCAGTCCTAAATGGAGTTGAGTCCCATGTAGTTTTTGGTCCTACGAGCAAAAGTTGTTTTCTGGTAAGACGAGTCACTATTGTGCTCCAATTGCCATACACAGTGCAAATAGCACTCGCGTCTGTACCCCGCAAGTACAGTGTATTGGACTGAAGAGGATCTACTGTTCTTGTCAGGTTCCTAAGCAGAATTGAACTAGATATGGCCATGTGTGTAGGAAGCACAGTTCTTTTGTTCTGAGCAAGCTCAATATTCGGACACCATAGGAAACACAGTAGAGTAGAAGAGTGCTCTTTTCTCTAAAGCAGAGTGTGTTTCTTGTAAAGCCAGCTAGAGTTTGTTTCCCAGTCCTAAATGGAGTTGAATCACATGCAGTTTCTGGTCCTACGAGCAAGAGTTGTTTTCTGGTAAGAAGAGTCACTATTGCGCTGTCATTGACATACACAGGACAAATCGCACTGGCGTCTGTTCCCAGCAAGTACAGTGTATTGGACTGAAGAGGATCTACTGTTCTTGTCAGGTTCCTAAGCAGACTTGAACTAGATATGGCCGTCTGTGTAGGAAGCACATTTTTTTTTGTTCTGAGCAAGCTCACTGTTGGGAACACATAGGAAACACAGTAGAGTAGAAGAGTGCTCTTTTCTCAAAAGCAGAGTGTGTACCTTGGAAGTCGAGCTAGCGTTTGTTTCCCAGTCCTAAATGGAGTTGAAACACATGCAGTTTTTTGTCCAACGAGCAAGAGTTGTTTTCTGGTAAGACAAGTCACTATTGTGCTCCAATTGCCATACACAGTGCAAATATCACTCGCTTCTGTTCCCCAAAAGTACAGTGTATCGGACTGAAAAGGAGCTACTGTTCTTGTCAGCTTCCTAAGCAGAGTTGAACTAGATATGGCCCGTGTGTGTAGGAAGCACAGTTCTTATGTTCTGAGCAAGCTCACTGTTCTGGCCCTATAGGAATCACAGTAGAGTAGAAGAGTGCTCTTTTCTCAAAAGCAGAGTGTGTTTCTTGTAAAGCGAGCTAGAGTTTGTTTCCCAGTCCTAAATGGAGTTGAATCACATGCAATTTCTGGTCCTACGAACAAGAGTTGTTTTCTGGTAAGGAAAGTCACTATTGCGCTCCCATTGCCCTACACAGGACAAATAGCACTCACGTCTTTTCCCAGCAAGTACAGTGTATTGGACTGAATAGGAACTACTGTTCATGTCAGTTTCCTAAGCAGAGTTGACCTAGATGTGGTCCGTGTGTGTATTAAGCACAGTTCTTTTGTTCTGAGCAAGCTCACTCTTTGGACCCCATAGGAAACACAGTAGAGTAGAAGAGTGCTATTTTCTCTAAAGCAGAGTGTGTTTCTTGTAAGGCGAGCTAGCATTTGTTTCCCAGTCAAAAAAGAAGTTGAATCACATGCATTTTCTGGTCCTATGAGCAAGAGCTGTTTTCTGGTAAGGAAAGTCACTATTTTGCTCCCATTGCCATCCACAGTGCAAATAGCCCTCCCGTCTGTTCCCAGCAAGTACAGTGTATTGGACGGAAGAGGAGCTACTGTTCTTGTCAGTTTCCTAAGCAGAGTTGAACTAGTTATGGCCCTGTGTTGGAAGCACAGTTCTTTTGTTCTGAGCAAGCTCACTGTTCTGGCCCTATAGTAAACACAGTAGAGTAGAAGAGTGCTCTTTTCTCTAAAGCAGAGTGTGTTTCTTGTAAGGCGAGCTAGCGTTTGTTTCCCAGTCCTAAACGGAGTTGAATCACATGCTGTTTCTAGTCTTACGAGCAAGAGTTGTTTCATGGTAACAAGAGTCACTATTGCTCTGCCATTGCCATACACAGGACAAATAGCACTGGTGTCTGTTCCCAGCAAGTACAGTGTAATGGACTGAAGAGTATCTACTGTTCTTGTCAGGTTCCTAAGCAGAATTGAACTAGATATGGCCGTGTGTGTAGGAAGCACAGTTTTTTTGTTCTGAGGAAGCTCACTGTTCGGAACACATAGGAAACACAGTAGAGTAGAAGAGTGCTCTTTTTTCAAAAGCAGAGTGTGTTTTTTGGAAGTCGAGCTAGCGTTTGTTTCCCAGTCCTAAATGGAGTTGAGTCACATGCAGTTTTTTGTCCTACGAGCAAGAGTTGTTTTCTGGTAAGACAAGTCACTATTGTGCTCCAATTGCCATACACAGTGCAAATAGCACTCGCGTCTGTTCCCCGAAAGTACAGTGTATTTGACTGAAGAGGAGCTAGTGTTCTTGTCAGTTTCCTAAGCAGAGTTGAACTAGATATGGCCCGTGTGTATAGGAAGCACAGTTCTTTTGTTCTGAGCAAGCTCACTGTTCGGACATCATTGGAAACACAGTAGAGTCGAAGAGTGCTCTTTTCTCAAAAGCAGAGTGTGTTTCATGTAAGGCGAGCTAGCATTTGTATCCCAGTCCTAAATGGAGTTGAATCACATGCAGTTTCTGGTCCTACGAGCAAGAGTTGTTTTCTGGAAAGGAAAGTCACTATTGCGCGCCCATTGCCATACACAGTGCAAATATCACTCGCGTCTGTTCCCAGCAAGTACAGTGTATCAGACCGAAGAGGAGCTACTGTTCTTGTCAGTTTCCTAAGCAGAGTTGAACTAGACATGGCTCGTGTGTAGGAAGGACAGTTCTTTGTTCTGAGCATTCTCACTGTTCTGGCCCTATGGGAAACACAGTAGAGTAGAAGAGTGCTCTTTTCTCTAAAGCAGAGTGTGTTTCTGTAAGTTGAGCTCTCTTTTGTTTCCCAGTCCTAAATGGAGTTGAATCACATGCAGTTTCTGGTCCTACGAGCAAGAGTTGTTTTATGGTAAGAAGACTCACTATTGTGCTGCCATTGCCATACACAGGACAAATAGCACTGGCGTCTGTTCCCAGCAGGTACAGTGTATTGGACTGAAGAGGATCTACTGTTCTTGTCAGGTTCCTAAGCAGAATTGAACTAGATATGGCCATGTGTGTAGGAAGCACAGTTCTTTTGTTCTGAGCAAGCTCAATGTTCGGACACCATAGGAAACACAGTAGAGTAGAAGAGTGCTCTTTTCTCAAAAGCAGAGTGTGTTTTTGTAAGGCGAGCTAGCGTTTGTTTCCTACTCCTAAATGGAGTTGAATCTCATGCAGTTTCTGGTCCTACGAGCAAGAGTTGTTTTCTGGTAAGGAAAGTCACTATTGCGCTCCCATTGCCCTACACAAGGCAAATAGCACTCGCGTCTTTTCCCAGCAAATACAGTGTATTGGACTGAATAGGAGCTACTGTTCTTGTCAGTTTCCTAAGCAGAGTTGAACTAGATATGGTCCGTGTGTGTAGGAAGCACAGTTATTTTGTTCTGAGCAAGCTCACTGTTTGGACCCCATAGGAAACACAGTAGAGTAGAAGAGTGCTCTTTTCTCTAAAGCAGAGTTTGTTTTTGTAAGGCGAGCTAGCATTTGTTTCCCAGTCCTAAATGGAGTGGAATCACATGCAGTTTCTGGTCCTACGAGCAAGAGTTGTTTTCTGGTAAGGAAAGTCACTATTGTGCTCCCATTGCCATACACAGTGCAAATAGCCCTCCCGTCTGTTCCCAGCAAGTACAGTGTATTGGACTGAAGAGGAGCTACTGTTCTTCTCAGTTTCCAAAGCAGAGTTGAACTAGATATGGTCTGTGTGTCTAGGAAGCACAGTTCTTTTTTTTTGAGCAAGCTCACTGTTCTGGCCCTATAGGAAACACAGTAGAGTAGAAGAGTGCTCTTTTCTCAAAAGCAGATTGTGTTTCTTGTAAAGCGAGCTAGAGTTTGTTTCCCAGTCCTAAATGGAGTTGAATCACATGCAGTTTCTGGTCCTAAGAGCAAGAGTTGTTTTCTGGTAAGGAAAGTCACTATTGTGCTCCCCTTGCCATAAACAGTGCAAATAGCTCCTGCGTCTGTTCCCATCAATTAGAGTGTATCAGACTGAAGAGGAGCTACTGTTCTTGTCAGTTTCCTAAGCAGAGTTGAACATGATATGGCCCGTGTGTGTAGGAAGCACAGTTCTTATGTTCTGAGCAAGCTCACTGTTCGGACCCCATAGGAAGCACAGTAGAGTAGAAGAGTGCTCTTTTCTCAAAAGCAGAGTGTGTTTCATGGAAGGCGAGCTAGCATTTGTATCCCAGTCCTAAATGGAGTTGACTCACATGCAGTTTCTTGTCCTACGAGCAAGAGTTGTTTTCTGTAAAGGAAAGTCACTATTGCGCTCCCATTGCCATACACAGTGCAAATATCACTCGCGTCTGTTCCCAGCAAGTACAGTGTATCGGACTGAAGAGGAGCTACTGTTCTTGTCAGTTTCCTAAGCAGAGTTGAACTAGATATGGCTCGTGTGTAGGAAGCACAGTTCTTTGTTCTGAGCATTCTCACTGTTCTGGCCCTATAGGAAACACAGTAGAGTAGAAGAGTGCTCTTTTCTCTAAAGCAGAGTGTGTTTCTGTAAGTTGAGCTAGCTTTTGTTTCCCAGTCCTAAATGGAGTTGAATCACATGCAGTTTCTGGTCCTACGAGCAAGAGTTGTTTTATGGTAAGAAGAGTCACTATTGTGCTGCCATTGCCATACACAGGACAAATAGCACTGGCGTCTGTTCCCAGCACGTACAGTGTATTGGACTGAATAGGATCTACTGTTCTTTTCAGGTTCCTAAGCAGAATTGAACTAGATATGGCCATGTGTGTAGGAAGCACAGTTCTTTTGTTCTGAGCAAGCTCAATGTTCGGACACCATAGGAAACACAGTAGAGTAGAAGAGTGCACTTTTCTCAAAAGCAGAGTGTGTTTTTGTAAGGCGAGCTAGCGTTTGTTTCCTACTCCTAAATGGAGTTGAATCACATGCAGTTTCTGGTCCTACGAGCAAGAGTTGTTTTCTGGTAAGGAAAGTCACTATTGCGCTCCCATTGCCCTACACAAGGCAAATAGCACTCGCGTCTGTTCCCAGCAAGTACAGTGTATCGGACTGAAGAGGAGCTACTGTTCTTGTCAGTTTCCTAAGCAGAGTTGAACTAGATATGGCCCATGTGTAGGAAGCACAGTTCTTTTGTTCTGAGCAAGCTCACTATTCTGGCCCTATAGGAAACACAGTAGAGTAGAAGAGTGCTCTTTTCTCTAGCAGAGTTTGTTTTTGTAAGGCGAGCTAGCATTTGTTTCCCAGTCCTAAATGGAGTGGAATCACATGCAGTTTCTGGTCCTATGTGCAAGAGTTGTTTTCTGGTAATACGAGTCACTATTGTGCTCCAATTGCCATACACTGTGCAAATAGCACTCACATCTGTTCCCCGCAAGTACAGTGTATTGGACGGAAGAGGAGCTACTGTTCTTGTCAGTTTCCTAAGCAGAGTTGAACTAGATATGACCCGTGTGTGTAGGAAGCACAGTTCTTTTGTTCTGAGCAAGCTCACTGTTCGGACCCCATAGGAAACACAGTAGAGTAGAGGAGTGCTCTTTTCTCAAAAGCAGAGTGTGTTTCATGTAAGGCGAGCTAGCATTTGTTTCCCAGTCCTAAATGGAGTTGAATCACATGAAGTTTCTGGTCTTATGAGCAAGAGTTGTTTTCTGGTAAGGAAAGTCACTATTGCGCTCCCATTGCCATACACAGTGCAAATAGCACTCGCTTCTGTTCCCAGCAATTACAGTGTATCGGACTGAAGAGTAGCTACTGTTTTTGTCAGTTTCCTAAGCAGAGTTGAACTAGATATGGCACCTGTGTAGGAAGCACAGTTCTTTTGTTCTGAGCAAGCTCACTGTTCTGGCCCTAAGGAAACACAGTAGAGTAGAAGAGTGCTCTTTTCTCTAAAGCAGAGTGTGTTTCTTGTAAGGTGAGGTAGCTTTTGTTTCCCAGTCCTAAATGGAGTTGAATCACATGCAGTTTCTGGTCCTACGAGCAAGAGTTGTTTTCTGGTAAGAAGAGTCACTATTGCGCTGCCATTGTGATACACAGGACAAACAGCACTGGCGTCTGTTCCCAGCAATTACAGTGTATTGGACTGAAGAGGATCTACTGTTCTTGTCAGGTTCTGAAGCAGAATTGAAGTAGATATGGCCGTGTGTGTAGGAAGCACAGTTCTTTTGTTCTGAGCAAGCTCACTGTTCTGGCCCTATAGGAAACAGAGTAGAGTAGTAGAGTGCTCTTTTCTCAAAAGCAGAGTGTGTTTCTTTTAAGGCGAGCTAGCGTTTGTTTCCCAGTCCTAAATGGAGTTGAATCACATGCAGTTTCTGGTCCTATGAGCAGGATTTGTTTTCTGGTAACACAAGTCACTATTGTGCTCCAATGCCATACACAGTGCAAGTAGCACTGGCGTCTGTTCCCCGCAAGTACAGTGTATTGGACTGAAGAGGAGCTACTCTTCTTGTTGGTTTCCTAAGTAGAGTTGAACTAGATATGGCCCGTGTGTAGGAAGCACAGTTCTTTTGTTCTGAGCAAGCTCACTGTTCTGGCCCTATAGGAAGCACAGTAGAGTAGAAGAGTGCTCTTTTCTCTAAATCAGAGTGTGTTTCTTGAAAGGTGAGCTAGCTTTTGTTTCCCAGTCCTAAATGGGTTGAATCACATGCAGTTTCTGGTCCTACGATCAAGAGTTGTTTTCTGGTAAGGAAAGTCACTATTGCGCTCCAATTGCCATACACAGTGCAAATAGCACTGGCGTCTGTTCCCAGCAAGTACAGTGTATCGGACTGAAGAGGAGCTACTGTTCTTGTCAGTTTCCTAAGCAGAGTTGAACTAGTTATGGCCCGTGTGTAGGAAGCACAGTTCTTTTGTTCTGAGCAAGCTCACTGTTCTGGCCCTATAGGAAACACAGTAGAGTGGAAGAGTGCTCTTTTCTCTAAAGCAGAGTGTGTTTCTTGGAAGGCGAGCTAGCTTTTGTTTCCCAGTCCTAAATGGAGTTGAATCACATGCAGTTTCTAGTCCTATGAGCAAGAGTTGTTTTCTGGTAAGAAGAGTCACTATTGTGCTGCCATTGCCATACATAGGACAAATAGCACTGGCGTCTGTTCCCAGGAAGTACAGTGTATTGGACTGAAGAGGATCTACTGTTCTTGTCAGGTTCCTAAGCAGAATTGAACTAGATATGGCCGTGTGTGTAGGAAGCACAGTTCTTTTGTTCTGAGCAAGCTCACTGTTCGGACACCATAGGAAACACAGTAGAGTAGAAGAGTGCTCTTTATTCTAAAGCAGAGTGTGTTTCTTGTAAGGCGAGCTAGCGTTTGTTTCCCAGTCCTAAATGGAGTTGAATCACATGCAGTTTCTAGTCCTATGAGCAAGAGTTGTTTTCTGGTAAGAAGAGTCACTATTGTGCTGCCATTGCCATACATAGGACAAATAGCACTGGCGTCTGTTCCCAGGAAGTACAGTGTATTGGACTGAAGAGGATCTACTGTTCTTGTCAGGTTCCTAAGGAGACTTGAACTAGATATGGCCGTGTGTGTAGGAAGCACAGTTTTTTTGTTCTGTGCAAGCTAACTTTTCAGAACACATAGGAAACACAGTAGAGTAGAAGAGTGCTCTTTTCTCAAAAGCAGAGTGTGTTTCTTGGACGTCGAGCTAGCATTTGTTTCCCAGTCCTAAATGGAGTTGAGTCACATGCAGTTTTTTGTCCTACGAGCAAGAGTTGTTTTCTGGTAAGACAAGTCACTATTGGGCTCCAATTGCCATACACAGTGCAAATAGCACTCGTGCCTGTTCCCAGCAAGTACATTGTATCAGACTGAAGAGGAGCTACTGTTCTTGTCAGTTTCCTAAACAGAGTGGTACTAGTTATGGCCCGTGTGTAGGAACAACAGCTCTTTTGTTCTGAGCAAACTCACTGTTCTGGCCCTATAGGAAACACAGTAGAGTAGAAGAGTGCTCTTTTCTCTAAAGCAGAGTGTGTTTCTTGTGAGGCGAGCTAGCGTTTGTGTCCCAGTCCTAAATGGAGTTGAATCACATGCAGTTTCTAGTCCTACGAGCAAGAGTTGTTTTATGGTAAGAAGAGTCACTTTTGCGCTGCCATTGCCATACACAGGACAAATAGCACTGGCGTCTGTTCCCAGCAAGTACAGTGTATTGGACTGAAGAGGATCTACTGTTCTTGTCAGGTTCCTAAGCAGAATTGAAATAGATATGGCGGTGTGTGTAGGAAGCACAGTTTTTTTGTTCTGAGCAAGCTCACTGTTCGGACCCCATAGGAAACACAGTAGAGTAGAAGAGTGCTTTTTTCTCAAAAGCAGAGTGTGTTTCTTTTAAGGCGAGCTAGCGTTTGTTTCCCATTCCTAAATGGAGTGGAATCACATGCAGATTGTGTTCCTATGAGCAAGAGTTGTTTTCTGGTAAGGAAAGTCACTATTGCGCTCCCATTGCCATACACAGTGCAAATAGCCCTCCCATCTGTTCCCAGCAAGTACAGTGTATTGGACTGAAAAGGAGCTACTATTCTTCTCAGTTTCCTAAGCAGAACTGAACTAAATATGGCCGTGTGTGAAGGAAGCACAGTTCTTTTGTTCTGAGCAAGCTCACTGTTCTTGCCATAAAGAAACACAGTAGAGTAGAAGAGTGCTCTTTTCTCTAAAGCAGAGTATGTTTCTTGTAAGGCGAGATAGCGTTTGTTTTCCAGTCCTAAATGGAGTTGAATCACATGCAGTTTCTAATCCTACAAGACAGAGTTGTTTTATGGTAAGAAGAGTCACTTTTGCGCTGCCATTGCCATATACAGGACAAATAGCACTGGCGTCTGTTCCCAGCAAGTACAGTGTATTGGACTGAAGAGGATCTACTGTTCTTGTCAGGTTCCTAAGCAGAATTGAACTAGATATGGCCGTGTGTGTAGGAAGCACAGTTCTTCTGAGCAAGTTCAGTGTTCGGACTCCATAGGAAACACAGTAGAGTAGAAGAGTGCTCTTTTCTCAAAAGCAGAGTGTGTTTCTTGTAAGGCGAGCTAGCGTTTGTTTCCCAGTCCTAAATGGAGTTGAGTCACATGCAGTTTTTTTGTCCTACGAGCAAGAGTTGTTTTCTGGTAAGACGAGTCACTATTGTGCTCCAATTGCCATACACAGTGCAAATAGCACTCGCGTCTCTTCCCCGCAAGTACAGTGTATTGGACTGAAGAGGGGCTACTGTTCTTGTCAGTTTCCTAAGCAGAGTTGAACTAGATATGGCCCTTGTGTGTAGGAAGCACAGTTCTTTTGTTCTGAGCAAGCTCACTGTTCGGAACCATAGGAAACACAGTAGAGTAGAAGAGTGCTCTTTTCTCAAAAGCAGAGTGTGTTTCATGTAAGGCGAGCTATCATTTGTTTCCCAGACCTAAATGGAGTTGAATCACATGGAGTTTCTGGTCCTACGAGCAAGAGTTGTTTTATGGTAAGGAAAGTAACTATTGTGCTCCCATTGCCCTACACAAGGCAAATAGCACTCGCGTCTTTTCCCAGCAAGTACAGTGTATTGGACTGAATAGGAGCTACTGTTCTTGTCAGTTTACTAAGCAGAGTTGAACTAGATATGGTCGGTGTGTGTAGGAAGCACAGTTCTTTTGTTCTGAGCAAACTCACTGTTTGGACGCCATAGGAAACACAGTAGAGTAGAAGAGTGCTCTTTTCTCTAAAGCAGAGTGCGTTTCTTGTAAGGCGAGCCACCGTTTGTTTCCCAGTCCTAAATGGAGTGGAATCACATGCAGTTTCTGGTCCTACGACCAAGAGTTGTTTTCTGGTAAAGAAAGTCACTATTGCGCTCCCATTGCCACACACAGTGCAAATAGCCCTCCCGTCTGTTCCCAGCAAGTACAGTGTATTGGACTGAAGAGGAGCTACTGTTCTACTCAGTTTTCTAAGAAGAGTTGAACTAGGTATGGCCCGTGTGTGTAGGATGCACAGTTCTTTTTTTCTGAGCAAGCTCACTGTTCTGGCCCTATAGGAAGCACAGTAGAGTAGAAGAGTGCTCTTTTCTCAAAAGCAGACTGTGTTTCTTGGAAGTCGAGCTAGCGTTTGTTTCCCAGTCCTAAATGGAGTTGAGTCCCATGTAGTTTTTGGTCCTACGAGCAAAAGTTGTTTTCTGGTAAGACGAGTCACTATTGTGCTCCAATTGCCATACACAGTGCAAATAGCACTCGCGTCTGTACCCCGCAAGTACAGTGTATTGGACTGAAGAGGATCTACTGTCCTTGTCAGGTTCCTAAGCAGAATTGAACTAGATATGGCCATGTGTGTAGGAAGCACAGTTCTTTTGTTCTGAGCAAGCTCAATATTCGGACACCATAGGAAACACAGTAGAGTAGAAGAGTGCTCTTTTCTCAAAAGCAGAGTGTGTTTCTTGTAAAGCCATCTAGAGTTTGTTTCCCAGTCCTAAATGGTGTTGAATCACATGCAGTTTCTGGTCCTACGAGCAAGAGTTGTTTTCTGGTAAGAAGAGTCACTATTGCGCTGTCATTGACATACACAGGACAAATCGCACTGGCGTCTGTTCCCAGCAAGTACAGTGTATTGGACTGAAGAGGATCTACTGTTCTTGTCAGGTTCCTAAGCAGACTTGAACTAGATATGGCCGTGTGTGTAGGAAGCACATTTTTTTTTGTTCTGAGCAAGCTCACTGTTCGGAACACATAGGAAACACAGTAGAGTAGAAGAGTGCTCTTTTCTCAAAAGCAGAGTGTGTTTCTTGGAAGTCGAGCTAGCGTTTGTTTCCCAGTCCTAAATGGAGTTGAGTCACATATAGTTTTTTGTCCAACGAGCAAGAGTTGTTTTCTGGTAAGACAAGTCACTATTGTGCTCCAATTGCCATACTGAGTGCAAATATCACTCGCTTCTGTTCCCCACAAGTACAGTGTATCGGACTGAAAAGGAGCTACTGTTCTTGTCAGTTTCCTAAGCAGAGTTGAACTAGATATGGCCCGTGTGTGTAGGAAGCACAGTTCTTATGTTCTGAGCAAGCTCACTGTTCTGGCCCTATAGGAATCACAGTAGAGTAGAAGAGTGCTCTTTTCTCAAAAGCAGAGTGTGTTTCTTGTAAAGCGAGCTAGAGTTTGTTTCCCAGTCCTAAATGGAGTTGAATCACATGCAGTTTCTGGTCCTAGGAACAAGAGTTGTTTTCTGGTAAGGAAAGTCACTATTGCGCTCCCATTGCCCTACACAAGGCAAATAGCACTCGCGTCTTTTCCCAGCAAGTACAGTGTATTGGACTGAATAGGAACTACTGTTCATGTCAGTTTCCTAAGCAGAGTTGAACTAGATGTGGTCCGTGTGTGTATTAAGCACAGTTCTTTTGTTCTGAGCAAGCTCACTGTTTGGACCCCATAGGAAACACAGTAGAGTAGAAGAGTGCTATTTTCTCTAAAGCAGAGTGTGTTTCTTGTAAGGCGAGCTAGCATTTGTTTCCCAGTCAAAAAAGAAGTTGAATCACATGCAGTTTCTGGTCCTATGAGCAAGAGCTGTTTTCTGGTAAGGAAAGTCACTATTTTGCTCCCATTGCCATCCACAGTGCAAATAGCCCTCCCGTCTGTTCCCAGCAAGTACAGTGTATTGGACGGAAGAGGAGCTACTGTTCTTGTCAGTTTCCTAAGCAGAGTTGAACTAGTTATGGCCCTGTGTTGGAAGCACAGTTCTTTTGTTCTGAGCAAGCTCACTGTTCTGGCCCTATAGTAAACACAGTAGAGTAGAAGAGTGCTCTTTTCTCTAAAGCAGAGTGTGTTTCTTGTAAGGCGAGCTAGCGTTTGTTTCCCAGTCCTAAACGGAGTTGAATCACATGCTGTTTCTAGTCTTACGAGCAAGAGTTGTTTCATGGTAACAAGAGTCACTATTGCTCTGCCATTGCCATACACAGGACAAATAGCACTGGTGTCTGTTCCCAGCAAGTACAGTGTAATGGACTGAAGAGGATCTACTGTTCTTGTCAGGTTCCTAAGCAGAATTGAACTAGATATGGCCGTGTGTGTAGGAAGCACAGTTTTTTTGTTCTGAGGAAGCTCACTGTTCGGAACACATAGGAAACACAGTAGAGTAGAAGAGTGCTCTTTTTTCAAAAGCAGAGTGTGTTTCTTGGAAGTCGAGCTAGCGTTTGTTTCCCACTCCTAAATGGAGTTGAGTCACATGCAGTTTTTTGTCCTACGAGCAAGAGTTGTTTTCTGGTAAGACAAGTCACTATTGTGCTCCAATTGCCATACACAGTGCAAATAGCACTCGCGTCTGTTCCCCGAAAGTACAGTGTATTTGACTGAAGAGGAGCTAGTGTTCTTGTCAGTTTCCTAAGCAGAGTTGAACTAGATATGGCCCGTGTGTGTAGGAAGCACAGTTCTTTTGTTCTGAGCAAGCTCACTGTTCGGACATCATAGGAAACACAGTAGAGTCGAAGAGTGCTCTTTTCTCAAAAGCAGAGTGTGTTTCATGTAAGGCGAGCTAGCATTTGTATCCCAGTCCTAAATGGAGTTGAATCACATGCAGTTTCTGGTCCTACGAGCAAGAGTTGTTTTCTGGAAAGGAAAGTCACTATTGCGCGCCCATTGCCATACACAGTGCAAATATCACTCGCGTCTGTTCCCAGCAAGTACAGTGTATCAGACCGAAGAGGAGCTACTGTTCTTGTCAGTTTCCTAAGCAGAGTTGAACTAGACATGGCTCGTGTGTAGGAAGCACAGTTCTTTTTTCTGAGCATTCTCACAGTTCTGGCCCTATAGGAAACACAGTAGAGTAGAAGAGTGCTCTTTTCTCGAAAGCAGAGTGTGTTTCTGTAAGTTGAGATCTCTTTTGTTTCCCAGTCCTAAATGGAGTTGAATCACATGCAGTTTCTGGTCCTACGAGCAAGAGTTGTTTTATGGTAAGAAGAGTCACTATTGTGCTGCCATTGCCATACACAGGACAAATAGCACTGGCGTCTGTTCCCAGCACGTACAGTGTATTGGACTGAAGAGGATCTACTGTTCTTGTCAGGTTCCTAAGCAGAATTGAACTACATATGGCCATGTGTGTAGGAAGCACAGTTCTTTTGTTCTGAGCAAGCTCAATGTTCGGACACCATAGGAAACACAGTAGAGTAGAAGAGTGCACTTTTCTCAAAAGCAGAGTGTGTTTTTGTAAGGCGAGCTAGCGTTTGTTTCCTATTCCTAAATGGAGTTGAATCTCATGCAGTTTCTGGTCCTATGAGCAAGAGTTGTTTTCTGGTAAGGAAAGTCACTATTGCGCTCCCATTGCCCTACACAAGGCAAATAGCACTCGCGTCTTTTCCCAGCAAATACAGTGTATTGGACTGAATAGGAGCTACTGTTCTTGTCAGTTTCCTAAGCAGAGTTGAACTAGATATGGTCCGTGTGTGTAGGAAGCACAGTTATTTTGTTCTGAGCAAGCTCACTGTTTGGACCCCATAGGAAACACAGTAGAGTAGAAGAGTGCTCTTTTCTCTAAAGCAGAGTTTGTTTTTGTAAGGCGAGCTAGCATTTGTTTCCCAGTCCTAAATGGAGTGGAATCACATGCAGTTTCTGGTCCTACGAGCAAGAGTTGTTTTCTGGTAAGGAAAGTCACTATTGTGCTCCATTGCCATACACAGTGCAAATAGCCCTCCCGTCTGTTCCCAGCAAGTACAGTGTATTGGACTGAAGAGGAGCTACTGTTCTTCTCAGTTTCCAAAGCAGAGTTGAACTAGATATGGTCTGTGTGTCTAGGAAGCACAGTTCTTTTTTTTTGAGCAAGCTCACTGTTCTGGCTCTATAGGAAACACAGTAGAGTAGAAGAGTGCTCTTTTCTCAAAAGCAGATTGTGTTTCTTGTAAAGCGAGCTAGAGTTTGTTTCCCAGTCCTAAATGGAGTTGAATCACATGCAGTTTCTGGTATTAAGAGCAAGAGTTGTTTTCTGGTAAGGAAAGTCACTATTGTGCTCCCCTTGCCATACACAGTGCAAATAGCTCCTGCGTCTGTTACCATCAATTAGAGTGTATCGGACTGAAGAGGAGCTACTGTTCTTGTCAGTTTCCTAAGCAGAGTTGAACATGATATGGCCCGTGTGTGTAGGAAGCACAGTTCTTATGTTCTGAGCAAGCTCACTGTTCAGACCCCATAGGAAGCACAGTAGAGTAGAAGAGTGCTCTTTTCTCAAAAGCAGAGTGTGTTTCATGGAAGGCGAGCTAGCATTTGTATCCCAGTCCTAAATGGAGTTGAATCACATGCAGTTTCTTGTCCAACGAGCAAGAGTTGTTTTCTGTAAAGGAAAGTCACTATTGCGCTCCCGTTGCCATACACAGTGCAAATATCACTCACGTCTGTTCCCAGCAAGTACAGTGTATCGGACTGAAGAGGAGCTACTGTTCTTGTCAGTTTCCTAAGCAGAGTTGAACTAGATATGGCTCGTGTGTAGGAAGCACAGTTCTTTGTTCTGAGCATTCTCACTGTTCTGGCCCTATAGGAAACACAGTAGAGTAGAAGAGTGCTCTTTTCTCTAAAGCAGAGTGTGTTTCTGTAAGTTGAGCTAGCTTTTGTTTCCCAGTCCTAAATGGAGTTGAATCACATGCAGTTTCTGGTCCTACGAGCAAGAGTTGTTTTATGGTAAGAAGAGTCACTATTGTGCTGCCATTGCCATACACAGGACAAATAGCACTGGCGTCTGTTCCCAGCACGTACAGTGTATTGGACTGAATAGGATCTACTGTTCTTTTCAGGTTCCTAAGCAGAATTGAACTAGATATGGCCATGTGTGTAGGAAGCACAGTTCTTTTGTTCTGAGCAAGCTCAATGTTCGGACACCATAGGAAACACAGTAGAGTAGAAGAGTGCACTTTTCTCAAAAGCAGAGTGTGTTTTTGTAAGGTGAGCTAGCGTTTGTTTCCTACTCCTAAATGGAGTTGAATCACATGCAGTTTCTGGTCCTACGAGCAAGAGTTGTTTTCTGGTAAGGAAAGTCACTATTGCGCTCCCATTGCCCTACACAAGGCAAATAGCACTCGCGTCTGTTCCCAGCAAGTACAGTGTATCGGACTGAAGAGGAGCTACTGTTCTTGTCAGTTTCCTAAGCAGAGTTGAACTAGATATGGCCCATGTGTAGGAACCACAGTTCTTTTGTTCTGAGCAAGCTCACTATTCTGGCCCTATAGGAAACACAGTAGAGTAGAAGAGTGCTCTTTTCTCTAAAGCAGAGTTTGTTTTTGTAAGGCGAGCTAGCATTTGTTTCCCAGTCCTAAATGGAGTGGAATCACATGCAGTTTCTGGTCCTACGAGCAAGAGTTGTTTTCTGGTAAGGAAAGTCACTATTGTGCTCCCATTGCCATACACAGTGCAAATAGCCCTCCCGTCTGTTCCTAGCAAGTACAGTGTATTGGACTGAAGAGGAGCTACTGTTCTTCTCAGTTTCCAAAGCAGAGTTGAACTAGATATGGTCTGTGTGTCTAGGAAGCACAGTTCTTTTGTTCTGAGCAAGCTCACTTTTCTGGCCCTATAGGAAACACAGTAGAGTAGAAGAGTGCTCTTTTCTCAAAAGCAGATTGTGTTTCTTGTAAAGCGAGCTAGAGTTTGTTTCCCAGTCCTAAATGGAGTTGAATCACATGCAGTTTCTGGTCCTAAGAGCAAGAGTTGTTTTCTGGTAAGGAAAGTCACTATTGTGCTCCCCTTGCCATACACACTGCAAATAGCTCCTGCGTCTGTACCCATCAATTAGAGTGTATCGGACTGAAGAGGAGGTACTGTTCTTGTCAGTTTCCTAAGCAGAGTTGAACATGATATGGCCCGTGTGTGTAGGAAGCACAGTTCTTATGTTCTGAGCAAGCTCACTGTTCGGACCCCATAGGAAGCACAGTAGAGTAGAAGAGTGCTCTTTTCTCAAAAGCAGAGTGTGTTTCATGGAAGGCGAGCTAGCATTTGTATCCCAGTCCTAAATGGAGTTGAATCACATGCAGTTTCTGGTCCTACGAGCAAGAGTTGTTTTCTGTAAAGGAAAGTCACTATTGCGCTCCCATTGCCATACACAGTGCAAATATCACTCGTGTCTGTTCCCAGCAAGTACAGTGTATCGGACTGAAGAGGAGCTACTGTTCTTGTCAGTTTCCTAAGCAGAGTTGAACTAGATATGGCTCGTATGTAGGAAGCACAGTTCTTTGTTCTGAGCATTCTCACTGTTCTGGCCCTATAGGAAACACAGTAGAGTAGAAGAGTGCTCTTTTCTCTAAAGCAGAGTGTGTTTCTGTAAGTTGAGCTAGCTTTTGTTTCCCAGTCCTAAATGGAGTTGAATCACATGCAGTTTCTGGTCCTACGAGCAAGAGTTGTTTTATGGTAAGAAGAGTCACTATTGTACTGCCATTGCCATACACAGGACAAATAGCACTGGCGTCTGTTCCCAGCACGTACAGTGTATTGGACTGAAGAGGATCTACTGTTCTTTTCAGGTTCCTAAGCAGAATTGAACTAGATATGGCCATGTGTGTAGGAAGCACAGTTCTTTTGTTCTGAGCAAGCTCAATGTTCGGACACCATAGGAAACACAGTAGAGTAGAAGAGTGCACTTTTCTCAAAAGCAGAGTGTGTTTTTGTAAGGCGAGCTAGCGTTTGTTTCCTACTCCTAAATGGAGTTGAATCACATGCAGTTTCTGGTCCTACGAGCAAGAGTTGTTTTCTGGTAAGGAAAGTCACTATTGCGCTCCCATTGCCCTACACAAGGCAAATAGCACTCGCGTCTGTTCCCAGCAAGTACAGTGTATCGGACTGAAGAGGAGCTACTGTTCTTGTCAGTTTCCTAAGCAGAGTTGAACTAGATATGGCCCATGTGTAGGAAGCACAGTTCTTTTGTTCTGAGCAAGCTCACTATTCTGGCCCTATAGGAAACACAGTAGAGTAGAAGAGTGCTCTTTTCTCTAAAGCAAAGCGTGTTTCTTGTAAGGTGAGCTAGCTTTTGTTTCCCAGTCTAAATGGTGTTGAATCACATGCAGTTTCTGATCCTACTAGCAAGAGTTGTTTTCTGGTATGAAGAGTCACTATTGCACTGCCATTGCCATACACAGGACAAACAGCACTGGTGTCTGTTCCCAGCAATTACAGTGTACTGGACTGAAGAGGATCTACTGTCCTTGTCAGGTTCTTAAGCAGAATTGAACTAGATATGGCCGTGTGTAGGAAGCACAGTTCTTTTGTTCTGAGCAAGCTCACTGTTCTGGCCCTATAGGAAACACAGTAGAGTAGAAGAGTGCTCTTTTCTCAAAAGCAGAGTGTGTTTCTTGTAAGGCGAGCTAGCGTTTGTTTCCCAGTCCTAAATGGAGTTGAGTCACATGCAGTTTTTTATCCTATGAGCAAGAGTTGTTTTCTGGTAATACGAGTCACTATTGTGCTCCAATTGCCATACACTGTGCAAATAGCACTCACGTCTGTTCCTCGCAAGTACAGTGTATTGGACGGAAGAGGAGCTACTGTTCTTGTCAGTTTCCTAAGCAGAGTTGAACTAGATATGACCCGTGTGTGTAGGAAGCACAGTTCTTTTGTTCTGAGCTAGCTCACTGTTCGGACCCCATAGGAAACACAGTAGAGTAGAGGAGTGCTCTTTTCTCAAAAGCAGAGTGTGTTTCATGGAAGGCGAGCTAGCATTTGTTTCCCAGTCCTAAATGGAGTTGAATCACATGAAGTTTCTGGTCTTATGAGCAAGAGTTGTTTTCTGGTAAGGAAAGTCACTATTGCGCTCCCATTGCCATACACAGTGCAAATAGCACTCGCTTCTGTTCCCAGCAATTACAGTGTATCGGACTGAAGAGTAGCTACTGTTTTTGTCAGTTTCCTAAGCAGAGTTGAACTAGATATGGCTCGTGTGTAGGAAGCACAGTTCTTTTGTTCTGAGCAAGCTCACTGTTCTGGCCCTATAGGAAACACAGTAGAGTAGAAGAGTGCTCTTTTCTCTAAAGCAGAGTGTGTTTCTTGTAAGGTGAGGTAGCTTTTGTTTCCCAGTCCTAAATGGAGTTGAATCACATGCAGTTTCTGGTCCTACGAGCAAGAGTTGTTTTCTGGTAAGAAGAGTCACTACTGCGCTGCCATTGTGATACACAGGACAAACAGCACTGGCGTCTGTTCCCATCAATTACAGTGTATTGGACTGAAGAGGATCTACTGTTCTTGTCAGGTTCTGAAGCAGAATTGAACTAGATATGGCCGTGTGTGTAGGAAGCACAGTTCTTTTGTTCTGAGCAAGCTCACTGTTCTGGCCCTATAGGAAACAGAGTAGAGTAGTAGAGTGCTCTTTTCTCAAAAGCAGAGTGTGTTTCTTTTAAGGCGAGCTAGCGTTTGTTTCCCAGTCCTAAATGGAGTTGAATCACATGCAGTTTCTGGTCCTACGAGCAGGATTTGTTTTCTGGTAACACAAGTCACTATTGTGCTCCAATGCCATACACAGTGCAAATAGCACTGGGGTCTGTTCCCCGCAAGTACAGTGTATTGGACTGAAGAGGAGCTACTCTTCTTGTTGGTTTCCTAAGCAGAGTTGAACTAGATATGGCCCGTGTGTAGGAAGCACAGTTCTTTTGTTCTGAGCAAGCTCACTGTTCTGGCCCTATAGGAAGCACAGTAGAGTAGAAGAGTGCTCTTTTCTCTAAATCAGAGTGTGTTTCTTGAAAGGTGAGCTAGCTTTTGTTTCCCAGTCCTAAATGGAGTTGAATCACATGCAGTTTCTGGTCCTACGAGCAAGAGTTGTTTTCTGGTAAGAAGAGTCACTATTGCGCTGCAACTGCCATACACAGGACAAATAGCACTGGCGTCTGTTCCCAGCAAGTACAGTGTATTGGGCTGAAGAGGATCTAGTGTTCTTGTCAGTTTCCTAAGCAGAATTGAACTAGATATGCCCCGTGTGTGTAGGAAGCACAGTTCTTTTGTTCTGAGCAAGCTCACTGTTCGGACCCCATAGGAAACACAGTAGAGTATAAGAGTGCTCTTTTCACAAAAGCAGAGTGTGTTTCTTGTAAGGCGAGCTAGCGTTTGTTTCCCAGTCCTAAATGGAGTTGAATCACATGCAGTTTCTGGTCCTAAGAACAAGAGTTGTTTTCTGGTAAGGAAAGTCACTATTGCGCTCCCCTTGCCATACATAGTGCAAATAGCTCTCACGTCTGTTCCCAGCAAGTACAGTGTATCGGACTGAAGAGGAGCTACTATTCTTCTCAGTTTCCTAAGCAGAGTTGAACTAGATGTGGCCCGTGTGTGTAGGTAGCACAGTTCTTTTGTTCTGAGCAAGCTCACTGTTCGGACCCGATAGGAAACACAATAGAGTAGAAGAGTGCTCTTTTCTCAAATGCAGAGTGTGTTTCATGTAAGGCGAACTAGCATTTGTTTCCCAGTCCTAAATGGAGTTGAATCACATGCAGTTTCTGGTCCTACGAGCAAGAGTTGTTTTCTGGTAAGATGAGTCACTATTGCGCTGCCATTGCCATACACAGGACTAATAGCACTGGCGTCTGTTCCCAGCAAGTACAGTGTATTGGACTGTAGAGGATATACTGTTCTTGTCAGGTTCCTAAGCAGAATTGAACTAGATATGGCCGTGTGTGTAGGAAGCACAGTTCTTTTTTTCTGAGCAAGCTCACTGTTCGGAACACATAGGAAACACAGTAGAGTAGAAGAGTGCTCTTTTCTCAAAAGCAGAGTGTGTTTTTGTAAGGCGTGCTAGCGTTTGTTTCCTAGTCCTAAATGGAGTTGAATCACATGCAGTTTCTGGTCCTATGAACAAGAGTTGTTTTCTGGTAAGGAAAGTCACTATTGTGCTCCCTTTGCCCTTTACAGGCAAATAGCACTCGCGTCTTTTCCCAGCAAGTACAGTGTATTGGACTGAATAGAAGCTACTGTTCTTGTCAGTTTACTAAGCAGAATTGAACAAGATATGGTCCGTGCGTGTAGGAAGCACAGTTCTTTTGTTCTGAGCAAGCTCACTGTTTGGACCCCATAGGAAACACAGTAGAGTAGAAGAGTGCTCTTTTCTCAAAAGCAGAGTGTGTTTCATGTAAGGCAAGCTATCATTTGTTTCCCAGTCCTAAATGGAGTTGATCATATGCAGTTTCTGGTCCTACAATCAAGAGTTGTTTTCTGGTAAGGAAAGTCACTATTGCGCTCCAATTGCAATACACAGTGCAAATAGCACTCGCGTCTGTTCCCAGCAAGTACAGTGTATCGGACTGAAGAGGAGCTACTGTTCTTGTCAGTTTCCTAAGCAGAGTTGAACTAGTTATGGCCCGTGTGGAGGAAGCACAGTTCTTTTGTTCTGAGCAAGCTCACTGTTCTGGCCCTATAGGAAACACAGTAGAGTGGAAGAGTGCTCTTTTCTCTAAAGCAGAGTGTGTTTCTTGGAAGGCGAGCTAGCTTTGGTTTCCCAGTCCTAAATGGAGTTGAATCACATGCAGTTTCTGGTCCTAAGACCAAGAGTTGTTTTCTGGTAAGGAAAGTCACTATTGTGCTCCCCTTGCCATACATAGTGCAAATAGCTCTCACGTCTGTTCCCAGCAAGTACAGTGTATCGGACTGAAGAGGAGCTACTGTTCTTGTCAGGTTCCTAAGCAGAATTGAACTAGATATGGCCGTGTGTGTAGGAAGCACAGTTCTTTTGTTCTGAGCAAGCTCACTGTTCGGACACCATAGGAAACACAGTAGAGTAGAAGAGTGCTCTTTACTCTAAAGCAGAGTGTGTTTCTTGTAAGGCGAGCTAGCGTTTGTTTCCCAGTCCTAAATGGAGTGCAATCACATGCAGTTTCTGG
Source organism: Peromyscus eremicus (assembly GCF_949786415.1). Lineage (NCBI taxonomy): Eukaryota > Metazoa > Chordata > Mammalia > Rodentia > Cricetidae > Peromyscus > Peromyscus eremicus. The sequence continues at coordinate 1,918,268 of NW_026734293.1, forward strand.
TCCTATGAGAAGGATTTGTTTTCTGATAAGACATGTCACTATTGTGCTCCAATGCCATACACAGTGCAAATAGCACTCGCGTCTGTTCCCCGCAAATACAGTGTATTGGACTGAAGAGGAGCTACTGTTCTTGTTGGTTTCTTAAGCAGAGTTGAACTAGATATGGCCCGTGTGTGTAGGAAGCACAGTTCTTTTGTTTTGAGCAAGCTCACTCTTCGGACCCGATAGGAAACACAATAGAGTAGAAGAGTGCTCTTTTCTCAAATGCAGATTGTGTTTCATGTAAGGCAAGCTAGCATTTGTTTCCCAGTCCTAAATGGAGTTGAATCACATGAAGTTTCTGGTCTTACGAGCAAGAGTTGTTTTCTGGTAAGGAAAGTCACTATTGCGCTCCCATTGCCATACACAGTGCAAATAGCACTCGCTTCTGTTCCCAGCAAGTACAGTGTATCGGACTGAAGAGGAGCTACTGTTCTTGTCAGTTTCCTAAGCAGAGTTGAACTAGATATGGCCCGTGTGTAGGAAGCACAGTTCTTTTGTTCTGAGCAAGCTCACTGTTCTGGCCCTATAGGAAACACAGTAGAGTAGAAGAGTGCTCTTTTCTCTAAAGCAGAGTGTGTTTCTTGTAAGGTGAGCTAGCTTTTGTTTCCCAACCTAAATGGAGTTGAATCACATGCAGTTTCTGGTCCTACGAGCAAGAGTTGTTTTCTGGTAAGAAGAGTCACTATTGCGCAGCCATTGCCATACACAGGACTAATAGCACTGGCGTCTGTTCCCAGCAAGTACAGTGTATTGGACTGTAGAGGATCTACTGTTCTTGTCAGGTTCCTAAGCAGAATTGAACTAGATATGGCCGTGTGTGTAGGAAGCACAGTTCTTTTGTTCTGAGCAAGCTCACTTTTCGGAACACATAGGAAACACAGTAGAGTAGAAGAGTGCTCTTTTCTCAAAAGCAGAGTGTGTTTTTGTAAGGCGTGCTAGCGTTTGTTTCCTAGTCTGAAATGGAGTTGAATCACATGCAGTTTCTGGTCCTATGAACAAGAGTTGTTTTCTGGTAAGGAAAGTCACTATTGCGCTCCCATTGCCCTTTACAAGTCAAATAGCACTCGCGTCTTTTCACAGCAAGTACAGTGTATTGGACTGAATAGGAGTTACTGTTCATGTCAGTTTTCTAAACAGAATTGAACTAGATATGGTCCGTGCGTGTAGGAAGCACAGTTCTTTTGTTCTGAGCAAGCTCACTGTTTGGACCCCATAGGAAACACAGTAGAGTAGAAGAGTGCTCTTTTCTCAAAAGCAGAGTGTGTTTCTTGTAAGGCAAGCTAGCGTTTGTTTCCCAGTCCTAAATGGAGTTGAATCACATGCAGTTTTTGGTCCTATGAGCAAGAGTTGTTTTCTCGTAAGGAAAGTCACTATTGCGATCCCATTGCCATACACAGGGCAAATAGCACTCGCGTCTGTTCCCAGCAAGTACAGTGTATCGGACTGAAGAGGAGCTACTGTTCTTCTCAGTTTCCTGAGCAGAGTTGAACTAGATTTGGCCCGTGTGTGTAGGAAGCACAGTTCTTTTGTTCTGAGCAAGCTCACTGTTCGGACACGATAGGAAACACAATAGAGTAGAAGAGTGCTCTTTTATCAAATGCAGAGTGTGTTTCATGTAAGGCGAACTAGCATTTGTTTCCCAGTCCTAAATGGAGTTGAATCACATGCAGTTTCTGGTCCTACGAGCAAGAGTTGTTTTCTGGTAAGAAGAGTTACTATTGCGCTGCCATTGCCATATCAGGACTAATAGCACTGGCATCTGTTCCCAGCAAGTACAGTGTATTGGACTGAAGAGGATCTACTGTTCTTGTCAGGTTCCTAAGCAGAATTGAACTAGATATGGCCGTGTGTGTAGGAAGCACAGTTCTTTTGTTCTGAGCATGCTCACTTTTCGGAACACATAGGAAACACAGTAGAGTAGAAGAGTGCTCTTTTCTCAAAAGCAGAGTGTGTTTTTGTAAGGCGAACTAGCGTTTGTTTCCTAGTCCTAAATGGAGTTGAATCACATGCAGTTTCTGGTCCTATGAACAAGAGTTGTTTTCTTTTAAGGAAAGTCACTATTGCGCTCCCATTGCCCTTTACAAGGCAAATAGCACTCGCGTCTTTTCCCAGCAAGTACAGTGTATTGGACTGAATAGGAGCTACTGTTCTTGTCAGTTTACTAAGCATTATTGAACTAGATATGGTCCTTGCGTGTAGGAAGCACAGTTCTTTTGTTCTGAGCAAGCTCACTGTTTGGACCCCATAGGAAACACAGTAGAGTAGAAGAGTGCTCTTTTCTCAAAAGCAGAGTGTGTTTCTTGTAAAGCGAGCTAGCATTTGTTTCCCAGTCCTAAATGGAGTTGATCATATGCAGTTTCTGGTCCTACGATCAAGAGTTGTTTTCTAATAAGGAAAGTCACTATTGCGATCCCATTGCCATACACAGGGCAAATAGCACTCGCGTCTGTTCCCAGCAAGTACAGTGTATCGGACTGAAGAGGAGCTACTGTTCTTGTCAGTTTCCTAAGCAGAGTTGAACTAGATATGGCCGTGTGTGTAGGAAGCACAGTTCTTTTGTTCTGAGCAAGCTCACTCTTCTGGCCCTATAGGAAACACAGTAGAGTGGAAGCGTGCTCTTTTCTCTAAAGCGGAGTGTGTTTCTTGTAAGGCGAGCTAGCGTTTGTTTCCCAGTCCTAAATGGAGTTGAATCACATGCAGTTTCTAGTCCTATGAGCAAGAGTTGTTCTCTGGTAAGAAGAGTCACTATTGCGTTCCCATTGCCATACATAGGAAAAATAGCACTGGCGTCTGTTCCCAGCAAGTACAGTGTATTGGACTGAAGAGGATCTACTGTTCTTGTCAGGTTCCTAAGCAGAATTGAACTAGATATGGCCCGTGTGTGTAGGAAGCACAGTTTTTTTGTTCTGAGCAAGCTCACTTTTCGGAACACATAGGAAACACAGTAGAGTAGAAGAGTGCTCTTTTCTCAAAAGCAGAGTGTGTTTCTGTAAGGTGAGCTAGCGTTTGTTTCCTAGTCCTAAATGGACTTGAATCACATGCAGTTTCTGGTCCTATGAACAAGAGTTGTTTTCTGGTAAGGAAAGTCACTATTGCGTTCCCATTGCCCTTTACAAGGCAAATAGCACTCACGTCTTTTCCCAGCAAGTACAGTGTATTGGACTGAATAGGAGCTACTGTTCTTGTCAGTTTACTAAGCAGAATTGAACTAGATATGGTCCGTGCGTGTAGGAAGCACAGTTCTTTTGTTCTGAGCAAGCTCACTGTTTGGACCCCATAGGAAACACAGTAGAGTAGAAGAGTGCTCTTTTCTCAAAAGCAGAGTGTGTTTCTTGGAAGTCGAGCTAGCATTTGTTTCCCAGTCCTAAATGGAGTTGAGTCACATGCAGTTTTTTGTCCTACGAGCAAGAGTTGTTTTCTGGTAAGACAAGTCACTATTGTGCTCCATTTGCCATACACAGTGCAAATAGCACTCGCGTCTGTTCCCCGCAAGTACAGTGTATTGGACGGAAGAGGAGCTACTGTTCTTGTCAGTTTCCTAAGCAGAGTTGAACTAGATATGGCCCATGTGTAGGAAGCACAGTTCTTTTGTTCTGAGCAAGCTCACTTTTCTGGCCCTATAGGAAACACAGTAGAGTAGAAGGGTGCTCATTTCTCAAAAGCAGAGTGTGTTTCTTGGAAGTCAAGCTAGCATTTGTTTCCCAGTCCTAAATGGAGTTGAGTCACATGCAGTTTTTTGTCCTACGAGCAAGAGTTGTTTTCTGGTAAGACAAGTCACTATTGTGCTCCATTTGCCATAGACAATGCAAATAGCACTCGCGTCTGTTCCCCGCAAGTACAGTGTATTGGACGGAAGAGGAGCTACTGTTCTTGTCAGTTTCCTAAGCAGAGTTGAACTAGATATGGCCATGTGTAGGAAGCACAGTTCTTTTGTTCTGAGCAAGCTCACTATTCTGGCCCTATAGGAAACACAATAGAGTAGAAGAGTGCTCTTTTCTCAAAAGCATAGGGTGTTTCATGTAAGGCGAGCTAGCATTTGTTTCCCGGTCCTAAATGGAGTTGAACCACATGAAGTTTCTGGTCTTACGAGCAAGAGTTGTTTTCTGGTAAGGAAAGTCACTATTGCGCTGCAACTGCCATACACAGGACAAATAGCAATGGCGTCTGTTCCCAGCAAGTACAGTGTATTGGACTGAAGAGGATCTAGTGTTCTTGTCAGTTTCCTAAGCAGAGTTGAACTAGATATGGCCCGTGTGTGTAGGAAGCACAGTTCTTTTGTTCTGAGCAAGCTCACTGTTCGGACCCCATAGGAAACACAGTAGAGTATAAGAGTGCTCTTTTCTCAAAAGCAGAGTGTGTTTCTTGTAAGGCGAGCTAGCGTTTGTTTCCCAGTCCTAAATGGAGTTGAATCACATGCAGTTTCTGGTCCTAAGAGCAAGAGTTGTTTTCTGGTAAGGAAGGTCACTATTGCGCTCCCCTTGCCATACATAGTGCAAATAGCTCTCACGTCTGTTCCCAGCAAGTACAGTGTATCGGACTGAAGAGGAGCTACTATTCTTGTCAGTTTCCTAAGCAGAGTTGAACTAGATATGGCCTGCATGTGTAGGAAGCACAGTTCTTTTGTTCTGAGCAAGCTCACTGTTTGGACCCCATAGGAAACACAGTAGAGTAGAAGAGTGCTCTTTTCTCTAAAGCAGAATGTGTTTCTTGTAAGGCAAGCTAGCGTTTGTTTCCCAGTCCTAAATGGAGTTGAATCACATACATTTTCTGGTCCTATGAGCAAGAGTTGTTTTCTCGTAAGGAAAGTCACTATTGCACTCCCATTGCCATACACAGTGCAAATAGCCCTCCCGTCTGTTCCCAGAAAGTACAGTGTATTGGACTGAAAAGGAGCTACTGTTCTTGTCAGTTTCCTAAGCAGAGTTGAACTAGATATGACCCGTGTGTGTAGGAAGCACAGTTCTTTTGTTCTGAGCAAGCTCACTGTTCGGACACGATAGGAAACACAATAGAGTAGAAGAGTGCTCTTTTATCAAATGCAGAGTGTGTTTCATGTAAGGCGAACTAGCATTTGTTTCCCAGTCCTAAATGGAGTTGAATCACATGCAGTTTCTGGTCCTACGAGCAAGAGTTGTTTTCTGGTAAGAAGAGTTACTATTGCGCTGCCATTTCCATACACAGGACTAATAGCACTGGCATCTGTTCCCAGCAAGTACAGTGTATTGGACTGAAGAGGATCTACTGTTCTTGTCAGGTTCCTAAGCAGAATTGAACTAGATATGGCCGTGTGTGTAGGAAGCACAGTTCTTTTGTTCTGAGCATGCTCACTTTTCGGAACACATAGGAAACACAGTAGAGTAGAAGAGTGCTCTTTTTTCAAAAGCAGAGTGTGTTTTTGTAAGGCGAGCTAGCGTTTGTTTCCTAGTCCTAAATGGAGTTGAATCACATGCAGTTTCTGGTCCTATGAACAAGAGTTGTTTTCTGGTAAGGAAAGTCACTATTGCGTTCCCATTGCCCTTTACAAGTCAAATAGCACTCGCATCTTCTCCCAGCAAGTACAGTGTATTGGACTGAATAGGAGTTACTGTTCTTGTCAGTTTTCTAAGCAGAATTGAACTAGATATGGTCCGTGCCTGTAGGAAGCACAGTTCTTTTGTTCTGAGCAAGCTCACAGTTTGGACCCCATAGGAAACAGAGTAGAGTAGAAGAGTACTCTTTTCTCAAAAGCAGAGTGTGTTTCATGTAAGGCGAGCTAGCATTTGTTTCCCAGTCCTAAATGGAGTTGATCATATGCAGTTTCTGGTCCTACGATCAAGAGCTGTTTTCTAATAAGGAAAGTCACTATTGAGCTCCCATTGCCATACACAGTGCAAATAGCACTCGCGTCTGTTCCCAGCAAGTACAGTGTATCAGACTGAGGAGGAGCTACTGTTCTTGTCAGTTTCCTAAGCAGAGTTGAACTATTTATGGCCCGTGTGTAGGAAGCACAGTTCTTTTGTTCTGAGCAAGCTCACTCTTCTGACCCTATAGGAAACACAGTAGAGTGGAAGAGTGCTCTTTTCTCTAAAGCAGAGTGTGTTTCTTGTAAGGCGAGCTAGCGTTTGTTTCCCAGTCCTAAATGGAGTTGAATCACATGCAGTTTCTGGTCCTACGAGCAAGAGTTGTTTTCTGGTAAGAAGAGTTACTATTGCGCTGCCATTGCCATACACAGGACTAATAGCACTGGCATCTGTTCCCAGCAAGTACAGTGTATTGGACTGAAGAGGATCTACTGTTCTTGTCAGGTTCCTAAGCAGAATTGAACTAGATATGGCCGTGTGTGTAGGAAGCACAGTTCTTTTGTTCTGAGCATGCTCACTTTTCGGAACACATAGGAAACACAGTAGAGTAGAAGAGTGCTCTTTTCTCAAAAGCAGAGTGTGTTTTTGTAAGGCGAGCTAGCGTTTGTTTCCTAGTCCTAAATGGAGTTGAATCACATGCAGTTTCTGGTCCTATGAACAAGAGTTGTTTTCTTTTAAGGAAAGTCACTATTGCGCTCCCATTGCCCTTTACAAGGCAAATAGCACTCGCGTCTTTTCCCAGCAAGTACAGTGTATTGGACTGAATAGGAGCTACTGTTCTTGTCAGTTTACTAAGCAGAATTGAACTAGATATGGTCCTTGCATGTAGGAAGCACAGTTCTTTTGTTCTGAGCAAGCTCACTGTTTGGACCCCATAGGAAACACAGTAGAGTAGAAGAGTGCTCTTTTCTCAAAAGCAGAGTGTGTTTCATGTAAGGCGAGCTAGCATTTGTTTCCCAGTCCTAAATGGAGTTGATCATATGCAGTTTCTGGTCCTACGATCAAGAGTTTTTTTCTGGTAAGGAAAGTCACTATTGCGCTCCAATTGCCATACACAGTGCAAATAGCACTCGCGTCTGATCCCAGCAAGTACAGTGTATTGGACTGAAGAGGAGCTACTGTTCTTCTCAGTTTCCTAAGCAGAGTTGAACTAGATATGGCCCATGTGGAGGAAGCACAGTTCTTTTGTTCTGAGCAAGCTCAGTATTCTGGCCCTATAGGAAACACAGTAGAGTAGAAGAGTGCTCTTTTCTCTAAAGCAAAGCGTGTTTCTTTTAAGGTGAGCTAGCTTTTGTTTCCCAGTCCTAAATGGAGTTGAATCACATGCAGTTTCTAGTCCTACGAGCAAGAGTTGTTTTCTGGTAAGAAGAATCACTATTGCGCTGCAACTGCCATACACAGGACAAATAGCAATGGCGTCTGTTCCCAGCAAGTACAGTGTATTGGACTGAAGAGGATCTAGTGTTCTTGTCAGTTTCCTAAGCAGAGTTGAACTAGATATGGCCGTGTGTGTAGGAAGCACAGTTCTTTTGTTCTGAGCAAGCTCACTGTTCGGACCCCATAGGAAACACAGTAGAGTATAAGAGTGCTCTTTTCTCAAAAGCAGAGTGTGTTTCTTGTAAGGCGAGCTAGCATTTGTTTCCCAGTCCTAAATGGAGTTGAATCACATGCAGTTTCTGGTCCTAAGAGCAAGAGTTGTTTTCTGGTAAGGAAGGTCACTATTGCGCTCCCCTTGCCATACATAGTGCAAATAGCTCTCACGTCTGTTCCCAGCAAGTACAGTGTATCGGACTGAAGAGGAGCTACTATTCTTGTCAGTTTCCTAAGCAGAGTTGAACTAGATATGGCCTGCATGTGTAGGAAGCACAGTTCTTTTGTTCTGAGCAAGCTCACTGTTTGGACCCCATAGAAAACACAGTAGAGTAGAAGAGTGCTCTTTTCTCTAAAGCAGAATGTGTTTCTTGTAAGGCAAGCTAGCGTTTGTTTCCCAGTCCTAAATGGAGTTGAATCACATACAGTTTCTGGTCCTATGAGCAAGAGTTGTTTTCTCGTAAGGAAAGTCACTATTGCACTCCCATTGCCATACACAGTGCAAATAGCCCTCCCGTCTGTTCCCAGAAAGTACAGTGTATTGGACTGAAAAGGAGCTACTGTTCTTGTCAGTTTCCTAAGCAGAGTTGAACTAGATATGGCCCGTGTGTGTAGGAAGCACAGTTCTTTTGTTCTGAGCAAGCTCACTGTTCGGACACGATAGGAAACACAATAGAGTAGAAGAGTGCTCTTTTATCAAATGCAGAGTGTGTTTCATGTAAGGCGAACTAGCATTTGTTTCCCAGTCCTAAATGGAGTTGAATCACATGCAGTTTCTGGTCCTACGAGCAAGAGTTGTTTTCTGGTAAGAAGAGTTACTATTGCGCTGCCATTTCCATACACAGGACTAATAGCACTGGCATCTGTTCCCAGCAAGTACAGTGTATTGGACTGAAGAGGATCTACTGTTCTTGTCAGGTTCCTAAGCAGAATTGAACTAGATATGGCCGTGTGTGTAGGAAGCACACTTCTTTTGTTCTGAGCATGCTCACTTTTCGGAACACATAGGAAACACAGTAGAGTAGAAGAGTGCTCTTTTTTCAAAAGCAGAGTGTGTTTTTGTAAGGCGAGCTAGCGTTTGTTTCCTAGTCCTAAATGGAGTTGAATCACATGCAGTTTCTGGTCCTATGAACAAGAGTTGTTTTCTGGTAAGGAAAGTCACTATTGCGTTCCCATTGCCCTTTACAAGTCAAATAGCACTCGCATCTTCTCCCAGCAAGTACAGTGTATTGGACTGAATAGGAGTTACTGTTCTTGTCAGTTTTCTAAGCAGAATTGAACTAGATATGGTCCGTGCCTGTAGGAAGCACAGTTCTTTTGTTCTGAGCAAGCTCACAGTTTGGACCCCATAGGAAACACAGTAGAGTAGAAGAGTACTCTTTTCTCAAAAGCAGAGTGTGTTTCATGTAAGGCGAGCTAGCATTTGTTTCCCAGTCCTAAATGGAGTTGATCATATGCAGTTTCTGGTCCTACGATCAAGAGCTGTTTTCTAATAAGGAAAGTCACTATTGAGCTCCCATTGCCATACACAGTGCAAATAGCACTCGCGTCTGTTCCCAGCAAGTACAGTGTATCAGACTGAGGAGGAGCTACTGTTCTTGTCAGTTTCCTAAGCAGAGTTGAACTATTTATGGCCCGTGTGTAGGAAGCACAGTTCTTTTGTTCTGAGCAAGCTCACTCTTCTGACCCTATAGGAAACACAGTAGAGTGGAAGAGTGCTCTTTTCTCTAAAGCAGAGTGTGTTTCTTGTAAGGCGAGCTAGCGTTTGTTTCCCAGTCCTAAATGGAGTTGAATCACATGCAGTTTCTGGTCCTACGAGCAAGAGTTGTTTTCTGGTAAGAAGAGTTACTATTGCGCTGCCATTGCCATACACAGGACTAATAGCACTGGCATCTGTTCCCAGCAAGTACAGTGTATTGGACTGAAGAGGATCTACTGTTCTTGTCAGGTTCCTAAGCAGAATTGAACTAGATATGGCCGTGTGTGTAGGAAGCACAGTTCTTTTGTTCTGAGCATGCTCACTTTTCGGAACACATAGGAAACACAGTAGAGTAGAAGAGTGCTCTTTTCTCAAAAGCAGAGTGTGTTTTTGTAAGGCGAGCTAGCGTTTGTTTCCTAGTCCTAAATGGAGTTGAATCACATGCAGTTTCTGGTCCTATGAACAAGAGTTGTTTTCTTTTAAGGAAAGTCACTATTGCGCTCCCATTGCCCTTTACAAGGCAAATAGCACTCGCGTCTTTTCCCAGCAAGTACAGTGTATTGGACTGAATAGGAGCTACTGTTCTTGTCAGTTTACTAAGCAGAATTGAACTAGATATGGTCCTTGCGTGTAGGAAGCACAGTTCTTTTGTTCTGAGCAAGCTCACTGTTTGGACCCCATAGGAAACACAGTAGAGTAGAAGAGTGCTCTTTTCTCAAAAGCAGAGTGTGTTTCATGTAAGGCGAGCTAGCATTTGTTTCCCAGTCCTAAATGGAGTTGATCATATGCAGTTTCTGGTCCTACGATCAAGAGTTTTTTTCTGGTAAGGAAAGTCACTATTGCGCTCCAATTGCCATACACAGTGCAAATAGCACTCGCGTCTGTTCCCAGCAAGTACAGTGTATTGGACTGAAGAGGATATACTGTTCTTGTCAGGTTCCTAAGCAGAATTGAACTAGATATGGCCGTGTGTGTAGGAAGCACAGTTCTTTTGTTCTGAGCTAGCTCACTGTTCGGACACCATAGGAAACACAGTAGAGTAGAAGAGTGCTCTTTACTCTAAAGCAGAGTGTGTTTCTTGTAAGGCGAGCTAGCGTTTGTTTCCCAGTCCTAAATGGAGTGCAATCACATGCAGTTTCTGGTCCTACAAGAAGGATTTGTTTTCTGATAAGACATGTCACTATTGTGCTCCAATGCCATACACAGTGCAAATAGCACTCGCGTCTGTTCCCCGCAAGTACAGTGTATTGGACTGAAGAGGAGCTACTGTTCTTGTTGGTTTCCTAAGCAGAGTTGAACTAGATATGGCCCGTGTGTGTAGGAAGCAAAGTTCTTTTGTTTTGAGCAAGCTAACTCTTCGGACCCGATAGGAAACACAATAGAGTAGAAGAGTGCTCTTTTCTCAAATGCAGATTGTGTTTCATGTAAGGCAAGCTAGCATTTGTTTCCCAGTCCTAAATGGAGTTGAATCACATGCAGTATCTGGTCCTACGAGCAAGAGTTGTTTTCTGGTAAGAAAAGTCACTATTGCGCTGCCATTGCCATACACAGGACTAATAGCCCTGGCGTCTGTTCCCAGCAAGTACAGTGTATTGGACTGTAGAGGATCTACTGTTCTTGTCAGGTTCCTAAGCAGAATTGAACTAGATATGGCCGTGTGTAGGAAGCACAGTTCTTTTGTTCTGAGCAAGCTCACTTTTCGGAACACATAGGAAACACAGTAGAGTAGAAGAGTGCTCTTTTCTCAAAAGCAGAGTGTGTTTTTGTAAGGCGTGCTAGAGTTTGTTTCCTAGTCTGAAATGGAGTTGAATCACATGCAGTTTCTGGTCCTATGAACAAGAGTTGTTTTCTGGTAAGGAAAGTCACTATTGCGCTCCCATTGCCCTTTGCAAGTCAAATAGCACTCGCGTCTTTTCCCAGCAAGTACAGTGTATTGGACTGAATAGGAGTTACTGTTCTTGTCAGTTTTCTAAACAGAATTGAATTAGATATGGTCCGTGTGTGTAGGAAGCACAGTTCTTTTGTTCTGAGCAAGCTCACTGTTTGGACCCCATAGGAAACACAGTAGAGTAGAAGAGTGCTCTTTTCTCAAAAGCAGAGTGTGTTTCATGTAAGGCGAGCTAGCATTTGTTTCCCAGTCCTAAATGGAGTTGATCATATGCAGTTTCTGGTCCTACGATCAAGAGTTGTTTTCTAATAAGGAAAGTCACTATTGTGCTCCCATTGCCATACACAGGGCAAATAGCACTGGCGTCTGTTCCCAGCAAGTACAGTGTATCGGACTGAAGAGGAGCTACTGTTCTTGTCAGTTTCCTAAGCAGAGTTGAACTAGTTATGGCCCGTGTGTAGGAAGCACAGTTCTTTTGTTCTGAGCAAGCTCACTCTTCTGGCCCTATAGGAAACACAGTAGAGTGGAAGAGTGCTCTTTTCTCTAAAGCGGAGTGTGTTTCTTGTAAGGCGAGCTAGCGTTTGTTTCCCAGTCCTAAATGGAGTTGAATCACATGCAGTTTCTAGTCCTACGAGCAAGAGTTGTTTTCTGGTAAGAAGAGTCACGATTGCGCTCCCAAAGCCATACATAGGACAAATAGCACTGGCGTCTGTTCCCAGCAAGTACAGTGTATTGGACTGAAGAGGATCTACTGTTCTTGTCAGGTTCCTAAGCAGAATTGAACTAGATATGGCCCGTGTGTGTAGGAAGCACAGTTTTTTTGTTCTGAGCAAGCTCACTTTTCGGAACACATAGGAAACACAGTAGAGTAGAAGAGTGCTCTTTTCTCAAAAGCAGAGTGTGTTTCTGTAAGGCGAGCTAGCGTTTGTTTCCTAGTCCTAAATGGAGTTGAATCACATGCAGTTTCTGGTCCTATGAACAAGAGTTGTTTTCTGGTAAGGAAAGTCACTATTGCGCTCCCATTGCCCTTTACAAGGCAAATAGCACTCGCGTCTTTTCCCAGCAAGTACAGTGTATTGCACTGAATAGGAGCTACTGTTCTTGTCAGTTTACTAAGCAGAATTGAACTAGATATGGTCCGTGCGTGTAGGAAGCACAGTTCTTTTGTTCTGAGCAAGCTCACTGTTTGGACCCCATAGGAAACACAGTAGAGTAGAAGAGTGCTCTTTTCTCAAAAGCGGAGTGTGTTTCTTGGAAGTCGAGCTAGCATTTGTTTCCCAGTCCTAAATGGAGTTGAGTCACATGCAGTTTTTTGTCCTACGAGCAAGAGTTGTTTTCTGGTAAGACAAGTCACTATTGTGCTCCATTTGCCATACACAGTGCAAATAGCACTCGCGTCTATTCCCCGCAAGTACAGTGTATTGGACGGAAGAGGAGCTACTGTTCTTGTCAGTTTCCTAAGCAGAGTTGAACTAGATATGGCCCATGTGTAGGAAGCACAGTTCTTTTGTTCTGAGCAAGCTCACTATTCTGGCCCTATAGGAAACACAGTAGAGTAGAAGAGTGCTCTTTTCTCAAAAGCAGAGTGTGTTTCATGTAAGGCGAGCTAGCATTTGTTTCCCGGTCCTAAATGGAGTTGAACCACATGAAGATTCTGGTCTTACGAGCAAGAGTTGTTTTCTGGTAAGGAAAGTCACTATTGCGCTCCCATTGCCATACACAGTGCAAATAGCACTCGTGTCTGTTCCCAGCAAGTACAGGGTATCGGACTGAAGAGTAGCTACTGTTCTTGTCAGTTTCCTAAGCAGAGTTGAACTAGATATGGCCCATGTGGAGGAAGCACAGTTCTTTTGTTCTGAGCAAGCTCAGTATTCTGGCCCTATAGGAAACACAGTAGAGTAGAAGAGTGTTCTTTTCTCTAAAGCAAAGCGTGTTTCTTTTAAGGTGAGCTAGCTTTTGTTTCCCAGTCCTAAATGATGTTGAATCACATGCAGTTTCTGATCCTACGAGCAAGAGTTGTTTTCTGGTATGAAGAGTCACTATTGCGCTGCCATTGCCATACACAGGACAAACAGCACTGGTGTCTGTTCCCAGCAATTACAGTGTACTGGACTGAAGAGGATCTACTGTCCTTGTCAGGTTCCTAAGCAGAATTGAACTAGATATGGCCGTGTGTAGGAAGCACAGTTCTTTTGTTCTGAGCAAGCTCACTGTTCTGGCCCTATAGGAAACACAGTAGAGTAGAAGAGTGCTCTTTTCTCAAAAGCAGAGTGTGTTTCTTGTAAGGCGAGCTAGCGTTTGTTTCCCAGTCCTAAATGGAGTTGAGTCACATGCAGTTTTTTGTCCTACGAGCAAGAGTTGTTTTCTGGTAAGACGAGTCACTATTGTGCTCCAATTGCCATACACAGTGCAAATAGCACTCGCGTCTGTTCCCCGCAAGTACAGTGTATTGGACGGAAGAGGAGCTACTGTTCTTGTCAGTTTCCTAAGCAGAGTTGAACTAGATATGGCCCGTGTGTGTAGGAAGCACAGTTCTTTTGTTCTGAGCAAGCTCACTGTTCGGACCCCATAGGAAACACAGTAGAGTAGAAGAGTGCTCTTTTCTCAAAAGCAGAGTGTGTTTCATGTAAGGCGAGCTAGCATTTGTTTCCCAGTCCTAAATGGAGTTGAATCACATGAAGTTTCTGGTCTTACGAGCAAGAGTTGTTTTCTGGTAAGGAAAGTCACTATTGCGCTCCCATTGCCATACACAGTGCAAATAGCACTCGCTTCTGTTCCCAGCAAGTACAGTGTATCGGACTGAAGAGGAGCTACTGACTTGTCAGTTTCCTAAGCAGAGTTGAACTAGATATGGCCCGTGTGTAGGAAGCACAGTTCTTTTGTTCTGAGCAAGCTCACTTTTCTGGCCCTATAGGAAACACAGTAGAGTAGAAGGGTGCTCATTTCTCAAAAGCAGAGTGTGTTTCTTGGAAGTCAAGCTAGCATTTGTTTCCCAGTCCTAAATGGAGTTGAGTCACATGCAGTTTTTTGTCCGACGAGCAAGAGTTGTTTTCTGGTAAGACAAGTCACTATTGTGCTCCATTTGCCATACACAATGCAAATAGCACTCGCGTCTGTTCCCCGCAAGTACAGTGTATTGGATGGAAGAGGAGCTACTGTTCTTGTCAGTTTCCTAAGCAGAGTTGAACTAGATATGGCCATGTGTAGGAAGCACAGTTCTTTTGTTCTGAGCAAGCTCACTATTCTGGCCCTATAGGAAACACAGTAGAGTAGAAGAGTGCTCTTTTCTCAAAAGCATAGGGTGTTTCATGTATGGCGAGCTAGCATTTGTTTCCCGGTCCTAAATGGAGTTGAACCACATGAAGTTTCTGGTCTTACGAGCAAGAGTTGTTTTCTGGTAAGGAAAGTCACTATTGCGCTCCCATTGCCATACACAGTGCAAATAGCACTCGTGTCTGTTCCCAGAAAGTACAGTGTATTGGACTGAATAGGAGCTGCTGTTCTTGTCAGTTTACTAAGCAGAATTGAACTAGATATGGTCCGTGCGTGTAGGAAGCACAGTTCTTTTGTTCTGAGCAAGCTCACTGTTTGGACCCCATAGGAAACACAGTAGAGTAGAAGAGTGCTCTTTTCTCAAAAGCAGAGTGTGTTTCATGTAAGGCGAGCTAGCATTTCTTTCCCAGTCCTTAATGGAGTTGAGTCACATGCAGTTTATGGTCCTACGAGCAAGAGTTGTTTTCTGATAAGAGGAGTGACTATTGTGCTGCCATTGCCATACACAGGACAAATAGCACTGGCGTCTGTTCCCAACAAGTACAGTGTATTTGACTGAAGAGGATCTACTCTTTTTGTCAGGTTCCTAAGCAGAATTGAACTAGATACGGCCGTGTGTGTAGGAAGCACAGTTGTTTTGTTCTGAGCAAGCTCACTGTTCGGACCCCATAGGAAACACAGTAGAGTAGAAGAGTGCTCTTTTCTCAAAAGCAGAGTGTGTTTCATGTAAGGCGAGCTAGCGTTTGTTTCCCAGTCCTAAATGGAGTTGAGTCACATGCAGTTTTTTGTCCTACGTGCAAGAGTTGTTTCTGGTAAGACGAGTAACTATTGTGCTCCAAATTCCATACACAGTGCAAATAGCACTCGCGTCTGTTCCCTGCAAGTACAGTGTATTGGACTGAAGAGGAGCTACTGTTCTTCTCAGTTTCCTAAGCAGAGTTGAACTTGATATGGCCCGTGTGTAGGAAGCACAGTTCTTTTGTTCTGAGCAAGCTCACTGTTCTGGCCCTAGAGGAAACACAGTAGAGTAGAAGTGTGCTCTTTTCTCTAAAGCAGAGTGTGTTTCTTGTAAGGTGAGCTACCTTTTGTTTGCCAGTCCTAAATGGAGTTGAATCACATGCAGTTTCTGGTCCTACAAGCAAGAGTTGTTTTCTGGTAAGAAGAGTCACTATTGCGCTGCCATTGCCATACACAGACAAATAGCCCTGGCGTCTCTTTCCAGCAAGTACAGTGTATTGGCCTGTAGAGGATCTACTGTTCTTGTCAGGTTCCTAAGCAGACTTGAACTAGATATGGCCATGTGTGTAGGAAGCACAGTTTTTTTGTTCTGAGCAAGCTCACTTTTCGGAACACCTAGGAAACACAGTAGAGTAGAAGAGTGCTCTTTTCTCAAAAGCAGAGTGTGCTTCTTGTAAAGCGAGCTAGAGTTTGTTTCCCAGTCCTAAAAGGAGTTGAATCACATGCAGTTTCTGGTCCTACGAGCAAGAGTTGTTTTCTGGTAAGAAGAGTCACGATTTGGCTGCCTTTGCCATACACAGGACAAATAGCACTGGCGTCTGTTCCCAGCAAGTATAGTGTATTGGACTGAAGAGGATCTACTGTTCTTGTCAGGTTCCTAAGCAGACTTGAACTAGATATGGCCGTGTGTGTAGGAAGCACAGTTCTTTTGTTCTGAGCAAGCTCACTGTTCGGACACCATAGGAAACACAGTAGAGTAGAAGAGTGCTCTTTTCTCAAAAGCAGAGTGTGTTTCTTGTAAGGCGAGCTTGCGTTTGTTTCCTAGTCCTAAATGGAGTTGAATCACATGCAGTTTCTGGTCTTACAAACAAGAGTTGTTTTCTGGTAAGGAAAGTCACTATTGCGCTCCCATTGACATACACAGTGCAAATAGCACTCGTGTCTGTTCCCAGCAAGTACAGTGTATTGGACTGAAGAGGAGCTACTGTTCTTGTCAGTTTCCTAAGCAGAGTTGAACTAGATATGGCCCGTGTGTAGGAAGCACAGTTCTTTTGTTCTGAGCAAGCTCACTATTCTGGCACTATAGGAAACACAGTAGAGTAGAAGAGTGCTCTTTTCTCTAAAGCAGAGTGTGTTTCTTGTAAGGTGAGCTAGCTTTTGTTTCCCAGTCCTAAATGGAGTTGAATCACATGCAGTTTCTGGTCCTACAAGCAAGAGTTGTTTTCTGGTAAAAAGAGTCACTATTGCGCTGCCATTGCCATACACAGGACAAATAGCACTGGCGTCTGTTCCCAGTGAGTACAGTGTATTGGACTGAAGAGGATCTACTGTTCTTGTCAGGTTCCTAAGCAGAATTGAACTAGATATGGCCGTGTGTGTAGGAAGCACAGTTCTTTTGTTCTGAGCAAGCTCACTGTTCGGACCCCATAGGAAACACAGTAGAGTAGAAGAGTGCTCTTTTCTCAAAAGCAGAGTGTGTTTCTTGTAAGTCGAGCTAGCGTTTGATTCCCAGTCCTAAATGGAGCTGAGTCACATGCAGTTTTTTGTCCTACGAGCAAGAGTTGTTTTCTGGTAAGACGAGGCACTATTGTGCTCCAATGCCATACACTGTGCAAATAGCACTCGCGTCTGTTCCCCGCAAGTACAGTGTATCGGACTGAAGAGGAGCTACTGTTCTTGTCAGTTTCCTAAGCAGAGTTGAACCAGATATGGCTCGTGTGTGTAGAAAGCACAGTTCTCTTGATCTGAGCAAGCTCACTGTTCGGACCCCATAGGAAACACAGTAGTGTAGAAGAGTGCTCTTTTCTCAAAAGAAGAGTGTGTTTCTTGTAAGGCGAGCTAGCATTTGTTTCCCAGTCCTAAATGGAGTTGAATCACATGCAGTTTCTGGTCCTACGAGCAAGAGTTGTTTTCTGGTAAGGAAAGCCACTATTGCGCTCCCATTGCCATATTCAGTGCAAATAGCACTCGCGTCTGTTCCCAGCAAGTACAGTGTATCGGACTGAAGAGGAGCTACTGTTCTTGTCAGTTTCCTTTGCAGAGTTGAACTAGTTATGGCCCGTGTGCAGGAAGCACAGTTCTAATGTTCTGAGCAAGTTCATTCTTCTGGCTCTATAGGAAACACAGTAGAGTAGAAGAGTGCTCTTTTCTCAAAAGCAGAGTGTGTTCCTTGGAAGTCGAGCTAGCGTTTGTTTCCTAGTCTTAATGGAATTGAGTCACATGCAGTTTTTTGTCCTACGAGCAAGAGTTGTTTTCTGGAAAGACAAGTCACTATTGTGCTCCAATTGCCATACACAGTGCAAATAGCACTCGCGTCTGTTCCCTGCAAGTACAGTGTATTGGAAGGAAGAGGAGCTATTGTTCTTGTCAGTTTACTAAGCAGAGTTGAACTAGATATGGCCCGTGTGTGTAGGAAGTACAGTTCTTTTGTTCTGAGCAAGCTCACTGTTCAGACCCCATAGGAAACACAGTAGAGTAGAAGAGTGCTCTTTTCTCAAAAGCAGAGTGTGTTTCATGTAAGGCGAGCTAGCATTTGTTTCCCAGTCCTAAATGGAGTTGAATCTCATGCAGTTTCTGGTCTTACGAGCAAGAGTTGTTTTCTGGTAAGGAAAGTCACTATTGCCCTCCCATTGACATACACAGTGCAAAGAGCACTCGCGTCTGTTCCCAGCAAGTACAGTGTATCGGACTGAAGAGGAGCTACTGACTTGTCAGTTTCATAAGCAGAGTTGAACTAGTTATGGCCCGTGTGTGTAGGAAGCACAGTTCTTTTGTTCTGAGCAAGCTCACTGTTCTGGCCCTATAGGAAACACAATAGCGTAGAAGAGTGCTCTTTTCCCTATAGTAGAGTGTGTTTCTTGTAAGGCAAGCTAGCGTTTGTTTCCCAGTCCTAAATGGAGTTGAATCACATGCAGTTTCTAGTCCCAGGAGCAAGAGTTGTTTTATGGTAAGAAGAGTCACTATTGCGCTGCCATTGCCATACACAGGACAAATAGCACTGGTGTCTGTTCCCAGCAAGTACAGTGTATTGTACAGAAGAGGATCTACTGTTCTTGTCAGGTTCCTAAGCAGAATTGAACTAGATATGGCCGTGTGTGTAGGAAGCACAGTTCTAATGTTCTGAGCAAGTACACTCTTCTGGCTCTATAGGAAACACAGTAGAGTAGAAGAGTGCTCTTTTCTCAAAAGCAGAGTGTGTTTCTTGGAAGTCGAGCTAGCGTTTGTTTCCTAGTCCTAAATGGAGTTGAGTCACATGCAGTTTTTTGTCCTACGAGCAAGAGTTGTTTTCTGGTAAGACAAGTCACTATTGTGCTCCAATTGCCATACACAGTGCAAATAGCTCTCGCGTCTGTTCCCTGCAAGTACAGTGTATTGGAAGGAAAAGGGGCTATTGTTCTTCTCAGTTTCCTAAGCAGAGTTGAACTAGATATGGCCCATGTATGTAGGAAGCACAGTTCTTTTGTTCTGAGCAAGCTCACTGTTCGGAACCCATGGGAAACACAGTAGAGTAGAAGAGTGCTCTTTTCCCTAAAGCAGAGTGTGTTTCTTGTAAGTCGAGCTAGCGTTTGTTTCCCAGTCCTAAATGGAGTTGAATCACATGCAGTTTCCAATCCTACGAGCAAGGGTTGTTTTATGGTAAGAAGAGTCACTATTGCGCTGCCATTGCCATACACAGGACAAATAGCACTGGCGTCTGTTCCCAGCAAGTACAGTGTATTGGACTGAAGAGGATCTACTGTTCTTGTCAGGTTCCTAAGCAGAATTGAACTAGATATGGCCGTGTGTGTAGGAAGCACAGTTCTTTTGTTCTGATCAAGCTCACTGTTCGGACCCCATAGGAAACACAGTAGAGTAGAAGAGTGCTCTTTTCTCAAAAGCAGAGTGTGTTTCTTGTAAGTCGAGCTAGCGTTTGTTTCCCAGTCCTCAATGGAGTTGAGTCACATGCAGTTTTTTGTCCTACGAGCAAGAGTTGTTTTCTGGTAAGACAAGTCACTATTGTGCTCCAATGCCATTCACAGTGCAAATAGCACTCGCGTCTGTTCCCTGCAAGTACAGTGTATCGGACTGAAGAGGAGCTACTGTTCTTGTTTGTTTCCTAAGCAGAGTTGAACTAGATATGGCCCGTGTGTGTAGAAAGCACAGTTCTTTTGTTCTGAGCAAGCTCACTGTTCGGACCCCATAGGAAACACAGTAGAGTAGAAGAGTGCTCTTTTCTCAAAAGCAGAGTGTGTTTCTTGGAAGTCGAGCTAGCGTTTGTTTCCTAGTCCTAAATGGAGTTGAGTCACATGCAGTTTTTTGTCCTACGAGCAAGAGTTGTTTTCTGGTAAGACAAGTCACTATCGTGCTCCAATTGCCATACACAGTGCAAATAGCATTCGCGTCTGTTCCCTGCAAGTACAGTGTATTGGAAGGAAGAGGACCTATTGTTCTTGTCAGTTTACTAAGCAGAGTTGAACTAGATATGGCCCGTGTGTGTAGGAAGCACAGTTCTTTTGTTCTGAGCAAGCTCACTGTTCGGACCCCATAGGAAAAACAGTAGAGTAGAAGAGTGCTCTTTTCTCAAAAGCAGAGTGTGTTTCATGTAAGGCGAGCTAGCATTTGTTTCCCAGTCCTAAATGGAGTTGAATCTCATGCAGTTTCTGGTCTTACGAGCAAGAGTTGTTTTCTGGTAAGGAAAGTCACTATTGTGCTCCCATTGACATACACAGTGCAAATAGCATATCGTCTGTTCCCAGCAAGTACAGTGTATCGGACTGAAGAGGAGCTACTGTTCTTGTCAGTTTCCTAAGCAGAATTGAACTAGATATGGCCCGTGTGTAGGAAGCACAGTTCTTTTGTTCTGAGAAAGCTCACTGTTCTGGCCCTATAGGAAACACAACAGAGTAGAAGTGTGCTCTTTTCCCTATAGTAGAGTGTGTTTCTTCTAAGGCAAGCTAGCGTTTGTTTCCCAGTCCTAAATGGAGTTGAATCACATGCAGTTTCTAGTCCTATGAGCAAGAGTTGTTGTATGGTAAGAAGAGTCACTATTGCGCTGCCATTGCCATACATAGGACAAATAGCACTGGCGTCTGTTCCCAGCAAGTACAGTGTATTGTACAGAAGAGGATCTACTGTTCTTGTCAGGTTCCTAAGCAGAATTGAACTAGATATGGCCGTGTGTGTAGAAAGCACAGTTCTAATGTTCTGAGCAAGTTCACTCTTCTGGCTCTATAGGAAACACAGTAGAGTAGAAGAGTGCTCTTTTCTCAAAAGCAGAGTGTGTTTCTTTTAAGTCGAGCTAGCGTTTGTTTCCTAGTCCTAAATGGAGTTGAGTCACATGCAGTTTTTTGTCCTACGAGCAAGAGTTGTTTTCTGGTAAGACAAGTCACTATTGTGCTCCAATTGCCATACACAGTGCAAATAGCACTCGCGTCTGTTCCCTGCAAGTACAGTGTATTGGAATGAAGAGGACCTATTGTTCTTGTCAGTTTACTAAGCAGAGTTGAACTAGATATGGCCCGTGTGTGTAGGAAGCACAGTTCTTTTGTTCTGAGCAAGCTCACTGTTCGGAACCCATAGGAAACACAGTAGAGTAGAAGAGTGCTCTTTTCTCAAAAGTAGAGTGTGTTTCATGTAAAGCGAGCTAGCATTTGTTTCCCAGTCCTAAATGGAGTTGAATCTCATGCAGTTTCTGGTCTTACGAGCAAGAGTTGTTTTCTGGTAAGGAAAGTCACTATTGCGCTCCCATTGACATACACAGTGCAAATAGCACTCGCGTCTGTTCCCAGCAAGTACAGTGTATCATACTGAAGAGGAGCTACTGTTCTTGTCAGTTTCCTAAGCAGAGTTGAACTAGATATGGCCCGTGTGTAGGAAGCACAGTTCTTTTGATCTGAGCAAGCTCATTGTTCTGGCCCTATAGGAAACACAGTAGAGTAGAAGAGTGCTCTTTTCTCTAAAGCAGAGTGTGTTTCTAGTAAGTTGAGCTAGCTTTTGTTTCCCAGTCCTAAATGGAGTTGAATCACATGCAGTTTCTGGTCCTACAAGCAAGAGTTGTTTTCTGGTAAGAAGAGTCACTATTGCGCTGCCATTGCCATACACAGGACAAATAGCACTGGCGTCTGTTCCCAGCAAGTACAGTGTATTGGACTGAAGAGGATCTACTGTTCTTGTCAGGTTCCTAAGCAAAATTGAACTAGATATGGCCGTGTGTGTAGGAAGCACAGTTCTTTTGTTCTGAGCAAGCTCACTGTTCGGACCCCATAGGAAACACAGTAGAGTAGAAGAGTGCTCTTTTCTCAAAAGCAGAGTGTGTTTCTTGTAAGTTGAGCTAGCGTTTGTTTCCCAGTCCTCAATGGAGTTGAGTCACATGCAGTTTTTTGTCCTACGAGCAAGAGTTGTTTTCTGGTAAGACGAGTCACTATTGTGCTCCAATTCCATACACAGTGCAAATAGCACTCGCGTCTGTTCCCTGCAAGTACAGTGTATCGGACTGAAGAGGAGCTACTGTTCTTGTTTGTTTCCTAAGCAGAGTTGAACTAGATATGGCCCGTGTGTGTAGAAAGCACAGTTCTTTTGTTCTGAGCAAGCTCACTGTTCGGACCCCATAGGAAACACAGTAGAGTAGAAGAGTGCTCTTTTCTCAAAAGCAGAGTGTGTTTCTTGGAAGTCGAGCTAGCGTTTGTTTCCTAGTCCTAAATGGAGTTGAGTCACATGCAGTTTTTTGTCCTACGAGCAAGAGTTGTTTTCTGGTAAGACAAGACACTATTGTGCTCCAATTGCCATACACAGTGCAAATAGCATTCGCGTCTGTTCCCTGCAAGTACAGTGTATTGGAAGGAAGAGGACCTATTGTTCTTGTCAGTTTACTAAGCAGAGTTGAACTAGATATGGCCCGTGTGTGTAGGAAGCACAGTTCTTTTGTTCTGAGCAAGCTCACTGTTCAGACCCCATAGGAAAAACAGTAGAGTAGAAGAGTGCTCTTTTCTCAAAAGCAGAGTGTGTTTCATGTAAGGCGAGCTAGCATTTGTTTCCCAGTCCTAAATGGAGTTGAATCTCATGCAGTTTCTGGTCTTACGAGCAAGAGTTGTTTTCTGGTAAGGAAAGTCACTATTGCGCTCCCATTGCCATACACAGTGCAAATAGCACTCGCTTCTGTTCCCAGCAAGTACAGTGTATCGGACTGAAGAGGAGCTACTGTTCTTGTCAGTTTCCTAAGCAGAGTTGAACTAGATATGGCCCGTGTGTAGGAAGCACAGTTCTTTTGTTCTGAGCAAGCTCACTGTTCTGGCCCTATAGGAAACACAGTAGAGTAGAAGAGTGCTCTTTTCTCTAAAGCAGAGTGTGTTTCTTGTAAGGTGAGCTAGCTTTTGTTTCCCAACCTAAATGGAGTTGAATCACATGCAGTATCTGGTCCTACGAGCAAGAGTTGTTTTCTGGTAAGA
Source organism: Peromyscus eremicus (assembly GCF_949786415.1). Classification (NCBI taxonomy): domain Eukaryota; kingdom Metazoa; phylum Chordata; class Mammalia; order Rodentia; family Cricetidae; genus Peromyscus; species Peromyscus eremicus. Next base: position 1,940,981 of record NW_026734293.1, read on the forward strand.
AGAGTCACTATTGCGCAGCCATTGCCATACACAGGACTAATAGCACTGGCGTCTGTTCCCAGCAAGTACAGTGTATTGGACTGTAGAGGATCTACTGTTCTTGTCAGGTTCCTAAGCAGAATTGAACTAGATATGGCCGTGTGTGTAGGAAGCACAGTTCTTTTGTTCTGAGCAAGCTCACTTTTCAGAACACATAGGAAACACAGTAGAGTAGAAGAGTGCTCTTTTCTCAAAAGCAGAGTGTGTTTTTGTAAGGCGTGCTAGCGTTTGTTTCCTAGTCTGAAATGGAGTTGAATCACATGCAGTTTCTGGTCCTATGAACAAGAGTTGTTTTCTGGTAAGGAAAGTCACTATTGCGCTCCCATTGCCTTTTACAAGTCAAATAGCACTCGCGTCTTTTCCCAGCAAGTACAGTGTATTGGACTGAATAGGAGTTACTGTTCTTGTCAGTTTTCTAAACAGAATTGAACTAGATATGGTCCGTGCGTGTAGGAAGCACAGTTCTTTTGTTCTGAGCAAGCTCACTGTTTGGACCCCATAGGAAACACAGTAGAGTAGAAGAGTGCTCTTTTCTCAAAAGCAGAGTGTGTTTCATGTAAGGCGAGCTAGCATTTGTTTCCCAGTCCTAAATGGAGTTGATCATATGCAGTTTCTGGTCCTACGATCAAGAGTTGTTTTCTAATAAGGAAAGTCACTATTGCGATCCCATTGCCATACACAGGGCAAATAGCACTCACGTCTGTTCCCAGCAAGTACAGTGTATCGGACTGAAGAGGAGCTACTGTTCTTGTCAGTTTCCTAAGCAGAGTTGAACTAGATATGGCCCATGTGTAGGAAGCACAGTTCTTTTGTTCTGAGCAAGCTCACTTTTCTGGCCCTATAGGAAACACAGTAGAGTAGAAGGGTGCTCATTTCTCAAAAGCAGAGTGTGTTTCTTGGAAGTCAAGTTAGCATTTGTTTCCCAGTCCTAAATGGAGTTGAATCACATGCAGTTTTTTGTCCTACGAGCAAGAGTTGTTTTCTGGTAAGACAAGTCACTATTGTGCTCCATTTGCCATACACAATGCAAATAGCACTCGCGTCTGTTCCCCGCAAGTACAGTGTATTGGACGGAAGAGGAGCTACTGTTCTTGTCAGTTTCCTAAGCAGAGTTGAACTAGATATGGCCATGTGTAGGAAGCACAGTTCTTTTGTTCTGAGCAAGCTCACTATTCTGGCCCTATAGGAAACACAGTAGAGTAGAAGAGTGCTCTTTCTCAAAAGCAGAGGGTGTTTCATGTAAGGCGAGCTAGCGTTTGTTTCCCGGTCCTAAATGGAGTTGAACCACATGAAGTTTCTGGTCTTACGAGCAAGAGTTGTTTTCTGGTAAGGAAAGTCACTATTGTGCTCCCATTGCCATACACAGTGCAAATAGCACTCGTGTCTGTTCCCAGCAAGTACAGTGTATCAGACTGAAGAGGAGCTACTGTTCTTGTCAGTTTCCTAAGCAGAGTTGAACTAGATATGGCCCATGTGGAGGAAGCACAGTTCTTTTGTTCTGAGCAAGCTCAGTATTCTGGCCCTATAGGAAACACAGTAGAGTAGAAGAGTGCTCTTTTCTCTAAAGCAAAGCGTGTTTCTTTTAAGGTGAGCTAGCTTTTGTTTCCCAGTCCTAAATGATGTTGAATCACATGCAGTTTCTGATCCTACGAGCAAGAGTTGTTTTCTGGTATGAAGAGTCACTATTGCGCTGCCATTGCCATACACAGGACAAACAGCACTGGTGTCTGTTCCCAGCAATTACAGTGTACTGGACTGAAGAGGATCTACTGTCCTTGTCAGGTTCCTAAGCAGAATTGAACTAGATATGGCCCTGTGTAGGAAGCACAGTTCTTTTGTTCTGAGCAAGCTCACTGTTCTGGCCCTATAGGAAACACAGTAGAGTAGAAGAGTGCTCTTTTCTCAAAAGCAGAGTGTGTTTCTTGTAAGGCGAGCTAGCGTTTGTTTCCCAGTCCTAAATGGAGTTGAGTCACATGCAGTTTTTTGTCCTACGAGCAAGAGTTGTTTTCTGGTAAGACGAGTCACTATTGTGCTCCAATTGCCATACACAGTGCAAATAGCACTGGCGTCTGTTCCCCGCAAGTACAGTGTATTGGACGGAAGAGGAGCTACTGTTCTTGTCAGTTTCCTAAGCAGAGTTGAACTAGATATGGCCCGTGTGTGTAGGAAGCACAGTTCTTTTGTTCTGAGCAAGCTCATGTTCGGACCCCATAGGAAACACAGTAGAGTAGAAGAGTGCTCTTTTCTCAAAAGCAGAGTGTGTTTCATGTAAGGCGAGCTAGCATTTGTTTCCCCGTCCTAAATGGAGTTGAATCACATGAAGTTTCTGGTCTTAAGAGCAAGAGTTGTTTTCTGGTAAGGAAAGTCACTATTGTGCTCACATTGCCATACACAGTGCAAATAGCACTCGCTTCTGTTCCCAGCAAGTACAGTGTATCGGACTGAAGAGGAGCTACTGTTCTTGTCAGTTTCCTAAGCAGAGTTGAACTAGATATGGCCCGTGTGTAGGAAGCACAGTTCTTTTGTTCTGAGCAAGCTCACTGTTCTGGCCCTATAGGAAACACAGTAGAGTAGAAGAGTGCTCTTTTCTCTAAAGCAGAGTGTGTTTCTTGTAAGGTGAGCTAGCTTTTGTTTCCCAACCTAAATGGAGTTGAATCACATGCAGTTTCTGGTCCTACGGGCAAGAGTTGTTTTCTGGTAAGAAGAGTCACTAATGTGCTGCCATTGCCATACACAGGACAAACAGCACTGGCATCTGTTCCCAGCAATTACAGTGTATTGGACTGAAGAGGATCTGCTGTTCTTGTCAGGTTCCTAAGCAGAGTTGAACTATATATGGCCATGTGTGTAGGAAGCACAGTTCTTTTGTTCTGACCAAGATCACTGTTTGGACCCCATTGGAAACACAGTAGAGTAGAAGAGTGCTCTTTTCTCAAAAGCAGTGTGTGTTTCTTTGAAGGCGAGCTAGCGTTTGTTTCCCAGTCCTAAATGGAGTGGAATCACATGCAGTTTCTGGTCCTACGAGCAAGAGTTGTTTTCTGGTAAGAAGAGACACTATTGCACTGCCATTGCCATACAGAGGACAAATAGCACTGGCGTCTGTTCCCAGCAAGTACAGTGTATTGGACTGAACAGGATCTACTGTTCTTGTCAGGTTCCTAAGCAGACTTGAACTAGATATGCCCTTGTGTGTAGGAAGCACAGTTTTTTTGTTCTGAGCAAGCTCACTGTTCAGAACACATAGGAAACACAGTAGAGTAGAAGAGTGCTCTTTTCTCAAAAGCAGAGTGTGTTTTTGTAAGGCGTGCTAGCGTTTGTTTCCTAGTCTGAAATGGAGTTGAATCACATGCAGTTTATGGTCCTAAGAACAAGAGTTGTTTTCTGGTAACGAAAGTCACTATTGCGCTCCCATTGCACTTTATAAGGCAAATAGCACTCGCGTCTTTTCCCAGCAAGTACAGTGTATTGGACTGAATAGGAGCTGCTGTTCTTGTCAGTTTACTAAGCAGAATTGAACTAGATATGGTCCGTGCGTGTAGGAAGCACAGTTCTTTTGTTCTGAGCAAGCTCACTGTTTGGACCCCATAGGAAACACAGTAGAGTAGAAGAGTGCTCTTTTCTCAAAAGCAGAGTGTGTTTCATGTAAGGCGAGCTAGCATTTCTTTCCCAGTCCTTAATGGAGTTGAGTCACATGCAGTTTATGGTCCTACGAGCAAGAGTTGTTTTCTGATAAGAGGAGTCACTATTGTGCTGCCATTGCCATACACAGGACAAATAGCACTGGCGTCTGTTCCCAACAAGTACAGTGTATTTGACTGAAGAGGATCTACTCTTTTTGTCAGGTTCCTAAGCAGAATTGAACTAGATACGGCCGTGTGTGTAGGAAGCACAGTTCTTTTGTTCTGAGCAAGCTCACTGTTCGGACCCCATAGGAAACACAGTAGAGTAGAAGAGTGCTCTTTTCTCAAAAGCAGAGTGTGTTTCTTGTAAGGCGAGCTAGCGTTTGTTTCCCAGTCCTAAATGGAGTTGAGTCACATGCAGTTTTTTGTCCTACGTGCAAGAGTTGTTTCTGGTAAGACGAGTAACTATTGTGCTCCAAATGCCATACACAGTGCAAATAGCACTCGTGTCTGTTCCCTGCAAGTACAGTGTATTGGACTGAAGAGGAGCTACTGTTCTTGTCAGTTTCCTAAGCAGAGTTGAACTAGATATGGCCCGTGTGTAGGAAGCACAGTTCTTTTGTTCTGAGCAAGCTCACTGTTCTGGCCCTAGAGGAAACACAGTAGAGTAGAAGTGTGCTCTTTTCTCTAAAGCAGAGTGTGTTTCTTGTAAGGTGAGCTACCTTTTGTTTGCCAGTCCTAAATGGAGTTGAATCACATGCAGTTTCTGGTCCTACAAGCAAGAGTTGTTTTCTGGTAAGAAGAGTCACTATTGCGCTGCCATTGCCATACACAGACAAATAGCCCTGGCGTCTCTTTCCAGCAAGTACAGTGTATTGGACTGAAGAGGATCTACTGTTCTTGTCAGGTTCCTAAGCAGACTTGAACTAGATATGGCCCGTGTGTAGGAAGCACAGTTTTTTTGTTCTGAGCAAGCTCACTTTTCGGAACACCTAGGAAACACAGTAGAGTAGAAGAGTGCTCTTTTCTCAAAAGCAGAGTGTGCTTCTTGTAAAGCGAGCTAGAGTTTGTTTCCCAGTCCTAAAAGGAGTTGAATCCCATGCAGTTTCTGGTCCTACGAGCAAGAGTTGTTTTCTGGTAAGAAGAGTCACGATTTGGCTGCCTTTGCCATACACAGGACAAATAGCACTGGCGTCTGTTCCCAGCAAGTATAGTGTATTGGACTGAAGAGGATCTACTGTTCTTGTCAGGTTCCTAAGCAGACTTGAACTAGATATGGCCGTGTGTGTAGGAAGCACAGTTCTTTTGTTCTGAGCAAGCTCACTGTTCGGACACCATAGGAAACACAGTAGAGTAGAAGAGTGCTCTTTTCTCAAAAGCAGAGTGTGTTTCTTGTAAGGTGAGCTAGCTTTTGTTTCCCAGTCCTAAATGGAGTTGAATCACATGCAGTTTTTTGTCCTACGAGCAAGAGTTGTTTTCTGGTAAGACAAGGCACTATTGTGCTCCAATGTCATACACTGTGCAAATAGCACTCGCGTCTGTTCCCCGCAAGTACAGTGTTTCGGACTGAAGAGGAGCTACTGTTCTTGTTTGTTTCCTAAGCAGAGTTGAAACAGATATGGCTCGTGTGTGTAGAAAGCACAGTTCTCTTGATCTGAGCAAGCTCACTGTTCGGACCCCATAGGAAACACAGTAGTGTAGAAGAGTGCTCTTTTCTCAAAAGAAGAGTGTGTTTCTTGTAAGGCGAGCTAGCATTTGTTTCCCAGTCCTAAATGGAGTTGAATCACATGCAGTTTCTGGTCCTACAAGCAAGAGTTGTTTTCTGGTAAGGAAAGCCACTATTGCGCTCCCATTGCCATATTCAGTGCAAATAGCACTCGCGTCTGTTCCCAGCAAGTACAGTGTATCGGACTGAAGAGGAGCTACTGTTCTTGTCAGTTTCCTTAGCAGAGTTGAACTAGTTATGGCCCGTGTGCAGGAAGCACAGTTCTAATGTTCTGAGCAAGTTCATTCTTCTGGCTCTATAGGAAACACAGTAGAGTAGAAGAGTGCTCTTTTCTCAAAAGCAGAGTGTGTTCCTTGGAAGTCGAGCTAGCGTTTGTTTCCTAGTCTTAATGGAGTTGAGTCACATGCAGTTTTTTGTCCTACGAGCAAGAGTTGTTTTCTGGAAAGACAAGTCACTATTGTGCTCCAATTGCCATACACAGTGCAAATAGCACTCGCGTCTGTTCCCTGCAAGTACAGTGTATTGGAAGGAAGAGGAGCTATTGTTCTTGTCAGTTTACTAAGCAGAGTTGAACTAGATATGGCCCGTGTGTGTAGGAAGCACAGTTCTTTTGTTCTGAGCAAGCTCACTGTTCAGACCCCATAGGAAACACAGTAGAGTAGAAGAGTGCTCTTTTCTCAAAAGCAGAGTGTGTTTCATGTAAGGCGAGCTAGCATTTGTTTCCCAGTCCTAAATGGAGTTGAATCTCATGCAGTTTCTGGTCTTACGAGCAAGAGTTGTTTTCTGGTAAGGAAAGTCACTATTGCCCTCCCATTGACATACACAGTGCAAAGAGCACTCGCGTCTGTTCCCAGCAAGTACAGTGTATCGGACTGAAGAGGAGCTACTGACTTGTCAGTTTCATAAGCAGAGTTGAACTAGTTATGGCCCGTGTGCAGGAAGCACAGTTCTTTTGTTCTGAGCAAGCTCACTGTTCTGGCCCTATAGGAAACACAATAGCGTAGAAGAGTGCTCTTTTCCCTATAGTAGAGTGTGTTTCTTGTAAGGCAAGCTAGCGTTTGTTTCCCAGTCCTAAATGGAGTTGAATCACATGCAGTTTCTAGTCCCAGGAGCAAGAGTTGTTTTATGGTAAGAAGAGTCACTATTGCGCTGCCATTGCCATACACAGGACAAATAGCACTGGCGTCTGTTCCCAGCAAGTACAGTGTATTGTACAGAAGAGGATCTACTGTTCTTGTCAGGTTCCTAAGCAGAATTGAACTAGATATGGCCGTGTGTGTAGGAAGCACAGTTCTAATGTTCTGAGCAAGTACACTCTTCTGGCTCTATAGGAAACACAGTAGAGTAGAAGAGTGCTCTTTTCTCAAAAGCAGAGTGTGTTTCTTGGAAGTCGAGCTAGCGTTTGTTTCCTATTCCTAAATGGAGTTGAGTCACATGCAGTTTTTTGTCCTACGAGCAAGAGTTGTTTTCTGGTAAGACAAGTCACTATTGTGCTCCAAATGCCATACACAGTGCAAATAGCACTCGTGTCTGTTCCCTGCAAGTACAGTGTATTGGACTGAAGAGGAGCTACTGTTCTTGTCAGTTTCCTAAGCAGAGTTGAACTAGATATGGCCCGTGTGTAGGAAGCACAGTTCTTTTGTTCTGAGCAAGCTCACTGTTCTGGCCCTAGAGGAAACACAGTAGAGTAGAAGTGTGCTCTTTTCTCTAAAGCAGAGTGTGTTTCTTGTAAGGTGAGCTACCTTTTGTTTGCCAGTCCTAAATGGAGTTGAATCACATGCAGTTTCTGGTCCTACAAGCAAGAGTTGTTTTCTGGTAAGAAGAGTCACTATTGCGCTGCCATTGCCATACACAGACAAATAGCCCTGGCGTCTCTTTCCAGCAAGTACAGTGTATTGGACTGAAGAGGATCTACTGTTCTTGTCAGGTTCCTAAGCAGACTTGAACTAGATATGGCCCGTGTGTAGGAAGCACAGTTTTTTTGTTCTGAGCAAGCTCACTTTTCGGAACACCTAGGAAACACAGTAGAGTAGAAGAGTGCTCTTTTCTCAAAAGCAGAGTGTGCTTCTTGTAAAGCGAGCTAGAGTTTGTTTCCCAGTCCTAAAAGGAGTTGAATCACATGCAGTTTCTGGTCCTACGAGCAAGAGTTGTTTTCTGGTAAGAAGAGTCACGATTTGGCTGCCTTTGCCATACACAGGACAAATAGCACTGGCGTCTGTTCCCAGCAAGTATAGTGTATTGGACTGAAGAGGATCTACTGTTCTTGTCAGGTTCCTAAGCAGACTTGAACTAGATATGGCCGTGTGTGTAGGAAGCACAGTTCTTTTGTTCTGAGCAAGCTCACTGTTCGGACACCATAGGAAACACAGTAGAGTAGAAGAGTGCTCTTTTCTCAAAAGCAGAGTGTGTTTCTTGTAAGGCGAGCTTGCGTTTGTTTCCCAGTCCTAAATGGAGTTGAATCACATGCAGTTTCTGGTCTTACGAACAAGAGTTGTTTTCTGGTAAGGAAAGTCACTATTGCGCTCCCATTGACATACACAGTGCAAATAGCACTCGTGTCTGTTCCCAGCAAGTACAGTGTATCGGACTGAAGAGGAGCTACTGTTCTTGTCAGTTTCCTAAGCAGAGTTGAACTAGATATGGCCCGTGTGTAGGAAGCACAGTTCTTTTGTTCTGAGCAAGCTCACTATTCTGGCACTATAGGAAACACAGTAGAGTAGAAGAGTGCTCTTTTCTCTAAAGCAGAGTGTGTTTCTTGTAAGGTGAGCTAGCTTTTGTTTCCCAGTCCTAAATGGAGTTGAATCACATGCAGTTTTTTGTCCTACGAGCAAGAGTTGTTTTCTGGTAAGACAAGGCACTATTGTGCTCCAATGTCATACACTGTGCAAATAGCACTCGCGTCTGTTCCCCGCAAGTACAGTGTTTCGGACTGAAGAGGAGCTACTGTTCTTGTTTGTTTCCTAAGCAGAGTTGAAACAGATATGGCTCGTGTGTGTAGAAAGCACAGTTCTCTTGATCTGAGCAAGCTCACTGTTCGGACCCCATAGGAAACACAGTAGTGTAGAAGAGTGCTCTTTTCTCAAAAGAAGAGTGTGTTTCTTGTAAGGCGAGCTAGCATTTGTTTCCCAGTCCTAAATGGAGTTGAATCACATGCAGTTTCTGGTCCTACAAGCAAGAGTTGTTTTCTGGTAAGGAAAGCCACTATTGCGCTCCCATTGCCATATTCAGTGCAAATAGCACTCGCGTCTGTTCCCAGCAAGTACAGTGTATCGGACTGAAGAGGAGCTACTGTTCTTGTCAGTTTCCTTAGCAGAGTTGAACTAGTTATGGCCCGTGTGCAGGAAGCACAGTTCTAATGTTCTGAGCAAGTTCATTCTTCTGGCTCTATAGGAAACACAGTAGAGTAGAAGAGTGCTCTTTTCTCAAAAGCAGAGTGTGTTCCTTGGAAGTCGAGCTAGCGTTTGTTTCCTAGTCTTAATGGAGTTGAGTCACATGCAGTTTTTTGTCCTACGAGCAAGAGTTGTTTTCTGGAAAGACAAGTCACTATTGTGCTCCAATTGCCATACACAGTGCAAATAGCACTCGCGTCTGTTCCCTGCAAGTACAGTGTATTGGAAGGAAGAGGAGCTATTGTTCTTGTCAGTTTACTAAGCAGAGTTGAACTAGATATGGCCCGTGTGTGTAGGAAGCACAGTTCTTTTGTTCTGAGCAAGCTCACTGTTCAGACCCCATAGGAAACACAGTAGAGTAGAAGAGTGCTCTTTTCTCAAAAGCAGAGTGTGTTTCATGTAAGGCGAGCTAGCATTTGTTTCCCAGTCCTAAATGGAGTTGAATCTCATGCAGTTTCTGGTCTTACGAGCAAGAGTTGTTTTCTGGTAAGGAAAGTCACTATTGCCCTCCCATTGACATACACAGTGCAAAGAGCACTCGCGTCTGTTCCCAGCAAGTACAGTGTATCGGACTGAAGAGGAGCTACTGACTTGTCAGTTTCATAAGCAGAGTTGAACTAGTTATGGCCCGTGTGCAGGAAGCACAGTTCTTTTGTTCTGAGCAAGCTCACTGTTCTGGCCCTATAGGAAACACAATAGCGTAGAAGAGTGCTCTTTTCCCTATAGTAGAGTGTGTTTCTTGTAAGGCAAGCTAGCGTTTGTTTCCCAGTCCTAAATGGAGTTGAATCACATGCAGTTTCTAGTCCCAGGAGCAAGAGTTGTTTTATGGTAAGAAGAGTCACTATTGCGCTGCCATTGCCATACACAGGACAAATAGCACTGGCGTCTGTTCCCAGCAAGTACAGTGTATTGTACAGAAGAGGATCTACTGTTCTTGTCAGGTTCCTAAGCAGAATTGAACTAGATATGGCCGTGTGTGTAGGAAGCACAGTTCTAATGTTCTGAGCAAGTACACTCTTCTGGCTCTATAGGAAACACAGTAGAGTAGAAGAGTGCTCTTTTCTCAAAAGCAGAGTGTGTTTCTTGGAAGTCGAGCTAGCGTTTGTTTCCTAGTGCTAAATGGAGTTGAGTCACATGCAGTTTTTTGTCCTACGAGCAAGAGTTGTTTTCTGGTAAGACAAGTCACTATTGTGCTCCAATTGCCATACACAGTGCAAATAGCTCTCGCGTCTGTTCCCTGCAAGTACAGTGTATTGGAAGGAAAAGGGGCTATTGTTCTTCTCAGTTTCCTAAGCAGAGTTGAACTAGATATGGCCCATGTATGTAGGAAGCACAGTTCTTTTGTTCTGAGCAAGCTCACTGTTTGGAACCCATAGGAAACACAGTAGAGTAGAAGAGTGCTCTTTTCTCAAAAGCAGAGTGTGTTTCATGTAAGGCGAGCTAGCACTTGTTTCCCAGTCATAAATGGAGTTGAATCTCATGCAGTTTCTGGTCTTACGAGCAAGAGTTGTTTTCTGGTAAGGAAAGTCACTATTGCGCTCCCATTGACATACACAGTGCAAATAGCACTCGCGTCTGTTCCCAGCAAGTACAGTGTATCCTACTGAAGAGGAGCTACTGTTCTTGTCAGTTTCCTAAGCAGAGTTGCACTAGATATGGCCCGTGTGTAGGAAGCTCAGTTCTTTTGTTCTGAGCAAGCTCACTGTTCGGACCCCATAGGAAACACAGTAGAGTAGAAGAGTGCTCTTTTCTCAAAAGCAGAGTGTGTTTCTTGTATGTCGAGCTAGCATTTGTTTCCCAGTCCTCAATGGAGTTGAGTCACATGCAGTTTTTTGTCCTACGAGCAAGAGTTGTTTTCTGGTAAGACGAGTCACTATTGTGCTCCAATGCCTTACACAGTGCAAATAGCACTCGCGTCTGTTCCCCGCAAGTACAGTGTATTGGACTGAAGAGGAGCTACTGTTCTTGTTTGTTTCCTAAGCAGAGTTGAACTACATATGGCCCATGTGTGTAGAAAGCGCAGTTCTTTTGTTCTGAGCAAGCTCACTGTTCGGACACCATAGGAAACACAGTAGAGTAGAAGAGTGCTCTTTTCTCAAAAGCAGAGTGTGTTTCTTGTAAGGCGAGCTAGCATTTGTTTCCCAGTCCTAAATGGAGTTGAATCACATGCAGTTTCTGGTCCTACGAGCAAGAGTTGTTTTCTGGTAAGGAAAGTCACTATTGCACTCCCATTGCCATACACAGTGCAAATAGCACTCGTGTCTGTTCCCAGCAAGTACAGTGTATCGGACTGAAGAGGAGCTACTGTTCTTGTCAGTTTCCTAAGCAGAGTTGAACTAGTTATGGCGCTTGTGTAGGAAGCACAGTTCTTTTGTTCTGAGCAAGCTCACTGTTCTGGCCCTATAGGAAACACAATAGAGTAGAAGAGTGCTCTTTTCCCTAAAGCAGAGTGTGTTTCTTGTAAGTCGAGCTAGCGTTTGTTTCCCAGTCCTAAATGGAGTTGAATCTCATGCAGTTTCTGGTCTTACGAGCAAGAGTTGTTTTCTGGTAAGGAAAGTCACTATTGCCCTCCCATTGACATACACAGTGCAAAGAGCACTCGCGTCTGTTCCCAGCAAGTACATTGTATCGGACTGAAGAGGAGCTACTGACTTGTCAGTTTCATAAGCAGAGTTGAACTAGTTATGGCCCGTGTGCAGGAAGCACAGTTCTTTTGTTCTGAGCAAGCTCACTGTTCTGGCCCTATAGGAAACACAATAGCGTAGAAGAGTGCTCTTTTCCCTATAGTAGAGTGTGTTTCTTGTAAGGCAAGCTAGCGTTTGTTTCCCAGTCCTAAATGGAGTTGAATCACATGCAGTTTCTAGTCCCAGGAGCAAGAGTTGTTTTATGGTAAGAAGAGTCACTATTGCGCTGCCATTGCCATACACAGGACAAATAGCACTGGCGTCTGTTCCCAGCAAGTACAGTGTATTGTACAGAAGAGGATCTACTGTTCTTGTCAGGTTCCTAAGCAGAATTGAACTAGATATGGCCGTGTGTGTAGGAAGCACAGTTCTAATGTTCTGAGCAAGTACACTCTTCTGGCTCTATAGGAAACACAGTAGAGTAGAAGAGTGCTCTTTTCTCTAAAGCAGAGTGTGTTTCTTGTAAGGCGAGCTAGCGTTTGTTTCCCAGTCCTAAATGGAGTTGAATCACATGCAGTTTGTGGTCCTACGAGCAAGAGTTGTTTTCTGGTAAGACAAGTCACTATTGTGCTCCAATTGCCATACACAGTTCAAATAGCTCTCGCGTCTGTTCCTTGCAAGTACAGTGTATTGGAAAGAAAAGGGGCTATTGTTCTTCTCAGTTTCCTAAGCAGAGTTGAACTAGAAATGGCCCATGTATGTAGGAAGCACAGTTCTTTTGTTCTGAGCAAGCTCACTGTTTGGAACCCATAGGAAACACAGTAGAGTAGAAGAGTGCTCTTTTCTCAAAAGCAGAGTGTGTTTCATGTAAGGCGAGCTAGCACTTGTTTCCCAGTCATAAATGGAGTTGAATCTCATGCAGTTTCTGGTCTTACGAGCAAGAGTTGTTTTCTGGTAAGGAAAGTCACTATTGCGCTCCCATTGACATACACAGTGCAAATAGCACTCGCGTCTGTTCCCAGCAAGTACAGTGTATCCTACTGAAGAGGAGCTACTGTTCTTGTCAGTTTCCTAAGCAGAGTTGAACTAGATATGGCCCATGTATAGGAAGCTCAGTTCTTTTGTTCTGAGCAAGCTCACTGTTCGGACCCCATAGGAAACACAGTAGAGTAGAAGAGTGCTCTTTTCTCAAAAGCAGAGTGTGTTTCTTGTATGTCGAGCTAGCATTTGTTTCCCAGTCCTCAATGGAGTTGAGTCACATGCAGTTTTTTGTCCTACGACCAAGAGTTGTTTTCTGGTAAGACGAGTCACTATTGTGCTCCAATGCCTTACACAGTGCAAATAGCACTCGCGTCTGTTCCCCGCAAGTACAGTGTATTGGACTGAAGAGAAGCTACTGTTCTTGTTTGTTTCCTAAGCAGAGTTGAACTACATATGGCCCATGTGTGTAGAAAGCACAGTTCTTTTGTTCTGAGCAAGCTCACTGTTCGGACACCATAGGAAACACAGTAGAGTAGAAGAGTGCTCTTTTCTCAAAAGCAGAGTGTGTTTCTTGTAAGGCGAGCTAGCATTTGTTTCCCAGTCCTAAATGGAGTTGAATCACATGCAGTTTCTGGTCCTACGAGCAAGAGTTGTTTTCTGGTAAGGAAAGTCACTATTGCACTCCCATTGCCATACACAGTGCAAATAGCACTCGTGTCTGTTCCCAGCAAGTACAGTGTATCGCACTGAAGAGGAGCTACTGTTCTTGTCAGTTTCCTAAGCAGAGTTGAACTAGTTATGGCGCGTGTGTAGGAAGCACAGTTCTTTTGTTCTGAGCAAGCTCACTGTTCTGGCCCTATAGGAAACACAATAGAGTAGAAGAGTGCTCTTTTCCCTAAAGCAGAGTGTGTTTCTTGTAAGTCGAGCTAGCGTTTGTTTCCCAGTCCTAAATGGAGTTGAATCACATGCAGTTTCTAGTCCTACGAGCAAGGGTTGTTTTATGGTAAGAAGAGTCACTATTGCGCTGCCATTGCCATACACAGGACAAATAGCACTGGCGTCTGTTCCCAGCAAGTACAGTGTATTGGACTGAAGAGGATCTACTGTTCTTGTCAGGTTCCTAAGCAGAATTGAACTAGATATGGCCATGTGTGTAGGAAGCACAGTTCTTTTGTTCTGATCAAGCTCACTGTTCGGACCCCATAGGAAACACAGTAGAGTAGAAGAGTGCTCTTTTCTCAAAAGCAGAGTGTGTTTCTTGTAAGTCGAGCTAGCGTTTGTTTCCCAGTCCTCAATGGAGTTGAGCACATGCAGTTTTTTGTCCTACGAGCAAGAGTTGTTTTCTGGTAAGACGAGTCACTATTGTGCTCCAATGCCATTCACAGTACAAATAGCACTCGCGTCTGTTCCCTGCAAGTACAGTGTATCGGACTGAAGAGGAGCTACTCTTCCTGTTTGTTTCCTAAGCAGACTTGAACTAGATATGTCCCGTGTGTGTAGAAAGCACAGTTCTTTTGTTCTGAGCAAGCTCACTGTTCGGACCCCATAGGAAACACAGTAGAGTAGAAGAGTGCTCTTTTCTCAAAAGCAGAGTGTGTTTCTTGGAAGTCGAGCTAGCGTTTGTTTCCTAGTCCTAAATGGAGTTGAGTCACATGCAGTTTTTTGTCCTACGAGCAAGAGTTGTTTTCTGGTAAGACAAGTCACTATTGTGCTCCAATTGCCATACACAGAGCAAATAGCATTCGCGTCTGTTCCCTGCAAGTACAGTGTATTGGAAGGAAGAGGACCTATTGTTCTTGTCAGTTTACTAAGCAGAGTTGAACTAGATATGGCCCGTGTGTGTAGGAAGCACAGTTCTTTTGTTCTGAGCAAGCTCACTGTTCGGACCCCATAGGAAAACCAGTAGAGTAGAAGAGTGCTCTTTTCTCAAAAGCAGAGCGTGTTTCATGTAATGCGAGCTAGCATTTGTTTCCCAGTCCTAAATGGAGTTGAATCTCATGCAGTTTCTGGTCTTACGAGTAAGAGTTGTTTTCTGGTAAGGAAAGTCACTATTGTGCTCCCATTGACATACACAGTGCAAATAGCATTCGCGTCTGTTCCCCGCAAGTACAGTGTATCGGACTGAAGAGGAGCTACTGTTCTTGTCAGTTTCCTAAGCAGAATTGAACTAGATATGGCCCGTGTGTTGGAAGCACAGTTCTTTTGTTCTGAGAAAGCTCACTGTTCTGGCCCTATAGGAAACACAACAGAGTAGAAGAGTGCTCTTTTCCCTATAGTAGAGTGTGTTTCTTGTAAGGCAAGCTAGCGTTTGTTTCCCAGTCCTAAATGGAGTTGAATCACATGCAGTTTCTAGTCCTATGAGCAAGAGTTGTTTTATGGTAAGAAGAGTCACTATTGTGCTGCCATTGCCATACATAGGACAAATAGCACTGGCGTCTGTTCCCAGCAAGTACAGTGTATTGTACAGAAGAGGATCTACTGTTCTTGTCAGGTTCCTAAGCAGAATTGAACTAGATATGGCCGTGTGTGTAGAAAGCACAGTTCTAATGTTCTGAGCAAGTTCACTCTTCTGGCTCTATAGGAAACACAGTAGAGTAGAAGAGTGCTCTTTTCTCAAAAGCAGAGTGTGTTTCTTGGAAGTCGAGCTAGCGTTTGTTTCCTAGTCCTAAATGGAGTTGAGTCACATGCAGTTTTTTGTCCTACGAGCAAGAGTTGTTTTCTGGTAAGACAAGTCACTATTGTGCTCCAATTGCCATACACAGTGCAAATAGCACTCGCGTCTGTTCCCTGCAAGTACAGTGTATTGGAAGGAAGAGGACCTATTGTTCTTGTCAGTTTACTAAGCAGAGTTGAACTAGATATGGCCCGTGTGTGTAGGAAGCACAGTTCTTTTGTTCTGAGCAAGCTCACTGTTCGGAACCCATAGGAAACACAGTAGAGTAGAAGAGTGCTCTTTTCTCAAAAGCAGAGTGTGTTTCATGTAAAGCGAGCTAGCATTTGTTTCCCAGTCCTAAATGGAGTTGAATCTCATGCAGTTTCTGGTCTTACGAGCAAGAGTTGTTTTCTGGTAAGGAAAGTCACTATTGCGCTCCCATTGACATACACAGTGCAAATAGCACTGGCGTCTGTTCCCAGCAAGTACAGTGTATCGGACTGAAGAGGAGCTACTGTTCTTGTCAGTTTCCTAAGCAGAGTTGAACTAGATATGGCCCGTGTGTAGGAAGCACAGTTCTTTTGTTCTGAGCAAGCTCATTGTTCTGGCCCTATAGGAAACACAGTAGAGTAGAAGAGTGCTCTTTTCTCTAAAGCAGAGTGTGTTTCTAGTAAGTTGAGCTAGCTTTTGTTTCCCAGCACTAAATGGAGTTGAATCACATGCAGTTTCTGGTCCTACAAGCAAGAGTTGTTTTCTGGTAAGAAGAGTCACTATTGCGCTGCCATTGCCATACACAGGACAAATAGCACTGGCGTCTGTTCCCAGCAAGTACAGTGTATTGGACTGAAGAGGATCTACTGTTCTTGTCAGGTTCCTAAGCAGAATTGAACTAGATATGGCCGTGTGTGTAGGAAGCACAGTTCTTTTGTTCTGAGCAAGCTCACTGTTCGGACCCCATAGGAAACACAGTAGAGTAGAAGAGTGCTCTTTTCTCAAAAGCAGAGTGTGTTTCTTGTAAGTCGAGCTAGCGTTTGTTTCCCAGTCCTCAATGGAGTTGAGTCACATGCAGTTTTTTGTCCTACGAGCAAGAGTTGTTTTCTGGTAAGACGAGTCACTATTGTGCTCCAATGCCATACACAGTGCAAATAGCACTCGCGTCTGTTCCCTGCAAGTACAGTGTATTGGACTGAAGAGGAGCTACTGTTCTTGTTTTTTTCCTAAGCAGAGTTGAACTAGATATGGCCCGTGTGTGTAGAAAGCACAGTTCTTTTGTTCTGAGCAAGCTCACTGTTCGGACCCCATAGGAAACACAGTAGAGTAGAACAGTGCTCTTTTCTCAAAAGCAGAGTGTGTTTCTTGGAAGTCGAGCTAGTGTTTGTTTCCTAGTCCTAAATGGAGTTGAGTCACATGCAGTTTTTTGTCCTACGAGCAAGAGTTGTTTTCTGGTAAGACAAGACACTATTGTGCTCCAATTGCCATACACAGTGCAAATAGCATTCGCGTCTGTTCCCTGCAAGTACAGTGTATTGGAAGGAAGAGGACCTATTGTTCTTGTCAGTTTACTAAGCAGAGTTGAACTAGATATGGCCCGTGTGTGTAGGAAGCACAGTTCTTTTGTTCTGAGCAAGCTCACTGTTCGGACCCCATAGGAAAAACAGTAGAGTAGAAGAGTGCTCTTTTCTCAAAAGCAGAGTGTGTTTCATGTAAGGCGAGCTAGCATTTGTTTCCCAGTTTTTAATGGAGTTGAATCTCATGCAGTTTCTGGTCTTACGAGCAAGAGTTGTTTTCTGGTAAGGAAAGTCACTATTGTGCTCCCATTGACATACACAGTGCAAATAGCATTCGCTTCTGTTCCCAGCAAGTACAGTGTATCGGACTGAAGAGGAGCTACTGTTCTTGTCAGTTTCCTAAGCAGAGTTGAACTAGATATGGCCCGTGTGTAGGAAGCACAGTTCTTTTGTTCTGAGCAAGCTCACTGTTCTGGCCCTATAGGAAACACAATAGAGTAGAAGAGTGCTCTTTTCCCTATAGTAGAGTGTGTTTCTTGTAAGGCAAGCTAGCGTTTGTTTCCCAGTCCTAAATGGAGTTGAATCACATGCAGTTTCTAGTCCTACGAGCAAGAGTTGTTTTATGGTAAGAAGAGTCACTATTGCGCTGCCATTGCCATACACAGGACAAATAGCACTGGCGTCTGTTCCCAGCAAGTACAGTGTATTGTACAGAAGAGGATCTACTGTTCTTGTCAGGTTCCTAAGCAGAATTGAACTAGATATGGCCGTGTGTGTAGGAAGCACAGTTCTAATGTTCTGAGCAAGTTCACTCTTCTGGCTCTATAGGAAACACAGTAGAGTAGAAGAGTGCTCTTTTCTCAAAAGCAGAGTGTGTTTCTTGTAAGGCGAGCTAGCATTTGTTTCCTAGTCCTAAATGGAGTTGAGTCACATGCAGTTATTTTGTCCTACGAGCAAGAGATGTTTTCTGGTAAGACAAGTCACTATTGTGCTCCAATTGCTATACACAGTGCAAATAGCTCTCGCGTCTGTTCCCTGCAAGTACAGTGTATTGGAAGGAAGAGTAGCTATTGTTCTTGTCAGTTTCCTAAGCAGAGTTGAACTAGATATGGCCCATGTGTGTAGGAAGCACAGTTCTTTTGTTCTGAGCAAGCTCACAGTTCGGACCCCATAGGAAACACAGTAGAGTAGAAGAGTGCTCTTTTCTCAAAAGCAGACTGTGTTTCATGTAAGGCGAGCTAGCATTTGTTTCCCAGTCCTAAATGGAGTTGAATCTCTTTCAGTTTCTGGTCTTACGAGCAAGAGTTGTTTTCTGGTAAGGAAAGTCACTATTGTACTCCCATTAACATACACAGTGCAAATAGCACTCGCGTCTGTTCCCAGCAAGTACAGTGTATCGGACTGAAGAGGAGCTACTGTTCTTGTCAGTTTCCTAAGCAGAGTTGAACTAGATATGGCCCGTGTGTAGGAAGCAAAGTTCTTTTGTTCTGAGCAAGCTCACTGTTCTGGCCCTATAGGAAACACAGTAGAGTAGAAGAGTGCTCTTTTATCTAAAGCAGAGTGTGTTTCTTGTAAGGTGAGCTAGCTTTTGTTTCCCAGTCTAAATGGAGTTGAATCACATGCAGTTTCTGGTCCTACAAGCAAGAGTTGTTTTCTGGTAAGAAGAGTCACTATTGCGCTGCCATTGCCATACACAGGACAAATAGCACTGGCGTCTGTTCCCAGCAAGTACAGTGTATCGGACTGAAGAGGAGCTACTGTTCTTGTCAGTTTCCTAAGCAGAGTTGAACTAGATATGGCCCGTGTGTAGGAAGCACAGTTCTTTTGTTCTGAGCAAGCTCATTGTTCTGGCCCTATAGGAAACACAGTAGAGTAGAAGAGTGCTCTTTTCTCTAAAGCAGAGTGTGTTTCTAGTAAGTTGAGCTAGCTTTTGTTTCCCAGCCCTAAATGGAGTTGAATCACATGCAGTTTCTGGTCCTACAAGCAAGAGTTGTTTTCTGGTAAGAAGAGTCACTATTGCGCTGCCATTGCCATACACAGGACAAATAGCACTGGCGTCTGTTCCCAGCAAGTACAGTGTATTGGACTGAAGAAGATCTACTGTTCTTGTCAGGTTCCTAAGCAGAATTGAACTAGATATGGCCGTGTGTGTAGGAAGCACAGTTCTTTTGTTCTGAGCAAGCTCACTGTTCGGACCCCATAGGAAACACAGTAGAGTAGAAGAGTGCTCTTTTCTCAAAAGCAGAGTGTGTTTCTTGTAAGTCGAGCTAGCGTTTGTTTCCCAGTCCTCAATGGAGTTGAGTCACATGCAGTTTTTTGTCCTACGAGCAAGAGTTGTTTTCTGGTAAGACGAGTCACTATTGTGCTCCAATGCCATACACAGTGCAAATAGCACTCGCGTCTGTTCCCTGCAAGTACAGTGTATCGGACTGAAGAGGAGCTACTGTTCTTTTTTGTTTCCTAAGCAGAGTTGAACTAGATATGGCCCGTGTGTGTAGAAAGCACAGTTCTTTTGTTCTGAGCAAGCTCACTGTTCGGACCCCATAGGAAACACAGTAGAGTAGAACAGTGCTCTTTTCTCAAAAGCAGAGTGTGTTTCTTGGAAGTCGAGCTAGCGTTTGTTTCCTAGTCCTAAATGGAGTTGAGTCACATGCAGTTTTTTGTCCTACGAGCAAGAGTTGTTTTCTGGTAAGACAAGACACTATTGTGCTCCAATTGCCATACACAGTGCAAATAGCATTCGCGTCTGTTCCCTGCAAGTACAGTGTATTGGAAGGAAGAGGACCTATTGTTCTTGTCAGTTTACTAAGCAGAGTTGAACTAGATATGGCCCGTGTGTGTAGGAAGCACAGTTCTTTTGTTCTGAGCAAGCTCACTGTTCGGACCCCATAGGAAAAACAGTAGAGTAGAAGAGTGCTCTTTTCTCAAAAGCAGAGTGTGTTTCATGTAAGGCGAGCTAGCATTTGTTTCCCAGTCCTAAATGGAGTTGAATCTCATGCAGTTTCTGGTCTTACGAGCAAGAGTTGTTTTCTGGTAAGGAAAGTCACTATTGTGCTCCCATTGACATACACAGTGCAAATAGCATTCGAGTCTGTTCCCAGCAAGTACAGTGTATCGGACTGAAGAGGAGCTACTGTTCTTGTCAGTTTCCTAAGCAGAGTTGAACTAGATATGGCCCGTGTGTAGGAAGCACAGTTCTTTTGTTCTGAGCAAGCTCACTGTTCTGGCCCTATAGGAAACACAATAGAGTAGAAGAGTGCTCTTTTCCCTATAGTAGAGTGTGTTTCTTGTAAGGCAAGCTAGCGTTTGTTTCCCAGTCCTAAATGGAGTTGAATCACATGCAGTTTCTAGTCCTACGAGCAAGAGTTGTTTTATGGTAAGAAGAGTCACTATTGCGCTGCCATTGCCATACACAGGACAAATAGCACTGGCGTCTGTTCCCAGCAAGTACAGTGTATTGTACAGAAGAGGATCTACTGTTCTTGTCAGGTTCCTAAGCAGAATTGAACTAGATATGGCCGTGTGTGTAGGAAGCACAGTTCTAATGTTCTGAGCAAGTTCACTCTTCTGGCTCTATAGGAAACACAGTAGAGTAGAAGAGTGCTCTTTTCTCAAAAGCAGAGTGTGTTTCTTGTAAGGCGAGCTAGCGTTTGTTTCCTAGTCCTAAATGGAGTTGAGTCACATGCAGTTATTTTGTCCTACGAGCAAGAGATGTTTTCTGGTAAGACAAGTCACTATTGTGCTCCAATTGCTATACACAGTGCAAATAGCTCTCGCGTCTGTTCCCTGCAAGTACAGTGTATTGGAAGGAAGAGTAGCTATTGTTCTTGTCAGTTTCCTAAGCAGAGTTGAACTAGATATGGCCCATGTGTGTAGGAAGCACAGTTCTTTTGTTCTGAGCAAGCTCACAGTTCGGACCCCATAGGAAACACAGTAGAGTAGAAGAGTGCTCTTTTCTCAAAAGCAGACTGTGTTTCATGTAAGGCGAGCTAGCATTTGTTTCCCAGTCCTAAATGGAGTTGAATCTCTTTCAGTTTCTGGTCTTACGAGCAAGAGTTGTTTTCTGGTAAGGAAAGTCACTATTGTACTCCCATTAACATACACAGTGCAAATAGCACTCGCGTCTGTTCCCAGCAAGTACAGTGTATCGGACTGAAGAGGAGCTACTGTTCTTGTCAGTTTCCTAAGCAGAGTTGAACTAGATATGGCCCGTGTGTAGGAAGCAAAGTTCTTTTGTTCTGAGCAAGCTCACTGTTCTGGCCCTATAGGAAACACAGTAGAGTAGAAGAGTGCTCTTTTATCTAAAGCAGAGTGTGTTTCTTGTAAGGTGAGCTAGCTTTTGTTTCCCAGTCTAAATGGAGTTGAATCACATGCAGTTTCTGGTCCTACAAGCAAGAGTTGTTTTCTGGTAAGAAGAGTCACTATTGCGCTGCCATTGCCATACACAGGACAAATAGCACTGGCGTCTGTTCCCAGCAAGTACAGTGTATTGGACTGAAGAGGATCTATTGTTCTTGTCAGGTTCCTAAGCAGAATTGAACTAGATATGGCCGTGTGTGTAGGAAGCACAGTTCTTTTGTTCTGAGCAAGCTCACTGTTCGGACCCCATAGGAAACACAGTAGAGTAGAAGAGTGCTCTTTTCTCAAAAGCAGAGTGTGTTTCTTGTAAGTCGAGCTAGCGTTTGTTTCCCAGTCCTCAATGGAGTTGAGTCACATGCAGTTTTTTGTCCTACGAGCAAGAGTTGTTTTCTGGTAAGACGAGTCACTATTGTGCTCCAATGCCATACACAGTGAAATAGCACTCGCGTCTCTTCCCTGCAAGTACAGTGTATCGGACTGAAGAGGAGCTACTGTTCTTGTTTGTTTCCTAAGCAGAGTTGAACTAGATATGGCCCGTGTGTGTAGAAAGCACAGTTCTTTTGTTCTGAGCAAGCTCACTGTTCGGAACTTATAGGAAACACAGTAGAGTAGAAGAGTGCTCTTTTCTCAAAAGCAGAGTGTGTTTCATGTAAAGCGATCTAGCATTTGTTTCCCAGTCCTAAATGGAGTTGAATCTCATGCAGTTTCTGGTCTTATGAGCAAGAGTTGTTTTCTGGTAAGGAAAGTCACTATTGCGCTCCCATTGACATACACAGTGCAAATAGCACTTGCGTCTGTTCCCAGCAAGTACAGTGTATTGGACTGAAGAGGAGCTACTGTTCTTGTCAGTTTCCTAAGCAGAGTTGAACTAGATATGGCCCGTGTGTAGGAAGCACAGTTCTTTTGTTCTGAGCAAGCTCACTGTTCGGACCCCTTAGGAAACACAGTAGAGTAGAAGAGTACTCTTTTCAAAATCAGAGTGGGTTTCTTGTAAGTCGAGCTTGCGTTTGTTTCCCGGTCCTAAATGGAGTTGAGTCACTTGCAGTTTTTGTCCTATGAGCAAGAGTTGTTTTCTGGTAAGATGAGTCACTATTGTGCTCCAATGCCATACACAGTGCAAATAGCACTCGCGTCTGTTCCCCGCAAGTACAGTGTATCGGACTGAAGAGGAGCTACTGTTCTTGTTTGTTTCCTAAGCAGAGTTGAACTAGATATAGCCCATGTGTGTAGAAAGCACAGTTCTTTTGTTCTGAGCAAGCTCACTGTTCGGACCCCATAGGAAACACAGTAGAGTAGAAGAGTGCTCTTTTCTCAAAAGTAGAGTGTGTTTCTTGTAAGGCGAGTTAGCATTTGTTTCCCAGTCCTAAATGGAGTTGAATCACATGCAGTTTCTAGTCCTACGTGCAAGAGTTGTTTTCTGGTAAGGAAAGTCACTATTGGGCTCCCATTGCCATACACAGTGCAAATAGCACTCGCGTCTGTTCCCAGCAAGTACAGTGTATCGGAGTGAAGAGGAGCTACTGTTCTTGTCAGTTTCCTAAGCAGAGTTGAACTAGTTATGGCCCGTGTGTAGGAAGCACAGTTCTTTTGTTCTGAGCAAGCTCACTGTTCGGACCCCATAGGAAACACAGTAGAGTAGAAGAGTGCTCTTTTCTCAAAAGCAGAGTGTGTTTCTTGTAAGTCGAGCTAGCGTTTGTTTCCCAGTCCTCAATGGAGTTGAGCACATGCAGTTTTTTGTCCTACGAGCAAGAGTTGTTTTCTGGTAAGACGAGTCACTATTGTGCTCCAATGCCATTCACAGTACAAATAGCACTCGCGTCTGTTCCCTGCAAGTACAGTGTATCGGACTGAAGAGGAGCTACTCTTCCTGTTTGTTTCCTAAGCAGACTTGAACTAGATATGTCCCGTGTGTGTAGAAAGCACAGTTCTTTTGTTCTGAGCAAGCTCACTGTTCGGACCCCATAGGAAACACAGTAGAGTAGAAGAGTGCTCTTTTCTCAAAAGCAGAGTGTGTTTCTTGGAAGTCGAGCTAGCGTTTGTTTCCTAGTCCTAAATGGAGTTGAGTCACATGCAGTTTTTTGTCCTACGAGCAAGAGTTGTTTTCTGGTAAGACAAGTCACTATTGTGCTCCAATTGCCATACACAGAGCAAATAGCATTCGCGTCTGTTCCCTGCAAGTACAGTGTATTGGAAGGAAGAGGACCTATTGTTCTTGTCAGTTTACTAAGCAGAGTTGAACTAGATATGGCCCGTGTGTGTAGGAAGCACAGTTCTTTTGTTCTGAGCAAGCTCACTGTTCGGACCCCATAGGAAAACCAGTAGAGTAGAAGAGTGCTCTTTTCTCAAAAGCAGAGCGTGTTTCATGTAAGGCGAGCTAGCATTTGTTTCCCAGTCCTAAATGGAGTTGAATCTCATGCAGTTTCTGGTCTTACGAGTAAGAGTTGTTTTCTGGTAAGGAAAGTCACTATTGTGCTCCCATTGACATACACAGTGCAAATAGCATTCGCGTCTGTTCCCAGCAAGTACAGTGTATCGGACTGAAGAGGAGCTACTGTTCTTGTCAGTTTCCTAAGCAGAATTGAACTAGATATGGCCCGTGTGTAGGAAGCACAGTTCTTTTGTTCTGAGAAAACTCACTGTTCTGGCCCTATAGGAAACACAACAGAGTAGAAGAGTGCTCTTTTCCCTATAGTAGAGTGTGTTTCTTGTAAGGCAAGCTAGCGTTTGTTTCCCAGTCCTAAATGGAGTTGAATCACATGCAGTTTCTAGTCCTATGAGCAAGAGTTGTTTTATGGTAAGAAGAGTCACTATTGCGCTGCCATTGCCATACATAGGACAAATAGCACTGGCGTCTGTTCCCAGCAAGTACAGTGTATTGTACAGAAGAGGATCTACTGTTCTTGTCAGGTTCCTAAGCAGAATTGAACTAGATATGGCCGTGTGTGTAGAAAGCACAGTTCTAATGTTCTGAGCAAGTTCACTCTTCTGGCTCTATAGGAAACACAGTAGAGTAGAAGAGTGCTCTTTTCTCAAAAGCAGAGTGTGTTTCTTGGAAGTCGCGCTAGCGTTTGTTTCCTAGTCCTAAATGGAGTTGAGTCACATGCAGTTTTTTGTCCTACGAGCAAGAGTTGTTTTCTGGTAAGACAAGTCACTATTGTGCTCCAATTGCCATACACAGTGCAAATAGCACTCGCGTCTGTTCCCTGCAAGTACAGTGTATTGGAAGGAAGAGGACCTATTGTTCTTGTCAGTTTACTAAGCAGAGTTGAACTAGATATGGCCCGTGTGTGTAGGAAGCACAGTTCTTTTGTTCTGAGCAAGCTCAGTGTTCGGAACCCATAGGAAACACAGTAGAGTAGAAGAGTGCTCTTTTCTCAAAAGCAGAGTGTGTTTCATGTAAGGCGAGCTAGCATTTGTTTCCCAGTCCTAAATGGAGTTGAGTCACATGCAGTTTTTTGTCCCACAAGCAAGAGTTGTTTTCTGGTAAGTCGAGTCACTATTGTGCTCCAATGCCATACACAGTGCAAATAGCACTCTATTCTGTTCCCCGCAAGTACAGTGTATCAGACTGAAGAGGAGCTACTGTTCTTGTTTGTTTCCTAAGCAGAGTTGAACTAGATATGGCCCGTGTGTGTAGAAAGCACAGTTCTTTTGTTCTGAGCAAGCTCACTGTTCGGACACCATAGGAAACACAGTAGAGTAGAAGAGTGCTCTTTTCTCAAAAGCAGAGTGTGTTTCATGTAAGGCGAGCTAGCATTTGTTTCCCAGTCCTAAATGGAGTTGAATCACATGCAGTTTCTGGTCCTACGAGCAAGAGTTGTTTTCTGGTAAGGAATGTCACTATTGCGCTCCCATTGCCGTACACAGTGCAAATAGCTCTCGAGTCTGTTCCCAGCAAGTACAGTGTATCGGACTGAATAGGAGCTACTGTTCTTGTCAGTTTCCTAAGCAGAGTTCAACTAGTTATGGCCCGTGTGTGGGAAGCACAGTTCTTTTGTTCTGAGCAAGCTCACTGTTCTGGCCCTATAGGAAACACAATAGAGTAGAAGAGTGCTCTTTTCTCAAAAGCAGAGTGTGTTTCTTGTAAGGCGAGCTAGCGTTTGTTTCCCAGTCCTAAATGGAGTTGAATCACATGCAGTTTCTAGTCCTACGAGCAAGAGATGTTTTCTGGTAAGACGAGTCACTATTGTGCTCCAATGCCAAACACAGTGCAAATAGCACTCGCGTCTGTTCCCCGCAAGTACAGTGTATCGGACTGAAGAGGAGCTACTGTTCTTGTTTGTTTCCTAAGCAGAATTGAACTAGATATGGCCCGTGTGTGTAGAAAGCACAGTTCTTTTGTTCTGAGCAAGCTCACTGTTCGGACCCCATAGAAAACACAGTACAGAAGAAGAGTGCTCTTTTCTCAATAGCAGAGTGTGTTTCTTGTAAGGCGAGCTAGCGTTTGTTTCCCAGTCCTAAATGGAGTTGAATCACATGCAGTTTCTGGTCCTACGAGCAAGAGTTGTTTTCTGGTAAGGAAAGTCACTATTGCGCTCCCATTGCCATACACAGTGCAAATAGCACTCGAGTTTGTTCCCAGCAAGTACAGTGTATCGGACTGAAGAGGAGCTACTGTTCTTGTCAGTTTTCTTAGCAGAGTTGAACTAGTTATGGCCCGTGTGTAGGAAGCACAGTTCTTTTGTTCTGAGAAAGCTCACTGTTCTGGCCGTATAGGAAACACAATGGAGTAGAAGAGTGCTCTTTTCCCTAAAGCAGAGTGTGTTTCTTGTAAGGCGAGCTAGCGTTTGTTTCCCAGTCCTAAATGGAGATGAATCACATGCAGTTTCTAGTCCTATGAGCAAGAGTTGTTTTATGATAAGAAGAGTCACTATTGCATTGCCATTGCCATACACAGGAAAAATAGCACTGGTGTCTGTTCCCAGCAAGTACAGTGTATTGTAGAGAAGAGGATCTACTGTTCTTGTCAGGTTCCTAAGCAGAATTGAACTAGATATGGCCGTGTGTGTAGGAAGCACAGTCTTAATGTTCTGAGCAAGTTCAATCTTCTGGCTCTATAGGAAACACAGTAGAGTAGAAGAATGCTCTTTTCTCAAAAGCAGAGTGTGTTTCTCGGAAGTCGAGCTAGCGTTTGTTTCCTGGTCCTAAATGGAGTTGAGTCACATGCACTTTTTTGTCCTACGAGCAAGAGTTGTTTTCTGGTAAGACAAGTCACTATTGTGCTCCAATTGCCATACACTGTGCAAATAGCAATCGCGTCTATTCCCTGCAAGTACAGTGTATTGGAAGGAAGAGGAGCTATTGTTCTTGTCAGTTTCCTAAGCAGAGTTGAACTAGATATGGCCCATGTGTGTAGGAAGCACAGTTCTTTTGTTCTGAGCAAGCTCACTGTTCGGACCCCATAGGAAACACAGTACAGTAGAAGAGTGCTCTTTTCTCTAAAGCAGAGTGTGTTTCTTGTAAGGTGAGCCAGCTTTTGTTTCCCAGTCTAAATGGAGTTGAATCACATGCAGTTTCTGGTCCTACAAGCAAGAGTTTTTTCTGGTAAGAAGAGTCACTATTGCGCTGCCATTGCCATACACAGGACAAATAGCACTGGCGTCTGTTCACAGCAAGTACAGTGTATTGGACTATAGAGGATCTACTGTTCTTGTCAGGTTCCTAAGAAGAATTGAACTAGATATGGCCGTGTGTGTAGGAAGCACAGTTCTTTTGTTCTGAGCAAGCTCACTGTTTGGACCCCATAGGAAACACAGTAGAGTAGAAGAGTGCTCTTTTCTCTAAAGCAGAGTGTGTTTCTTGTAAGGCGAGCTACCGTTTGTTTACCAGTCCTAAATGGAGTTGAATCACATGCAGTTTCTGGTCCTAAGAGCAAGAGTTGTTTTCCGGTAAGGAAAGTCACTATTGTGCTGCCCTTCCCATACATAGTGCCAATAGCTCTCACGTCTGTTCCCAGCAAGTACAGGGTATCGGACTGAAGAGGAGCTACTGTTCTTGTCAGTTTCCTAATCAGAGTTGAACTAGATATGGCCCGTGTGTGTAGGAAGCACAGTTCTTTTGTTCTGAGCAAGCTCACTGTTTGGACCCCATAGGAAACACAGTAGAGTAGAAGTGTGCTCTTTTCTCTAAAGCAGAGTGTGTTTCTTGTAAGGCGAGCTAGCGTTTGTTTCCCAGTCCTAAATGGAGTGGAATCACATGCAGTTTTTGGTCCTACGAGCAAGAGTTGTTTTCCAGTAAGGAAAGTCACTATTGCGCTGCCCTTCCCATACACAGTGCAAATAGCCCTCCCGTCTGTTCCCAGCAATTACAGAGTATTGGACTGAAAAGGAGCTACTGTTCTTCTCAGTTTCCTAAGCAGAGTTGAACTAGATGTGGTCCGTGTGTGTACGAAGTACAGTTCTTTTTTTCTGAGCAAGCTCACTGTTCTGGCCCTGTAGTAAACACAGTAGAGTAGAAGAGTGCTCTTTTCTCAAAAGCAGAGTTTGTTTCTTGTAAAGCGAGCTAGAGTTTGTTTCCTAGTCCTAAATGGAGTGGAATCACATGAGTTTCTGGTCCTACGAGCAAGAGTTGTTTTCTGGTAAGAAGAGTCACTATTGCGCTGCCATTGCCGTACACAGGACAAATAGCACTGTCGTCTGTTCCCAGCAAGTACAGTGTATTGGACTGAAGAGGATCTACTGTTCTTGTCAGGTTCCTAAGCAGACTTGAACTAAATATTGCCATGTGTGTAGGAAGCACAGTTTTTTTGTTCTGAGCAAGCTCACTTTTCGGAACACATAGGAAACACAGTAGAGTAGAAGAGTGCTCTTTTTTCAAAAGCAGAGTGCATTTCTTGGAAGTTGAGCTAGCGTTTGTTTCCCAGTCCTAAATGGAGTTGAGTCACAAGCAGTTTTTTGTCCTAGGAGCAAGAGTTGTTTTCTGGTAAGACAAGTCACTATTGTGCTCCAATGCCATACACAGTGCAAATAGCACTCGCGTCTGTTCCCCGCAAGTACAGTGTATTGGAGTGAAGAGGAGCTACTGTTCTTGTTTGTTTCCTAAGCAGAGGTGAACTAGATATGGCCCGTGTGTGGAGAAAGCACAGTTCTTTGTTCTGAGCAAGCTCACTGTTTGGACCCCATAGGAAACACAGTAGAGTAGAAGAGTGCTCTTTTCTCTAAAGCAGAGTGTGTTTCTTGTAAGGCGAGCTATCGTTTGTTTACCAGTCCTAAATGGAGTTGAATCACATGCAGTTTCTGGTCCTATGAGCAAGAGTTGTTTTCTGGTAAGGAAAGTCACTATTGCGCTACCATTGCAATACACAGTGCAAATAGCACTCGCGTCTGTTCCCAGCAAGTACAGTGTATCGGACTGAAGAGGAGCTACTGTTCTTGTCAGTTTCCTAAGCAGAGTTGAACTAGATATGGCCCGTGTGTAGGAAGCACAGTTCTTTTGTTCTGAGCAAGCTCACTGTTCTGGCCCTATAGGAAACACAATAGAGTAGAAGAGTGCTCTTTTCCCTAAAGCAGAGTGTGTTTCTTGTAAGGCGAGCTAGCGTTTGTTTCCCAGTCCTAAATGGACATGAATCACATGCAGTTTCTAGTCCTACGAGCAAGAGTTGTTTTATGATAAGAAGAGTCACTATTGCACTGCCATTGCCATACACAGGACAAATAGCACTGGCGTCTGTTCCCAGCAAGTACAGTGTATTGTACAGAAGAGGATCTACTGTTCTTGTCAGGTTCCTAAGCAGAATTGAACTAGATATGGCCGTGTGTGTAGGAAGCACAATCTTAATGTTCTGAGCAAGTTCAATCTTCTGGCTCTATAGGAAACACAGTAGAGTAAAAGAGTGCTCTTTTCTCAAAAGCAGAGTGTGTTTCTCGGAAGTCGAGCTAGTGTTTCTTTCCTGGTCCTAAATGGAGTTGAGTCACATGCACTTTTTTGTCCTACGAGCAAGAGTTGTTTTCTGGTAAGACAAGTCACTATTGTGCTCCAATTGCCATACACAGTGCAAATAGCAATCGCGTCTGTTCCCTGCAAGTACAGTGTATTGGAAGGAAGAGGAGCTATTGTTCTTGTCAGTTTCCTAAGCAGAGTTGAACTAGATATGGCCCATGTGTGTAGGAAGCACAGTTCTTTTGTTCTGAGCAAGCTCACTGTTCGAACTCCATAGGAAACACAGTACAGTACAAGAGTGCTCTTTTCTCTAAAGCAGAGTGTGTTTCTTGTAAGGTGAGCCAGCTTTTGTTTCCCAGTCTAAATGAAGTTGAATCACATGCAGTTTCTGGTCCTACAAGCAAGAGTTATTTCTGGTAAGAAGAGTCACTATTGCGCTGCCATTGCCATACACAGGACAAATAGCACTGGCGTCTCTTCCCAGCAAGTACAGTGTATTGGACTATAGAGGATCTACTGTTCTTGTCAGGTTCCTAAGCAGAATTGAACTAGATATGGCCGTGTGTGTAGGAAGCACAGTTCTTTTGTTCTGAGCAAGCTCACTGTTCGGACACCATAGGATACACAGTAGAGTATAAGAGTGCTCTTTTCTCAAAAGCAGAGTGTGTTTTTTGTAAGTCGAGCTGGCGTTTGTTTCCCAGTCCTAAATGGAGTTGAGTCACATGCAGTTTTTTGTCCTACGTGCAAGAGTTGTTTTCTGGTAAGAAGAGTCACTATTGTGCTCCAATGCCATACACAGTGCAAATAGCACTCGCGTCTGTTCCCTGCAAGTATAGTGTATCGGACTGAAGAGGAGCTACAGTTCTTGTCAGTTTCCTAAGCAGAGTTGAACTAGGTATGCCCCGTGTGTAGGAAGCACAGTTCTTTTGTTCTGAGCAAGCTCACTGTTCTGGCCCTATAGAAAACACAATAGAATAGAAGAGTGCTCTTTTCCCTAAAGCAGTGTGTGTTTCTTGTAAGGCGAGCTAACGTTTGTATCCCAGTCCTAAATGGAGTTGAATCACATGCAGTTTCTAATCCTACAAGCAAGGGTTGTTTTATGGTAAGAAGAGTCACTATTGAGCTGCCATTGCCATACACAGGACAAATAGCCCTGGCGTCTGTTCCCAGCAAGTACAGTGTATTGGACTGAAGAGGATCTACTGTTCTTGTCAGGTTCCTAAGCAGAATTGAACTAGATATGGCCGTGTGTGTAGGAAGCACAGTTCTTTTGTTCTGAGCAAGCTCACTGTTCGGACCCCATAGGAAACACAGTAGAGTAGAAGAGTGCTCTTTTCTCAAAAGCAGAGTGTGTTTCTTGTAAGGCAAGCTAGTGTTTGTTTCCCAGTCCTAAATGGAGTTGAGTCACATGCAGTTTTTTGTCCTACGAGCAAGAGTTGTTTTCTGGTAAGACAAGTCACTATTGTGCTAAATTGCCATACACAGTGCAAATAGCACTCTCTTCTGTTCCCCGCAAGTACAGTGTATCGGACTGAAGAGGAGCTACTGTTCTTGTTTGTTTCCTAAGCAGAGTTGAAGTAGATATGGCCCGTGTGTGTAGAAAGCACAGTTCTTTTGTTCTGAGCAAGCTCACTGTTCGGACCCCGTAGGAAACACAGTAGAGTAGAAGAGTGCTCTTTTCTCAAAAGCAGAGTGTGTTTCATGTAAGACGAGCTAGCATTTGTTTCCCAGTCCTAAATGGAGTTGAATCACATGCAGTTTCTGGTCCTACAAGCAAGAGTTGTTTTCTGGTACTGAATGTCACTATTGCGCTCCCATTGCCATACACAGTGCAAACAGCACTGGCGTCTGTTCCCAGCAAGTACAGTGTATCGGACTGAAGAGGAGCTACTGTTCTTGTCAGTTTCCTAAGCAGAGTTGAACTAGTTATGGCCCGTGTGTGGGAAGCACAGTTCTTTTGTTCTGAGCAAGCTCACTGTTCTGGCCCTATAGGAAACACAATAGAGTAGAAGAGTGCTCTTTTCCTAAAGCAGAGTATGTTTCTTGTAAGGCGAGCTAGCGTTTGTTTCCCAGTCCTAAATGGAGTTGAATCACATGCAGTTTCTAGTCCTACGAGCAAGAGTTGTTTTATGGTAAGAAGAGTCACTATTGCGCTCCCATTGCCCTACACAAGGCAAATAGCACTCCCGTCTGTTCCCAGCAGGTACAGTGTATTGGACTGAAGAGGAGCTACTGTTCTTCTCAGTTTCCTAAGCAGAGTTGAACTAGATATGTCCCGTGTGTGTAGGAAGTACAGTTCTTTTTTTCTGAGCAAGCTCACTGTTCTGGCCCTATAGGAAACACAGTAGAGTAGAAGAGTGCTCTTTTCTCAAAAGCAGAGTGTTTTTCTTGTAAAGCGAGCTAGAGTTTGTTTCCCAGTCCTAAATGGAGTTGAATCACATGCAGTTTCTGGTCCTACAAGCAAGAGTTGTTTTCTGGTAAGAAGAGTCACTATTGGGCTGCCTTTGCCATACACAGGACAAAGAGCACTGGCGTCTGTTCCCAGCAAGTACAGTGTATTGGACTGAAGAGGATCTACTGTTCTTGTCAGGTTGCTAAGCAGAATTGAACTAGATATGGCCGTGTGTGTAGGAAGCACAGTTTTTTTGTTCTGAACAAGCTCACTTTTCGGAACACATAGGAAACACAGTAGAGTAGAAGAGTGCTCTTTTCTCAAAAGCAGAGTGTGTTTCTTGGAAGTTGAGCTAGCGTTTGTTTCCCAGTCCTAAATGGAGTTGAGTCACATGCAGTTTTTTTTCCTAGGAGCAAGAGTTGTTTTCTGGTAAGACAAGTCACTATTGTGCTCCAATGCCATACACAGTGCAAATAGCACTCGAGTCTGTTCCCCACAAGTACAGTGTATTGGAGTGAAGAGGAGCTACTGTTCTTGTTTGTTTCCTAAGCAGAGTTGAACTAGATATGGCCCGTGTGTGGAGAATGCACAGTTCTTTGTTCTGAGCAAGCTCACTGTTTGGACCCCTTAGGAAACACAGTAGAGTAGAAGAGTGCTCTTTTCTCTAAAGCAGAGAGTGTTTCTTGTAAGGCGAGCTATCGTTTGTTTACCAGTCCTAAATGGAGTTGAATCACATGCAGTTTCTGGTCCTAAGAGCAAGAGTTGTTTTCTGGTAAGGAAAGTCACTATTGCGCTCCCATTGCCCTACACAAGGCAAATAGCACTCGCGTCTTTTCCCAGCAAGTACAGTGTATTGGACTGAATAGGATCTACTGTTCTTGTCAGTTTCCTAAGCAGGGTTGAACTAGACATGGTCCGTGTGTGTAGGAAGCACAGTTCTTTTGTTCTGAGCAAGCTCACTCTTTGGACACCATAGGAAACACAGTAGAGTAGAAGAGTGCTCTTTTCTCTAAAGCAGAGTGTGTTTCTTGTAAGGCGAGCTAGGGTTTGTTTCCCAGTTCTAAATGGAGTTGAGTCACATGCTTTTTTTTGTCCTACGAGCAAGAGTTGTTTTCTGGTAAGACGAGTCACTATTGTGCTCCAATTGCTATACACAGTGTAAATAGCCCTCCCGTCTGTTCCCTGCAAGTAAAGTGTATTGGACTGAAGAGGAGCTACTGTTCTTGTCAGTTTCCTAAGCAGAGTTGAACTAGATATGGTCCATGTGTGTAGGAAGCACAGTTCTTTCGTTCTGAGCAAGCTCACTGTTCGGACCCCATAGGAAACACAGAAGAGTAGAAGAGTGCTCTTTTCTCAAAAGCAGAGTGTGTTTCATGTAAGGAGAGCTAGCATTTGTTTCCCAGTCCTAAATGGAGTTGAATCACATGCAGTTTCTGGTCCTACGAGCAAGAGTTGTTTTCTGGTAAGAAGAGTCACTATTGCGCTGCCATTGCCATGCACAGGACAAATAGCACTGGCGTCTGTTCCCAGCAAGTACAGTGTATTGGACTGAAGAGGAGCTACTGTTCTTGTTTGTTTCCTATGCAGAGTTGAACTAGATATGGCCCGTGTGTGTAGAAAGCACAGTTCTTTTGTTCTGAGCAAGCTCACTGTTCGGACCCCATAGGAAAAACAGTAGAGTAGAAGAGTGTTCTTTTATCAAAAGCAGAGTGTGTTTCTTGTAAGGCGAACTAGCATTTGTTTCCCAGTCCTAAAAGTGTTGAATCACATGCAGTTTCTGATCCTACGAGCAAGAGTTGTTTTCTGGTAAGGAAAGTCACTATTGTGCTCCCATTGCAATACACAGTGCAAATAGCACTCGCGTCTGTTCCCAGCAAGTACAGTGTATCGGACTGAAGAGGATCTACTGCTCTGGTCAGGTTCCTAAGCAGAATTGAACTAGATATGGCCGTGTGTGTAGGAAGCACAGTTCCTTTTTTCTGAGCAAACTCACTGTTCGGACCCCATAGGAAACACAGGAGAGTAGAAGAGTGCTCTTTTCTCAAAAGCAGAGTGTGTTTCTTCTAAAGCGAGCTAGAGTTTGTTTCCCAGTCCTAAATGGAGTTGAATCACATGCAGTTTCTGGTCCTACGAGCAAGAGTTGTTTTCTGGTAAGAAGAGTCACTATTGCACTGCAATTGCCCTACACAGGACAAATAGCACTGTCGTCTGTTCCCAGCAAGTACAGTGTATTGGACTGAAGAGGATCTACTGTTCTTGTCAGGTTCCTAAGCAGACTTGAACTAGATATTGCCATGTGTGTAGGAAGCACAGTTTTTTTGTTCTGAGCAAGCTCACTTTTCGGAACACATAGGAAACACAGTAGAGTAGAAGAGTGCTCTTTTCTCAAAAGCAGAGTGCGTTTCTTGGAAGTTGAGCTAGCGTTTGTTTCCCAGTCCTAAATGGAGTTGAGTCACATGCAGTTTTTTGTCCTAGGAGCAAGAGTTGTTTTCTGGTAAGACAAGTCACTATTGTGCTCCAATGCCATACACAGTGCAAATAGCACTCGCGTCTGTTCCCAGCAAGTACAGTGTATCGGACTGAAGAGGAGCTACTGTTCTTGTCAGTTTCCTAAGCAGAGTTGAACTAGATATGGCCCGTGTGTAGGAAGCACAGTTCTTTTGTTCTGAGCAAGCTCACTGTTCTGGCCCTATAGGAAACACAGTAGAGTAGAAGAGTGATCTTTTCTCTGAAGCAGAGTGTGTTTCTTGTAAGGCGAGCTAGCGTTTGTTTCCCAGTCCTAAATGGAGTGGAATCACATGCAGTTTCTGGTCCTACGAGCAAGAGTTGTTTTCTGGTAAGGAAAGTCACTATTGCGCTCCCATTGCCATACACAGTGCAAATAGCCCTCCCGTCTGTTCCGAGCAATTACACAGTATTGGACTGAAAAGGAGCTACTGTTCTTCTCAGTTTCCTAAGCAGAGTTGAACTAGATGTGGCCCGTGTGTGTAGGAAGTACAGTTCTTTTTTTCTGAGCAAGCTCACTGTTCTGGCCCTATAGGAAACACAGTAGAGTAGGAGAGTGCTCTTTTCTCAAAAGCAGAGTGTGTTTCTTGTAAAGCGAGCTAGAGTTTGTTTCCCAGTCCTAAATGGAGTAGAATCACATGAGTTTCTGGTCCTACGAGCAAGAGTTTTTTTCTGGTAAAAGAGTCACTATTGCACTGCCATTGCCATACACAGGACAAATAGCACTGGCGTCTGTTCCCAGCAAGTACAGTGTATTGGACTGAAGAGGATCTACTGTTCTTGTCAGGTTCCTAAGCAGACTTGAACTAGATATTGCCATGTGTGTAGGAAGCACAGTTTTTTTGTTCTGAGCAAGCTCACTGTTCTGTCCCTACAAAAAACACAGTAGAGTAGATGAGTGCTCTTTTCTCTAGAGCAGAGTGTGTTTCTTGTAAGCCCAGCTCGCGTTTGTTTCCCAGTCCTAAATGGAGTTGAGTCACAGACAGTTTTTGGTCCTACGAGCAAGAGTTGTTTTCTGGTAAGAAGAGTCACTATTGCACTCTAAATGCCATACACAGTGCAAATAGCACTGGCGTCTGTTCCCAGCAAGTACAGTGTATTGGACTGAATGGAGCTACTGTTCTTGTCAGTTTCCTAAGCAGAGTTGAACTAGATATGGTCCATGTGTGTAGGAAGCACAGTTCTTTTGTTCTGACCAAGCTCACTGTTTGGACTCCACAGGAAACACAGTAGAGTAGAATGGTGCTCTTTTCTCAAAAGCAGAGTGTGTTTATTGTAAGGCGAGCTAGCGTTTTTTTCCCAGTCCTAAATGGAGTGGAATCACATGCAGTTTGTGGTCCTACGAGCAAGAGTTGTTTTATGGTAAGAATAGTCACTATTGCGCTGCCATTGCCATATACAGGACAAATAGCACTGGCTTCTGTTCCCAATAAGTACGGTGTATTTTACTGAAGAGGATCTACTGTTCTTGTCACGTTCCTAAGCAGAATTGAACTAGATATGGCCGTTTGTGTAGGAAGCACAGTTCTTTTGTTCTGAGCAAGTTCACTGTTCTGGCCCCATAGGAAACACAGTAGAGTAGAAGAGTGCTCTTTTCTCAAAAGCGGAGTGTGTTTCTTGTAAGTCGAGCTAGCGTTTGTTTCCCAGTCCTAAATGGAGTTGAGTCACATGCAGTTTTTTGTCCTACGAGCAAGAGTTGTTTTCTGGTAAGAAGAGTCACTATTGTGCTCCAATGCCATACACAGTGCAAATAGCACTCGCGTCTGTTCCCCACAAGTACAGTGTATCGGACTGAAGAGGAGCTACTGTTCTTGTTTGTTTCCTAAGCAGAGTTGAACTAGATATGGCCCGTGTGTGTAGAAAGCACAGTTCTTTTGTTCTGAGCAAGCTCCCTGTTCGGACACCACAGGATACACAGTAGAGTATAAGAGTGCTCTTTTCTCAAAAGCAGAGTGTGTTTTTTGTAAGTCGAGCTAGCGTTTGTTTCCCAGTCTTAAATGGAGTTGAGTCACATGCAGTTTTTTGTCCTACAAGCAAGAGTTGTTTTCTGGTAAGAAGAGTCACTATTGTGCTCCAATGCCATACACAGTGCAAATAGCACTCGCGTCTGTTCCCCGCAAGTATAGTGTATTGGACTGAAGAGGAGCTACAGTTCTTGTCAGTTTCCTAAGCAGAGTTGAACTAGGTATGCCCCGTGTGTAGGAAGCACAGTTCTTTTGTTCTGAGCAAGCTCACTCTTCTGGCCCTATAGGAAACACAATAGAATAGAAGAGTGCTCTTTTCCCTAAAGCAGGGTGTGTTTCTTGTAAGGCGAGCTAGCGTTTGTTTCCCAGTCCTAAATGGAGTTGAATCACATGCAGTTTCTAATCCTACGAGCAAGGGTTGTTTTATGGTAAGAAGAGTCACTATTGCGCTGCAATTGCCATACACAGGACAAATAGCCCTGGCATCTGTTCCCAGCAAGTACAGTTTATTGGACTGAAGAGGATCTACTGTTCTTGTCAGGTTCCTAAGCAGAATTGAACTAGATATGGCCGTGTGTGTATTAAGCACAGTTCTTTTGTTCTGAGCAAGCTCACTGTTCGGACCCCATAGGAAACACAGTAGAGTAGAAGAGTGCTCTTTTCTCAAAAGCAGAGTGTGTTTCTTGTAAGTCGAGCTAGTGTTTGTTTCCCAGTCCTAAATGGAGTTGAGTCACATGCAGTTTTTTGACCCACGAGCAAGAGTTGTTTTCTGGTAAGACGAGTCACTATTGTGCTCCAATGCCATACACAGTGCAAATAACACTCTCTTCTGTTCCCCGCAAGTACAGTGTATCAGACTGAAGAGGAGCTACTGTTCTTGTTTGTTTCCTAAGCAGAGTTGAACTAGATATGGCCCGTGTGTGTAGAAAGCACAGTTCTTTTGTTCTGAGCAAGCTCACTGTTCGGACCCCATAGGAAACACAGTAGAGTAGAAGAGTGCTCTTTTCTCAAAAGCAGAGTGTGTTTCATGTAAGGCGAGCTAGCATTTGTTTCCCAGTCCTAAATGGAGTTGAATCACATGCAGTTTCTGGTCCTACGAGCAAGAGTTGTTTTCTGGTAAGGAATGTCACTATTGCGCTCCCATTGCTATACACAGTGCAAACAGCACTGGCGTCTGTTCCCAGCAAGTGCAGTGTATCGGAATGAAGAGGAGCTACTGTTCTTGATAGTTTCCTAAGCAGAGTTGAACTAGTTATGGCCCGTGTGTGGGAAGCACAGTTCTTTTGTTCTGAGCAAGCTCACTGTTCTGGCCCTATAAGAAACACAATAGAGTAGAAGAGTGCTCTTTTCCCTAAAGCAGAGTGTGTTTCTTGTAAGGCGAGCTAGCGTTTGTTTCCCAGTCCTAAATGGAGTTGAATCACATGCAGTTTATAGTCCTACGAGCAAGAGTTGTTTTATGGTAAGAAGAGTCACTATTGCGCTCCCATTGCCCTACACAAGGCAAATAGCACTCACGTCTTTTCCCAGCAAGTACAGTGTATTGGACTGAATAGAGGCTACTGTTCTTGTCAGTTTACTAAGCAGAGTTGAACTAGGTATGGTCCGTGTGTGTAGGAAGCACAGTTCTTTTGTTCTGAGCAAGCTCACTGTTTGGACCCCATAGGAAACACAGTAGAGTAGAAGAGTGCTCTTTTCTCTAAAGCAGAGTGTGTTTCTTGTAAGGCGAGCTACCGTTTGTTTCCCAGTCCTAAATGGAGTTGAATCACATGCAGTTTCTGGTCCTACGAGCAAGAGTTGTTTTCTGGTAAGGAAAGTCACTATTGTGCTCCCATTGCCATACACAGTGCAAATAGCCCTCCCGTCTGTTCCCAGCAAGTACAGTGTATTGGACTGAAGAGGAGCTACTGTTCTTCTCAGTTTCCTAAGCAGAGTTGAACTAGATATGTCCCGTGTGTGTAGGAAGTACAGTTCTTTTTTTCTGAGCAAGCTCACTGTTCTGGCCCTATAGGAAACACAGTAGAGTAGAAGAGTGCTCTTTTCTCAAAAGCAGAGTGTTTTTCTTGTAAAGCGAGCTAGAGTTTGTTTCCCAGTCCTAAATGGAGTTGAATCACATGCAGTTTCTGGTCCTAGGAGCAAGAGTTGTTTTCTGGTAAGAAGAGTCACTATTGCGCTGCCTTTGCCATACACAGGACAAATAGCACTGGCGTCTGTTCCCAGCAAGTACAGTGTATTGGACTGAAGAGGATCTACTGTTCTTGTCAGGTTGCTAAGCAGAATTGAACTAGATATGGCCGTGTGTGTAGGAAGCACAGTTTTTTTGTTCTGAGCAAGCTCACTGTTCGGAACATATAGGAAACACAGTAGAGTAGAAGAGTGCTCTTTTCTCAAAAGCAGAGTGTGTTTCTTGGAAGTCGAGCTAGCGTTTGTTTCCTAGTCCTAAATGGAGTTGAGTCACATGCAGTTTTTTTCCTACGAGCAAGAGTTGTTTTCTGGTAAGACATGTCACTATTGTGGTCCAATTGCCATACACAGTGCAAATAGCACTCGCGTCTGTTCTCCGCAAATACAGTGTATTGGACGGAAGAGGAGCTACTGTTCTTGTCAGTTTCCTAAGCAGAGTTGAACTAGATATGGCCCGTGTGTGGAGAAAGCACAGTTCTTTGTTCTGAGCAAGCTCACTGTTTGGACCCCATAGGAAACACAGGAGAGTAGAAGAGTGCTCTTTTCTCAAAAGCAGAGTGTGTTTCTTGTAAGGCGAGCTATCGTTTGTTTACCAGTCATAAATGGAGTTGAATCACATGCAGTTTCTGGTCCTAAGAGCAAGAGTTGTTTTCTGGTAAGGAAAGTCACTATTGTGCTACCATTGCAATACACAGTGCAAATAGCACTCGCGTCTGTTCCCGGCAAGTACAGTGTATCGGACTGAAGAGGAGCTACTGTTCTTGTCAGTTTCCTAAGCAGAGTTGAACTAGATATGGCCCGTGTGTAGGAAGCACAGTTCTTTTGTTCTGAGCAAGCTCACTGTTCTGGCACTATAGGAAACACAGTAGAGTAGAAGAGTGATCTTTTCTCTAAAGCAGAGTGTGTTTCTTGTAAGGCGAGCTAGCGTTTGTTTTCCAGTCCTAAATGGAGTGGAATCACATGCAGTTTCTGGTCCTACGAGCAAGAGTTGTTTTCTGGTAAGGAAAGTCACTATTGCGCTCCCATTGCCATACACAGTGCAAATAGCCCTCCCGTCTGTTCCCAGCAATTACAGAGTATTGGACTGAAAAGGAGCTACTGTTCTTCTCAGTTTCCTAAGCAGAGTTGAACTAGATGTGGCCCGTGTGTGTAGGAAGTACAGTTCTTTTATTCTGAGCAAGCTCACTGTTCTGGCCCTATAGGAAACACAGTAGAGTAGGAGAGTGCTCTTTTCTCAAAAGCAGAGTGTGTTTCTTGTAAAGCGAGCTAGAGTTTGTTTCCCAGTCCTAAAGGAAGTGGAATCACATGAGTTTCTGGTCCTACGAGCAAGAGTTTTTTTCTGTTAAGAAGAGTAACTATTGCACTGCCATTGCCATACACAGGACAAATAGCACTGGCGTCTGTTCCCAGCAAGTACAGTGTATTGGACTGAAGAGGATCTACTGTTCTTGTCAGGTTCCTAAGCAGACTTGAACTAGATATTGCCATGTGTGTAGGAAGCACAGTTTTTTTGTTCTGAGCAAGCTCACTTTTCGGAACACATAGGAAACACAGTAGAGTAGAAGAGTGCTCTTTTCTCAAAAGCAGAGTGCGTTTCTTGGAAGTTGAGCTAGCGTTTGTTTCCCAGTCCTAAATGGAGTTGAGTCACATGCAGTTTTTTGTCCTAGGAGCAAGAGTTGTTTTCTGGTAAGACAAGTCACTATTGTGCTCCAATGCCATACACAGTGCAAATAGCACTCGAGTCTGTTCCCCACAAGTACAGTGTATTGGAGTGAAGAGGAGCTACTGTTCTTGTTTGTGTCCTAAGCAGAGTTGAACTAGATATGGCCCGTGTGTGTAGAAAGCACAGTTCTTTTGTTCTGAGCAAGCTCACTGTTCGGACCCCATAGGAAACACAGTAGAGTAGAAGAGTGCTCTTTTCTCAAAAGCAGAGTGTGTTTCCTGTAAGGCGAACTAGCATTTGTTTCCCAGTCCTAAATGGTGTTGAATCACATGCAGTTTCTGATCCTACGAGCAAGATTTTTTTTCTGGTAAGGAAAGTCACTATTGCGCTCCCATTGCAATACACAGTGCAAATACCACTCGCGTCTGTTCCCAGCAAGTACAGTGTATCGGACTGAAGAGGATCTACTGCTCTGGTCAAGTTCCTAAGCAGAATTGAACTAGATATGGCCGTGTGTGTAGGAAGCACAGTTCCTTTTTTCTGAGCAAGCTCACTGTTCGGACCCCATAGGAAACACAGGAGAGTAGAAGAGTGCTCTTTTCTCAAAAGCAGAGTGTGTTTCTTCTAAAGAGAGCTAGAGTTTGTTTCCCAGTCCTAAATGGAGATGAATCACATGCAGTTTCTGGTCCTACCAGCAAGAGTTGTTTTCTGGTAAGAAGAGTCACTATTGCGCTGCCATTGCCCTACACAGGACAAATAGCACTGGCGTCTGTTCCCAGCAAGTACAGTGTATTGGACTGAAGAGGATCTACTGTTCTTGTCAGGTTCCTAAGCAGACTTGAACGAGATATGGCCTTGTGTGTAGGAAGCACAGTTCTTTTGTTCTGAGCAAGCTCATTGTTTGGACCCCTAGGAAACACAGTAGAGTAGAAGAGTGCTCTTTTCTCTAAAGCAGAGTATGTTTCTTGTAAGGCGAGCTAGCGTTTGTTTTCCAGTTCTAAATGGAGTTGAGTCACATGCAGTTTTTTGTCCTACTAGTAAGAGTTGTTTTCTGGTAAGGAAAGTCACTATTGCGCTC
The DNA here is from genome assembly GCF_949786415.1 of Peromyscus eremicus. Classification (NCBI taxonomy): domain Eukaryota; kingdom Metazoa; phylum Chordata; class Mammalia; order Rodentia; family Cricetidae; genus Peromyscus; species Peromyscus eremicus. The sequence goes on from NW_026734293.1 coordinate 1,981,541, forward strand.
CCATAGCCATACACAGTGCAAATAGCCCTCCCGTCTGTTCCCAGCAATTACAGAGTATTGGACTGAAAAGGAGCTACTGTTCTTCTCAGTTTCCTAAGCAGAGTTGAACTAGATGTGGCCCGTGTGTGTAGGAAGTACAGTTCTTTTTTTCTGAGCAAGCTCACTGTTCTGGCCCTATAGGAAACACAGTAGAGTAGAAGAGTGCTCTTTTCTCAAAAGCAGAGTGTGTTTCTTGTAAAGCGAGCTAGAGTTTGTTTCCCAGTCCTAAATGGAGTGGAATCACATGAGTTTCTGGTCCTACGAGCAAGAGTTGTTTTCTGGTAAGAAAAGTCACTATTGCGCTCCCATTGCCATACACAGTGCAAATAGCCTTCCCGTCTGTTCCCAGCAAGTACAGTGTATTGGACTGAAGAGGAGCTACTGTTCTTCTCAGTTTCCTAAGCAGAGTTGAACTAGATATGGCCCGTGTGTTTAGGAAGTACAGTTCCTTTTTTCTGAGCAAGCTCACTGTTCTGGCCCTATAGGAAACACAGTAGAGTAGAAGAGTGCTCTTTTCTCAAAAGCAGAGTGTGTTTCTTGTAAAGCGAGCTAGAGTTTGTTTCCCAGTCCTAAATGGAGTTGAATCACATGCAGTTTCTGGTCCTACGAGCAAGAGTTGTTTTCTGGTAAGAAGAGTCACTATTGTGCTGCCTTTGCCCTACACAAAACAAATAGCACTGGCGTCTGTTCCCAGCAAGTACACTGTATTGGACTGAAGAAGATCTACTATTCTTGTCAGTTTCCTAAGCAGACTTGAACGAGATATGGCCGTGTGTGTAGGAAGCACAGTTTTTTTGTTCTGAGCAAGCTCACTTTTCGGAACACATAGGAAACACAGTAGAGTAGAAGAGTGCTCTTTTCTCAAAAGCAGAGTGTGTTTCTTGGAAGTCGAGCTAGCATTTGTTTCCCAGTCCTAAATGGAGTTGAGTCACATGCAGTTTTTTGTCCTACGAGCAAGAGTTGTTTTCTGGTAATACAAGTCACTATTGTGCTCCAATTGCCATACACAGTGCAAATAGCACTCGCGTCTGTTCCCCGCAAGTACAGTGTATTCGACTGAAGAGGAGCTACTGTTCTTGTTTTTTTCCTAAGCAGAGTTGAATTAGATATGGCCCGTGTGTGTAGGAAGCACAGTTCTTTTGTTCTGAGCAAGCTCACTATTTGGACCCCATAGGAAACACAGTAGAGTAGAAGAGTGCACTTTTCTCAAAAGCAGAGTGTGTTTCATGTAAGGCGAGCTAGCATTTGTTTCCCAGTCCTAAATGGAGTTGAATCACATGCACTTTCTCGTCCTACGAGCAAGAGTTGTTTTCTGGTAAGTAAAGTCACTATTGCGCTCCCATTGCCATACACAGTGCAAATAGCACTCGCGTCTGTTCTCAGCAAGTACAGTGTATCAAACTGAAGAGGAGCTACTGTTCTTGTCAGTTTCCTAAGCAGAGTTGAACTAGATATGGCCCGTGTGTGTAGGAAGCACAGTTCTTTTGTTCTGAGCAAGCTCATGTTCTGGCCCTACAGGAAACACAGTAGAGTAGATGAGTGCTCTTTTCTCTAAAGCAGTGTGTGTTTCTTGAAAGGCCAGCTCGCGTTTGTTTCCCAGTCCTAAATGGAGTTGAGTCACAGACAGTTTTTGGTCCTACGAGCAAGAGTTGTTTTGTGGTAAGAATAGTCACTATTGCACTGCCATTGCCATATACAGGACAAATATCACTGGCGTCTGTTCCCAGCAAGTACAGTGTATTGGACTGAAGAGGATCTACTGCTCTGGTCAGGTTCCTAAGCAGAATTGAACTAGATATGGCCATGCCTGTAGGAAGCACAGTTCTTTTGTTCTGAGCAAGCTCACTGTTCGGACCCCATAGGAAACACAGTAGAGTAGAAGAGTGCTCTTTTCTCAAAAGCAGAGTGTGTTTCATGTAAGGCGAGCTAGCGTTTGTGTCCCAGTCCTAAATGGAGTTGAATCACATGCAGTTTCTGGTCCTACGAATAAGAGTTGTTTTCTGGTAAGGAAAGTCACTATTGCGCTCCCATTGCCATACTCAGGGCAAATAGCATTCGCGTCTTTTCCCAGCAAGTACAGTGTATTGGACTGAATAGGAGCTACTGTTCTTGTCAGTTTCTTAAGCAGAGTTGAACTAGATATGGACCATGTGTGTCGGAAGCACAGTTCTTTTGTTCTGAGCAAGCTCACTGTGTGGACCCCATAGGAAACACAGTAGAGTAGAAGAGTGCTCTTTTCTCAAAAGCAGAGTGTGTTTCTTGTAAGGCGAGCTAGCATTTGTTTCCCAGTCCTAAATGGAGTGGAATCACATGCAGTTTGTGGTCCTACGAGCAAGAGTTGTTTTATGGTAAGAATAGTCACTATTGCGCTGCCATTGCCATATACAGGACAAATAGCACTGGCGTCTGTTCCCAGCAAGTACAGTGTATCGGACTGAAGAGGATCTACTGCTCTGGTCAGGTTCCTAAGCAGAATTGAACTAGCTATGGCCGTGTGTGTATGAAGCACAGTTCTTTTGTTCTGAGCAAGCTCACTGTTCGGAACACATAGGAAACACAGTAGAGTAGAAGAGTGCTCTTTTATCTAAAGCAAAGTGTGTTTCTTGTAAGGCGAGCTAGCGTTTGTGTCCCAGTCTTAAATGGAGTTGAATCCCATGCAGTTTCTGGTACTACGAGCAAGAGTTGTTTTCTGGAAAGAAGAATCACTATTGCGCTGCCATTGCCATACACAAGACAAATAGCACTGGCATCTGTTCGCAGCAAGTACAGTGTATTGGACGGAAGAGGAGCTACTGTTCTTGTCAGTTTCATAAGCAGAATTGAACTAGATATGGTCGGTGTGTGTAGCAAGCACAGTTCTTTTGTTCTGAGCATGCTCACTGTTCTGGACCTATAGGAAACACAGTAGAGTAGAAGAGTGCTCTTTTCTCTAAAGCAGAGTGTGTTTATTGTAAGGTGAGCCAGCTTTTGTTTCCCAGTCCTAAATGGAGTTGAATCACAGACAGTTTTTGGTCCTACGAGCAAGAGTTGTTTTCTGGTAAGAAGAGTCACTATTGCGCTCTAAATGCCATACACAGTGCAAATAGCACTGGCGTCTGTTCCCAGCAAGTACAGTGTATTGGACTGAATGGAGCTACTGTTCTTGTCAGTTTCCTAAGCAGAGTTGAACTAGATATGGTCCATGTGTGTAGGAAGCACAGTTCTTTTTTTCTGAGCAAGCTCACTGTTCGGACCCAATAGGAAACACAGTAGAGTAGAAGAGTGCTCTTTTTTCAAAAGCAGAGTGTGTTTCTTGTAAGTCGAATTAGCATTTGTTTCCCAGTCCTAAATGGAGTTGAGTCACATGCAGTTTTTTGTCCTACGAGCAAGAGTTGTTTTCTGGTAAGACAAGTCACTATTGTGCTCCAATTTCCATACACATTGCAAATAGCACTCGCGTCTCTTCCCTGCAAGTACAGTGTATTGGAAGGAAGAGGAGCTATTGTTCTTGTCAGTTTCCTAAGCAGAGTTGAACTAGATATGGACCATGTGTGTAGGAAGCACAGTTCTTTTGTTCTGAGCAAGCTCACTGTTTGGACCCCATAGGAAACACAGTAGAGTAGAAGAGTGCTCTTTTCTCAAAAGCAGATTGTGTTTCATATAAGGCGAGCTAGCATTTGTTTCCCAGTCCTAAATGGAGTTGAATCACATGCAGTTTCTGGTCCTACAAGCAAGAGTTGTTTTCTGTTAAGAAGAGTCCCTATTGCGCTGCCATTGCCATATACAGGACAAATAGCACTGGCGTCTGTTCCCAGCAAGAACAGGGTATTGGACTGAAGAGGAGCTACTGTTCTTGTCAGTTTCCTAAGCAGAATTGAACTAGATATGGCCGTGTGTGTAGGAAGCACAGTTCTTTTGTTCTGAGCAAGTTCACTGTTCTGGCCCCATAGGAAACACAGTAGAGTAGAAGAGTGCTCTTTTCTCAAAAGCGGAGTGTGTTTCATGTAAGGCGAGCTAGCGTTTGTGTCCCAGTCCTAAATGGAGTTGAATCACATGCAGTTTCTGGTCCTACGAATAAGAGTTGTTTTCTGGTAAGGAAAGTCACTATTGCGCTCCCATTGCCATACTCAGGGCAAATAGCATTCGCGTCTTTTCCCAGCAAGTACAGTGTATTGGACTGAATAGGAGCTACTGTTCTTGTCAGTTTCTTAAGCAGAGTTGAACTAGATATGGACCATGTGTGTCGGAAGCACAGTTCTTTTGTTCTGAGCAAGCTCACTGTGTGGACCCCATAGGAAACACAGTAGAGTAGAAGAGTGCTCTTTTCTCAAAAGCAGAGTGTGTTTCTTGTAAGGCGAGCTAGCATTTGTTTCCCAGTCCTAAATGGAGTGGAATCACATGCAGTTTGTGGTCCTACGAGCAAGAGTTGTTTTATGGTAAGAATAGTCACTATTGCGCTGCCATTGCCATATACAGGACAAATAGCACTGGCGTCTGTTCCCAGCAAGTACAGTGTATCGGACTGAAGAGGATCTACTGCTCTGGTCAGGTTCCTAAGCAGAATTGAACTAGCTATGGCCGTGTGTGTATGAAGCACAGTTCTTTTGTTCTGAGCAAGCTCACTGTTCGGAACACATAGGAAACACAGTAGAGTAGAAGAGTGCTCTTTTATCTAAAGCAAAGTGTGTTTCTTGTAAGGCGAGCTAGCGTTTGTGTCCCAGTCTTAAATGGAGTTGAATCCCATGCAGTTTCTGGTACTACGAGCAAGAGTTGTTTTCTGGAAAGAAGAATCACTATTGCGCTGCCATTGCCATACACAAGACAAATAGCACTGGCATCTGTTCGCAGCAAGTACAGTGTATTGGACGGAAGAGGAGCTACTGTTCTTGTCAGTTTCATAAGCAGAATTGAACTAGATATGGTCGGTGTGTGTAGCAAGCACAGTTCTTTTGTTCTGAGCATGCTCACTGTTCTGGACCTATAGGAAACACAGTAGAGTAGAAGAGTGCTCTTTTCTCTAAAGCAGAGTGTGTTTATTGTAAGGTGAGCCAGCTTTTGTTTCCCAGTCCTAAATGGAGTTGAATCACAGACAGTTTTTGGTCCTACGAGCAAGAGTTGTTTTCTGGTAAGAAGAGTCACTATTGCGCTCTAAATGCCATACACAGTGCAAATAGCACTGGCGTCTGTTCCCAGCAAGTACAGTGTATTGGACTGAATGGAGCTACTGTTCTTGTCAGTTTCCTAAGCAGAGTTGAACTAGATATGGTCCATGTGTGTAGGAAGCACAGTTCTTTTTTTCTGAGCAAGCTCACTGTTCGGACCCAATAGGAAACACAGTAGAGTAGAAGAGTGCTCTTTTTTCAAAAGCAGAGTGTGTTTCTTGTAAGTCGAATTAGCATTTGTTTCCCAGTCCTAAATGGAGTTGAGTCACATGCAGTTTTTTGTCCTACGAGCAAGAGTTGTTTTCTGGTAAGACAAGTCACTATTGTGCTCCAATTTCCATACACATTGCAAATAGCACTCGCGTCTCTTCCCTGCAAGTACAGTGTATTGGAAGGAAGAGGAGCTATTGTTCTTGTCAGTTTCCTAAGCAGAGTTGAACTAGATATGGACCATGTGTGTAGGAAGCACAGTTCTTTTGTTCTGAGCAAGCTCACTGTTTGGACCCCATAGGAAACACAGTAGAGTAGAAGAGTGCTCTTTTCTCAAAAGCAGATTGTGTTTCATATAAGGCGAGCTAGCATTTGTTTCCCAGTCCTAAATGGAGTTGAATCACATGCAGTTTCTGGTCCTACAAGCAAGAGTTGTTTTCTGTTAAGAAGAGTCCCTATTGCGCTGCCATTGCCATATACAGGACAAATAGCACTGGCGTCTGTTCCCAGCAAGAACAGGGTATTGGACTGAAGAGGAGCTACTGTTCTTGTCAGTTTCCTAAGCAGAATTGAACTAGATATGGCCGTGTGTGTAGGAAGCACAGTTCTTTTGTTCTGAGCAAGTTCACTGTTCTGGCCCCATAGGAAACACAGTAGAGTAGAAGAGTGCTCTTTTCTCAAAAGCGGAGTGTGTTTCATGTAAGGCGAGCTAGCGTTTGTGTCCCAGTCCTAAATGGAGTTGAATCACATGCAGTTTCTGGTCCTACGAATAAGAGTTGTTTTCTGGTAAGGAAAGTCACTATTGCGCTCCCATTGCCATACTCAGGGCAAATAGCATTCGCGTCTTTTCCCAGCAAGTACAGTGTATTGGACTGAATAGGAGCTACTGTTCTTGTCAGTTTCTTAAGCAGAGTTGAACTAGATATGGACCATGTGTGTCGGAAGCACAGTTCTTTTGTTCTGAGCAAGCTCACTGTGTGGACCCCATAGGAAACACAGTAGAGTAGAAGAGTGCTCTTTTCTCAAAAGCAGAGTGTGTTTCTTGTAAGGCGAGCTAGCATTTGTTTCCCAGTCCTAAATGGAGTGGAATCACATGCAGTTTGTGGTCCTACGAGCAAGAGTTGTTTTATGGTAAGAATAGTCACTATTGCGCTGCCATTGCCATATACAGGACAAATAGCACTGGCGTCTGTTCCCAGCAAGTACAGTGTATCGGACTGAAGAGGATCTACTGCTCTGGTCAGGTTCCTAAGCAGAATTGAACTAGCTATGGCCGTGTGTGTATGAAGCACAGTTCTTTTGTTCTGAGCAAGCTCACTGTTCGGAACACATAGGAAACACAGTAGAGTAGAAGAGTGCTCTTTTATCTAAAGCAAAGTGTGTTTCTTGTAAGGCGAGCTAGCGTTTGTGTCCCAGTCTTAAATGGAGTTGAATCCCATGCAGTTTCTGGTACTACGAGCAAGAGTTGTTTTCTGGAAAGAAGAATCACTATTGCGCTGCCATTGCCATACACAAGACAAATAGCACTGGCATCTGTTCGCAGCAAGTACAGTGTATTGGACGGAAGAGGAGCTACTGTTCTTGTCAGTTTCATAAGCAGAATTGAACTAGATATGGTCGGTGTGTGTAGCAAGCACAGTTCTTTTGTTCTGAGCATGCTCACTGTTCTGGACCTATAGGAAACACAGTAGAGTAGAAGAGTGCTCTTTTCTCTAAAGCAGAGTGTGTTTATTGTAAGGTGAGCCAGCTTTTGTTTCCCAGTCCTAAATGGAGTTGAATCACAGACAGTTTTTGGTCCTACGAGCAAGAGTCGTTTTCTGGTAAGAAGAGTCACTATTGCGCTCTAAATGCCATACACAGTGCAAATAGCACTGGCGTCTGTTCCCAGCAAGTACAGTGTATTGGACTGAATGGAGCTACTGTTCTTGTCAGTTTCCTAAGCAGAGTTGAACTAGATATGGTCCATGTGTGTAGGAAGCACAGTTCTTTTTTTCTGAGCAAGCTCACTGTTCGGACCCAATAGGAAACACAGTAGAGTAGAAGAGTGCTCTTTTTTCAAAAGCAGAGTGTGTTTCTTGTAAGTCGAATTAGCATTTGTTTCCCAGTCCTAAATGGAGTTGAGTCACATGCAGTTTTTTGTCCTACGAGCAAGAGTTGTTTTCTGGTAAGACAAGTCACTATTGTGCTCCAATTTCCATACACATTGCAAATAGCACTCGCGTCTCTTCCCTGCAAGTACAGTGTATTGGAAGGAAGAGGAGCTATTGTTCTTGTCAGTTTCCTAAGCAGAGTTGAACTAGATATGGACCATGTGTGTAGGAAGCACAGTTCTTTTGTTCTGAGCAAGCTCACTGTTTGGACCCCATAGGAAACACAGTAGAGTAGAAGAGTGCTCTTTTCTCAAAAGCAGATTGTGTTTCATATAAGGCGAGCTAGCATTTGTTTCCCAGTCCTAAATGGAGTTGAATCACATGCAGTTTCTGGTCCTACAAGCAAGAGTTGTTTTCTGTTAAGAAGAGTCCCTATTGCGCTGCCATTGCCATATACAGGACAAATAGCACTGGCGTCTGTTCCCAGCAAGAACAGGGTATTGGACTGAAGAGGAGCTACTGTTCTTGTCAGTTTCCTAAGCAGAATTGAACTAGATATGGCCGTGTGTGTAGGAAGCACAGTTCTTTTGTTCTGAGCAAGTTCACTGTTCTGGCCCCATAGGAAACACAGTAGAGTAGAAGAGTGCTCTTTTCTCAAAAGCGGAGTGTGTTTCATGTAAGGCGAGCTAGCGTTTGTGTCCCAGTCCTAAATGGAGTTGAATCACATGCAGTTTCTGGTCCTACGAATAAGAGTTGTTTTCTGGTAAGGAAAGTCACTATTGCGCTCCCATTGCCATACTCAGGGCAAATAGCATTCGCGTCTTTTCCCAGCAAGTACAGTGTATTGGACTGAATAGGAGCTACTGTTCTTGTCAGTTTCTTAAGCAGAGTTGAACTAGATATGGACCATGTGTGTCGGAAGCACAGTTCTTTTGTTCTGAGCAAGCTCACTGTGTGGACCCCATAGGAAACACAGTAGAGTAGAAGAGTGCTCTTTTCTCAAAAGCAGAGTGTGTTTCTTGTAAGGCGAGCTAGCATTTGTTTCCCAGTCCTAAATGGAGTGGAATCACATGCAGTTTGTGGTCCTACGAGCAAGAGTTGTTTTATGGTAAGAATAGTCACTATTGCGCTGCCATTGCCATATACAGGACAAATAGCACTGGCGTCTGTTCCCAGCAAGTACAGTGTATCGGACTGAAGAGGATCTACTGCTCTGGTCAGGTTCCTAAGCAGAATTGAACTAGCTATGGCCGTGTGTGTATGAAGCACAGTTCTTTTGTTCTGAGCAAGCTCACTGTTCGGAACACATAGGAAACACAGTAGAGTAGAAGAGTGCTCTTTTATCTAAAGCAAAGTGTGTTTCTTGTAAGGCAAGCTAGCGTTTGTGTCCCAGTCTTAAATGGAGTTGAATCCCATGCAGTTTCTGGTACTACGAGCAAGAGTTGTTTTCTGGAAAGAAGAATCACTATTGCGCTGCCATTGCCATACACAAGACAAATAGCACTGGCATCTGTTCGCAGCAAGTACAGTGTATTGGACGGAAGAGGAGCTACTGTTCTTGTCAGTTTCATAAGCAGAATTGAACTAGATATGGTCGGTGTGTGTAGCAAGCACAGTTCTTTTGTTCTGAGCATGCTCACTGTTCTGGACCTATAGGAAACACAGTAGAGTAGAAGAGTGCTCTTTTCTCTAAAGCAGAGTGTGTTTATTGTAAGGTGAGCCAGCTTTTGTTTCCCAGTCCTAAATGGAGTTGAATCACAGACAGTTTTTGGTCCTACGAGCAAGAGTTGTTTTCTGGTAAGAAGAGTCACTATTGCGCTCTAAATGCCATACACAGTGCAAATAGCACTGGCGTCTGTTCCCAGCAAGTACAGTGTATTGGACTGAATGGAGCTACTGTTCTTGTCAGTTTCCTAAGCAGAGTTGAACTAGATATGGTCCATGTGTGTAGGAAGCACAGTTCTTTTTTTCTGAGCAAGCTCACTGTTCGGACCCAATAGGAAACACAGTAGAGTAGAAGAGTGCTCTTTTTTCAAAAGCAGAGTGTGTTTCTTGTAAGTCGAATTAGCATTTGTTTCCCAGTCCTAAATGGAGTTGAGTCACATGCAGTTTTTTGTCCTACGAGCAAGAGTTGTTTTCTGGTAAGACAAGTCACTATTGTGCTCCAATTTCCATACACATTGCAAATAGCACTCGCGTCTCTTCCCTGCAAGTACAGTGTATTGGAAGGAAGAGGAGCTATTGTTCTTGTCAGTTTCCTAAGCAGAGTTGAACTAGATATGGACCATGTGTGTAGGAAGCACAGTTCTTTTGTTCTGAGCAAGCTCACTGTTTGGACCCCATAGGAAACACAGTAGAGTAGAAGAGTGCTCTTTTCTCAAAAGCAGATTGTGTTTCATATAAGGCGAGCTAGCATTTGTTTCCCAGTCCTAAATGGAGTTGAATCACATGCAGTTTCTGGTCCTACAAGCAAGAGTTGTTTTCTGTTAAGAAGAGTCCCTATTGCGCAGCCATTGCCATATACAGGACAAATAGCACTGGCGTCTGTTCCCAGCAAGAACAGGGTATTGGACTGAAGAGGAGCTACTGTTCTTGTCAGTTTCCTAAGCAGAATTGAACTAGATATGGCCGTGTGTGTAGGAAGCACAGTTCTTTTGTTCTGAGCAAGTTCACTGTTCTGGCCCCATAGGAAACACAGTAGAGTAGAAGAGTGCTCTTTTCTCAAAAGCGGAGTGTGTTTCTTGTAAGTCGAGCTAGCGTTTGTTTCCCAGTCTTAAATGGAGTTGAATCACATGCAGTTTCTGGTCCTAAGAGCAAGAGTTGTTTTCTGGTAAGGAAAGTCACTATTGTGCTCCCATTGCCATACACAGTGCAAATAGCCTTCCCGTCTGTTCCCAGCAAGTACAGTGTATTGGACTGAAGAGGAGCTACTGTTCTTCTCAGTTTCCTAAGCAGAGTTGAACTAGATATGGCCCGTGTGTTTAGGAAGTACAGTTCTTTTTTTCTGAGCTAGCTCACTGTTCTGGCCCTATAGGAAACACAGTAGAGTAGAAGAGTTCTCTTTTCTCAAAAGCAGAGTGTTTTTCTTGGAAGTCGAGCTAGCGTTTGTTTCCCAGTCCTAAATGGTGTTGAGTCACATGCAGTTTTTTGTCCTACGAGCAAGAGTTGTTTTCTGGTAAGACAAGTCACTATTGTGCTCCAATTGCCATACACAGTGCAAATAGCACTCGCGTCTGTTCCCCGCAAGAACAGTGTATTCGACTGAAGAGGAGCTACTGTTCTTGTTTGTTCCCTAAGCAGAGTTGAACTAGATATGGCCCGTGTGTGTAGGAAGCACAGTTCTTTTGTTCTGAGCAAGCTCACTCTTTGGACCCCATAGGAAACACAGTAGAGTAGAAGAGTGCTCTTATCTCAAAAGCAGAGTGTGTTTCATGTAAGATGAACTAGCATTTGTTTCCCAGTCCTAAATGGAGTTGAATCACATGCAGTTTCTGGTCCTATGAGCAAGAGTTGTTTTCTGGTAAGGAAAGTCACTATTGCGCTCCCATTGCCATACAGAGTGCAAATAGCACTCGCGTCTGTTCTCAGCAAGTACAGTGTATCGAACTGAAGAGGAGCTACTGTTCTTGTCAGTTTCCTAAGCAGAGTTGAACTAGATATGGCCCGTGTGTGTAGGAAGCACAGTTCTTTTGTTCTGAGCAAGCTCACTGTTCTGGCCCTACAGGAAACACAGTAGAGTATATGAGTGCTCTTTTCTCTAAAGCAGAGTGTGTTTTTTGTAAGGCCAGCTCGCGTTTGTTTCCCAGTCCTAAATGGAGTTGAGTCACAGACAGTTTTTGGTCCTACGAGCAAGAGTTGTTTTCTGGTAAGAAGAGTCACTATTGCGCTCTAAATGCCATACACAGTGCAAATAGCACTCGTGTCTGTTCCCAGCAAGTACAGTGTATTGGACTGAATAGGAGCTACTGTTCTTGTCAGTT